>NC_057386.1:50915227-51515227 GCF_019320065.1 Cervus canadensis | reverse complement strand
AACTATCTAAAAAATAGACTCATACTTTATGTAATAATTTTCAATTTGCTTTTTCCTTTAACTAACAACTTGTTGTGGACATTACTCCAAATCAGCACAACACAGATCAGCCCTATTCTTTCTAGTAGTTTTCCAATGTATGGATATTCCACAATATATCTAACTTCTCTTACCCTGAAGGATTATTTGCAGTGTTTTTCAATAACAAAGCTAAGTGAACCTACTTAAGCATATATCTTGTCTCTCTTGAAGGAAGATTTCTGTATGATAAATTTCTAAAAGTATAATTTCTGATTCAAAGGGCAAATGTATTTAAATTTAACTGATACTGCCAAATGCTTCTTTAAAAATGTTACATCAGCAAAAATCAACAGGTAAGACTATATCAAATGTAAGAGCATATGTGCATCAAAATAAATGATGAGTAAAGAAAAAAGGCAACCTACAGAATGGGGGGAATATTTTGCAAACCAAGTATCAAATAAAGGGGTTAATATCCAAAAATCTATAAAGAACTCATAAAACTCAGCAAACAAAATACAAGTCAAAGCTACAATATCACCTCACACCTGTAAGAATGGCTATCATCAAGAAGACAAAAAATAATTGTTGACAAGATGTAGGGAAAAGGGGAACCCTTGTACAATGTTGATAGGAATGTGAATTCATTTAGCCACCATGGAAAACAATATAGAGGTTCCTCAAAAAATCAAAAATAGAACTAACATAAGATCTAGCAATCCCACCTCTGAGTACTTATCCAAAAGAAATGAAAATAGGTTATTGAGGAGACATAGTACTTCCATGTTTATTGTGGGAGGGGCTGAGTTTTAGCAAGTTTCAGGTTCAATTACACATGTGTTTTTATCTTGTCTTATATTGCTGACACAGAGTACTAGCAATCTGGTTAACTTGTGCCCATTCTGACAGGGAAAATTGACCTTATTTTGCTGTATGATGCCTTAATTGTTGCTGAGGTTGTGCATTTTTTATGTGCCCCATGCATTCCTTCTTCTGTGAATTGCCAGTTCACAGAGCTTGCTCATTTTTCCATGATATTTCTCTTTCTTACTGATTTGTAGCAGCTTTTTGTATATGGTAGATGTCAACCATTTGTCTAGTACATGTTTTTAAAACATTTCTTCCATTCTTTAGCTTTTGTTCACGGTATTTTTCACCTTACAGAAGTTGTTATTCTTTTGTGTAGTCAGAACTGTTGCTGTTTCCCTTTTGTCTGCTGGATTTCATGTCATGTTCAAAAAGGCCCTATGTTTTCTTTTCTTCTAGTACTTTAACAGTTTCAAGTTTTATTTTTAGAGTTTTAATTTATGTGGGATTTATTTGGATTGTGGTACCAGATAGAGAAATAAATTTAAATTTTCTCTGAAATTCGCAACCTTTCCCCAACACTATTTAATAATCCATCCTTTTCTCATTGATGTGCAACACTATCTTTGTCATTTACTTAATAACTATACAAACACAAGTTGTTTTTCTGAAATCTGTTGTACTTGCCTGGTCTAATTGCCTGTTTATACCTGTATCATGCTGTTTTAATTATTGTATAATTATATTGCCTTATAATACATGTGGTAGCTAGGAGATATCTCACATTCTGATATTTTAAATTTTATTGACTGCCTTCATGCATTTATTCTTCCTGATGAACTTTATTTTCAAGTTGTTAAGAATGAAAACAACTATTTGATCTGATTAGTTGCCTCAACTGTATCATTGGGAAGGATGGTCCAAGACACTTTGGGTAAAAGAGAAAAGCAAGAATGATCAGTGGATGTCCACACACTCCCAGGATGCCATGGCTAGAATCCAGCAGACTCAGTATCGGTACCAAGACTGATCCTGCCCCACACCCATGTCCTTCTCCACTCAACCTGCTCTATATTCAACTCTTGCTCTTTTCTATTGGGCTTCAACTCTGATTTCTACTTGCATATGAATTATGTGTTTCTCTGGCCTTCCAACCAGCTCTTGTTCTCTTGGTATGTTGTGGTCATTCTATAACCTGCTCCCTCTCGCAGGTGAGTGGTCCTACCTACTGAAAGTGGCCTGCGGGTCAGGATTGGACAATGCCTTCAATGTCATAATTGCAGTAGGAAACAGGGACATTCTATTCTTCCCTGCTTTGACTTCATTTCCATAATGCAGAAATCATAGGGTTATGACACTGGGCTTAGACAAAGTCATAGAATAATTGGCACATTGAAAAGGTGCTTTGAAATTTTTTAGCAATAATTATAAGTAACATTTTCTCCTTGTGTTCACCCTTCCTGTCCTGTGTTGAGAAGTAGAAAGGAAATATTCTAGAATTATGCTGTCCAAGGTTCCACCATTTCCAGAAAGAGGCTGACTTCATGGTGCCTGGGAAGTTTATTCTGATCAACCTGAAATCTTCACTACTTACTGATATTAGATTTTCAAGAATGTTTGACAGTGGGGAACTAGTGCCAAATCTGCACTTACATGACCTTGAGAGTGAATAACTCCCTAATTTTGGGCCCTCTGTACCTCACTTTCCTCACCCTAGTTTCAGCGCTGCAAGATCCCTGTAGTGGATACTGTAGTCCATTGCCCAGACCCCCTCGGCACACATCCCTGTGGTGGGGGCTATGAGCTGATGGGGGCTCAAAGCTGTCTCCCTCACTGGGAATTTCTCTAGCCACAGGGAACTACCTTGCTCAAAATTACATCCCTTCCAGGGCCAAGGACTGGCAGAGGCAGGAATGTGAAGCCCCGTCTCCTTGTGCCTGAAGCACAATCCCAGCACCAGAGCCTCCGTTCCCACCACCAATCAAGAAGCAGATGTTTGGTAGATTCTGGTGGTACCACAGCCCGCGCTTTCATGGAAGTCTGCCAGTTTGGAGTGGGAACCAGGGCAGGAAACGGCTCTGATCAGGTTCAGGCAACCCTGCCTCTTGTTCTTTTATGACCCAGCAGGCTCCCTGGAACTGGAGGATCTGTGGTAGGAAAAGATGCCACATGGAGTTTCTGGCAAGCCCCAGGAAGAGAATAATATTATAGACCCCTCTGATTCTGAAGCAAGAAGGGCATCTGCAAGAAGAACTACATGCCAATGTAAAGCAGTTCCCAGATGCTACAGAACCTGGGAGATCAAGTTCTGACCAAGTGACACCAAGTGATCAGACAGGCAACCAGAGCTACCCATCAAGAGCTGGTTTCTTCAGATCTACCCAGTCACAAGGGCAGGCAGGCCCGATAGCGACCCATCCTAAGATAAAAGTGATTCAGGATCAGCGCAAGTGAGCTGCAGAAATAGGTACCTCAGATCCCATAGTATGCACCAGTGTTGCCCCAGCCCCGAACCTATGCCTGCACAGGGGTCCTGCATGGCCAGCTGACAAAGGAGGAAAAAGACGAGCCAAGTTCACACATAGATCAGCTCAGCATACGTTAATGTGAACCACCGCTGCTGGTTCTCAGCGAAGGTGGAAGAGAATACAGTTGACACCCGGATGTTCCACTGGGGCCTTGCTTGGTGCTATCATACCCAGGTTTAATAATAAATGGCTAAGTGCAGCAGCCAAGGCATGAAAACAGCATCGTAAAACATGGAAAACACCTCAGAATCCCCAGGAATGAGAGTCTGGGTCATCACCTCAAACAAGCCACTTGGACCAGCAAGGATGCCAGCCAAGGGTAAGAAGAATGTAGTACAGGTGGTGGAGAGTAGGGTATTTGAGTATCAGAGTCTGGAGCTCAAATGCAGTATCAGGGGCTGCACTTCATCCCATTAGCCCTTTGCTTGTCTGTTTCCCTCGGAAACAATCCGCAATCCTAGAGAAACCATCAGAGATGGGTCAGACTTACTATGAGAAGCAAGTGAGTCTGAGCAGCTCCAAGGTTAGTCTGTCATGGACACGGTCCACCAAAATCCTGCTCTGCAGGGCCACCCACCCATTCCCAGCTACTGTATGGACTGCTTGTTGCTCAGAGCTTCATCCCTCACTGGAAATTTCTTTACCCAAGGTACATCCTCTCTCTGGGATGGTCTGGCCAGTCACTGGCTGATGGACGAAAGCAAAGGCCCAGCCCCCTCGCCCAGGAACAACATTGAAGAGCCATCTCATTTGCAGAGCACCCCGGACAATTAGCTGAGATTCCGAGGCAACCACACTGGCGGGCAGTCCAGACTTCCTTGCCCCCTTACAGGTATACCTCCTGAAAATGCTCCTAACTAAAATTTTGCTTGCAGCTCTCCATCTCAGAGTCTGCTTCCAGGAGACCCAACCTAAGACATCCCCCAAGTTCTGGCTGAGATATTGGAAAACTGAAATGATGCTGACTTGGTTCTTTGACACAAGGAACCCCGACAGTTTCACAGCAAACTACTGATCAATAGTTAATCCTTGGATCAATTTTCACGTTAGTTGCTTGCATCCTATCCCCTTTCACTGGGATTTCAGTAAATTATCCAAAAAAGGAGAGTGCAGCCTAAGCCATACTTCATTGGTGACTTCCGCTCTTGTGCATTTCCTTCTTACTTGAAATCATATGATTCAGGAAAAATTTAACTACTAGTAGTAAAACCTTCATCAGGACAAGGGCAAATCCAGGGACCTCTGTTAAGGAGCACAACCAGGCTTGCCCTTCAAAAGGGAAGGGAAGGGAGATTAGCATTTAGGATGTCTGCAGGGGACTCTGCCATACAGGAATATTTTTAGTAAATGACAAAGAAAAAGGTAGAATAAAGGCTGATTGACTGACTGACAACTCAATTTTTAATCTAGACATCTTTAATAAATTTCTGCAATGCAGGATTATCAATCTTGTCTCACCTGGATTTCTACCCTTCACAAGGAGATGGCCTTGATTTTAGAGGCCAGAATAAGTAGCTTCTTTATCAAAAGGTTCTCTGTAAACAGCCAAGTCTGAGCAGCCCTTAGATGGGCCCCAGGAGCTAAATCTCATCAACTTTTCATGGTAAGAGAGTTTTTCTGACTAGTTACACATAGGAAATCAATCTCTTTACGCAAAGTCTTCCTGGATTTAAATGCAAGCAAAATGCAAATGCCAGCTTCACCTGGATAGGTAATGCTATTCTAGGAAGTTAAAGTCACATTGGCAAGTTTCCTGGGTCAGCAGAGTGCAAAACTCTTTCTACCCAGGATCTCCTTTATCTCTTTCAACCCTCTGAAGCAGATGCAGTTCTATTATTATCCCCATTTTGCAGATGAGCAAATTGAGGCTCTGGGAAATAAAGTAACTTGCCCACAATTACAAAATGTGTCAGAGCTGAAACCCCAATGCAGTCTGTCCAAGGTAGAGCCATGTTTTTAACTATGATGCAATACTCTGATATCCTAAGGGTTTTTAGCAATGACACATATATGTCATAGCATCATAGCCACTTACATTTTGGATTTTAACGCTTACATATCGAATGTAACAGTATATTTTCTATGACCATTTAAAAATGTGAAGCGGTATAACCCTTTTATTTGCAGGACAGTGTTGTGGTATACTTTCAAGATTTTTCAGTCAATTTGCCTATAAGTATTTCTTATTTCCAAATTAATAAAAATCCAAATTATATTTTTTAAGTCACAGTCATGTATGGATGTGAGAGTTGGACTATAAAGAAAGCCGAGCACCAAAGAATTGATGCTTTTGAACTGTGGTACTGGAGAAGACTCTTGAGAGTCCCTTGGACTGTGAGGAGATCCAACCAGTCCATCGTAAAAGAAATCAGTCCTGGGTGTTCATTGGAAGGATTGATGTTGAAGTTGAAACTCCAATACTTTGGCCACGTGATGCGAAGAGCTGACTCATTGGAAAAGACCCTGATGCTGGGAAAGATTGAGGGCAGGAGGAGAAGGAGACGACAGAGGATGAGATGGTTGGATGGCATCACTGACTCAATGGACATGGGTTTGGGTAGACTCTGGGAGTTGGTGATGGACAGGGAGGCCTGGCATGCTGTGGTTCATGGGGTCGCAAAGAGTCGGACACGACTGAACGAGTGAACTGAACTGAACTGAACTGAAGAGCCAAAGGGAAGTTCTACGTTTGACATTCTTTTTTGAAGACAAACATACCGAGAATTGAACAATGTCTTTTCTAGGTTTTCTGATACCAAGCTAAGTGAGACTTCCATACTGAATTCTGCTGCCAAGAATTTCTTCTTTTTTGGGGGCAACATGAGTTGAGGGTGGAATGGGATAAGAGAACGGTAGATAGACAGCTGGCATATTTGTCCTATAGCAACTTCTCTGTTTTCTGCACAAAGGGTTTTTTAATTATGTGTAATACAGGCAGATTTATTTAAGTCAATATATTTTTAAGAATTTCATATTTTCTGATGGTTTGAACTGCCAATCACCTTAGTTCCTCCAAAGTCATAATCATCCAGAAAAGATAGCCCTTTCAAAAAGAAGTTTTGCTCAATCCACAGCTGTCATCTCAGTCCGTTCACAGTTCTTTTAGTTGGGCTTCTTTATTTCCAGTGGGATACAACACACTTCAAAACCCCCACCTGTAATCTTCAGGATCCAATCTCCTAAAGCAGTTTACTTTAGGACCATGTTTGGGGTCAGGAGAAAGATCTGCCTGGTTCTGAATCTGACGCCCTCTAAACATGTGTGTGTGCACTCAGTCGCCCAGTCATGTTCCACTCTTTGTGACCCCTGGACTGTACCCTGCTAGGCTCCTCTGTCCATGGGATTTTCCAGGCAAGAATACTACAGTGGGTTGCCATTTCCTACTCCAGGGGATCTTCCTGACCCAGGAATCAAGCCCCACGTCTCTTGTGTCTCCTGCTTTGACAGGCAGATTCTTTGCCACTGTGCCACTTGGGGAGCCCCTAAAAATGTATTATGTTCAAATCATATTCACTCCTAAGCCATCACGCCCTAGAACAGCACCGATCATTGGGTTATACCAATACCTATGATAAAGAAAGTTTCACTGTTAGGTTTTTCACAGTTTACTTGGCAGCTCTGTCTTGTTCTTTCCCGTGGCTCTAACCAGTAGTTCTATGAGTAAAAGAGCTCACATAGTTACTCTGTGAGGTGTTTCCAACGCCGTAGGTTTATAGAACAACTTCTCTTTTATTGTTGTCTGTTCTCTGAAGGTACCTTAAAGCTTATCTTTTATTTACTTCAATGTAATAAGGAAGAAAATACATTTATTTTCAGTAGTCTGATGGTTTCAAGATCCAAAATCTTTATAGATCTGTTTCCGCTGCCTGTTTTTGCTGGTTCTCACTCACGGAGTCAGGTTTCCATGTGTGCCTGGTTCTCATCAACCACAGTCCAGTATTTTAAAAATGATCTATAGGAATAATATGTGGCCCAGTGTCCAGAGATCTGCTTCTGTAATGTGGAGCGATTGCAGTCTGGACCCACCTTAAAGCATGCTTGAGGCTGCGATTTCCTGGACCTGGACAATCTGTGTAATTGGAACCTGGGTTGTAATTCTGCTTGAAGGCTGCTCCACCCTGAGATCACCTCTCCCGAGCGGGCAGCCCTGGGTGTCCCCACGTGCTGCAGAGAGGGCTGCCTTCCGGCTTCCATCGCTCTCTCTTCCCGGAGCTACAGGACTGTAAGCAGCAGTAACCCTCAGGGCCAAGCTGTCTCTGCTTACTCGCCTCTCTTGTTGCTGGTCGACCATTGACCTCTCTGGTTCCTATTCTCCCGTCTCTGTCGATCTAGTTGTTCTTACTCTCCTGCCAGGAATTTAATTCTTTCTAAGAAAATTTCAAAAAATATATTATGCAGATTTTTTTTGGCTGCACAGAGTCTTCGTTGCAGTGCAAGGGCTATCTCATTGTGTTGCATGGGCTCTGGAAGGCACGGGCTCAGTAGCCATGGCACATGGGCTCCATTGCCCCAGGCATGTGGGATCTTAGTTCCCACACCAGGGATCGAACCCAGATCCCCCGCATTGGAAGGCACATTCTTAACCACTGGACCGTGAGGGAAGTCCCTATGCAGCTTTTATGGTTGTCTCCAGTGGGAGAATTGGGCCATATAGTTTCACCCACCATTGCTACGAAGTCTCTCAACCTACAAGCTTTTCAAGAAATAACAAACTTGAACCAAATATGAGACCCTACTAATACCAGACGTTTGATTTATGTGTCCTAAAATAAAACTTACTTTTTCAGCAAACACATCTTGAATTGTGCTCACTGAGGTCTGCTGCCCACAGAGCGCTGGTGTAGGGTCCTCCAAGGAAGGAGGGTGGGCAGTCTAGAGGTGGGAGGGGAGACTATTCGAGTCACCTGCAGCATCAGGCCCTGCCATGAGCAGCTGTGCAACCTTGGCCGGTAATGCCGGCCCTTGGCTGGTTTCCTCATCTGGAAAATGAGAAGAAGAAGAAGAATGCCTGTCTCACAATGTTGTCGGAGGGATTAAATGAGATTAAATAATACATGCAAAGCCTTTGGCACAATGTTAAGTGTCCGATAAACATGATTATTATTATTATCCCTGAGATGCTAATGTCCTCAGACTCATGCACACACATGTGCGCCAGACTGCCCGCTTTTCCCCACACATGCCCACAGATTGAGTCGAGAACCACTATCTTGGTTAATGATGATCTGAATAAATCAGTCAATTCCAATGGTCTGGTTGCTAAGGACATCATTCTGAAGGCCTTAAAGGCAGGCTGCTTGGATTTTATCTCCCCTTAACTCATTCCACGGCCCACAAATCAAAAGTATGACCGTAACTCAGATGGGGAAAGGACCTGGGGATCTCCCCCCAAGAAAAAAGTACCCCCCTGTAACTATGTGGCAAGTTGTGCTGTTGTGATAAAGCTGAGGGCTGTTTGGAAATAATCAAAAATTCTCTCAGGAAGCCCAATTATACTTTTACATCAAGAATCAAAATGCTGGTGCTGCAGACTTCAGCCCATCATTCACAAACCTTTTATCCTGTAATTAAGCCAGACCTGCTGCTGGGCTAATTCTTCCCTGAATGCCACCACCCTTTGAGCCAGCCCGTATGTCGGCAGAAGACTTCACTCTGATGATCTATTATACCAATACATCACCGCGGTGAGCTGCCTCCTTAATGACTTATCCATAACACATCATCGGAGTGAGACACACTCGTAATATACTGCTCAATAAGTCTGCATTGACCAAGGCGGGGAGCCGCCAACCGCGGCTGGGTCCGTGCCCTTACATGGTCGGTGTCAGCACACAGGGCCCACGCTGGGCTCTCCCTTCCTAGACAAATGTGTATACATGTGGGAGGGATTCCACGTCAATAGGCTTTTAAAACGTGAATCACCGAGACCCTAAGAAATTCCCATAAATCCAGACCAGAAAAGCCCCTCAGTGGGTAGTGGTGCCTACCCTCCTAAGCCTATCAGATAGGTCGGAAGCGTTTTCCTTAAGCTCTTACTTAGTAGACGGCCAGGACTATGGCACTGGACACCTCCAGGAGGCGCTGTTCATACGGCAGTCTATGCAAATTGTGTCTGAATCACCCCACGTGGGCAGCCCCCTCAGGGGCCTTGGTTAAGAGCAGAGACTCCGGCATCACTGGCTCCTTCGAATCAAGGTTCTTTGATTCTAATGGTCCTATATCATGGGGTTGCTGTGAGACTGAACAAGATAACGCAGCCAGAGCACCTATGACAGTGAGCACTCGGTGCTGACAGCAGCCTTTCCAAATGCCGAGAGCCAGGACACCTGCAGGTCCAGGGCGGGGTAGCTGGCAGCCCTGTATCGTGACCTCCATTCTGTGAGGCCCTGTCTACTTCTTATGCATTTAGATCCTGCTTCATTCAAAAGAAAATAGGAGGGTGAAGGGACAAAAGAACACTTATAGAAATGGGCATGAGGATAAAAGTGAGTAGAGGGGGACATTTGGACAAAGGGGAAGAAAGATCAAGCAAAGTGTAAGCAAAAGTCGCACACAAAACACCATCAGGAGAGGCCCAGGGTGAGAGCAATGGGCACACTCAGCCGCTCAGCACAACAGCTCTAGGAGAACAATGTGACATCACCCAGAGAGTGATCGATGGGCACGCCCCGCAGCCCAGCAATCCCACTCCCAGGTGTATACTCAGCTCAGAGGAACTCTTTCTTGCACAAAGAAACATTTACAATACTGTTCCCTATGTCCATTGACAGATGAGTGGATAAAGAAAATGTGTTACATATATACATGATGGAATATTACTCAGCCGTTAAATGAAATTGGGTCATTTGTAGAGATGTGGATGGACCTAGAGACTGGAGAAAAACAAATATCATGTATTAAGGCATATGCGTGGAATCTAGAAAAATGGTACTGATGAACCTATTTCAGGACAAGAAGAGAGATGCAGACATAGTGAACAGGCATGCAGACACGGAGACAGGGGATGCAGGGGTGGGGTGGATTTGGAGATTTGCACTGACATATATACACTACCTACCAGGCTCCTCCGTCCATGGGATTTTCCAGGCAAGAGTACTGGAGTGCATTGCCATTTCCTTCTCCAGGGGATCTTCCCAACCCAGGGATCAAACCCAGGTATCCCGCATTGCAGAAAGACTCTTTACTGTCTGAGCCACCTTTGATTCCATATATATCACTACCATGTGTAAAATAGCTAGTGGGAAGCTGCGATATGGCGCAGGACACTCAGCTGGGTGCTCTGTGGTGACTGAGAAGGGTGGAATGGGGTAGGGGATGGCAGGCAGGTCCAAGCGGGAGAGAATTCACTGTACATAGGGCTGATTCACTTCGTTGTACAGAACAAGCTAACACAATATTGTAAAGCAACTACACCCCAATTAAAAAAAATAACATTCCCTGCCACATCCTGGAGACAGAACAAAACACCAGAAACGACTTAAAAGTCCACCAACAGGTAAATAAATGTATAACTGCCAGCTCTTAAAGAGTGCACCCTATAAAGCAGGCATATTTTAGTTGCTTCCCATCTACAACCTTATTTAAAATCTTTACATCAAAAAAAAAAAAAAAAGAAAAAAAAAATCTTTACATCAGCTCTATGAGGTACATGCTATCCTTGGCCCCATTTTATAGCTGAAGAAACTGAGGCACAGAAAATTTAATTTGCCCAAGGTCACAGAACTAGAAAGAGACAGGGTTGGGATTTGAACCCTGGCATTTTGGCTCCAGAGCCATGCTCTTAAACACTACCACATAATTTGTCTAGTCTTAGAATAGAATTCTGATTTGAGTCATAGCTGACTGACCTAGTGGTTTTCCCCGCTCTGTTTAGTTTAAGCTTGAATTTTGCTATGAGGATCTGAGAGATCAAACCAGTCAGTCTCAAAAGAAATCTACCCTGAACACTCATTGGAAGGATTGATGCTAAGCTGAAGCTCCAATATTTAGCCACCTGATACAAAGAACTGACTCATTGGAAAAGACCCTGCTGCTGGGAAAAATTGAAGGCAGAATGAGAAGAGGATGACAGAGATGGTTGAAGGACATCACTGATTCAATGGACATGAATTTGGGCAAACTCCAGGAGATGGTGAGGGACAGGGAAGCCTGGTGTGCTGCAGTCCATGTGGTCACAAAGAGTCAGACATGACTTGGCAACTGAACAACAACCATAATGGAATACTATACAGCAG
This sequence comes from Cervus canadensis, assembly GCF_019320065.1. NCBI lineage: Eukaryota > Metazoa > Chordata > Mammalia > Artiodactyla > Cervidae > Cervus > Cervus canadensis. The sequence continues at coordinate 51,503,637 of NC_057386.1, read as the reverse complement.
TGAAAATGGAATTAGTTACATGTGTCAACACAAGTCTCAAAATAAGATTCTTGAGTAAAAAGAACAAATTACAGAAGAATACATCTACAGTGTGGGCTTCTCAGGTGGTGCTAGTGGTAAAGAACTAACTTGCCTGTCAATGCAAGAGATGTAAGAGACTCGGGTTCAATCCCTGGGTCGGGAAGATCCCCTAGAGGAGGGCATGGCAACCCACTCCAGTATTCTTGCTTGGAGAATCCCATGGACAGAGGAACTTGTCCAGCTGCAGTCCACAGAGTCGAAAAGAGTCAGACACAAGTGACGTGACTTAGCACACATACACACACATATATGGTCTATATGTAGTATGAAACCACTAATATAATGTTTTAAGACATGCAAAATAATATTGTATGTTTGTTGCAGATGCATACATTGGGGAAAAAATTTTTTTAATTTATTATTTTTCAAGTGGGAAGCATAAATACCTAGTCCAGGAAGCTACTTGTCGCGGGGTAAGGAATCAGGCCTGAGTACACAGGGGGCTTCATTTGTGTGCTCATTTTGCTTCTGAAACTGGGTGGTGGGTATGTGAATATTTGTTGTATAATCTTTGTAATTTTAGTATGCATGAAGTATTCCCTAACTATCAAGCAAGTGCCATCATAAGCCCCTACATCAGAGCTGCACATGACTGACACTTTAACTCTGAATTTCCTCACAGTCAGAGCTAAGCAGAACTAAGATACTAGATTTTCCAAGACCACAATAGTAAGCCATCCCAATTGTCCAGAAAAAGCACAGGTTTTCTTTGAATCAAGATGCAAAAGAAACTTCTCTCATGGATCTCCAGAGTGGAAAAGATGGTGAATAACATTCCTACAGAATAAAAGGGGAGCATCATTCAACCATCTTCGAGCATCTCCCAGTGTGCGCTGGTGTTTTCATGTCAAAACCAGACTCAGAGGAAGCTGCTCTGTGAGGACCCATCTCTACAGCTGGCATCTGGAACCTTTCCAGAAGAGCAGGTCTCTGAGAAGCAACAGGGAAGCAGGCAGATTTTGGGGGCTGGTTCCTAGAAGCACGTGAGATAACCTCATTTCGGCAGGGCTCTCCTTCAGCTCCTGCTCCACCACTGGGACCCCCTACAGCCTTCAAGCTGGAGCAGCTATGACCCTAGCTCGGAAGAATGTGCCCTTTGCCTGGGGCAGCTCACGATCCCACTGACTTCTCAGACTCTGGGTCCATTCAGCTGCCTGTTGAAATCTTTGGTTCTTATCCTCATCTTACAAAATATACAGTCAAGGTAGTTGATGGAACAAGAAATAGAGCTGTATGCATTTTATGTAATTGTAATATTGTGATTTGTAATTAGATAAATACATTGGTTTCTGTCTCCAGCTCCTGACAGCGCTCCCGAAACCTTTGTAATTTCCAGCGGGATAGGAGGGGCTTTTGTTCTAAAGCAGTGGGCTCTTGGATGGTTCCTGGTTGAGGTGCTGGTCACCAGAAAGACCAGGCCATAATCAGAAGCTTGGAATTTTTAGCCTTGACCCCCCATTCTCTTAAGGAGGGAGAAGGGTTGAAAATGGAGTTATTGATTGATCGTACCTACATGATGAAGCTTCCATAAAATCTCAAAAGTGTGGGTTCAAACTGCGTCCAGGTTTGTAAACACGTGGAGGTCCTGGGAGGGAGACACCATATAGAGGGCTTGTCCTACGCATCTCTTCCATCCAGCCGTTAATCTGTATCCTTTATCACATGCAAACTGGTAAATGTAAGTAAGTGTTTCTCTGAGGTCTGTGAGTTGCTGTAGCAAATTAATCATACCCAAGGAGCGGGTGGTTGGAAGCTCTGATCTATAGCTGGTTGGTGTGAAGTACAGATGATAACCTGGATTTGTGACTGGCATCTGAGGTATGTGGGGGGAGATGAGGGTGGGCAGTCTCAAAAGACTGGGCTCTCAACCTGGGGACCTAATACTATCTCTGGGCAGACAGGGTCAGAGCTGAATTAAATGGTAGGGCACTCAGCTGATGTCTCAGAGAATCGTTTGTTGTAGGGGGAAGCCTCCACACACTTGCTGACCAGACGTGTTATGTGGGAGTAGTAAAGGCAACTCACAGGAAGAATACCCAAGAGGGAAGAACTGGGTTTCTCCCCACATTGTTGTTGCTGCTTAGTCATAAGTTGTGTCCAACTCTTTGTGACCCCGTGGACTGCAGCCCGCCAGGATATTCTGTCCATGGGATTCTCCAGGCAAGAACACTGGAGTGGGTTGCCGTGCCCTCCTCCAGGGGATCTTCCTGACGCAGGGATCACACTTGCATCTCTTATGTCTCCTGCAATGGCAGGCGGGTTCTTTACCACTAGTGCCCCCTGGGAAGGCCCTATGCTGGTTTCCTAGAGCTGCCGCGACAAACCACCACAAATGGAGTAGCCTGAAACAAGAAGAATGTATTCTTTCACAGTTCTGGGGGCCTGTGCGGCCACGCTCTCCCTGAGGGGTCTAAGGGGGGACCCCTCCTTGCCTCTCCCAGCTTCTGCTGGTTGCAGGCACCCCTCAGCACTCTGGTTTTTGCTCACATCTCTCCAGTCTCGGCCTCTGTCTTCACGCAGCCATCTTCCCTCTTTGTGTGTGTCTGTTCCTAGTATCTTGTTTGTAAGGATGCCAGCCATTAGATTTGGAGCTCTCTCTAATGCAATATGACCATGCATTCATTTGTTTACATCTGCAAAGACCTGATTGTCAAATAAGGTGACATTCACAGGCACCGGAAATTAGGACTTCAGCATATCTTTGGGGGACGACACAATTCAACCCGAAGTAGAACCTTAGTCAGTGTTACCGTTAGGGGGACCACTGACTGGAATTGCCTGCCTTGGCCAGGCAAGATAATAGCCACCTGCATGTGCTATTTTACAACAGGAGGTCCTGGTGAGGCACGCAGAACTAAGTCATCACCAACTTGAAGAATTCAGGAAAGGTCAAAAGGAGAGAGGAGACGCCCGTCCATATGTCCTACCAACTTCCCAGAATCCTTCTCACTGGAATCCATCCTCACTGAGCGATGTGTGTGCCATAGGAAAGACCCCGAGTCAGAGCAATGGGCCAAAGAAAACCCAGAAACTAATCCCATCGCCATAAACCCTGAGACTGCCAGCCATGGGGCAGAGCGGTCCTCCTGGGTTCTCTTACTCTGCTGCTCTCCGCCTGGGCGCCATAAAACTTGTTGCTTTGTCAGCATCCGTCTCCTTGTACAATTCATTTCCGAGAGTTAGACAAAGGCCCACTCTCGGGCCCTGGAAGGGGTCCCCCTTCCTTCAACATTACTATTCAGAGGAACTAGGTGGAAATACACCACAGCGGAAGCAAGAGAGACTCTAAGTTAGCTGAACCCTCATCCATCGTAGCAGGAAGCTCAGACACTGACCGCAGATGGTAAACAAGAATTGGTGGTATAAACTATGATTTCTGGAAAGGGAATCACCAGGGGCACTAAAACTAGATGTAGTTAATAGTGGTTGCCCCCAGGGACTGACATGGGGTAGGAGGAGGCTGGGAGCCCGTTCAGAGAACTGTGGGGAAATGTGAATGTGGACTGGGGGTTGCATGCATGCAAGGCAATGTGGGATCTCAGTTCCCTGACCAGGGATCAAACCCACGCCCTCTCCAAGTCTTAGCCATTGGACTGCCAAAGAAGTTCCTAAATTACTTTTAATTACCATCTTCTCAGGCCTAATGATGGTATTGTTAAGGTCTTGTTTTTCAAAGAAGCAGACTGTCAGTTCAGTTCCGTTCAGTCGCTCAGTCGTGTCCAACTCTTTGCAACCCCGTGGATTGCAGCACACCAGGCCTCCCTGTCCATCACCAACTCCTGGAGTTTACTCAAACTCATGTGCATTGAGTCAGTGATGCCGTCCAACCATCTCATCCTCTGTCGTCCCCTTCTCTTCCCGCCTTCAGTCTTTCCCAGCATCAGGGTCTTTTCCAGTGAGTCAGTTCTTCACATCACGTGGCCAAAGTATTGGAGTTTGAGCTTCAACATCAGTCCTTCCAATGAATAGTCAGGACTGAGTTCCTTTAGGATTGACTGGTTGGATCTCCTTGCTGTCCAAGAAACTCTCCAGAGTCTTCTCTGACACCACAGTTCAAAAGCATCAATTCTTCAGTGCTCAGCCTTCTTTATGGTCCAACTCTCACATCCATACATGACTACTGGAAAAACCATAGCTTTGACTAGATGGACCTTTGTTGGCAAAGCAATGTCTCTGCTTTTTAATATGCTGTCTAGGTTGGTCATAACTTTTCTTCCAAAGAGCAAGCATCTTTTAATTTCATGGCTGCAGTTACCATCTGCAGTGATTTTGGAGCCCAAAAAAATAAAGTATGTCACTGTTTCCATTGTTTCCCCATCTATTTGCCATGAAGTGATGGGAGCAGATGCCATGATCTTAGTTTTCTGAATGTTGAGCATTAAGCCAACTTTTTCACTCTCTTCTTTCACTTTCATCAAGAGGCTCTTTAGTTCTTCTTCACTTTCTGCCATAAGGATGGTGTCATCTGCATATCTGAGGTTATTGATATTTCTCCTGGCAATCTTGATTCCAGCTTGTGCTTCCTCCAGCCCAGCATTTCTCATGATGTACTCTGCATATAAGTTAAACGAGAAGGGTGACAATCTCATGATGTACTCTGCATATAAGTTAAACAAGAAGGGTGACAATATATATCCTTGACATACTCCTTTCCTGATTTGAAACCAGTCTGTTGTTTCATGTCCAGTTCTAACTGTTGCTTCCTGACCTGCATACAGATTTCTCAGGAGGCAGGTCAATGTGGTCTGGTATTCCCATCTCTGGAAGAATTTTCCACAGTTTATTGTGATCCACACAGTCAAAGGCTTTGGCATAGTCCATAAAGCAGAAATAGATGTTTTTCTGGAAGTCTCTTGCTCTGCCCTTGGACGTGGGGAATCTCCTCACAGTCACTCTAGCACCACGCAGAAGCAGACTGTAGCCTTGGGTAAAAGTGAAAGTTGCTCTGACTCTTTGTGACCCCATAGACTATAACCCTCCAGGCTCCTCTGTCCATGGGGTTCTCCAGGCAAGAATACTGGAGTGGGCTGCCATTTCCTTCTCCAAGGAATCTTCCCGACCCAGAGAGTGAACCCAGGTCTCCTGCTTTACAGGCAGACTCTTTACCAGCTGAGCCACAAGGAAAGACTGTAGCCTTGGGTGACAGAGGCCATGTCTGGACTTACTTTAAGAATATGTCAAACTAGTACAGCCACTATGGAGAACAGTGTGGAGATTTCTTAAAAAACTGGAAATACCTCCAACTAATAAAAAAATTAAAAAAAATAAAAAAATAAAAAAAAATAAAAAAAAAAAAACTGGAAATAGAACTGCCATATGACCCAGCAATCCCACTTCTGGGCATACACACCGAGGAAACCAGATCTGAAAGAGACACGTGTACCCCAATGTTCATCGCAGCACTGTTTATAATAGCCAGGACATGGAAGCAACCTAGACGCCCATCAGCAGATGAATGGATAAGGAAGCTGTGGTACATATACACCATGGAATATTACTCAGCCATTAAAAAGAATTCATTTGAATCAGTTCTAATGAGATGGATGAAACTGGAGCCCATTATACAGAGTGAAGTAAGCCAGAAAGATAAAGACCATCACAGTATACTAACACATATATATGGAATTTAGAAAGATGGTAATGTTAATCCTATATGCAAAACAGGAAAAGAGACACAGATGTACAGAACAGACTTTTGGACTCTGTGGGAGAAGGCGAGGGTCGGATGTTTCAAGAGAATAGCATTGAAACATGTATATTATCTAGGGTGAAACAGATCACCAGCCCAGGCTGGATGCATGAGACAAGTGCTCGGGGCTGGTGCACTGGGAAGACCCAGAGGGATCGGGTAGAGAGGGAGGCGGGAGGGGGGATCGGGATGGGGAACACATGTAAATCCATGGCTGATTCATGTCAATGTATGACAAAACCCACTACAATATTGTAAAGTAATTAGCCTCCAACTAATAAAAAAAAAAAAGAAAAAAAAAAAAAAGAATATGTCAGCTGTTTCTGGGCGGCGCGTGGGGTTGGAGGCTGAGAGCTTCCCCTGCCGCCACCAACATGGAGAGTTTGTACCGAGTCCCATTCTTAGTGCTCGAAAGCCTGAACCTGACGCTGAAGAAGCCGCCCTTGGTGCACATGCCATTGGCCGTGATGGTGTACGCTCTGGTGGTGGTGTCTTACTTCCTCATCACTGGAGGAATCATTTATGATGTTACTGTTGAACCTCCAAGTGTTGGTTCAGTGACTGATGAACACGGGTGTCAGAGACCCGTCACTTTCTTGGCCTAAATGGACAGTATACTAGGGAAGGACTTGCATCCAGCTTCCTGTTTAGTTTTTTCATGGCTAGAGTCTTCATGAGAATGAAGCTGCTGGGGTATCTGATGGGTTAGAGTGTCTTTTGAGAAGAAATCAGCAGGTACTGAATTTGCTCCTGTTAATGAAATTTTAAAGACTGTACCAGTCCTCGGATATGAAATACGGAAAAGGATGAAAAGTAGCAGAAAAGAAACATCTAGAGAAAATATAGGAACCATTTTAAAGCTTGGACTAGAATGTCTTTTTGGTGTCAGAAACAACCTTATCAGTATCTTTTTCTGCTGGCCTTTACTGACGTATCAATGATGTTAAGTGGCATTTTCTTTGGTGTTTTCTTTTTACTTCTTAAAGAAAATGTACTTCATTTCTACAGCTATAATATTGAATAAAGTGATTATTTTTTACAAAGCCCTTGACATTTTTTGGAGGTGACTTTTCTGACCTTCAGAAATTAATGTAAAACCAGGAAGTGAGACCCCATAAGCTGAGACCTCTGGACAGCTGATCAGTTTTATCAATGGCGCTTTGGCTTTAAACAGAGTGTGTGACAGTACATCATTTCAGATATATACGGAAGACTGTTTCTGGAACAATAAGATATATGAAAAGAGCAGAAATAAATAATTTTTCTAATTAAAAAAATTTTCAGAAAAAATACAGATGAGCAGATATGGCAAAATATTAATGAGTTAAGTCTACATGATGAATATATGGAGGATCATTGCACTATTTTCTCTACCTTTGTGAGTGTTTCCATAATCAACATTTAAAAACTGAAAAGATCTTAAGTATGTATTTAGTAAGTCTTGGAGCATGCTTTCTTGCCCCAGCTTTGTGGTTCTTCTCGGACCTACAGACCCAAAGACTATGCCTTCTGAGGTCTTGCAGCTCAAGCCTTTATTTTACAAATGGCTGAAAAGGTTAATGGCTTTCCAAAGTCACGGCCAGTTAGGGGAAGAGCTGAGTCTGGGCTGGATCTGCAGGAGCCTCAGCCTGTGCTCCACCTGTCTCCTGTCACCTCCCGCCTCGGTTTAGGGCTTAAAGGAGCTATTTTTAAATGTCAGTAAGCAATGGCGGCACACTCAGTTCTTCCGTGTTGTGTTGTGTTGTTAAGGCAGACATTGCCTATGGGTCACTGAGTCCTCATACATACAAAACTTTGATTATACCCTGAAAGTTTTATTCTCTTCAACATGACAGTAAAGTACATTCAAGTCCTTTAGATCTTAAAGTAACCCCTGTGGGCTTTGGCAGCGCGTATGTCAGTTGAGCAGTAAGCATCTGTCATCTGTCTTTCATTAATATTAATTATAAGTGGCCTACAGCTCAGGGGAACAAAGTCCTGTAGATGAGACTTTCCTAAATTCGACCTTCTTGACTTCATAGGTATTCAAAGTGGTTCTTTTCAGAGGTTGGTCTGAATTTGATTTTGATGACTTCAGTAATCAAAAGAGAAGGAATAAACAGGTCCAATCCTGAGAACATGTTGGACTGGCACTCAAGTTGCTCAGGCTAGGAGACACCACTGGAAAGCTGTAGGACTGTGGAAAATTCTGGTGGCTTTTATCTGCCTGGAACTCAGGTTACCAGACGTTCCTCCTCATCTGGTCTGTCTCCCACAGCCCCTTCCTCTCCTCTCACATCCAAACGTGGGAAAGTGAGAGAGGGGGCGAAGTTGCCTTCTTAGGATTTAATTTGGAGTTTTTCTGAGGTTAAGCCTCTTGTTCTCACTTCAGGGGCCCCCACGAGCGTGGCAGGAGCCGGGTGCGGTGAGATCAGCCAGGCACCGCGCCTGGACCCTCCCTCTGCCTGGTCTGGACTGGAGACCCTGCCTCACCATGAGAGGCAACAGTCAGCCCAAGGCTGAGGCACCAGTGACAACACCAGCCCATGGTCCAGTGAGTTTTACCCTCAGGGGACTGGAAGCCTCAAGGGGCCGAAGCGACACATGCGCCAGGGCAGGGGGGTAGAAGGGGATGAGCTGCAGGAGGGTGCGAAGGCAGGGACCCTGCCGTGAGCTGGAGCAGGCCCATCTCACTGCACTTGGCAGAGGCCAGGGAAGCTGGTGAGAGAGCTCAGGACCCCCCTCCCCACGTTTAATGTGCTGTAGATGACCCTTAGCGTGTCTGCAGGGGGTTGCAGAAGAGCGGGCTTCCTCAGCAGGACAGACCGCCGGCCTCCACAGTCCCTGGCTCTGCTCTCCTGGGGGAAGCCTGGGTCTGCGGCTCCAGGGCCATTTCCACCTCCCCACACCGCTATTTCCTGTCCCTGTAGAAGGCTTGAGCATTTACACAGTTCAGTCACATCTGTATCTTGTGTGCATTCTACCTCCAAAGCATACACGGTGCTGGTACGAGTCTCCCCACGGTCTGGTTTCTTTGTCCATTCGTTCACTCAACAAACACACTTTCAAGGACCTAGTAGGCTCTCCGGTTCGATTCCTGGGTCAGGAAGATCCCCTGGAGAAGGGAGAGGCTACCCACTCCAGAATTCTTGGACTTCCCTTGTGCCTCAGCTGGTAAAGAATCCGCCTGCAATACGGGAGGCCTGGTTTTGATCCCTGAGTTGGGAAGATCCCCTAGAGAAGGGAAAGGCAACCCACTCCAGTATTCTGGCCCGGAGAATGCCATGGACTGTTCAGTCCATGGGGTCACAAAGAGTAGGACATGACTGAGCACTTTCACTTCACTTCACTTCACTGGCACTGAATATTTAGAAAGATTAACTGACCTGCCCAAAGCCATGGTCACAAAGGGAAGCAAGTGCCAGGACTCGAACACAATTCTTTTGACTGAGCCCTCCATAGGAAAGAGGCCAGAGCTCTTCCTCCAGGCCTCTAGGTCATAACCCTCGGGCTTCCCCCTACAGTCTGGGGTGCAGAGGAGAGAAAGAAAGGAGAAAAGGTTACCACAAGGAAGGCAGGGGAGCAACAACGACAAAGGGAAAAAGGGACAGAAGGAATACCATTAAGACACCAGTTTCTACACACACACACACACACACACACACACACACACACACTGCTTAAGAAATCACTAAAGAAAAGCAAATTTTCCAGTGAAACCTACCAGCACTGGGTAAGTTCCAATAATGGACAAGTTCCCAGGATGGTCTTTGGTTTCCTCCCTTGTGTTTTTTGGTTGATTGATTGGCTACTAGGAGGCTGGAAGAAGATAAAAGAGATGGTAACTACTGGGGGAGAGGGTTGAGAAAAGACAAATGATTAAACAAGCATCTGGTGAAAAGGTATATGACACCACGTTTTGTTTCTTCTGCATTTTGGTCTAAAGCATGTTCATTTCCATCCAGTGGGAATCAACAGTTGCTGAAGCTTTCCAAGCAGTGAGAGCGAAGACAGATCCCATTTGTTGACTCTGGTTTGCTGCCTATCACAACTTCAAGAGGTAGCTGTGGGTTTTCCCATCCTGCAGATAAGGAAACCGAGGCACAAGCTATTCATTCGCTCACTCCCCTCATGTCACAAGACAAAGCAATCGATCAGGGTTTCAAACTCAGGTCTGTCTGGACACAGGCCTGGGTGTTTTCACGGCTCCGCACTGCCCCCTCTGCCTGCACCGTTCTCCCCCTCCATCCTCCGAAGCAGATTCGCAGACGTGTCACTGGCTGGAGACGGTTGGAGAATTCTGCTGGGGGCAGAGACGCCAGGGTCTCAGCACTGGTCCGGTCCTTCCCCTCCTGCTCCTGTTAGGGTGCAGACCGCGCTGGGCCCACCCACCCCCAGCTCGGCAGGTCTTGACATGTGTCCTGTGGCCCTTCCACTCCCATCTCTACTGTACCCCCAGGCACCCCCAGGGCCTCAGCTTCCTGAATCTCAGCCAGAACATCATTTTCCAAGGACACTCGCCAACCTTGAAAGGCAAGGTATCCCGAGGCAAGAAAACGAACCGATCGTGCCCCATCAGCGTGAGAGGGCAGCGCCATCTAGCGGTGCTGGGGCCAAGGTCCCAGGCGGTGACATTTTCAAACAATCAATATCTCATTATTAACCATAATCACAACCTGATGTTTGCTTTTGGAGAAATGTTCAGCAGCAAGGGATGCACATGCACTTTTCTGCATGTTTCAAGAGGTCTGAGATCCTAAATGCCACAGTGACTATTAAACAGTGTCCTGCCTGTGAGCAAACAGGAGGGAGTGGAGATTGATTGTGTATCTTTTTCATCTAAGCTGCTCACCCAAAACAAAGCATCCGCTGAAGCCACTGACCTTTCACTAACTGCTGGAAGGAAAATGCTTGATAAATAATAAATAGACCACTACTGGATTTTGCTTAGAACCATCTTTTAATTAAAAGAACGGAGCGACTAGAAGGTCAGGTGACTGACATTTCAGTTCCAGTTCAGGAAAAGCATCAATGGAGGGTAAAACTATACCCCAAATGTAATTTCATTGTTAGCTAGCATTTAAGGAAAATCCCTTCTCTGTAATCTGCACCGATGGGCGGGGGTGACCACGGCAGCGGCATTTGTAGGGGACTCAGCACTTAACTTCCTGCCTCCCTTGCCTTCCCCTGGCAACCTTTTAATTTTTGTGCTGCAGCAATAAACACTTGTCTGGTTCAACCTCTCCACAGAAACTGCTCCAGTGCTGGGCTCATCCAATCAGACCCGCCTGCCTCACTGAGCGCTACCCCGGGAGTGACAGGAAAGCCATTTCCTGTCTTTTCCACAGGAGGGCAAGTGCCCTTCCTCCATCAGCCAAGGTGACCTCTACCAAGTTGCTCACTGAACCTGCTCAGGCATCTGTCTCGTCGAGCCCCATCAAAAGCTCAGAATGCATGATTAACCCGGCCAGCCAGTCTCCCAGCTTTTGGCTGTTCTGGGATAGGGCTCAGGAACAACACCCAACCCCACATACACGGACACACACGCACACACACTCAACTCACATTTCCTCGTTCCCAGCTCCACAGTGCCAGCTTGCTTTCACTCTCAGAGCCACCCTGTCACATGCCGCAGCTCCCAGGTAGTCAGGGAAACAGACGGCCCGGTTCTGAGCCAGGCTTGGTCGGAGCCTAGAAGGATGAACGAGGCTGCACAACGTGAGTGAGCCTTGTCTGGGTGCCCGAGAACAGAGGCAGGCATCAGTGCTGGCCTCAGAGAAAGCCTCATCATCCTACTTGAATCGGATGATAAGATTCTCTTCCCACTTTGTTTAAAAAGAAAGAAGCTGGTGAGTGTCTTCCAGTGGCAAGTCGTCATTTATTTTTATTTGGCTGTGTCAGTCTTAGTGGCCGGTGGCATGTGGGATCTTCAATCTTTGTTGCGGCGATCTTCGTTGCAGTACTGGAGGTCTTCGCTTGCTGGCATGCAAGATCTTTAGTTGCAGCCTGTGGGATCCAGTTCCCTGACCGGGGATCGAACCCAGGCCCCCTGCATTGGGAGCATGGTGTCCTAGCCACTGGACCACCAGGGAAGTCCCCAGCCATTATTCATTTGGGGAAAGGGTATCATTCTAAGAAAACCAAGAATTCTTTGGAGGCACAGTTTTTCCTGTAATACCAGTTTCACTATCAGAGAACAGGATATTAAGTATTAAACAAATGGTCCCCAATCTTACAACAGTTTGCTTACAATTTTTCAACTTTACAATGGTGTGAAAAATCTGCATTTGGTAGAAACTGTACTTTGATTTTGGAATCTTGATCTTCTCCTAACCTAGCGATATGTACATGATACTGTCTTGTGATGCTGGGCAGAGCAGCTCCCGGTCAGCCATGCAATCACGAGGGTAAACAGCCGATACTCTGACAACCATCCTGTTTTTCACTTTCAGTACAGTATTCAACAAATCGCATGAGATATTCAGCACTTTATTATAAAATAAGCTTTGTGTTAGAGGATTTTGCCCAACTGTAGGATAATGGAAGTGTTCTGAACATGTTTAAGGTAGGCTGGCCTAAGTTCTGATGTAAAGGGGAGGTAGGTGTATTAAATGCATTTTAAACTTACGATATTTTCAACTTATGATGTGTTTGTGGGGACTTAACCCCATCATAAGTCAAGGAAGACTACACAAAATTACGAAAAGAGTTGTGCTTACCTTTTAAGGACACACAGTCAAGGATCAGTTCCACCCACAGGACTTCTCTGGTGGTCCAGTGATTGAGACTTCCCCTTCCAATGCAATGGGTGTGGGCTTAATCCCTGGTCAGGGAGCTAAGGCGCTGAGATCCCCCATGCCTCAAAAATAAATAATAAATAAAATAAAAGTAATATTGTAACAAGTTCAATAAAGGCTTCAAAAATGGTCCACATTAAAAAAAAAAAAATCTTTAAAAGAAAAGTATCAGGTCTACCCAACAAAAGCAAACGAAGAACTGTCTAAAACCCGGTGAACCCAGGACCACTGCAACAAGCCTCACTATTTAGATGCAAGAATATGCTGGACCTGTTTCCTTTGCTAACATTCTTACTCCCCAGTCCTGGGCACTCACCGGGTTCAGCCCCAACATCCTGCGTTTCCTTCCTCTTACCTTGAGAGCTCATTCGTTCTCCTGGCTCCAGCCCTTCCCTGTGCTAAGGTTTCCTCCCCATCTCCCAGACCTCCAACCCATATCTCTGTGTGCTACTTAAATGCTGTCCTCTAACTCAGTATACTGAGAAATGCAGCTCTCTTCCCCACCTTGACCTCTGTTAGTGACGTCACTATTCTTTCAGTACTCGGATTGGCAAGCTTGGAGTCTCAGCCTCCAAGTGGGATGACTGCAGAGACCAAAGTCTTTCTGACATGCCTCCTCCTCCCTCCCTCATTGCCCACCCCCATCCCATTCTTTATGTCACATCTGGCCGAATCTTCCTTTGACCTGACGCTGTCTTCACTATGTTACTTCTCTGCTCCAACCTTCTTACACCCACTCAACTCCTCTGTGTAGTTACGGAGGCCACTGTGATCTGATCCCATCCAATCTGTTCAAACCTGTTTTCCACTGCTCCTCGAGAGAGTGATGAAGGTACCCATCACACATATTACAAGTGAGTTTTGTGTTCAGTATCTCAAGTATAGTATTAACACTAACTGGAAGCCAAAGAGGCAAACATCATCCCTGTTTTGTAGTCAGAGAGACCATGACGGGCACAAGGTCACACCGGTAAAAACCGGAACAAGAACTAGAACTCAGACCCACAGACCCATCTTGTGCAGATTTCACTGTAACCTGGACATATGCCTTCCTTGGCTTTAGCTCAGCAAACCCCCATGGAGGCCCCACTCCTGATTTAATGCTTCGGTGTGTACACATAAGGATTTGTGCCCTTGCTCACGGCTCCAAATGGGAAGAGGAGAGCTACCCTGGCATGGAAGACCGGGGTCAACCAGAGCACAGACCATGGACCTGGGATACTGACTGCAGTGAGCACAGCCTGGAAGGGGCTCAACAGGGACTTGAGACCTGATGTGAACGTCAGTAAAGCTTTCCAGTGCAGATACCTTGTGAAAAGGTCAATGAATGGTTTTTAAAGATCATGGTGGCAGGTAGGTGTACCTGGCAGAAAAAGCAGCAGGGACACTTTCGCATCCCTCCCACCCACACTTCAAGGCTCCCCAGGCAGCGGTCCTAGACTAGTCTAGGGCTGATCCCTCTTCCTGTCTCTCTACACCTTACTAATTTAAAAGGATTCCTGTTCATCTTGCTTTGAAAGTCACCTCATCTTCCCAACAGCGGTAAGTTTCTGTAACTTAAGAAAGAGGTCACAGGACTTCCCTCCTAGTCCAGTGATTAAGAATCCACCTTGCACGCAGGGGACATGGTCAGGGAACTAAGATATCACATGCTGTGGACCAACTAAGCCTGCCGGCTGCAACTAGGGCCAGTGCACCACATGAAAGAGCCTGCAGGACGCAACGCAGATCCCCCACCCCCACCCCACCCCCGGCCGCAGCTTAGCCCTGGCCACATAAATGAGTACATTAAAAAATGAGATCACACTTCCATTCTCTCCAAACACTATAGGGGCCTGGTGATGACTTTTGTTCACAATGACCATGGGAGGAGTTCTGAATGCCCCAAGGAAGCCTCACACCTTTGGCCTTGTTTTTTTCCCTTTTATTTATTGGCGTGCCACGTGGCTTGTGGGAATCCCCCGACCAGATTGAATCCAGGCCCTTGGCAGTGACTGCAGAACCCTAACCACTGAATCACCAGGGGATTTCCTTGTTTTTTCTTTTTAAAGATTTCCCACCCTGGCTTCCTCGGAAGCCTAAATTTTGGTCACCCACCCCCTCCTCCAGGGACTGCCAGTGGGAAGGGAGCAGCTGTTCCAGGATCCTTTTGGGAGGTCGTTCAGGGCAGTGGGGCTCCTAGGTTCTCTCTCCAGCTCCAGGTGGGCGGGTGGGGGTGCTGAGCACACTTTCAACTTAGCCCAGCAGCTCACGGACCTCCCCTCAAATTGTGGGACCCAACCTGGCTCTGTGTGAACTGATACTTGGCACCACCCCCAGTTGCTCACAATGACATCCCCTTGGTTTTGATCACTGAGCTTCAACCTAAAGGTTTGCTATGCAGCCAAAGCATCTGAGACTTTAAGTGGAAAACGAGGTACAGAACACTATGCATTATGTCCCCCTGTACACATTCAAAATTATCTCTACAAACAGGTGATAGTGGTGGCCTTACGGAAGGAAAAATGGGAGGGCCAGGGGATACAGTGGGGCTTTTCACCATGGGCATTTTGCACCATTGGCATAATTTTAATTATGCAACCAATAAATTTTTAAAACATTTTCACTATTAGGACAAAGAAACTGCCTTTTAATTCCTAGAAAGGTGGGAGGGGGGATCGGGATGGGGAACACATGTAAATCCATGGCTGATTCATGTCAATGTATGGCAAAAACCACTACAATATTGTAATTAGCCTCCAACTAATAAAAATAAATTTTAAAAAGTTGTTAAAAACCAAAAAATAAATAAATAAATAAATCTATCTGTTAAGCCTATGAGATTACAAGGTTTATGTTACAAATTCTAGAGTTGCAAATAAATGATGTACTAATGAACTTAAAAAATAAATAAATCAATCCTAGAAAGGTTTAGAAAGGTAACAAGTCAGCCCCGAACGTTCCTCTGAGAACAGAACAGTCTCTTCTACCTGTTGAAATCCTTCTCCCAGGGCCTGGCCTGGTATTTGGCACCCAATGGCTGTCCAATGATGAATGGACCTAATTTACTTCCCCATCTAAATGCAAAGCATTCCCTAAACAAGAGGAATTGTAGAACAAAGACAAGGTTGGGGGGAAGGGGAAGTAATACAGCTGAGACTGGCTTTTGCCCCATGTACTCATTGACCTTCCATGACCTGAGCACCACGTGCAAGGTGTCTGGTTGTGGGATGTGGGCCCTGCCCCTAACCTACCAGGAGACAGAAGACACCGTGCACAAAGAACAGGGGGAGAAAGCTCCATGGGTTTGAAAGTAAGAAGTTTCTGAAGAAGCTCATTAATAGCTGAGGAGTATTTATTCAGTAAAAGATAAGGAAATGAAAAAGCAGGAGTTGGCAAAAACTCGTAAGCACAGCTGGATACCAGGGAGGCAGGTGGATGGGGGTGGGGAGTGTCATCCCTCTTGGCAGCTCAGTTACCTACAGAGACATCATCTGAATTCATTCTTCAGCTAGATGTGATCATTCATTCATTCAAGAAATCTTTCCTGAGCAGCCTACTATGCACAGGTCTATGCTGTCTCCAGCACTCAATTCATGAGATTATAGTTTTGACCTTACTTCATCATCAGTGATAGATGCTTGCTCTTACTGCAAAGCACAAGTCAGCCTGGCCTCTCAAGCAAAAAGTACAAAGAATATTCACAGACAGAAACAGCTGGCCAGGGAACCACATGTGATATGCAAGTGAAAGTCGAATGGATCCAAGAAAAGAAATGTACCCAGAGAATCAAATGTGAACACAAGACTCCAAGCAAACCAACTCAGAGTGAATCCCATTCAAACAATACATATAAAGGTTTTCTCATGTTATTTACAATTTTAAAGTAAATTTACTTGATAAGCACTGAGGAATTCTTTATTTAATACCACCATAACATAAAAGTTCACATAACTGCTTCTTCAAACCATGATACAGAGCTTTATGACAACCTGGAAGTGGGAACCCAAAGAAGGCAAACACGATGCCTCAGAGATCAGGAAACATTTACAAAGTTCAACTGTTAAAAACAGTTCATTCCAGCAGTGAATCCAGTTTGGATGTTAGTATACACAGTATACACGTTCTTCAGGGAGGTGAGAGGCCTTTCAATTCTTCTGCAGGTGCCTCCAAATGCTGGGCCTGTGGAACTTCTTTCAGAGGTGGGTTCTCCTCCAACACAGTTTGGGATTCGACACCCATGGGTTCAGATTTCCAGGAAACTTGACTACCTTCCTGTTGCTTAAAACAGCAGATATAAGTACATCACTCAAATGTTATGACCTTCACTCAATTGGTTGAAAGTATTAATATATGCCTAGGCACATTCTATGACCGAGTCAAAAATTCAGCATTACTATCTCAGGTCAAATTCAATTACACACAATAAACACGAAAAATCTCTACAGAACCACAATTTTAAAAGCCCTCATGACAATTCACTTGTTCCATGCAGCAATCCTTACCACAAAATTCTAGTTTACTCACTCTAACAGGATTTGACCTGGAACCATGGATGGAGAAAGAAAACCAAGCTTTCCTTTAACCTCCGACAGACAACCAATCCTAGTAATAGCTGTGATAATAAAATACTCACAGTCCTTGCTTTTTCTACTCGTCTTAAAATGACACCTTCTGCCAACAAAGCCTTCCCTGCTTCCACAAATAACTTCTCTTCATCTGTTTCTCCAAGTTTCTGTAGCTCAATGTACTTCTCCACGAACCTAGAATTCCAAGCAGTCACATCTTTGGTCTGTATACTGAGAGTTGTCAAATCCTGCTGTTACACAGTACCAAGTATTCCCTTAAGAGATCTTCCCACAGGAACATCTTTTTCCTCAAGTGGAATTCAATAAGACTCCTCAAACTGACAACCAAACTCTCAAAAAAGGAAAGGTAACCCAAGACTTGTAGACTGACTTACCGTTGACAGGTAGACTTGAAGTTTGGGTTGAACAAATCAAAAGCTTTTGGACCAGATCCATAGGCTGAATAAAATTTCCTTGAAAATACAAAACAACACAATATAAATTTCCAATTATAGATCATGGCCAAGAATGGAGTAAAGAATAACTGCTGGACCCTGAGAAATTGAGTATAACATGACTTACAGGCCCTGAGCCAAACAGCTTGTCTTCAATAAGCAATGTGTGCATATGGTAAATACATGAAATGTTACAGAAAGATATCCAGACAAAAGTAGCACTCCCCCTCACCCCTGTAACCCAATCTCCCAGTTCTTCTCCCCATAAGTTAACACTAACCAGTTTCCGTGTATCCATCCAGGAATGTTCTATCAATATAAGCATATACATATTTATCATTCCCTGTCCTCAGCCACATTGTTTAACCCCCAGGACAGTAAACACATCTTGCCTTTTTACTTAGTATCTCTCAGAGATCATTTCAATTCACTGCATGTAGACTGCTTTTAGTCCTTCGCTATTTCAGCGCTGTAATGATTACCTTTATCTACATTTGTGGTGTACTGTGGAATAATTTCATAAAAATGGATTTGGGAGGCTTTCCTGGTGGCTCAGTGGTGAAGAACCCCCCTGCCAATGCAAGAGACATGGGTTCAATCCCTGGTCAGGGAAAATCCCCCATGCCATGGAGCAACTAAGCCCGTGCACAACTATTGAGCCTGTGCTCTAGAACCTAGGAGCTGCAATTACTAAGCCCATTTGCCACATCTACTGAAGCCCGCACATCTTAGAGCCCATACTTCCCAACAAGAGAAGCCACTGCATTGAGAAGTCTGTGCACCACGAGAGAGTAGCCCCCACTCTCTGCAACTAGAGAAAAGCCTTTGGAGCAATGAAGACCCAGCACAGCCAAAAATAAATAAATTAAAAAACTATTTTTTAAAAATAGTACTGTTGGGTCAAGATACCTTAATTTGTAATTTGACCTTCCAAACTGCCAAAATGCTTTCCAAAGGGAGGGGCTGTATCCATTCACACCCAGACAAGGGTATCAATAGGCAGATAGGAGACTGCCTATTCCCCAAACCCTGACCAAATTATATTTCCCAACTTTTTGATCTTCATCAGTCTGACAGGTCACATTTTGTACTTCACTGTAGTCTTGCTTTTCTTATCAAACAGACTCAATCTTTTCATGTTTAAAAGCAAAGGAATTCCCTTTTCTGTGACCTATCCATGTTCTTTGCCCATTTTTTCCTTTTAGTCTTTTATAGACTTACAAGCAAACTTTATAGCAATGTAAACAGGAAACTAGCCCTTTGTCTTACATGTTGCCAAAGTTCTTCCCAGTATGTCAGTTGATTTTTTATTTTGCTTATGGTAGTTTTTACGTGCAGAAAACTTTAATGCTTTCATTTATGGCTTCTAGATTTTGTGGGTTTTTTTCCCAACTTAAATAACTTTATTTAAATATTTACTTATTTGGCTATGCCAGGAATTAGTTATGGCACAAGGGATCTTTAGTTACTGCACGTGAACTCTCAGTTGCGACATGTGAGATCTAGTTCCCTGACCAGGGATTGAACCTGGTCCCCTGCATCGAGAGCAAGGAGTCTTAGCCACTGGACCATCAGGAAAGCCCTGGCTTCTGGGTTTTTATGTCACACTTAGGTAGGCTTTTATTAATATCATTGAGATTATTTTTTCAATTATCCCATGTTTTCTTCTATTACTTTCATGATTTCACTTTTCCCATTAAGGTTTTCACTTCTTAGATGGCTCAGTGGTAAAGAATCCACCTGCCAATGCAGGAGACACAGAAGACTCAGGTTCTATTCCTGGGTCAGGAAAATCCCCTGTAGGAGGACATGGCAACCCACTTCTATATTCTTGCCTGGAGAATCCCATGGACAGAGGAGCCTGGTGGGCTACTGTCCGTGGGGTCCCAAAGAGTCAGATGCAACTGAGCAAGCACACAGGCACTTTGATACACCTGAAATTTATTTTGTTGTTATAATTTGTTTTGTTGTTATTTTGTTGTTAAAATACCAAAACACCAAAACAAACAAAAAAGCCAAAAAAGATAAAGGTTCAAAAAACTAAGTCCACAGTGTTATAACTTGGGCATTAAGAATAACAAAAGAGGATGCAGTAAAATATTCCATTCTCCCATGACCATCACCCAGTTCCACTGCTATGTACACAGTAGAAGCACAAATGATTTTAACATATAAATAACCTTGAAAGCATCGTGACCAAGTGAATGTAATGGAACTGAGCAGAAAAGTACTGGAAAAATATTTAATGCCCTAAAGATCTCTGAAAATTTCCAAACAGAGCGAGAACATACTTGTTCTCCTACCTCAAAGGTGTGTTGGGCAAGGGGGACAGTGTGGTGTTCCTCAAGTGAAAGGTGGGTGCCTGGACCTCAATAAAGAATATGGGATATGTAGTCATTTCAATTAGACACAGTCTCTGATCCTAACATTCTAGATGTTAAAAACTGACATCAGTATTAAGGGAAAGAGATCTGTCCTGTGAATTACCAGTCAAGTCAACCACCTTGAGCCTCATAGTTCTCATGACTAAAACAGAGAGGAGGATACTTATCTTGCAGGGTTAGAGTAAGACCTAAATGAAGTAACATTTGTTGGGGGCTTAACACAGTGCCAGCCACCAAACAGATGCCCAGAAACAGGTAGCTATAATTGCAATGGCTGGTCAGTTGCTGGGCACCAGGTTCTACTCCCAATTTCTGCTTCTCTGTCCTGGGGTTGGAGCACTTATTCCCTAATCTGGTGAGATGGACAAGACCACCTACTCAGGGCAAGCCCTTACTCAATTTCTATGTAAGTGGCCAGACTGCTGGCTAAACCTTTCCTTCTTAAGTTGTGCTGCCTCTGGTCCACAGTATGGGCTCCACACTCACGCTCTAATCTGATCCTCGTGGTAAAAGATGTCCTGGGTGGGAGATTTAGCTTTGCCATATCGCAAGCGAGGCCTTCGGAAGACCGGGTCCCGCAGCGGAGGGAAGGCGTTATAAATGTCAAACCAAAGGGGTTTCTCCTTCAACACCCCAGCCCGAATCAGGTCTCGCGTCCTGAAGGAAGGGTTAAAAAAAAAAAGTGAGTAAGTGACAACAGCCTGTCCGAGCCCCTGATGCAGCCTGAGACACTGGCAGGGTCGCGGAGTCCAGAAGACAACCGGAAGGAGAGCAGAGCAGGGGGTCCCCTACCTGCTAAAGGGTAAAATGTTTCCAAACTCCAAACCAACTAAATAGTGCTCAGGGTTAATCCACCTTCTCATGTGCGTCCCACTCCCCTCGCCTCATCCACGTCCCATCAAGGAAAACGCAATGACTGTTCTGGCCAGGCCCAACAGCCCCATCCTCCCTTACTTTTCCTAGAGACCTCCACTTGGAGCTCGGCTGGTAAAGAATCCGCCTGCAATGCAGGAGACCCCGGTTCGATTCCTGGGTCGGAAACATCCCCTGGAGAAGGGATAGGCTACCCACTCCAGTATTCTTGGGCTCCCCTGGTGGTTCAGATGGTAAAGAATCCGCCTGCAATGCGGGAAACCCAGGTTTGATCCCTGGGTTGGGAAGATCCTCTGGAGAAGGGAAAGGCTACGCAACGCACTCCAGTATTCTGGCCTGGAGAATTCGACGGACTGTGTAGTCCAAGGGGTCGCAGAGCCGGACACGACTGAGCGACTTTCACTTCACTTTCCACTTGGCGGAAAGGTGCAATCTTGAACGTGCGAGCTAAGAAATTCGAGGGGTGACGCAGCCAAGCACAATTTTTCAGAAGCAGGACAAAGCACGAGAGAGGCCTGGCCAGGATTAGACCCACCCAAGAAAGGGGGTAAAAGGCAGAGACGCCCTGGCGCCCTCGACACACCCCCGGCTCCGAGCACGCACCGCGTGAAAACGCTCCCCACGGTTTCCAGCCGACTGCCCGCCATGCCCGGGGCCTTGGATCCCGCGCTGTGCCTGTACCGGAACCGGAAGCGCCCGCGGCAGGCAAAGTGGGCGAAAGTCGCGGGCCGAGCCGCCGATCGCAGTGCCCGCTTAGCGGCTCCAACGGGAGGGCGTGGCCAGGCAGAAGCAAAGGATGGCCGAATCGCCGCACCCTCGGCTACTCGCCAGGCTTAGACAGGAGCACTCGATAGCCGAGCCGCCAGGGCGGGAGAGAGCCAAAGCCGGGCAAAAGCAATACATGACCGATCCAGGGGAGGGGTTAATTGTCGCTTTACCCTTTCTGGCCACCACTGCTCTGGAAGGAACCCGGGAAGATGATGGGGAGGGAGTAGGGAGACGCAGCCTAGGTCCTGGGGGAGCCAACAAGGCCAGGAATTCATAAGGCAGAGATCAGAGGTCACCAGCTCTAGGCTCAGTCTGCGCCTCATTTTGGTTGGAGTCACATGTGACCCAAGGACGGAAGAGCAGATAATCAAGGAGGGTCTTGGAACGCAGGAACGGAACCAGACCTTTACCGTCCTTCCCTCCCCCATGGTGTAACTATTAATGGAACAGTATAACCTGTCTCCCCTCCTACCCCGTAGGGAGGAGGCATTTGCCCTGCTCTTGCCCCAACCCAGTATAGGAGCCTCATCCAATCAGCTAATGACCTGCAAGACCCCATCCCACTCCTTGTACCCTGACTATATAAGTGGACTAAGGACCCCCCATTCAAGGTCGGTTCTCCCTTGAACTGGCCCGCTGTTCTAACAGCGTCTCCCACTCTAATAATATGCCTTATTCATCTTTCATTCTGTCTCATGTCTGGAAATTCTTTTCCAACCCGCGCCGGGACCACGACATCGCAGTCTACGTAGAAGGAAACCGAGCCCCGAAGAGGGCCGTCACCTGACCAAGATCACTCCGAAGCCCAAGCCTCCTTCCTGCGTCTCCTGCCCTTAAGCACTCCCCACTAAACCCTTTGGCCCCGAAGCGCCACCTGCATCCGCTCGCTGCAGACGGCTAGTGTTTTCTCCCCGGGAGGCGTCGCTAGCTAGCTGCTCCTTGGAGCTTGAAAAGTGAAAGTGTCCGGAACAAACAAATTCCGAGAAGGAAACTCAAAAATCTGGGGGAAATATCCTTTCAGGATAACCTTTTAGCCCAATAACCATACTTTGCGTAAGGTATCCTGTAGAAATTGAGTCACAATTTCACAAGGATATTTGTGCAAGGACCGTCACTGCAGCATTGTTTGTAATGCACCCTCCCATCCATCGAATGGGAAATGGCTGGAAAACTATGCTTCATATAATCTATGGATTCTTTCGCAGCTATTAAAACCAATGAGCTAGATCCACATGTATTGCCGTAGATGAGTGCCCATGACTTACTGTAAAATGAAAAAGGAACTTGCAGAGAAGCGTCTTTAACCTGTTAAAAGGAAAACCTTTTACAGTGTTACTGTTTGTATTTAATAGAAACTATGTGGAAAGGCACCTGTGGGCTGTGAAAGTTGATCTCCACTGAGATTGCAGGAGGAGAAGGGAGATTTTGTTTTTTATGTATCCTTCAGAGTTTGACCTGTGAAGAGTCTATATTCATTGTTTTTTTAAGTCAGAGGTCTTCTGGGGGCGTGGGGGCTGGGTCTTCATTGGTGTGTGGTCTTTTCTCTGGTTGCAACTGAGTAGGGGCTACTCTAGCTGTGCTGTGTGGGCTTCTCATTCTGCGGCTTCTCTTGTTGTGGAACACATGCTCTAGGGCGTTCGGGCTTCAGTCGCTGCAGCTCCCTGGCTCCAGGGCACAGGCTCAGCAGTTGTGGTACAGGGGCTTAGTTGCTCCCACACATGTGGGATCTTCCCAGGCCAGGGATCAAACCCATTTCTCCTGCATTGGCAATGGATTTTTTACCACTGAGCCACCAGGGAAGCCCTGGTATTCATTTCTGAGCTTTTGAATCTAAGGGGAAAATCTCTTGGGAAAGACTCTGATGTGGGGAAAGATTGAAGGCAAAAGGAGAAGAGGGCGGCAGAGGATGAGATGGTTGGATAGCATCACTGATTCAATAAACATGAACTTAGGCAAACTCCGGGAGATAGTGAGGGACAGGGAGGCCTGGCGTGCTGCAGTCCATGGGGTCACAGAGTCAGACATGACTTAGCCACTGAACAACAAATCCAAGGAAATGTTTTGAATCACGTAAACACAAGATATCTCCCAGGAGTCCATTATCTTTATCAGCAAGAAAGAGTGTCAAGCCATCCCAGAGTCCTCTTCTGGGAGGCTGGTGAGGTGGAGGAGGGGATTGTCTCATAAGCTGTTACTGTGTCTTTGCGTTATCTCACTGAATCCACACACCTATCCACAAGCGGCTGTTGTTATCCTCCTTAGAGATGAGAATGTGAGGCCACAGGGGGTTAAGTAACTTGTCTGATAAGTAACAGACAGAGCTAGGCCTCCAGCCCCGCCTGGGCACTTTCTGGGACTCCACAAATGCCCCTTACCGGTGCCTCCAGCTGGAGGCTGGTGGGCTGAGGAAGATAGGCAAAACAGGGGCCGGGGGCCGGGGACAGGCTGATCTGAGGCCAGGGGCTGAGAGGTGGGTTCCACGGCTGCCTCGGGACCCTCTGGAGCAGGGAAGAGAGAGCACAGGTCTGGCCACTGGGCTGAGCGTGAAGTCCTAGGCAGGTCTGTAAGACCTTGCTCTAGGAAGAGCAAACACGCTCCCAGCTAAATATAGTCTTTCCAGGCTTCAAAACAAGTTTCTAATTCTGTCCAAGTCAGAGCCAGCTGCCAGCCCCAACCACAGACACACTTCCCTTCTCCCACTCAGGCCTGCCCCGCGGGCCTCCGCCATTACCCAGCCACCGCTGCTGAAGAATGAGAAGGACTCATTCTAGGTTCAGGGAGGGGGAGCCGAAGGCCCAAGCCGTCCATGGTGGGGTGGTTGCAAGGGGGCGGTTTTCTCTCGAGATCTTCTTAGGGACGTCCCTTCCTCTTCTGAGCCTTTAAAGTTTCCCCTCCAGCATCCTAACTGATGTTTCTGTGACTGCAAACAGAATATTAATGGGTCGAGTACAGGTGGGCTTCCCAGGTGGTGCTACTGGTAAAGAAGCCACCTGCCAGTGCAGGAGACATAAGAGATTCAGGTCCAAGCTGATCTCTGGGTTGAGAAGATCCCCTGGAGGAGAAAATGGCAACTCACTCCAGTATTCTTGCCTGGAGAGTCCCATGGACAGAGGAGCCTGGTGGGCTATGGTCCTTGGCATCACAAAGAGTTGGAAACGACTGAAGTGACTTAGCACGCACGCACACAGAGGAAGGAACCATGGAGACGTGGGAGCAAGATGAACGGGGAACCCTCTGAGCCTGCAAGGGGGAAGTGTGCACTCCAGGGAGCATTCGTTCTTCACGCAGGAAGAAGCTAGGGGCAAGCAGAATGGACAGTCAGGGTTTTCTGTCTCCTTACCCAGGTCTTTCAAGGCTGCAAAAAGCTGATGCACCCGTGCCAGGCACCACTCCAGAGACCTGGATTATCTCCTCCCATTGTTCAGCTCCCTGAGGCCATAGATCATGTCCTGACAGTCCTACAGATAAGAGGACAGAGCTTGTAAACTCCCCGAAAGGCCATGCTTGCGTGCGTGCTCAGTCACTGAGGTTGTGTCTGACTCTTTGTACCCCCATGGACCATAGCCTGCCAGGCTCCTCTGCCCATGGGGTTCCCCAGTCAAGAGTACTGGAGTGGGTCACCGTGCCCTCCTCCAGCCAAAGGTCCATATTCTTTCCATGATACCACTCAGGCCCATTTTGTCCCACCGCATCACACTGGAGATGTGCCCACTAATCCTGGCATCTTGGGGACTTAGGTAACTTTTCAAGACTCTGTTTCCCCAGCTGACATCTGCCAGCTATCTAAGTGGCCTGTTGTCAGATTAAAAGCGGTCATTCATGTAAAGCAGGAATCACAGCACCGGCACAGAGTGGGGCTGGCGAGTCACAAACAAGCCTAGTGGCTGTTACGGCATCCCTCTTGCTGCTGTGTACTGTAACCCACTGATTGCCACTCAAGACTTCAGCCTTTTGATGCTATTTCATAGATCACCTTAATGTTTTCTTTTCTTGTTAAATGATTCATTCGTCCCAGAAACATTTCGGCACCTACCTGACCCAGTGCTGAGTCCTTAGAGAAACTGGCTGTCCAGAGAGGGAGACAGAGAGGCAAATCCATAATTGATGTCATACGCTGAATAATTTATTGACACTGTTGACTGGCTCGGCCTGCAATAACAAAAGACGACAGGACAAATGGCTTGAACAATAGAAATCTATTGTCTCATGGTTCTGGAGGCTGGAAGTCAGAAATCAAGGTGTTGGCAGGGTTAGTTTCTGCAGAGGTCTCTCTCCCGGGTTTGTAGACAGCTATCATCTCCCGTGCTTCACGGTCTTCCCTTTGTGTGAGTCTGTGTCCTCTGCTATGACCCCAGCATACTGGATTCCAGCCCAAACTAATGACGTCACTTTAACTTAAAGGTCTCTTTAAAGATACTACCTCCAAACACAGTCACATCCTGAGGTACTGGGACCTCCACGTATGAATTTTGGAGGAACACCATTCAGCCCACAACACTGAGCAGTAAGTACTTGTACTGAATATTTCCATTTTCCCGCCCAGGGTCACACCCTCTCTGTGCCCTTCTTCACCCTGCTCTGTAGCCCCGGAGGCTGACTTCTAGGACTGCATCCTCCAGCCCCTTGCCCTGTTCCCAGTCGGATTCCAGCTGGTATCACCAACGGGTGGCATTGGCCTGGGACAGAGAAGAAGGAGGAGACAGAAGTTGCTCCCCACTCCCGCCGTCACCGCCCCCCAACTCCGCCTGCCATACAGTCCAGGACCATAAAGTCTGCAGGGCAGCCTCCACGCCCAGCTCTCTCCCGATTCCAGGCTTTGTCTCCGCCCTCCTTTTAGGCCTAGACACGGCCAACTGTGCCCGTCTGTACCCGCTATAGGGGCCAGGCCACCCTGGTGACTTCCCTACACTCTGCCCACATCTTTGTAATTAGTGCCCAGGAACTTCTCTGAGAGAAAGAACAAGAGCATCTCCAATGACAGAACAGCTTTGGCAAGTGGATGCAATCCTGAATACTGCTGCTCACCTTTGGCAGGGAGCAGTTAGCTGTTGCTTTGAAAGACGAGGCAAGCAAGAACATACATTCAGCCCACAGGACAAGGCCCAGGAAGATGAAGCGCTCGGAGGCGGGGGGTCTTCAAGGAGGCGGCAGGAGGACCCCCTCTCACCTCCTGGCCCAGACCCTCCCCTCCCCGACTCGAGGCCCACACCTCCACTTCCTCTCACAGTCAGCCAGGAAGGTGTGTCAGCCCCAGCACACACTCCACCAGACAGGACAGATATGTCCCCGGGGCCTGTTCACTCCCTCAGCTTATCGCTCCCATACGGCCGGCCTGGTGTTGTAACGCTGTCTGCTTGTCTGAGTCTGGGCCTCTTTGAAGCAGCAACCAGGACACTTATCTCTGCCTCCTGACACCCAGCCTGGTGCTGAGCCTAGAGCTGACTCTTAGAAAGACTTTTCTAGTTGAACAGCACCGAGAAATAAAACCAAGTTAGGGCAAATGAGGATGTGGTGATCTCAGCGCTCGTTGCTGGAGGCCTTCCCTGGGTACACCCATGGGGAGAAAGCTGTGGTTCAATGGAAGCAGTCCTCCACCCCATCACACCCCGGGTCACTTCCAGTCCTGGCTGTCCTCTTTGCCTCACTGACAGATCTCTTTTACAAACCTCTGGACCTCGGCTTTGTCTTCTGTGAAATGGGCAACATCATAGCACCCACCCACCACATAGCCTTGTTGTAAGGAGTCAGAGGGTTAATACCTGCAAAGTGCTTAAAACCGTGCCTGGTATATAGTAATTGCTCAACAAATAGGAGTAATGATGATAATGATTTCTGACCATTCCATGCCTAAGAGCAATAAATTACAACTTATTCAATTGTGTGTGTGTTAGTTGCTAAGTTGCGTCTGACTCTGCAACTGCATGGACTGTAGCCCCCCAGGTTCCTCTGTCCATGGGTTCTCCAGGCAAGAATACTAGAGTGGGTTGCCATCCCTTCTCCAGGGGATCTCCCCAACCCTGGGTCTCCTGCAATGCAGGCAGATTCTTTACCATCTGAGCCACCACGGAGCACACCTAACAATTTTCAAGGCATTTTCACACGGCTGCCCATTCAGTGCTTCAGCAAACAGCAGACTTATCCGCAAGAAGAATCCAGTTTAGGCAAAGGAGAGAGAAGCACTTTATGCCTACCTGCCCTGGGAGGTCTCGTGGTATCACCGTGGCTCCTGTTGTCGCCAAGGAAATAGGAGCCAGTTAGTCCCGACCTCTGGTTATCAAAATTAAAGGACAGTTGGAATCACACTATGGGGTTTTCTCAGCGGAAGATGAGACCCTTAAAAGCACACATTTCGGGGCTGGTGTGGGCCCTTCTTTTCTTGGGGAAGGCAGAGCCCTGCATCTTTAATGTGCCCCTGAAGCTCCTAGTATTCTTGGAAAATGCAGATTCTGACTCAGTAGGTCTGGAGTGAGGCTTGAATCTCTGCATTTCTAACAGACCTCCAGGCTGACACCAAGGCTGCTGGTCTGAAGATAGAGTCAGAAACTTGTGCAAGTTTGCCCCAGACTTTCCTGGTTTAGCACTGAAAGTTTTACATTGGAGGAAACCACTCAGTCCTGGAAAACCAAAACAGTTGATCACCATATCCACAGACCACACTTTGAATGGCAAGGTCAGAGCAAGGCAGCTCATGCTGAGTTTGTACTGAGCTCCACCAGTCCCTCCTGCAGAGTCCCTGGAATAATCCTCCTGGCCTGATTTAAAAACAAAACAAAACAAAACTGTGAAATCTATAGAAATGACAGGCAGGGTAGATGCTGGTTTTGTGGACCTGAAGCTTATATAGTCTTAGTGGCCCTTTTAAGAAAAAAAAAGTACAAAAATATCTTTGCAAATTTTACCAAACGTAAGACCATGTGAACAGAGTAAACGTCGTCTGTCTGTTTGGCTTGAGGAAAACACAGGTGCTCAGGTCTTCCTTCTGGGAAGGTGGTGGTCTGGCCTTTCAGTGGCCCCCACCTGTCACTTCTAAGACAACCACCAGGTGGCAGTAGACCTGCACCGCCCCCTTCAACACCACTACCCGCCCCCACCATCAACTCCAGAAACTTCCAAACCTTCCTCCAGCGGGCCCAGCCAGCCAGTTCACCAAATATCAATCTAAGGCTGTGATAATGGGCGAAAGGGGTGCGATGCTTCTCCCTCAGTAGCACATCTGCCACTTAATGGAAATGCTAAGAGACTGTTTTTGTTACTAAAACCAGACAAAGGATGCTAACAGCTGACTTTCGGGCATGCTGTTGGAAATGCTCTGAAGCAGGCGGACCCTTCTGTGCTCTACAGACTGCATTTGTGCCGGGGTTGTAAGTCGTACCACCTGTTCCCCCACCCGACTGTATCGCTCAGTGTTCAGGCACCAGCTCGGAGTTCAGCTGAAAGTGAAAGTGAAATTCACTCCGTTGTGCCTGGCTCCTTGCGACCCCATAGACTATACAGTCCATGGAATTCTCCAGGCCAGAATACTGGAGTAGGTAGCTGTTCCCTCCTCCAGGGGATCTTCCCAACCCAGGGATCGAACCCAGGTCTCCCGCATTGCGGGTGGATTCTTTACCAGCTGGGCCACCAGGGAATCTGGCTGGGTTCAAATTCAGGTAGTACCACTTACAGAGTAAGGACCTGATTATCTCTGTGCTTCAGTTTCCTGATCTGGGAAATGGGAGGATTAATACTGACTTCACAGTATAGTTGCGTGATAAAATAACGTGAACAAAGCAGCCCAGGAAAGTGACTGACATGCAGGAAGCACTGATCAGCAGCTCCCAGTATCATCATTTCACATCATGCCTGTCTTCTTCAAACCAAGTTCTCCTGTGTTTCCTGCAACCTCAACCCTCTAGCAGGTGCCTCAGGACACTAGAGAGGGGCTTCCCTGGCAGCTCAGCGGTAAAGAATCCACCTGCCAATGCAGGAGACATGGATTCAATCCCTGGTCTGAGAAGATCCTGCTTGCCTTGGAGCAACTAAGTCCGGGTGCCACTCTACTGGGCCTGCGCTCTAGAGCCTGGAAGCTGCAGCTACTGAGGCCCGTGCACCCTGGAGCTCATGCTCTGCAATCAGAGAAGCCACTGCAGTGAGAAGCCCATGCAGCACGACTAGAGAGTAGCTCCCGCTCATGGAAACTAGAGAAAACCCTGCACAGAAGCGGAGACCCAGGGCAGCCAGAAATCAGGACATGAGCCCAGAGGGAGGGCTGAGACCCCTGCTATGGTAATAACAGCCTAGTTCTTCTGGGCACAGCATTCCCTAGGCCCGTGAGCTCCTCTCAAGCCGGGACTGAGCCCCGAGGACAGCAAAGCATAAAAAGTGGGAGGGGCTCTGGTTGGACCAAAGTCCAGAAAGTCAGGCTCATTTTTGCAGAAGGTGAATCTATAGGTATCACCTTGTGGATAGCAAGAACCCAGAACCCACAGATGAGCATAACGGAAAGGCAGATGGCTGGGGCAGTCACCTGGCCCAGCCCGACTCCTTCCTGGGTCCTTTCTGTACTGTTCAGCCAGGAGGAACGCCTCATGGAGCAGGGGCCTCCTCTTCTGAACTCCTGCAGGGCCTGGTAAGCTTTCTTTGCCTTTGTCAGCAAAGTGATGTCTCTGCTTTTTAATATGCTGTCTAGATTTGTCATAACTTTCCTTCCAAAGAGCAAGTGTCTTTTAGTCTCCTCTTGGTTTGCTGAGGTCCAGGTTCGGCTTCCCAGGGGGCACAGTGGTCAAGAATCCCTCTGCCAATGCAGGAGATGCAAGAGACGAGGGTTTGACCCCTGGGTCAGGAAGATCCCCTGGAGTAGGACATGGAAACCCACTCCAGTACTCTTGCCTGGAAAATTCCATGGACAGAGGAGCCTGGCACGCTACAGTCCACGGAATCACAGGGCAGGACACAGCTGAACACACAGGAGCACACAAACACAAACTCCAGGTCTGTCTGAGGCATCAACGGCTAAGTCCATTTACGAGCCCACCTTCATCCGCCTGGGCTGGGAGCAGGGCAGGGGTCTGAGCAGAATCTGTTCTTAGGGGAGGCAGGAGGGAGCTGCATTGTTTATCCAGAAGGAGAAAGGCCACTGAACTCCAACACAGCATTGAGGGAGACTTGGCCCGGGTGACTCGAGCCCAGAATCGAGATGTGTGCGGTTGAAGCCACAAGGAGGCCCACGGCTCAATATCAGGAAGAACTTTTTAACCTTGAGAACCACTCTGTCTGAAAAGGGCACCAGCTCCCTCCTTGGGCAGTGAGCCCCCTGGCCCGGGAGGCAGTGGGGAGAAAGCCAGAGAGATCTGAACTGGAAGATCTCTGCGGGCCCTTTGAAGTCTGAGATTGCACATTCCCGCAGCCCCAGGCGGCCGATACTCTGGCAGCTTTCTGTTTATTTAGGGAGGTGATCGGCTGCAGAAGCTGCAACAGACTGTCAGCAAGCGGTTTACCTTCCCGGGCAGACAGAAAAGCGGGCGGCCTAGCAGGCGGGCGAGGCTGTGCTATCACCACAGGTGTCACCAGGGCCCCTGAGAGGCTGAGCCCCGGGCCCGTGTGAGCTGCGGGTGTGCCAGGCCGGTGGCCCTGGGGCGCGGGGTGCCCAGGGGTGCGGGGTGCGGGGAGGAGAAGAGGAGGGTCAGCCCAGGCGCTGTCAAGTCAGAGCACCAAGAGAACACCAAGTCTTTATTACACCAATTCCTACGAAACAGCTCCAGGAAAAAACCCACACGGAGGAGAAGAAACAGAACTAACAAAGTCACACACATGGACTGGGGCTCCCCTCTACTGCACGGGGGTCTGTGGGGGATCGGCAGGGGGCCAAAGGGCAACCGCACTTCCGCGGGATGGGGAGGTGGCCAGGGTCCCCCCCGGGCACTGTGGGGGGCACGCCAGGCCCTCTTTATGTCAGGGTGACTCGTGGCCATCCAGCCCCAGCGGGCCTGGCATCTCTTCTCAACATCTCAACACTGTGCGGCCGGCAGGCTCCCCGCTCCAGCTGGAGCCTCTGACCCACCCAGGCTTCCCCCAGGTCAGCGCACCCCCATCTCCAGGCGGGGGGTGGCCGCAGAGGCGGGGCTGACTGCCCCCCAGCCCTCCCGCTGGCAGTGGTTGGTGCTGGCTCAGGTCCGTAGGTCCCTTGTTCTCCTCCTGGCCATTCACCTTCTCGCTCTTGGCAAGGGGCACCCAGCACGCCCTTCTGGCCCGGGGCTGCAGGCCGGCTGGCAGCCTCTTCTTCACGCCCCCCAGCCCCACACCTTCCCGGGGTTACCGAGGAACTGACCGCTGCCCACCTGGCGGCAGCAGAACTTCTAGTCCAGATGAGAGGTCAGTGCCGCTGGAGAGGGGCTGCAGGATCCCATCCAGAACCGGCTTTTTGTCTTCTGCCAGACTGAAGACCGCCCGCCCCCCTCCCCCGCTAGAATCCTCCAGCTCCAGGGTGGCCTGTTTCCCCACCCCTCTGAGGACCCTTGCCAGCCCCCAACGGAGGCAGCAAGGAGCCCATGCAGAGCGGGCAGCAGACACGGCTCTGCAGGGCCCATCACCCCTCAGACGGGGCTCCAGAGACCGCCCAGGGCTCTCTGGAGGGGTGGAGTGGAGGGGTGCGGGCCAGCGCCCCTGGGGGAAGCTGAAAGGCAGGAGGCCACGGGAAGGAAGGGCCCAAGGTGCCCAGAGGGAGCTGGAATGAGGGCGGGGGTCAGGCCATGTCTGTGGTCTCTCCTGCAGGACAGGAGGGAGGCAGGAGCTCCACCTCAGGCCAAGAAGACTCTGGTAGGATCATCCTCCCCTTTTGGGTATCCCCACCTTGCCTGCTTTCTGTTCGGTGTTTTTTTTTTTTTTTTTCCTTTTTTTTTAACAGAAGAGGGGTTAGAGCCTGCATTTCCATCCATTCCCCTTAGAACAGCCCGCTCACACGAGGCGCTGTGGTTGGCTCTTGCCTCCACCCTCCTCCCTTCCTGCAATCACAGCGGGCAACTTGGAAGTTCTGAGTCCCTTGGAAAGTGGCAGTGGCTGGGCTGGACTGTGGCCAGAGGATCACCGGGCCTCAGAACTCAAGCACCATCTGTCCGACGGCAGCTGGGATGCCTCCGCCGGTCCGATCGTCCCCAGCAAGGAGGAACTGCTGGTATCTGGTGGGAAAGAGGGATGGGAGAGGTCTTTTTCAGTGGAGGCCCGTGGTCTTCCCTCATCACTAGTTCCTGGAGAGAGAGTCTGGGGCAGAAGCTTCTAAACACAGGGGCCCTCTCCTTCCCCCAAGGGACTCTGTATCAGCCTTGGAACTCGGCCTGGGGTCACAGGCGCCAATCCAAGGTCCTAGAAGCATCCCAACGTGCAAACCAGGGGGGCCTCCTGCTGCTAGAGGTGGAGTGGGGGTCTGGAACGCTTGGTGGATGTGAAGCTTCTGTCTGTGGAGGGCTGAGGACCGAGCCGGTACCTGACCTCTTTTGTGACCAGACGCAGCGGAACTCACTCAGTAGAACTACACGGAACTACACCCAGGGCGCTTGGAGGGGCAGAAAAGCAAAATGGGGCCGGAACTTGGTAGAACCCCACACCAAGCCGAGGAGCCTTCACGCAGAAGACCCTTTCAGAGGGCGAGCAAGAGACGGGGGACTCAAGAGGCATCCTGGTGATGGCTGAGAGAGCAGGGGCAGGGAAGAGCCCACAGCCCTGAGCCAGGTGATGAGAGTCTGCAGGGCAGTGATGAGAAGGATAGAGAAGAGAAGTGAAGGGGGGCGTCAGGAGGAGGGGACTGTCTGGCTTCAGTGAGCAGACACCCAGGGCCAGGAAGACCGTGGTGGGCACAGCGGGGGCTGAGGGACAGATCTGGAGAACCAACATGGAGAGCCAGGCTTTGGAGCCAACCGCACACAAGTGTGGTCGTCAAAGAGGCTGGTGGCGCAGCTGGGGGGAGTGGGGGGTAGGGCGACTTTGAGGAGGGTCAAGGGCAGAGCTGCCAGGAAAGCCGGGGGCCCAAAGGCGCACAGAGAAGCAACAGCAGAGAGAACGGGGGCCCAGGATTGCTGGGGCCGCAGGAAGCCGCGGGGAGACAATGGGCGCAGCGTGCAGAAGACAGCGCCAGGGCCGGACCGTCAGAGGCCCTCGAGCAGGCAGGTGACGGCGAGCCAATCTGGGGGGGGCAGCCAACCCAGCATGGGCAAAGGAGAGTGCGGTTTCTCTCAGGTTGGGTGGCTCACAGCATATTGAGGACTCCTGGCTTTTAAGATGGGAAGCAGGGGGATGTAGGCTTGAGCATGGAGCTAGAAAGGGAAAAGGTGGACCATTCAGGAGAGAAATAAGTGATGAGCAAGCTCCTGTCAGGGGGTGGCTTTGGGCCAACGGGAAGGATGGACGTGGCAGTAACATTGTGTGGGAGGGGGGTCCTTCCCCTGGCTGGGTTTGTTTATTTTTCCAGCATTCCAGATGACAGGGACATGCGGCTGCAGTAACATGGGTGAGGAAAGCCTCAGAGCACAGCAGGGGTGTGAAGGTGCCTGATGGGAGGGTGTAGTGGCAAGTCAACTGGACGTGAAGGCCAGAGGCCCAGGCCGAGGACAGAGGGCTCCGTACTGTCCCTGGCTGCATCCCCCACACTCTGGGACCAGCACAGCAACCGGGGCAGGGTGGACAGGCAGCCTCATGGTGGGGGAGGTGCTGGAGGAGGCACCGGGTCCACGAACCCTAGGGGAGGTGTCGGCATCTCCTGGTCCCTCCCCGGGGACGGTCCTGGGGGAGGCGTTGGACGGTCCTGGGGGAGGCGTTGGCATCCCCTGGTCCTCCCCCAGGGATGGCCCTGGGGGAGGCGTCCACATCCCCTGGTCCTTCCCCATCCTGGGGGAGGTGTCGGCATTCCCTGGTCCTCCCCTGGGACTGGTCCTGCGGGAGGCGTTGGCATCCCCTGGTCCTTCCCAGGGATGGAGCTGGGGGAGGTGCCGGCATCCCCTGGTCCCGCCCCAGGGATGGCCCTGGGGGAGGCATCCCCTGGTCCTTCCCCTCCTGGGGGAGGTGTCAGCATCCCCTGGTCCTGGGATGCACAGGAAAAGAGGAGGAAAACCAGACTGCAGGCCCAGGGCTCCAGCCAGAGACAGGGCTGCCTTGAGAGGGGCCATGTCCTCATCGCCTCCACCACTGAAGCCCAAGCCGGCAGAGGAGAGGCGGTGTGGACCCGGCCGGGGTGAAGCCGTCTCCGCTTTTCCCACACTGTTCTTAGCATGCTCTGTGTGTCCTGGACTTTCTTCTCAACTATTCAAGGTCAAAGCTGGTTTTTCTTTTCCTGTTCCTAGCATCTGGCACAGGCAGGTGTGCTTATCTTTTGTCAAATGAATAAATAATGGAGAAAACGCAAACCACGAGCTCCCCAGTCACAACACCACGGGGAAGAACTGGGCCTGCAGCATCTAGTTGCCTGAGCCCGCCACCCCCACCCCGGGGAGATGGCAGGCAGTCCCGGGCAGGGCGGCCCCGGGCCTTACCTCCTACTGCCCTTCCTTAAGGGCTTCCTCCACCGTGGGCACCTCCTGTCGCCTCCCCCGGAAGTCTTCATCTGAAACGCAGAGGAAAGGACCTCAGCCTCCCCACTGCACAGCCTCGCTCAGGCGCAGCCCCCAGGCTGGGGAAGACGGCTGACCCTGCTCTCTCCACCGCGGTGGCTGAAGCACACGCTGCCCCCTCGGGGCCTGGGCAGAGGCCACGGGTGTGGGGTCAGGACCCCTGGCTGCTGCTCTGCCTCCATCTCTGAGCTCTGAGAACTTGGGCGAGTTTTTCCCTCAGTTTCTTCATCTAGAAAATGTCCAGATGACCTGCAAGGCCCTTCTGGCCCTTGTTTCTGGATGTCTCCTGACCACCGAAGGGCCCTTCTGCTCTGGTTCACCAGAACCAGGGCTCAGCTGTGGGTCCAGGGAGGTCTGAGGCAGCATCTTCTGGCCCACATGCCATTGGGAGGGACTGAGCGGAGGTTGAAAGGCCTCTGGGCCCCAACACCGAAACTGCCCAGAGCACGGTTCTCAAGGCGAGGTCCCTCCATGTAGTTGGGCTTGTCTGTCCCCTCACACCCCAGAGAATATTCCCCAGAAGCATCACCCAGCTTTTTGTGCTCCAGGTAAAGATCTAGGTGATGTGGCTGGGCCCCCTTTCAGAAGTGAAAGGAAAGGAGAGGCAATGGGGACCAAGTTCAGTGCAGTCGCTCAGTCATGTCCGACTCTTTGCGACCCCATGGACTGCAGCACGCCAGGCCTCCCTGTCCATCACCAATTGCCGGAGTTTACTCAAACTCATGCCCATCGAGTCAGTGATGCCATCCAACCATCTCATCCTCTGTCGTCCACTTCTCCCGCCTTCAATCTTTCCCAGCATCAGGGTCTTTTCCAATAAGTCAGTTCTTCACATCAGGTGGCCAAAGTGTTGGAGTTTCAGCTTCAGTATCAGTCCTTCCAATGAACACCCAGGACTAATTTCCTTTAGGATGGACTGATTGGATCGCCTTACAGTACAAGGGACTCTCAAGAGTCTTCTCCAACACCACAGTTCAAAAGCATCAATTCTTTGGCGCTCAGCTTTCTTCACAGTCCAACTCTCACATCCATACATGACCACTGGAAAAACCATAGCCTTGACCAGACGGACCTTTGTTGGCAAAGTAATGTCTCTGCTTTTTAATATGCTATCTAGGTTGGTCATAACTTTCCTTCCAAGGAGTAAGCGTCTTTTAATTTCATGGCTGCAGTCATCATCTGCAGTGATTTTGGAGCCCAAAAAAATAAAGTCTGACACTGTTTCCACTGTTTCCCCATCTATTTCCCATGAAGTGATGGGACCAGATGCCATGATATTAGTTTTCTGAATGTTGA
This sequence comes from Cervus canadensis, assembly GCF_019320065.1. Lineage (NCBI taxonomy): Eukaryota > Metazoa > Chordata > Mammalia > Artiodactyla > Cervidae > Cervus > Cervus canadensis. The sequence continues at coordinate 51,467,194 of NC_057386.1, read as the reverse complement.
GCTTTAAGCCAATTTTTTCACTCTCCTCTTTCACTTTCACCAAGAGGGTCTTTAGTTCTTCTTTACTTTCTGCCATAGGGTGGTGTCATCTGCATATCTGAGGTTATTGATATTTCTCCCGGCAATCTTGATTCCAGCTTATGCTTCCTCCACCCCAGCGTTTCTCATGATGTACTCTGCATATAAGTTAAATACGCAGGGTGACAATACACAGTTCCCGATTTGGAACCAGTCTGTTGTTCCATGTCCAGTTCTAACTGTTGCTTCTTGACCTGCATACAAGTTTCTCAGGAGGCAGGCCAGATGGTCTGGTATTCCCATCTCTTTCAGAATTTTCCAGTTTGTTGTGATCCACACAGTCAAAGGCTTTGGTATAGTCAATAAAGTGGGACCAAGTTGGGGGGACCGATTTCTTTGGGTCACCTGCCCACCAACCCTGATACGTGTCCCATAGTTGGGAGTGCCTGCTCTAACAGGCTGGGTTCACCTGTGAAACAGCCAGGCCCTACTCTTGGAGGACTACCCATCATGGCAACTCAAAGCTCCAGCCTCCCTGCCCTCTCCACCTTACCACAAGCATGGCCCTCCATGTCATCCAGGAGATTGGCTGTTGATGCCGCAGCCCCCAGCCTGCCGGGCCGTTCAGGAAAACTGTCCCAGGGATCGGTGGGCACTGCCTCGGGGCTCCCAGGCCTCCCCACTCCCTGGCCCTGGCCTTCTACCTCCCAGCCAGAGCTCAGGAGGCCTCCCTCACACCAGCCTTATCCCCTGCCAAGGCCCCAGTACCTCCACAGGCTCCTTTTCTGGGGGTCAGCTGAGTAGCCAGGCTCTGACTCTCTCACCCGGCTCCCAATTCTGGGGACAACTTTCTTTCTGTTCTCCTTTGGCTGCTCTGGTGGCTCAGAGGGTAAGGAGTCTGCCTGCAATGCGGGAGACCTGGGTTTGATCCCTGGGTTGGGAAGATCCCTGGAGAAGGGAATGACCGCCCACTCCAGTATTCTGGCCTGGGAAATCCCATGGACGGAGGAGCCTGGTGGGCTACAGTCCATGGGGTCGGAAAGAGTCAGACACGACTGAGTGACTTCACTGCTTCGCTTCATTGGTTGCTCAGCATCTAACATCCTGGACCCTGTCTGATAAGCATGGGTGGGAACCTGGGTAAAATTGTGGAAGGCCATATTTTTACTGGAGGAACCAAGACTGAGAAGGCAGGGCCAACACCTGTGAAATGAGGAGGTGGGAAGGTCCATGGAGCAATTCAACTTAAGAAATCAGGGAAAGGTTTGCTGATTTCGATGGAAGAACCAAGTTTTCTCCCAAAATGACCCCAGAAAAAAAGTTAAAAAGTGGTAGGACAACTTCTGAACCCACAGTGGGTTGATACTGGCCTGCTCCCCATGCCAGGGGGTGGGGGTGTCAAGAAATGGCGCCCAGAGATGAGGCTGCCCATGGAGACGGCAGGGGGGCGAGGGAGGGCCCAGCCCCACTCCCGGGGAGGGCGCAGCCCGAGGGAGCACAGCTCGGGGCTTCAGTGCCCTTCGCGTCCACCGCCGCCGCCACCCAGCACCAGGCTGCAAAAGGATACGACTGATGCTTCAGCAAGTGTTTCCTCTTTGACTTCCTCATCTTTGTCTTCTCCGAGAAGGCCCTGGCCAGCTCAAACAGCTTCCTCCGGGTGGCTGGGGACAAAGAGACCTGTGAGCCGGCAGCCCCGGCAGGCTGGTGGGGGAGTTACTGCAGGTCAGGGCCCGCCGCCCACAGCGGAGATCCGGGTGTGCCTCCTGGCCCCGCTGGGACAGCCAGCCACGCATCTGGGCTTTCTCTCCGGCCACCTCCCCGTCTCCCGCCTCCACCTCCAGAGCTGGCTCTGGGATTTCCATGACTAATCCGAGACCCTCTCTGAAATGGGGCCTGAGGGCCTGGCAGCCTCATTCACGCATGGCTGTGTGTCTGTCGGACAGAGGGGGACAGGAAGGTGTGCCCGGGCTGGCAGAACTCCGTGGGACGAGGCCACCGGCCCAGCGGGCCTCCCACCCACGGAAAGTGGACTGAGCTTGGCCTCCCCACTCGGTTGGCCCTGGCCAAGCAGTCACCTCAAAGCACAGAGAATGTGAACTCTAAAGTGGGGTGGGGTGGGTGGGGGGGTGGTCCCAGTAAAATCTTATTTTTCTGCAGACAGCTGGCTCAAGAGGATTTAAAACTTAATTTGTATCCAGACTCAGCTGCACAGGGAAGTGAGGCAGGGAAGCGGAGGGAGCCAGTCAGTGATTAAAATGTCACTTTGGTTCACCAAGAATCAGTGGGCATTAAAAATGCCAGGTGGCTCCCCCCCCTCCCAGGAAGCCACAGGCCTGTTTGGGAACAGCTGGGGCGTGGGCCAGACTCACATTTTCCCATGTGTTTCAACTTGTCCCTGAATAAGGCATCTTCAGACACAGCAGGGTTGGCGTCACTGTTTCCTGGAAGGGGGAAGACATCTCTGAGGGCCAGCTGGAGAGGGACAGTGCCCTGGTCGAGGCCCGAGGCAGTGGGTCAGGACTGTCTCCCCAGCACAGGGGCTCGGCCCCACCCTTCCAGGTGAGGAGGGGCGCACAGGCTTCCTCCCTAACCCGGAGGGAGCTGCAGGCAGGGAGTCCCACTAGGCTTCAACGAGCACTTGCTTCCTTCCTCATCCAAGTCTCACTTTCCCCTTTCCTGTAAAAACTATGTGCGGAGGGCTGGCTCTCAACCATCTGCTCCTCTGACCACTTTGTGTCCCGTGAAGGCTCTTTGGGAGCTTGAAATCAGCTGTGACTGGAGTGTTCACACCATGGAAGCTACCAGATGCCAGGCACTGGGGCTTCCCCCGCACCCCTATAGGCTGTTGAAAGTTCACCCGCATACGGCTGGCTGGCCTGTGTCCTGACGCGGTGTGAGAATTAACACAGCAACAGAAGCAGGCTCGGGGCACACAGCAGGCACCCGCATGGGTATGCCCTTCTCCCCCAGCCAGGGTCCACTCTCCATAACTCCCCCAGACACAGAGTTTCTGACTCATTAGACCATAAGCAGGAACGAGAATAGGGCGAGTCCCTAAGTCAGAACCCAGCCTGCCAGTCGGAGACTCCCAAATCACTCAGCACCCACCTGGGCCCCTCACTGCCCTCCTAAGGCCCCCACGCTAATCCCGAGTCACCTTGTCCACTAAGTCCCTGTGAGTCATTCTGATCCATCTCAGCCATCCTGGTGTCTATGGTTAATTCAGGATCAAGGACACGTGGCTGCCGTTAAACTCCCCGCTGCACATCTGGTGGGGTCTAAGCTCCCAGCCTGTTGCTTATGAATCAGTTCCATGGGATTTTCTCTCTCCAGGCTGGGATCAACTGAGTTCCCCCTCCTTCTGCCCCCCTCCTCTCCTCCCCTACTCAATGAAAGATCTGTTTGGAGCAAAAGTTATACATTCTTCCTCTGAGGCGGGAGGCTTGTGTGTGTGTGGCGGGCACCAGCTGACCAGGGGCCAGTGTACACACACACACAGAATCCAGATGTTGAGAGTGGAACCAGGGCCCTCGAGGGGTCCCCAGTTCCAGCTCCACCCCCATCTGTGCAGCCCAGTAGCCTGCCGTCTACCCCGGGCCCTCCTTCAGCTGCTTGGGCAATTCTTGCTTCTCACCATCTTGTATATGAAACTTTCAAAATTCTCTTTCTGCAATACTAAGGCAGGGCCTGGCCTGGGAGGGTTGATATTCCCCAGCTACTGAATGAATGAATGAACCTTCCCCAGATGGATCCTCCCTGTCCCCCAGCGTGTGTTTGCTATAATTAACAAGTGTGTCCTCAGCTTTGCTGGTTCGGGCTCCCTGTTTCTTGGAGGCATCTCCTGCACTCCCCATAAGACCATAAGCTCCCCCGGGGCAGTGCCCTGGTCTCTGAGTCCCCTGCCACCCCCAGCACCCCATGGGACATTATGTGGTATGCTGTGTCCCCTTCTTGCCCAGGCTCCAAGCGCCTCTAAGGAGCAGAGCCAGTCTGCGGGCCGGCCCCAGGTGAGGGCTCCAGCAGCCGCTGGGTTGGCGGGAACCAGGGCTGCCAAGCGGAGGGCCCGTCTCACCGCTCGGGGTGTATGATGATGGGGCAGAACCATCCTCTGCAGCCTGTTCCCCACCCTCTCTCCAAACTCCAAATATGCAGACACCTGGCGGCGTGAGCCCCCTACACCCTCCAGGCCTCTCTCTCGGGAAGGCAAGGTTACCTGGGACAGGAGAGGGAAAGTCAAAGTCATTTCCCACGGCCACGCTGCTGGATGTAGACTTCTGGGACTCGTATTTCAGTCGATCTGGAAAAGGCCCACAGTCTGGTCAGGGGAGCTAGCTCCCACCCGGGGGCCACATGAGCTGAGAGGTGGTTGGAGGCCAAACCCTGAGAATCTCACACACACACACACACACACACACACGTGCACACGCGACACCTATGGGCTCTCAAAGACCCAGAACTCTCAAAGACACAGAAAGCACTGCCCTGACAACTGCCTGGAATGTCAGAATGTCAAAATTAAAAGGCCCCTGAGAAATTGGATCGTCCAGCCCTTCATCTAAAAGGAAAGGCCTGGAGACTCCCAGCATCTTTACTGCAGAGCTGGGACCAGCCTTGGGCTCCTCTGTCTCAGGCCAGACTTTCCCTGCACGCCATGCTCCTGACCGAAACACACTGCCAGTCACACACACATGTACACACGAACCCCTCTCTCACAGGCCCCTCACTGTACCCCACCCCAAACCTTCCCACTCTAAAGGGGGAAGGCAGCCAGGCTCGGGGGAGTAGGATCCTTGGCCCAGAGATAAACCCTCCAGAAAAGTGAAAAAGTGAAAGTGAAGTCGCTCAGTCCTGTTTAACTCTTTACGACCCTGTGGACTGTAGCCCGCCAGGCTCCCCTGTCCATGGGATTCTCCAGGCAAGAGTACTGGAGTGGGTTGCCATTTCCTTCTCCAAAACCCTCCAGAGGCCCTGCTCTAATGTCCTCTGCTCAGGGAGGCATGCACCCTGGCACCCACATACCCAGACCCTCTACTTCTGAAGCTCCAGTCACACAGGGCAGACACCAGCGCCTGGCACAGGGCAGAAGTCAGGGGGGGCAAGCAGGGGCAGAGCTCAGAGGGCGCCCCTCTCTCCCACTAAGCCCCAGAGTGGGGGAGGGCTGGCTGGTGACTCAGGTCCCTGTGAGCAGACCTCTGCTTCCCAGGTGGCGCTAGAGGTAAAGAACCTGCCCGCCAGTGCAGGAGACATAAGAGACGCAGGTTCCATCACTGGGTCGGGAAGATGCCCTGGAGACGGGCAATGGCAACCCACTCCAGAATTCTTGCCTGGAGAATCCCATGGACAGAGGAGCCTGGTGGGCTACAGTCTCTGAGGTCGCAAAGGGTCAGACATGACTGAGTGACTAACACTTTCACACTTTCACCAGGACAACTCAGACCTCCAGCTCAGAGCCCCAGGCTAAAGCCGACATCACCCCGCCTTGGCCCAGAGCACCCGCCCCAGGGCACCACCTCTCTCCAGGGCGAGCAGGAAGTCACGGTTGCGCTGCAGCTCCTTCATGAACTCCTCGTTCTGCAAGAAGAGCGCAATCCTCTCGTCCTCCAGGTACTGCTTCCAGCGGCTCTCCTGGTCCCTGGGCTCAGGCCCCACCGCGGGGGGCAGGCTGCCTTCTGTGCTCGCGAGCTTGGAGCCCCTGGAGGTGGCCTGAGGAGGGGAGCAAGCATGTGGATCACCTACTCATAAGGGCGTGCACTGCGCCAACACCCATGCGCACCGGGGGTACATGTCCTTCTCTTCCAGGATGCTGCGGCCACACCCTGAGGCCAGGACCTCCTCTACCCAGAGCGAGTTGTCAGCCAAGACCCAGCTTAGACCAGAGCCCTCTGTGCTGAGGAAGCATCAGGGGCTTAAGAACTACTCCCCCCTCCCCAGCTTGGCACCTTGGACCTTCCCACCAATGTTCCCTTTGTCAAAACCTGAATAGTCCTAAAGAGTGATCTTCAAATGGCTCAGGGTCCCCATACTCATACTTTCCTTGTCCTGTCTCAGAGGAGATCGCTTGCAAGGGCCAGCCTCTGGGGAGAAGCACCCTGGCCCTTTCCCAGGGGAAGGAACGAAGGAAGGTGCTCTGCCTTTCTGCCACTGAATGACCTCCCCCCCGCCCCCGCCTCCCTCCTGCCAGCCAAGGGTGATGCGGGCTGCCAGAGCATCCTGAGTGGAAGGGAACACCATACAGGCCCCGACAGGGAAGCAGGCTTTTGGTTCAGTCTTCCTTCCCTACCACCCCAGGGCAGCTCCACCTGGGCTGAAACGTCAGGGGGTGTCAGGGACTGGTGCGCACACAGACACTGCACAGGCTGGGGGCAGGGGGCCCCGTTACCTGTATGCTGTCCAGCTGCTGGGGCAGGATTCGGAGAAAGTCTTCAGGGAGGTTGCCCAACAGTGGGGGGTTCCAGTTCCGGTAGCGGCTTTGGCTGGAAGGGGACACGGAGCCCAGCACGTCGATGCTGCAGGGCGACAGGTGAGGATGAGGAGGGAACAGTCAGGCCCACACATGGGGGTCCAGGCCCATCACACCAGGATCCTGCTCAGAATGGCACCCGTGTGCCCAAGCTTCCCACCGCCTCCAGCACTGGCTGACCCCTCGCCTCTGGGCCTGGACGCCTACTGTGCCAGTCACTGCTTCCAGCCACCCAATGTCTGCAAGGTCTCTGGGCCTAGGGGCTTCCCCAGCGGTCCAGGGGCTAAGCCTTCACCTTCCAATGCAAGGGGTGCAGGTTCGATCCCTCGTCAGGGAGGTAAGATGCCACATGTGTCTTGGCCTAACAAACGAAAGGGCCTAGAGAGGTCTGCGTTTGCGGAGCTCATGTTGGGTGTTGTGGATGTAGACACGGATGCAGGGGTCACAGCCCTTCAGCATTCTGTCTCTAGCATCCAGCATGACACGAGCTCCTGGGTGCTGAGTGATAGGTGTGCTCCCGGTGAACAGACACCCAGCGCGGCCAACAGCCCGGCCCTCCCCAGCGTCGGTTTGCTGAGATCAGGGGACACAGGGACACCAGGGTCCCTAGAGGGCAAGCAGACCCAGGCTCCAGACCTGGTGGGTGGTCCCGGGGGAATCCGTGTCCCCTGTGGGGCTGTCCCCTCATCTGCAAACCGCTGCCCCCCTGCCCAGGTGCATGGGAGCCCCTCGTGAGGCTGCCTTGAACAGCAAGCTGGAAAGGCGCGCAGAGGGTGGGACCAGCAGGGGCTGCTCTCCTGGCCGCGGGCAGAGTCCACAGCGGGAGGGGGGATAGGAAGGGGGCCGTGGGCACGTGCGCGCCCTGACCCCCGGCCTCCCGCCCCGCCGTCCGCCCTCCGGGCCTGAGGGCAGCCTGGGGCCGGGCCAGGAGCTCCCCACAGCTCCCCGGCGGCCTGCAGCGTGGCAACCGCAAAACACGTGTTCTGCTGAATCAGGGAAATGACACACGGGGAAGGCAGGCGAGCGCCGGGGGCGGTGGGGGCCGCTCTCGCGGGGCCGGCTTTGATTTGGTCTCCAGCTCCAGGAATCCCGCCCGCCCACTCACTGGAGGGGAGCTTTTCCGGGCTGCCACTGACGATGGAAATAACTTCCTTTCCTTTTCTATTTTGGGCGGGTGGCCTGGCGGCCCAGGGGGAAGGGCGGGGGTGGCAGCAGACAGGATAACAAGCTGCTAAGTGCGTGGTGGGAGCGCAGCTCCAGACGGCAGCCAGGGAACCCCGGGCCCCTCTGCTGTACAGACACAGGAATGTTCCAGAGGGGCGGGGCGGGGGGGCTGCATCACAGCCGGAGACTCCGAATCTGGGCGCGTTTCCTGCTTCATCACTTCTGCGCCTCCCGACAGAGTTGGCAACTTCATTTTGCTCCAAGGGCCAGACCACCCCTCAGCCCACCCCACCCCACCCCCCTACTCCTCGGCACCCTAGAGAAATCGCCTCCAGCCTCACCACCCTTCCTGTGGTCTCAGAGTCTTCACTGGGACATGGGTGCCCACCCCAACTCAACCACACCCACAGTCACCCAGGTAAGCCCTGGAGAGCACCCCAGAGTTGCAGCTGGCCCCCTGTAGCCATTTGTTACTGAGCACCCAAGTGGGGAGGGGGACAAGGAGCTGGAGGCTGAGGGTCCCTCGATGCTGGGCCCACAGCCCTGGAGGAGGGGGCTGGCTGAGCCCCCTGCCCTGGCTCAGGCTGAGATGAGGTCAGCTCACAGCTGCAAGAGCCCGGGCCGGGGGAGGGGGGCGGGGGGCCGGAGCACAGGCGGCCCAGGCACCTCCATTGTGGTCGGAAAGGAATGTCAGAAATGAGCTGAGAGGCAAATGAAAACTTCCAAGGCTGTAATTTCAACAGAAGAACAGCAGGTGGCCTGTGAGGAGGGGTGTTGGGGCTTCAGAGCCAGTCTTTCATTCAGGAGAAAGAGGCAAGGACAGGCTGGGGGAAGAAAAGGAGAGGGAAGGCTGGGAAGGCTCTTCTGGCCCAGAGTTTCTGCCTCTGCACCCAGAACTAGAACTCCAAGTGCCAACAGACTCAGACCCCCAGGCTTACCCAAAGAATATCAGAGCCCAGGATTTCAGTGACAAGCCTTCCAAGCAAGACTTTTGGTAAAGGCAAGGAGGCCCAGGTGGGGCCAGGCCTGTCCCCGGGCACACAGATCCTCCTGGTGAAACCTGGGCCCCGGGGTCCCAGCACTCCAGGCATGCTCCCTGCCTCTCTGCACCCCAGCAGCTCCCAAACCCTGCTCCACCTTTGGTCTCAAAGACAGTCCAGGTAGCAGAAAGGAGCCAGGCCATTCCTGCCCCGCCCCCTCAACTCAACTCTGATGGTCCCCAGCAGCCAGAAGGAGATGCTTAAAACACTAACATGATCCCGCCACCCTCCTTCTTGAACCCCTGGGTGCAGGATAAGGTCAGAGCTCCTTGGAGGACCCAGGCGGGCTTCCACTGTCTGCCGGCCTCAGTCTCACCAGGCCTTTTCACACTTCCTGGAGTTCTCTCGGATGGTGCCCCGTCTCCTGCCTCCAGGCCTTTCTTTGTGTGTGCTGTTGCCTTTGCCTGGAATGCCCTCCTGTTCCGCTTTGGCAGATTGCAGCTTGGACCTCAGCTCCTCTGCTGCCTTCCCTGGGCTGCCCTGTCTGCTCCCGCCCCCAGACTGCGATCTCCCTGGGAGGTCAGGGTAGCAGGGTCCTCGCCTCTATATCACACACAGCTCAGCACCTGTCCACTTCAGATGGCTCCTAAAAGCTAGAAATGCATGTCCTGGGTGGAGAGACTGCATGAGGCCCTGGGGGCGGGGGTGGGGGTGGGAATCTGGGCCATCTGGGCCTAGCAGGGCCAGCAGAGCAACGCGGCAGGTGTTCAGAGGTGGGGCCTGCCTCTTCTGAACACCAGCCTCTGGGGGCAGCCTTAACCCTGGTCTCAGTGTTCACCGGCAGAGCTGACCTCAGAGGGCCACTGTGCAGCCAGGTGGGGCGTCGGCTGACACGTCTGGTTCATACCTGGGCCCGTGCTAAGTGTCTCACACACAGCATCTCGTTCAACCCTCACCAGAGTGCTGAGACAGGGATGAGTGTTCCCATTTCACAGATGAGGCAAATGGAGCCCAGAGAGGGTAAGCAGCGAGCCAAAGGCACCTCAAGAATCAGGAGTTAGACGGCTGAGGGAGGGGGAGGTGGGGAGAACATGGTCTCGTCTGACTCCACAGCTCACAGGCTCTCTTCCCTGGATCCACCCCCAGCCCAGCAAAGCCTTCCTGTCCAGGTCAGGCCCCTGAACTTCAGGCAAGGGCAGTAGCTCATCCAAAGTCACAGGGTGTGAGTGAGGCTTCCAGAGCCTTGGTCTAGTGCGGAGGTCACTTTGTCCCCCACTGGGGCTCCTATCACCAGGCTGCATGACCTCTGCCCTCCTCCACCGATGATACCCGGGGAGGGAGAGAAGGATGCTGCTAGGATATCCATGCCAGTTTACAGTGGGATGCTGTCTCTGATGGGCTAAGTTTTCCCTTCTGAAAAACAGGTAGAACTATTCTGCCTAATAGAAACTGAACTATTTTTTTTTTTTTTTGCAAAAGCATCTTGGAATATTAAAAAAAATGTCAAAGGAAAATCATTTAGCCCTGGGCATCGTGACCCATCCTGGGCTGCAAGTCCTACCAAGATTTTACCCAGACTATCCACTTATGCCTCCCTCATTACAGCCTCAGCTCTGCTTCTGTCCCTGACTTCAAACAATGCTCCCCACTCCCAACAACTTCACAGGCCACTATCCGCTCCCTGAGCTACAATCACAGAGGTTTTTCTCATTAGGGGATGACAGGACACAGCAGGGGATGGCGTTTATTGGCTCTGGAGTCAGAATGACCTGGGTTCAGGTTCCAGCTCTGTGGTCTTAGGGAAGTTCTGAAACCTCTCTGGGGCTCAGTTTCCTCATCTATAAAATGGGGATGACACCAGTGCCTACCTCACAAGTTGTTAGATGGTTTGAAAGCTGTGGTATAGGTAAAGAACCTTGCCATTTTCTGGCATTTGAAGGGGGCTTAATAATGGGAGTTGTTATTGTTAGCTATGCCTGTATGACCACAGAGTTTTCCACTACTACTGCCTGGGACTCCCAGGATCCCCAGAAGGCAAGATCCATCGGAGCAAGTCTCCTGTCCTATCATGTCCCCCCTCCCCTCCCCATCCCAGGCCTCAGTCATTCTCAGGATGAGCAGCTCCAGGACAAAGAGAGGCCTGGGCTCCAATAGCCACCTCAAACGCCTGCTATTGTTGTGTAGTCGCTAAGTCATATCCAACTCTACAACCCCATGGGCTGCAGCCCGCCAGGCTCCTCTGTCCATGGGATTCCCAGGCAAGAATACTGGAGTGTGTTGCCATTTCCTTCTTCAGGGGATCTTCCCGACCCAGGGATCGAACCCGAGTCTTCTGCATTGGCAGGCGAATTCTTTACCATCTGAGCCACCAGGGAAAGTGTGTTAGTCGGTCAGTCATGTCCGACTCTTTGTGACCCCGTGGTCTGCAGGCTGCCAGGCTCCTCTGTCCATGGGATTTCCCAGGCAAGGATACCAGAAGCCCCACCTCAAGCGCAGAGTCCAGAAATACAAGCACTTCAGAGACCAGCTTCATTTTAAACTTCTAAATTACAGAGTCCCTGACTTGGAAAAAGTCTCCAGGCACCTAGCAGTCTACTGTCTGCTTCCAATTATCAAATTACCCTAGAAAAAGAGACTTACTTGTTCCTACTGCTTAAAAATCCCCACAATCTCCCTAGAACCTCAAATATCCACTTCATTGATTACTGATGACTGGGAGTGAGCACTGTGTTGCAGAGGATTCTGAGGTTCCGTGTTACCTGAGCCAGCAAGAGCATGGTGATCAATTAGTGATGTCTGCCATGGGCACAGGAGGGGAAGCGTCAGTACACCTTCTAGGTGTCTGTCATCCCCACTCTGCATCTCCCTCAACTATAAACTCCCAGAAAGTGAAGGCTGAGCCTTGTTTAACTCTGTGTCCTGCCCGGTGTTCAGCATAGCACCTAGCCCAGAGTACGAATTCAGTGGATGTCTGTTCTTGGAATCCTTAGAGCTTGAAAATTCTCCTTGAGTTCTAGCTAAAATGTGTTTTGCTGCAGTAGAAGCCTGTTCCGGGTGGAATACGGAGGGACCCGGCCAAGCTGCCCTCTGGGCTTGTAGTACTCAATCCCAACCCCGGTCCTCCTGCCCCTTGCCTTGCACTCTGGGAGGAGATTCTTACCGGGGAGGTGGAGTGGGGGGAGCCAGTGGGTAAGGCCTGTCCAACACGTGCATGTGGTAGGCAGGTGGGGAATACACAGGCGGGGGCTCCTCGTCAGAGCTATCGGGTTCCAAGGTCCTCTCCAAAATCTGCATCAGAGACAAGAAAGAAAGAAATATTAACAACCCTTCCTTGAACTGAAATAACATGTAGACAAAACATCAAGCGTGGGCAAGGATGTGTAGTCAGGGAATTCCGCTACTGCTGGTGGGAGTGGAAAGTGATACAACCACCGCTCTGCAGAACTGTCTGGCTTCCTGCACTGGCACTCAGCACATAGGCTACCTCTGAGCCCATGATTCCAACACACACAGCAGACGTGAACGCACATGTCCCCAGAGGAATGCTCAGAGCCATCCAAGTAAGGTTCAAAACCAGGCAAAACAACTTCACAGGGATTGCAGCTGGAGCAGTGTGACCTCTGGGGATGGGGAGGCTGAGAAGGGGCATTCCAGGCTCTGCTGATGCTTCCTGATCCTGGTGCTGATGAAACTTCACTGAGCTGCCTGCTTGGGCCTTGTGAACTCTTCTGTTCATGTGTTACTTTTGGTAAATAGCTTTAACATTATTCCTATCCTCTCTCAAAGAATTTCCCCAGCGATTAACTCACCTTGAGCCCAAACAACTTGGCAGAGTAGGATATGGATCATCACCCCCGTTTTACAGATGAGGAAACTGAGGCACAGGCTGACTGATGAACACGGCAAAAGCCACACACTGTTTCTAGAACTGAGTCTCTAACTTGGATGTGGTGTCTACAGCAGGAGTCTCTCCTTTGGACACAATGCCGGCACACCCAGGTTGGATTCTCAGGGCAGAGAGCTGCAAAGTGAGGGCCCAGGCCCTTCATCACGGATTCCTCTCCTCATCCAGGAACCAGAGAAAGGGGGCAAGAGAGGCCAAAGGCTGGGCAAAGGCCAGGCTCCTGCTGTACGGGCTGATCTGAACCCTTCTCCAGAGGAGCCTGGAGCCAGAGGAAGGCCTAGATGTCCCCGCCCCAACCCCTCCCCAGCTCTGCGCCTATCTCACCTCCAAGACCAAAGGACACACGAAGGGCTCGGAGCCTGTCAACTGGCCCCAAATCGGAATCCCAAGTGAGTCTGCAGAAGTCACCACTAAGACGCCTCTGCACGCCCCTGGCCTCTCCCAGCCACTCTCGGGCACCCGGTCTCAACAGGGATACCACGGCGGGCGGGAGGCTGGGTGAGCGAGCATGCATGCACACATACACACACTGCCTCATGTTTTGGGCGGCGTCTGTGCTCACCACCATACCACCATCGCACACACACTGCCACGCTTCGTACACACCCAGCCAGCCTGACCCAAGGAGGCCTCCTACTCTGGAATGCACTAACGTTCTTTCCTTTGAGGCGGAAAGTATTTAAACAGATGCTTTTGCAGGAAAAAAAAAAGACGGTAGCTGCCTTTCAGGCCACTGCTCTCCTTACCCCGAATTTCCACAAGAAAAGGAGAGCGAGCGAGAGCACCGTAAGATCCAGTCCTGGTCCCTGGCAGACCACGGCTCTAAGGGACGGGGCTTCAAGCTGGGGCCGCCAGCCAACCCCACCGCCGCCCCTCGGTGGCCAGCCTGGCCTGGCCCCACTGAAGCCGGTCTGAGTCAGACGGGTGAGGAGGGGCGAGTTCCGTAAGACTGTTCCCAGAGGGAAGCTGCTGGGGGTCCCTCTGACTGAGGCCTGCCGCAGTTGCCCCTTGGGCCGCCGCACAGGAGGGGGCGGTGAGGTCTCTCTCCTCAGCCGCTCCTGCCCCTGAGCGCGGCCTCCGGGGGCTCCAAGAACCAGATGCCCATTAGAGGCTCCCGGAGCAGGATGAAGCCAGAAGGCAGAAAGCAGGCCAGGCACACTCCGGAAAGGCTGACCCCCAGTCTTCGGGGAGAAGTAACCCCAGTCGTGCTTCTGGCCTCCCCCTTCCCCTGCAATGCCATGAGAGCCACAGTGAGGTTGTCCTTCTGGCTCTAAAGGTGCTGAAGTTTCTGGTTCCCTGGCCTCCCGGCTTAGCCCCGTGTGGGTGATGGATGCCTGCCAGGTGCTCTGGGGGCCAAGGTCCAGGCCATTTATCTGACGGGAGACATTTCTCTGTGGCGAGGATACCCCTCAGGCCAGCCCACCATTCATCAGCCCCCAGAGAGGGGGCTTTTTCCAGTCAGCAGTTATTGTCAGCCCAGCTGCTGCTCATAAATTTTCTGCAGCACTTTCCGCTGGCTCAGGAACCGCCTGCCGACGGGCCCACGCAGAGCTCCAAAGATGAGGGCTGGGGAAACAGCCAAGGGGGCTGCTGAGAAGGGGCTCCATCTGGAAAGCCAGATACTTAGAAAAACAGAAGCACACATAGCGCAGGCCTATCGAGGGCATCAGGGGACTTTTACAGAGGGTCACGGGGCTGTGGGTGCTGTGAACAAGGGGGGAAACACTATCCTACCTGCCAGACTGTCAGGACAAATGAGACTGTGGAAGGGGTCAGTGTTTGCAGAGAACTTTCCTTCCAGCTCAGAATTAAAAGGCGGTATCTGCAAACACACACACACACACACACATACCCCTCCTCTTCGCAAAGAGGATCCACTGGCTGATCCAGGCAGAGCCAAGGTGTGGTCTCCCAGGAAAAGAGACTAAAGAAAGCTGTGCAAAGACAGCAGCCACATTTACTCATTCGACAAACACTCCCCAGCGCCTGCTTTGTACAATGACTGTCCTGGGTGCTGCAGGTGACACAGGGATGAGCCAGATGTCACTGCCCCCAGAGCTGCTCCTCCACCCAGAGAGAGAACACCCAGGCAGCACCCCGATAGGAGGAAGAGCGAGGGGGCTTTGCCCAGCAGGATGACTCTGATTAATGGAGAACGGCCACATGCAGGTCTGTGTTCAGAAGAACTCTGAGGCCACATCAGGGTCTAGGTTTCTCACTGTAAACGGGATAATAATAATGCCACCTCATGAAGTGTGTGAAGGTTTGAAGTGATGATACATCTAAAGCATATAGGATGATGCCTGGCCCAGGCTGGGACTCAGTGAAGAGCAGAGCTGAATCTATTCTGCTGGGTCGTCCTGTCTTATCCATGGCTACACATGCCAGGTTCCCCTGCAGGCAGTGACCCTCTTCTCAAAGACTCCGGGTGCCCCTTCTGGGCCCAGGACTGCAGGTCCTACCAAGGATGGGAGGCCAGATGTGAACTCTTGGAGGGGTCACGGAGGCCTGGCCACACCCAGCAGGTGGGCCGAGGCGGTGGGTGGGTCCCTTCTCCCCCAGCCACCTCCCTGGAGAAAGGAAACAACTGCTTGAGTATCCCTCATGCCTCCGGCAAAGGAACTGAGCTCGCAAGTCTGATGTGTCACCCATCTCCCGTGGTTCCTGCTGCTCTAGAACATCCTCCCTTCTTTGTCAGCTGCAAGGCCTCCTGCTCTCTGCTCACTCGAGGAAACTGACAGAGGCCCTGCCGCCAGCTCCTAAGGGTTCCTGCTCTGTTCCGCCTCTGCACAAGCTGTTCGCTCTGTCTGCACACCGTTGCCTCTTCTTCACCCCTCCTCTGGGCAGCCATCTCTTCCTCTCTGCTTCCTCCATTCTCCCCATCTTAGCACTCACTCCTGTGGACTGCCCCTGCTGGACACCTGCCTCTAGTCCTCCCGGGACCGTGAACTCTGATGAGGGCGGAGACTCTGCGCTGGCCTAAGTGGATACCCCAAGACTCCAATGGCAACCCACTCCAGTGTTCTTGCCTGGAGAATCCTGTGGACAGAGGAGCCTGGAGGGTTGCTGTCCATAGGGTCGAACGGAGTCGGACATAACTGAAGCGACTTAGTGTGCACGCGTGCACTGGAGGAGGAAATGGCAACCCACTTCAGTGTTCTTGCCTGGAGAATCCCAGGGACCAAAGAGCCTGGGGGCTGCCGTCTATCGGGTCACACAGAGTCGGACATGACTGACGCGACTTAGCAGCAGCAAGACTCCAAACATACAGACCAGACAGCACCAGCCTGGAGAGGGGATTTGGTATTTTGGGGTGGGACCCACGTGTCTACATTTTGAACAATCTCCTTGACTCTGATGACCCCTGACCCAGGGGCTAGCAAGTGCCTGGCACAGCTCTGAGAAGGTGCTGCCTGATTTTTGCCCGGAAACCAAGGCCACTGGGCTGGCTTGGGTACCAGTTTCCAGAGGTGGAACCCAGACAGGAGTATAACTCAAGTCCTCTAAGAGGTTCAAACTAGTTGCTGGAGCTCCTGCTGAAGGATCGATGGGGGCCGTGCCCCTACCTCGGGGGGTATGCTGTCCTCCGAGTCGGAGCTGTCCTCGTAGACGCCGCCCCCGCCCGCCTCCAGGTTCATCTGCAGCAGCTGGTCGATGGTGGCGTCCACGGCGCCGCTGTTGGCGCGCAGCACGCACTCGATGATGTCGTAGTCCATGTTGGGGAACATGGTGGTGAAGTCGTCCATGGCCTGGTTAAACTCGAGGCGGCGCACCTGGCGGGCCGGCCGGCTGTTGTTGAGCTCCTGCGAGGCGGCCGCGCCAGCCCCGGCCCCGCGAGCGCCCGCCGCGCTCCCGCCGCCCCCGCCGCCGCTGCTCCGGCGGAACAGGCTGGTCATCTTGCCGAGTCGCTGGGGGAGAATGTTTCCCGCCGGCGCCGACCCCCTTCCCCCGGGTCCCTGCGCCGTGGCTGCTCGGAAGCTCAGGCCCGCGCCGGGCGGGGTCCCCGGGTCAGAAGACTGGGGCGCGGCATCCGTAGGGGGCTGGCGGCTCGGTCATCCACACCCGGGGAGCATCCTGGGGCCGGCTCCACGGACCATCCCACCTGAAACCGAGAGAGACAGAGTCAGGGGGAACGTGACCCACTCCAGCTCGGGGTGGTAAACAAGGGGGTTAGGGCGATTCCCCACCCCAGGGCCACGCCCTCGGGAGAACTGCTTCTTTCTGCTTTCTACCTATGGTAGTTACACAGCTGTAGCTCTTTCCCAATTAACAAGGGCTTAGGTGGCTCAGACGGTAAAGCGTCTGTCCACAATGTGGGAGACCTGGGTTCAATCCCTGAGTCGGGAAGACCTCCTGGAGAAGGAAATGGTAACCCACTCCAGTACTCTTGCCTGGAAAATCCCATGGATGGAGGAACCTGGTAGGCTACATTCCATGGGGTCACAAAGAGTCGGACACAACTGAGCGACTTCACTTCACTCACATCCTACATATTTTCCTGCCGGTTAACTCATGACACCACTATGAGGTGGGTGCTTAGATCCCCCTTATGCAGATGGGAAAACTGAGGCACAGACCTGAGAAAGTGGAGACGGTGGGGATTTGAACCCAGGACTGTGGCCCCTGAGGGGCTTCCCTGGTGGTAAAGAATCTGCCTGCAATGCCAGAGACGGGGGTTCAATCCCTGGGTTGGAAAGATCCCCTAGAGAAGGGAATGGCAACCCACTCCAGAATTCTTGCCTGGAGAATCCCATGGACAGAGCTACAGTCCGTGGGGTCGCAAAGGGTCGGACGTGACTGAGTGACTCACACTTTTACTTCTTCCTGCGGCCCCTCAGCCACTGGTCTCAACTGTTACGCACACTCCCCAGCCCTTGCGGGGATGTGACTGGGGCACGTGGCGGTGCCCCGCTCTGGTCTCCAGCCCTATCCAGTCTCTACTTGCCTCACCTCCCACCCTCAGGGCCCGACCATCGCACCTCCCGTTTTGCACAGACCTCCTTGAAACTTGCGGCAGAACACTGTGCAGCCCACTCAGAACCAGGGTGTCAATCACTACCAAGGTCACATTTCTGTTAGTGCCGTCAACTAAGTGTTGAATGTGTCTAAAACCATCAAGTTCTGACTTTTCTTAGGCTTATCCCAGGATGTACGGTAATTTTGCTAATTGTAGAAAAGTGCCAGCTTTATTTTAAGGGACTGTTACATCAAAGGATATTCCTAAGACTTCTCTAATGTTAGGTCATCATCCTAACAGCTGATAGATAAATGCCAGTGTGAGCAAAACAGTGCGAGGCTCTTCCTTGCCATGATCTCGACAGTTAATTGATGATGGAAAGAAAATTAGAACAGAGGGTGTGAAAGGGGCAGTGGAAGTGCCCTCCCTCACCCCAAGGTCAGAAGACCCATCCCTGCCACTGGCACCTTCTTTAGGTCAGTCCTCTCACAGGTAAAATGAGATCATACGGTCCCCTTAGCCCTTCCAGTGCCCCCGTGCTGAGATTTTTATGTCCTTCAGATCTCCACCTCCTCCGAGGGATGTGGAAATTGTCTGGGTCTCCTGTTCTGGGACTTGCTGGGTGGGTGTCTGCCTAGTCCCAGGGAAGCGGGCTGTGTTCAAATCTAGAAGCACATGGGCCCCAGGCAGCCTCCGGACACTGATGTTACAGAACTATCATCGCCTCCCACCCACAGAGAAAACCAGTTAACACTCTATATCTGGGCTTCCCCGGTGGCTCAGCGGTAAAGAATGTGGGTTCAATCCCTGGGTTGGGAAGATCCCCTGGAGGAGGGCATGGCAACCCACTCCAGTGTTTTTGCCTGGAAAATTCCATGGACAGAGGATCCTGGTGGGCTACAGTCCACGGACCGCAAAGAGTCAGACACGACTGAGGCCACTGAGAACAGCACAGCACACACCTACATCTAGATCCTTTTCTCCACGTGTGTCCTACCATATGCATGAACTCACTTTACTCAAATGTGATCAAACCGTAAATTCTACTATGCAACTTATGTTTTTTTCCACTTAATAATTGATTGTAGCCATCTCCTTATGTCAGAACACAGAGATCTACTTCATGATTTTTAATGCCTGAGTAGGAGTCTGATGACTGAGTTAAGTATGATTTATTATCCAGCCTCCTCCACCCCACTTCTTGCCTAGATGAGCGAGTCACAGATCAGAGAGGCCAAAGCCATCTCACGAGGAAGTGCAGAGGCATGACCTCAAATGGCCAGTCCAAGAAATCTGTTATGAGAACGAACACAGGAAGGCAGCCAAGTATGACGTGGCCTCCCACGGCCAGCTTCGGACACTCCGGTGCCCCACAGCCACGCCTCCCATCACCCCGACACACTGGAAGGTCAGGGGACGCTGCCAAAACGTCCTCCAAAGTGGGGCTCCACCCTGGTGGCTGTCTGTCCTGGGTTCTGGAAACGTGCCCTGAGGCTTTCAACGAGGGCCCGAGGGCCAGGAGGCCCCAGAAGCCAGTGCCCCGGGGGCCAGGGTGGCAGACCAGGACTGCCAGTCTGCTGTCTGGTGTCATCACACATAGGGTCAGTGCCTGGTGCTAATGCCTCTGGAGCAAAGCCACCTTCAGCCTCCCCCTCAAGTAATTTGCAAGAGAGATTGAGGGACCCAGTTCTCACGCTGCCAAAAGGCAGTACCTTGGAGAAAGAGGCCAGGACCTGATCCACCCCGACAGAGGAAGAAGGGAGATGACGGGGACCACGTTTTCCCCATCAGCAGCCCTCCTGACAGGTTGCTCAGCCTCTGGGCCGCAGTGTTGGGAAGCCCCCATGAGGCATTCTCACCCTCCTACTATTTAAGTGCCCCGATTCAGCCCCAGGCTGCACCCCTCCTCTCTGCCACTCCAGCGGCGGGACCTCGTCCATGCACCCTGTCCTCTCTATGCCCAGGACCTCACCTATACGAGTGGGGCTTCAGTGAGAATTAACAGGATGATCCCGAGCACGCTGCCTGGAAAGTGGTTAGCTGCGTGACTCGTTGCTACTGCCCCAGAAGGCTGGCACAGAGCCAGGAGTGGTTGGCATCCCAGCCAAGTGATCCCGGAGCGGATGGGCTAGGGGCTTCGAGGGGAGCCTTCCCCTGCATCTGGGTATCAACCCCCAGAATTCTGTCAGCCCTCAGGAAGGCGATCCCGATCCTCACAGCCCTGGGGGAGGCTGGGCTTCCCTGAGCAGCTGTAGACCCCACAGTCCCAGCAGCCACTTCCATTTACCCCCGGTGTAAAGCCTTGAAAAAGAGCATTTTTGTGTGTCTGCCCTGACATGTAAACAAGCCGACAACTCTAAGCCAGCCCCATAGGCTGCTCCACATTACAGATGAAGAGAGGAGACCCAAGACCAGAGGAGATGCCCAAGACATAGTGCGAGAAGTGGCAAAGCCTCAGCTTTTCCATCAAGGGGTGTTTCTGTGGATGAGGAGAAGGTGGCTCCGAAACAGTAATGGAAAACACAGGGAAACAGGATGAGATGTGCAGAAATGCCATTTTCACAGGATTCTGCAAGGATCCATGGACTTCCCAAACCAGGATGCCTTTAATTAACACAGGCGAGGATGTGAGAGCTCCCGCTTCTCAGGGCACCACCACCCGCCCCCCGCCCCTCACTGAGCTCAAATGCAGAAGCTGAGGTCAGGACTGGGGCTTGGCCAGCATGGCTGGGAGCAAGGAGAAGGGCTGTCCTTGGGTCAGAGTCATCCATGCCAGGCTGCCGTCCGCAACCAACACAGCTGAAATGAAAAGCCACTTAAAACACATGGAAAAATTAAGGCAGGAGACAGGGTCACAAGCTCAGGCCAGTGCTTTCAGGTGTAATCTTTTACAACTCCAGAGACAGATGTTATCATCCCCGTTTCACAGCTATGGAAACCAATTCAGAGAAGTCAGGTATATTGCACAAAACCACACAGCCAGCATGTAAAGAGGCCAAAATTAGGCACTCATGTCCCAAGAGCCCAAAACGCCAAGTCAGGCTTGCAAGTCTAAGAGCCCCAGAGCCTCAGAAAGGCTCAGGAGACTAGGCCCAGCCAGACTACCGTTCCACACAGGAAAGGGGACCCAGACAGCTCTGGGGGTGGGTGCAGGGAGGGGGTCTGCTGGCTCCACCCCAGAACCAGCTCCGTGACCTTGAGGAAATCACTCCTCCACCTCTCTGAATCTTGGCTACAGGGAAACAGAGGGCGATAACTCCTGACTGCTGAAAAAGGAAGTGAATCAAACCTGCCGAGCCCGTTAGACACCTTGGAGGCATGCTCAAAAGATCACCTGAACTCACAGCTTGTGAGCAACCTGGGGACTCGGAGGCAGAACCCCACACCTGTCCTCCCCCAGGCCCTGGGGAGCCAGGCCGTCCAACCTCCCCAGAGAGGAACCCAGGCCTGGCAGGGGCGGCAGGCAGCCAAGCTTCCCTCCAAGCGTGTGCAGACAGCCAAGGCCTGAGTCACTCCAGGCCTGGCCCAGGGAGGTGGGCCAGCCGCCCGAGAGTCATTCTCCCGACTTCGCCCAAGGTCATCCCAGCGAGTCTCCTGCAGGGCCAGGTAGGGCCCACGTGGGGAAGGGGAGAGTCCAGGAGCCAGAATCCCAGTCCCAGTTCTGCCTGGTCCTGGAAAAGCTGTGTGAGTTTGAGAAATCACTTCACTTCTCTAAACCTCGGCTTCCTCCTGTCAAAGTTGAGATAACACCTATGTGGAAGGGGTGCTTGTGATAGAGCTTACACAGGTAACTGAACATAGGGAGCACCTGACAAGACAGGATGATGTGACCTCCGGCCCAGGTCATGGCCCTTTTCCAGAGCTACAATTACACCTTGAGTGATCTTATCTAGTCCCACATCATTAAATACCATCTACATGCCAAATTGGAAAGTCCCTGATGCTGGGAAAGATTGAGGGCAGAAGGAGAAGAGGGCGTCAGAGGATGAGATGGCATCACCAATGCAATGGACGTGAACTTGGGCAAACTCCGAGAGACGGTGGGGGACAGGGAGGCCTGGCCTGCTGCGGTGCACAGGGTCGCAAAGAGTCGGACACGGCTGAGCGATTAAACATCGACAACACGCTGAATGCTGCCTCCCAGATTTCTCTTGCCGTGACGTCTCCCAGGAACACACCCTTCACCCCCACACCTGCATGGCCGACCTGCTGCCTCCACACGGATGTCCAACAGCAGCTCCAACATAACTTATCAGGCGGCCAGTAAAGACGGGACGGAAAGAGGTTGGGAGTGCAGCACCTGTGGGTTTTCGTCCCGCCTTCCTCCCCCAGCTCATCGCAATGGTGGGGACGGGGTGCTTTCTTCATTTCCAAAGCCCGTTCTCCACGTTTTCATTTAGCGCTCACAGCAAACCTGTCACTTACACAGGGTGTGCAGTACTGCCCCACCTCACAGACGAAGCGACCGAGGCCAGGACATCCCCAAGATGCAGTTCAGGTACCTGCGCCCCCACCACTTGGCCTGAGGGCCTCCTCCCTGGCACACCAGGCTGATGGCAGGCTGGTCTTTCCAAGCCAACGACAGCTCCAGAGGGCAGGAGGTCGACCCCCCTCCAAGACCTGAATCGAAATTCTACTGCCTTCTGGGAGGGCCAGGACTCAACCCCAAAAGGTGGCGCTTAGCACAGGAGGCCTCGGGAGGAGGTGCAGAGCTGGGAGGCCGGAGGCCCCGGGGCCAGTGCTGTTCTGCATCACCCCCCACTCCCACGCCCCCCACTGATTCTTCTGTCGTTCTGGAGCGACTACCCGAGGCCGGCAGTGTCCCTGCACGCCCCCAGCTCTCCTCTCTGAAAACCCCCAGGGCCGAGGGACAGGCCAGATCTTGTGATCTGTCTGAGCTGCTGTGATCGCAGCCGTCAGAGGGACGCGCTGTCCCTTCTTGCCTAACAAGCTCTGGGCCCAGCCCAGCGGCACAGCCGTGCCAGGCCACTAGGTGGGGTCCGAGGGCTCAGGCCAGAGCTGCTCGCAAGAAAGGGAATGCAGAGTGGCTTCTCCCCAGGGACCAGGCCACCCGCCCACTCCCTCATGATTAAAGGGGATGGGAGCCCCCCGCCGCCCCAGGGGTCTCAGAATACAAGACAGGGAGGGTTTCAGGCTAATTTATTCTCAAGGTGGGAAACAGAAGGCACACATGCCACTCACTCCTACCCGGCATCCATGGCAGACATCACTAATCCATTGAGGCATTGTCCTCTGCAACCCGCATGGCCTCAGAAGCCTGTTCAACCCGGCGCTCTGGACAAGCCACCACCGAGTGATTAGAACTGGCACGCAAGGTACACCCTGCTTGCCAGCTGTTCCATTTCCCGTATGAGAAGACCAGGCCCAGGCTTATTTTGTCTCATTAGGAATCCAGGCTGCAAAGGCCAGCAGGGCCAGAATGAGGTCATATGACCCCTGGGATGCTGGTCCTGGGGGAACCTCAAGTGGGTGACGGCTGCGTTCAGGGAGAGACCGCCGGGCCTGGGGTATCTGTCTCCCTGTGCAATTGTCACCTCGGACGTGGCGGGGGCAGGGTGCAGGGAAGTCTGCCCGAGCTTCTTGGCTTCTGAGCTGGAGAGGCCCCAAAGGGGGAGAAAGGAAGGGGGGGAACAAGAGACAGAGAGAGGCTGTCAGGGGCTGTGTGTGTGAGTATCCGAGTATGTGTGAGTGTCCGAGAGTGTGTGTGTGTGTGTGTGCGTGTGAGTGCCCGGCGCAGGGCGGGGGGTGGCGGCCCCGACAGAGGCGCCTTGTCCTCCGCCCCGTACAGTCTTGTTTTCTTCCCAAGCTATTAATGTCACTGCAGCTTCAAAAGCCGGGTGACCTTTAAATGCCGAGCCTCCTGCTCCCGCCCAAGGCGCGGAAACAGCTTAATGGAAACTCAAACGGCCCCAGCTGCTGGGCCCGCAACAAAGCCAGCCTCTTTCCCGAGCCGAGCCGCGCGGAGTTGCTGGGGAGCCACACCTGTGCCCGCTCCCGGGGGAGGGGGTGTCAGGAAGGGGCAGGGGGGACCCTCGGGCACAGTCATCGGGAAACAGCGGCCTGGCTGGACCTGAGCGGAAGAGGTGCGGGAAGACAGGGAGAGACAGTTCTGCCACGCCTGGCTGTGTGGCCTCGGGTTAGCCACTCACCTGTCTGGGCCATCCCCACCATTCAGTCCAATCTAAGGCTGGGGCAGGAAAAAAATAATCTGCCTCCCCCCAAAATATCTTTTAAAAATCTATAGGAGGGGCTTCCCTGGTGGTCCAGTGGTTAAGAGTCTGCCTTGAAATGCAGGGGACACCAGTTCCATTCCTGGTCTGGGAAGATCCTACATGCCAAGGGGCCACTAAGCCGGTGGGCCACAACTACTTAAACGTGCGCACCCAGAGCCTGTGCTCCGAAACCAAGGGAATTCAGGAGAAGCCTGGGTACCACCGTGAGCAGCGGCCAGGCGGCTGCAAGTAGAGAAAGCCCGTGCACGGCAGCGAAGACCCGAAACAGCCAAAAATAACTAACCAAATAAATAAAATTTTAAAAAATCTATGGAAGAAAAAAAAATGAGGGTGAGACGTTTCGAAGACTTTAATAAAGTCCCTCCCCTATGAAAGGATTGGCCCCAGAGCCTCAGTTCTAAGGACACCGTTGTTCATGTTTGTTTCTGAGGCCCAAACATTGGGCTTGGCCACTGTCAAAGGGCCAAGAAGTCAACTCTGCCTTCCAGATGAAAAGATTCAAGACGAAGCCCACCCACCCTGGGCATGAGTGACCTGTCGTTTGCATGGCTCATCTTGGTAGAATGATGGTGGTAATAGCAACGATGATAACACAGCACTTACCCCCTGCTTCTTTATGCACCAACCACTATTCCAAGTGCCTTATGCAAGCTAATGCCTTTTCATCCCCGCTATAGCCCTGAAAGGTACATGCTACCAATGCTACTTCTACTTTATAGAGAGAAAAGTGAGGCACAGAGGAGTTGAGGAACTTGCTTAAGGTCACACAGCCGAGTGGCCAAAATGGCCTGTGAACCCAGGAGATCTGACTCCAGATCTGACAGTCTCACACAGTCAGGCCTGACCGCCCTCTGTATCTGCAGAGCCGCGCACAAGGCCAGGCCCCCCGGCAAGAACTCAGCAACTGTGAGCGGAGTGGAGTCCTCACGGGGTAGAGCTGCCCCTGGCACTGTCCCAGTGTCCAGGGAAGAAGGGAGGAAGGACTCTGCAGGCAAAGCTTACCAGAGGAGAGGGAACCACAGCAATTTCCTTACATAAACCTTTTTTCCACTCTGCCAAGGTTGTCCGTTGCCTGGGCAACCAAATGCTTTCCATCTCCACCTGAACTGGTTGGGACTATTTCCATAACAGTCCCTCTCTCCATCAACAAACACCATCAGCTCAGCCAAGACACTCAACCCAGGTGCCGAGGAGGAGAGGAGATCCGCCCTCAGTGGACAGAGGGGAGGCTGCTCCCCGGGGCCCCACCCAGGGGTTGCAGCCTTGGGGAGCCCCTCTGGGCTGGCAGGAACGTGTCTGTGCCTGGGACCAAGTGCAGCGGCCCAAGCTCGGAGTAAGGGGAGCTGGCAGCCAGCTCAGGTGCAAGGCAGTGAGGCTGGGCTGGCTCCAGGCGTGAGCTCATGCTGGCCCGGGGCCAGCTCTTCGGGAAAGAGGGGCCAGCTGCCCCTCCCCGGGCCTCCCCTTCAGGCAGGAGGAGGCCCCTCTACAGGCTGGGCCTGCAAGGGCTGGGGCTGAGCCCCGAGGTCTGGGCAGGAACGAGAGATGCCTCTGGGCCCCTGGGATAGGTGATCGGTCAGTGATGCCACACAATTCAGGATCTGCACATGCCAAGGAGCCAAGAGTAGGGAGAGGTGTTCAGAGCAGCGGAGGGCCCTCCTCCCCACACTCCCACACACTTCACACCCCTCCCCCACTGATCCATGAATTCCATTTCTATGGGATCCGCGTAACATATTTAATGGCTTCCCTCGTAGCTCAGTCGGTAAAGAACCTGCCTGCAATGCAGGAGACCCGGGTTTGATTCCTGGGTCAGGAAGATCCCCTGAAGAAGGAAATGGCAACCCACTCCAGTATTCTTGCCTGGAGAATTCCCCTGGACAGAGGAGCCCAGCAGGCTACAGTCCATGGAGTCACAAGAGTCGGACACAGTTTATTGACTAAACCACCACCACCACCATACAATGGTAAACAAAAGTGAGGTATCTCTGTGCCCAAGACCTACTGCTTAGGGGAACAATGCAAGGCTCAGAACAGGAAGTGTATCCTCTGTCCTCTACTGCCTTATGGTATGTGTACGTCTATACACGGGCTTCCCAGGCGGCACTAGTGGTAAAGAAAGTGTTAGTCGCTCAGTCACATCTGACTCTTTGTGACCCCAAGGACTGTAGCCCACCAGGCTCCTCTGTCCATGGGATTCTCCGGGCAAGAATACTGCAGTGGGTTCCCATTTCCTTCTCCAGGGGATCTTCCTAACTTAGGGATAGAACTTGGGTCTCCTGCATTGCAGGCAGACCCTTAACCATCTAAGCCACCCTGCCTGCAATGCAGGAGACCCAGGTTTCATCCCGGGGTCAGGAAGATCCCCTGGAGGAGGGCATGGCTACCCACTTCAGTATTCTTGCCCAGAGAATCCCATGGACAGAGGAGCCTGGCGGGCTACAGTGTCGCAAAGAGTCCGACACGACTCAAGTGACTTAGCACACAAGCATGTCTGTACATATGGAGAGGGTGAGGGAGTGGGCTCCAAAAGAAATTCTTAAGAAATCGCTAACATGGGTTTTCACTGGGGAGAATTAGGTCACAAGAGACAGATCAAGGAAACTTTTGCTGTAAACCCTTTGGTATGTTTTAAATTTTTATTCATGCTCATTGATTTAAAAATAAAATAGGCAGAGGGTTTCCCTGGTGGCTCCGTGTTGAAGAGTCCGCCTGCCGACACGGGGGACACGAGTTTGATCCCTGGTCTGTCCAGGAGGATCCCACATCCGTGGGACAACTAGGCGCATGCTTCGTAACTGCTGAGCCAGCACTCTAGAGCCCCAGAGCCGCAACTGCTGAGCGCAGGCACCACAATTACTAAGGCCCGTGCGCCCAGAGCCCACGCTCTGCAACAAGAGAAGCCACTGCAAGGAGAAGCCAACGCACTGCAACCAGAGTCGCCCCCACTAGCCGCAACTAGAGAAGGCCTGCACGCAGAAATGAAGACCCAGCACAGCCATAAATAATAGATAAGTAAAACAAGCAAATAAAGAATATCAAAGTGATGGCACTGCAGTGATTTTCTCTGTTCCTTTTTCACATACATGTTGTCTACAATGGATATGACTTACTTTTTAATAACAGTTATAGTAAATATCTGTGCATGCTTACTATTGCCATTTTCTAAGCACGTGGCATGCACGATCTTATCAAAGTCCCACAGTAAAGCAATTATTATACTCATCTTACAGATAAGCTGAGACTGTGTGTGCTGTGTCCGACTCTTTGCAACCCCATGGACTGTGGCCCACCAGGCTCCTCTGTCCATGGGATTCTCCAGGCAAGAATCCTGGAGTGGGTTGCCATGCCCTCCTCCAGGGGATCTTCCCAACCCAGGGATCGAATTGCCATCTTCTACATCTCCTGTACTGGCAGGCAAGGTCTTTACCACTAGCGCTACCTGGGAAGCCCAAATGAAGACTGTTGAAGACTAGGCGAGTTTAAATAACTTATGTGGGGTCAGAGTCAGTGACAGAGCCAAAATGTGAATCCAAACAATCCATCCCCAGAGTCCATGCTCTTCTGAACCCCTGCCTTACACTGTTCTCTGATTTTAAAAAACTAAACCAAACAAACAGTGAATGATGATAGGAAAAAGTCTTAAGAAAAAAGCAAACCGCAGAGCCTCCAGGGATTTAAAACTTTTGTAATCCTTCACATCCCAACCCAGTCCTTCCTGCCCGGACTTTCTGGGCAAGCCCCCCCAGTCCTGCCTCAGTGGGAACCAGGCTGCTCCCACATGCTCCCCTGAACCCCGCTTCCAGGTAAGGGTGCCGCCCACCTCCTGGTGGAGCTGCGGGGAGCCCAACGGTTCCCTCCGGGGCAAGGTCATGGCTGATGCCGCAGTTGTTTCAGAGGTCAGACCGCAGTGTGGGCCCCCTTCCCCGGGGGCAGCACAGGGCAGGGTCTAGCCAGGAAGCTCCTGGTGGAGGGAAAACCACACGCTGGCTTTTACCGGCGTTGAGTCTGGGGTAAGAGTGCAGCGGTTCAGGGTGAGCCTCACCTCGGGCCGAGCCCAGCTTCCACCCCGGTCCCCACTGCCTGGGTGGGCGGGACTGCTCTGAGCGCATGTCCTCGCGTGTGTACCCCCTGACCCTGTGGGACATCACGTGCGCTCATTCTCGGGGCACATAAGAGGGTCTGTTTCCAGAGCCTGGCCTCAGAGTCAGACCCCGGGTCGCGATCCTGAACCCGGTCCTGATTGTGGGGGCAGGGGAGCGTGCAGCAGAAGGCGCTGCTCAGGTCTGGGGTGCTCCGGGAGCCCTGTGTGGGGCCTCCCACTGCTGCTGGGGCGGGCGGGTCCTATGCCCCCTGCAGAGGGCCTGGGCTGGACAGCGGGAGCGCAGGCCCCCCAAACCAGGCCCTTCTCAGAAGTGCGCCTCCGGCAGCCAAGGAATGCAGGCCCAGGGCAGGGGAGCAGAGGCCTGGGGAGGGCCCGGCTTCAAAAGAGCAGGCGGCAGCTGCAGGGGGAGGGCCATGGCCCCCTCGGCGGGCGGCGGACACCATCAGAAATTCCAGCGGCCCAGGCGGCAGATGGGATTGTTTAGAGCCATTACCGGACCAGCTCCTCTCCCAGCCGCAGGCGACCCCCTCCCCTCGCTCCCACCCGCCTCGGCGGGGCACCCAGAGGCCAGCTGCCGGCCGTCCCTGACCCACGCTGCTCCATGCCACGTACCCGCAGGCCCACACATGCCCTCCGGAGACGCCAGGGTTAGGAAGGCAGGAGGAAAGGCCATGTTCTCCCTGCCAGATGGCATGTGTGTGTGCTGCCCAAGGTCCAAGCTCAGTGGCCACAGAGCTGGGATCTGAACCCAGATCGTGGCCTCCTGGGTCAGCACTCTCCCCCTGTGTGTGTGTGCACCCAGCACACCAACACACAGCTCACACGCCTGAGTGTGCTGCACACACCAGCTCCCGCAAAGCATTCACTGGTGGGAGGGTGCCACAACCGTGGGGCCACACTCCTTTAGGTTTCCCCAAACTCTCCCCGCAGCCCAGCACACCATCCGCTCCTCTCTTCGCCCAACTCGGAAGCTGTGTTTTTCCAGCTACGCTGTCCTAGACACACGTACACGGTAAGGTGCCCTGAGCGCACGCACCCTCAGCCTTCCCACAGCCCCACCCTGCAAGCCCCTCCCTCCCCCAGGCTGACAGCGGGGCCAGATGAGGCCCTCCTCTCTTCCCCAACAATGCCCAGCACGGCTTGCACGGCATCAGGTGCACCGATGGTGAGGGGGAGGTCGGGCTGACCTGCTCGGCAGCAAATCTGCCCAGAACAAGACAGGGAAGTGGCACGCCCCGGCCGAGGCAGCGGCTTCCTGGTTCCCTGCAGGACCAGCTCCTGGAAGGGAGTCCAGGCGTGGACCTCAGCCCGCTGGGGCTGGGAGCTCTGGCCCTCGCACAAGCAGGGGCAGGGGTCACAGAACCAGCCTTCTTTGCCTCAGAGGGCCTCAGTCTCCATTTTCAGAAAATGGAGAGAAGCAAGACCCTATTCATTCTGACCTCACCCATCACTGAAACCTCCCAGAGATGCAAGGACATGAGTGGGAGTGGGGGGCGGGAGAGGGGTGCCAGAGAAAGGCACCCCCATGCTAGGTACCACTATGATGGCTGCTCTGCAGAAGGGGGTGGCTGCATCCTGGGGACCCTGGGGCTGGAAGGACCTGTCCCCTTTCTGAAGCTGCAGAATTAGAATGCCTGTCCTCAGAGGAAATCCCCAGCAGAAGCCCATTCTATGAAGACATTAGGCAGAGGCCTGCCCTGCCTCCCTCCCCCAGCAGTTAGTAAAGAGGGAGCCTGACATTGGCCGGGTGCTGGGCTGGGCTTCCGTGCCTCACGCTAATCCTCACAGTAATCCAGTCCTGCAGATCATTACCTTCTACCACGATCAGAGCCAGTGTGCAGACAGGGACAAGGAGGTGCGTGTGACCGAAAGGCTGCCCAGGACCGCACCACATCCAGATGGCATGCCCTTACAGGAGAGAGAGCGTGAGCCTGTCACGTCTTTTGGCACACCAGTTACTTGCTACCAGCTTTCAAGCCTGGGTTTACCCAGAGCTGTGTGCATCTCCACCTGTTCCCTGCACTGCTGCTGACCTGCTCACACGGCTCTGGGAAACGCAAAGGTACTTCTCTATCAGTCTAAGAAGCAAATGCTCTTTGCTTTAGAGCAACGTATCTCAGAGGATGGCGGAGACCACCTTCACCAGAGCCTTCTGAGCGGTTTGCGAAGAACACATATTCTCCACCTCACTATTAAATCAGAATTTCTGGGGGGACAGCCTGGGAATCTGCATATTCATAGGATCCCCAGATCATTCTAATGACCAGGAGAGTGTGAGGACCACTCCCTTACAGTTTGGAGCCCTGGAGTCTGATCTCAGTTCCATCACAAACCAACCAAGTGACCTTGCTTTCAGATTCCCGTCTGAAAAATGGGCATGGATCTCCAAGATCCCTTTCATTCTTGGCATCCTCCGTGTCTGCCCTGAGTCTCCAGATGGTCCACAGCTGTTTGAGCTGAGTTTCATGGACTGTTCAGTCCCTGGAGCCACCAATGTACACTGCAAGCACACATTAAAAAGAATTCCTGTCTGGCTGATTTAGGGAGATCTGCAAAAGCACCTTACTTATCTCTGGCTCCAAGCCCTAAACAAATGGCTTTTGGATTATCCAGTGCCACCTCCCTACTCTCCTGAATATCTATTTTCTTCATTCCAGCCTGAGTCAAGCAGGATTCTGTAAACATTAGGTCCGCACACCTGGGCTTGATCAACAGTCGTCAAACAACGGCTCTGCCAAATTGCCCCACAAGCCCAAACTCGCAGCCGCTCTGTCCCTCCCGAGGAGCTGACAGCCAGGGATGTGTGGACCCCTTCTCCCAGCAGAGGATGGGCATGAGGGCTGGGTGGGAGAGAGGCCGTAGCCAGAATGGCCCCAGCCTACAAGTGGGTTGCATGTCAGCCAGACTTTAACGGGTGCGAGGCAACAGTGGGGCAGCAAGTCCAGCCGTCGCTGGGACCTTTCAAAAGCAGCTGGACATCCCCTAGTCCTGTGGCGCCTCAATGCGCACTGTGGAAACACCACGCAGTATTCAGCCAGTGCTCAAGCACTGCTGGCTGCTGGCAAACATAACTGACTCATCCTTCGAGGTTTATCAATCCTTGACAGAGGCGCTACAGGGGTTATCAGACCAGCAGCCCACAGACACGGGATGATTTCAGATTCAAGCAACCTCTGTGGAGGGGGAGCCCGTGTGCGTGTGTAAACCAGAGAGGAAAGATTGACAGGAAAGGCAAGAGTGAAAAGCCGGCTTGCCCAGTGGGAAACATCTGTGAACTGTAGCCCACGACTGCTGATCCCAGCCCTTAAAAATAGATAATTCTCTCACTCTGAATGTGCTGACTGCCCCCAAACGATGGTGTTTTCCGTGTGCATGGCACTTGACGGTTTCCAGGGCTGGGAGAGCCCTCTCCACTCGGCCAGGCTCTAGGCTGGACCTGTGCTCGAGAGCAGGGGTTTACCTGGCACTGTGCTGGGCACTCCACCTCCACCACATCCTCGCCGCAGCCTGACGAGGTAGGCTATCCTGCGGATAACCTGCCCGAGCCCCACAGCCGGGAAGTGGCGGGCTCCGGATGCTACCCCAGAGCCCAGATCCCCAAGCACTCACTACACTGTCACCCCACTTGTAACGGGGAGCCTCTGATCTCTGCACGGGGCAAAGGGGGAAACTGGGGCTCCAGAAGGAATGTGGCGTCACCCTGCAGCAAGAGAGAATCGCTACGTGCACTGGCCGCGAGCGGGAAGACAGGAAACAAGGGGGTGGCCCGCAGCTCGGAGCGGAGCGGGCATGGCCTGCCTGCCACAGGCGTCCCCTCCCGCAGGGGTTGAGGGCCGGCTCCCACACCCAGCAGGGCCCCCCTGTGTGGCTCTGGGCTCTTCAAATTGGGTTTCCATCCCAACCACCCTGGGCAGCAGTGAGTGAGTCAGGCCCCGGCAGGAGGAAGTGGCCACGCTTGAAAATCATTAACATGCAGGGCTGAGCTCTGGGCCTTTGTTCTTGAGCAAGGACTGTAGCATTTCACTTTCAGGAAGGAGCGGGGAGGGTGGGGCAGGCTCAGAATTGCACAACCAGAAGCACAGGCTCAGACGCACAGAGGTCCCACGTGGAAAGTTGGCTGAGATGGCCCGGCCCCTGTGGAAAAGTACAAGTCGACCCACGGCCCTCAGACACGGTGGGTCCACACAGAGAGCACAGGCTCACTCATTCCCTCGGCTTTTTCAATCAGAGAGGACTTCCAGCAGGGGTGAAAGTGCTAGCTGCCCAGTCGTGTCTGACTCTTTGTGGCCCCATGGACTGCAGCCCGCCAGGCTCCTCTGTCCATGGGATTCTCCAGGCAAGAATACTGGAGTGGGTTGCCATGCCCTCCTCCAGGGGATCTTCCCGACCCAGGGATCGAATCCTGGTCTCCTGCACTGCCCGCAGGTTCTTTACCATCTGAGCCACCAGGGAAGCCGTCCATCCAGCAGGGGTACATCGGGGCTTCTAAGGCCGGGAGGACGCAGACAGGCAGCAGAGGGGAAGGTGCGGATCTCGGGCCTCTGACCCCAGCACAGCAGGAACCCCAGGTCAGAAGGGGACAACTCTCCCCACATCCGGCTTGGAGGGGCAGCCCCAGCTCGGGGAGACCACCAACCTATACATCCCTCTTCCAAAACACAGCATCCCTCCTCCAACCACGTGAGCATCTCCCAGAATCCAGGAAAGCACAGCAAACAGCCCTCCAGGGCGCCCCCCACCATGAATATCCAGGTAAATGTTTCGAGGTGGCAGCTCTTCCCTGCAAGAGTCACATCTCCGCCACCAGCAGAGTGGGAAAGGCAGAGAAGCGAATTAGTTAACTCTGGGACAGGGAGGATGAAGGCTGGGGAGGAGAGAGGAAGAGAGGAAAGTCCGTCGACAGGGAGAAATCTGTCTTTAAAAAAGTTAACACAACACAGGGAACTCCCCAGTGGTCCAGTGGTTAGGATGCTGTGCTTTCACTGCTGGGGGCGCAGGTTCAATCCCTGGCTGGGGAACTAAGATCCTTCAAGCTGAGCGCGCGCGCCCCACCCCACCCCACCCCCCACCCCCCCCCCCCGCAAAAATGTAATACAAGTAAGAATAAAACGGCTTTCAGTGAGCCTCAGCGTCCTTGGAAAAGGAAAACGGCTTTCAGTGAGCCCTGGGGTCCTTGGAAAAGAACCATTCATCCCTAGATCCTGAGGAACAGACCCCTGCTCCCCTCCCTACCTTGCAGGGGTCAGTCAGAGGCTAAGGATTTACCCTGCTCCCCTCCTGCACCTCATTAGAACTTAACCTCCAGGCCCTCAAGGAAATTGGTAGAAATGAGACCCTTGTCCTTTGTCAATTAGAAAGAAAACAGCCCTCTGGGGAGATGGCCCTCCTCTGGGGGGCCCTCTCGTGCTCTTAGACAACCCCTGTTCCCTTGGGGGTGGCAGAGAGAATTGGAAAGGAGCCGGCTTGTTTAGGGAAGCCGCCTGCTCCCTGAAGTCTGGCAGGGGCAGGCCACCCACCAGGTCCAGCTCACCCCCCTCAAAGCCCGCCTATTTGGAAAGGGCTTTCGGGGACAGGAAGCAATAAACAGAGTCAAGCGGCCAAGATGCAGGGGCTGATGATGCAGTTTATGGATTTTCCAGGCCTCTTTGTACTCTCCCACCAGCTGCCTGGGGCTCTGCAGGAAAAGGTGCTGGCAAAAGGCAAGCTGGTCGTTGGCTTGAATGGTGGCCTCTTGTCGGGCCTCGGCTGGGCCCTGCCAAGTGTGGGAGGGGACTGCATGCCTTGATGGCCCCGCAGGCTCCTCCTCGGGGCCCCAAAGAGAAACCCCGCCCACCCCATGTTACTAGAGCCCGGACAAACATGCACAAGTCACTTTCACGCAGCTCACTTCTCTGCCCAGTTCTAAGTTACTTCCTCACTTCAGAGGAGGCTGACTCCCGGAATTCCCAGAGGGGAGGACGTGCCTGGCCAAGCTGCAGCTCGAGAAGGGCAGGTGGGTGGCCCTCCTTCACCAAGCAGCTTGCAGCTCAGCTCTTTTAGCTGCCTCCAGTGTAGAGCAACTGAGGGAAAGCCAAGACTGATGGGGAAGGTGATTTGGGGTGGCACGGCCTTCCCAGTGCCAAGGTCAGCGTGCATCTCCCATCTGGTAAGGCAGTTGCCCATGTGTGCAAAGCTGTGAGTGCAGAGGGTTTGTGGGATACCCAGGAACCGAACACGACACAGGTGCCTCTGAAGAACGGAGAGGCAGGCAGCAGAGACCTTCAGGGCCAGATGACACGAAAAAACCAAGCGGCAGGGCCAGGTGTCCCCTGTAGTAATTTTGTCGAAATGTCAGAGTGTATGCTTGTATATTTGAAATGCACAGGGAGGCCACCGAGTGAATACATGCCCAGCACTAAGGAGCAGTTGTCTAAGAGGTAGGGTTGCACGAGGGGTTTGCTGATTACTTCATGCATCTCTGCATCCTTTGAAGTTTTTTTTTTTTTAACAAACATGCATTGTTTTTATAGTTAAAAATTAAGAATTTTTTTTGTTTCATTTTTTAAAAACACTTCATTTATTTTCGGCGGTGCTGGGTCTTCACTGCTGCACACGGGCCTTCTCCAGCTGCAGCGAACAGGGGCCACGCTCTAGATGCAGCGCCTGTGTTTCTCACAGCAGTGGCATCTCTTACCACAGAGAACGGACTCTAGGGGCATGGCCTCAGTGGCTGTGGCTCATGGGCATGTGGGATCTTCCTGGGCCAGGGATCGAACCCATGTCCCCTGCACTGGCACGTAGACTCTCAAGCACTGGACCACCAGGGAAGTCCCCCAAATTAAGAATTTTTTTTAAAGATACGTTGCAACATAGAATGTACAGCTGCTGCAGAAAACAGTTTGGTAGCTCCTCGAGAAGTTAAACCCAGAATTATCATACGATCTAGCAGTTCTATTCCCAGGTATACTCCCCAAAGAACTGAAAGCAGAGATTCAGGTATCTGAACACCAGTGTTGATAGCAACATTATTCACAACACCCCAAAGGCAGAAACAACCCAGGTGTCCATCACCAGATGAATGGATGAACGAAATATAGACTATACTTACAGAACCATGGAACTCAGCCACAAAAAGGCATGAAATTCTGATAGATGCTATAACATGGGTGAACCCTGAAAACATGCTAATATAAGCCAGACACAAAAGGACAAACGCTGTATGATTCCACTTTATGAGGTACCTAGAATAGGCAAATTCCTGGAGACAGAAACCAGAAGAGTTTCCCAGGAGCTGAGGAAGCAGGGGAATGGAGAGATACCATTTAATGGGCACAGAGTTTCTGTTTGGGATGATGATCAAGTTCTAGAAATGGACAATGGTGAGGACTACACAATACTGTCCAGATACTGAGTGCTACCGAACTGCCACTTGAAGATAGTTAAAATGGTTAATTTTATGTCATGTGCATTTTACTGCAATGACAATAAGTAAAGATGCAAATCAGGCAGGACGAGGCACCGGGTTGCAGAAGAGACTGTGAGTCACCAGGCAGAAGGGGGCACTCTTCAGGCTGTGCAGAGAGGGCCGCCAGCCCAGGAAATCCTGCCTGCACAGAGGGGCTCTGTCCCCATCTGCATGGCGTGGGTCAGGGAACAATGACAGCCCTGTTGATGGGGACTGTTCACTGGTCTCCAGAGTCACACATGCCACAGGGCTGGGGGTGGCGGAGAGGTGGCCACGCAGGGATGCTCCGGGGGACATTTGGGACAGTCGAGTTATGACACTAGGAAACAGCTATTAGCAAAGGCCAGTGTGCCAGCATATGCCTTGGGTAGAAGGAGCGGGGTAGGGGGCTGGGGAGGGTGGAGAGAGCTGACTGACCTGCACTGCAGGGCAGAGGGTGAGAGGACGAGCAGAAGTCTGTCCTGAGGGCGCTCTGGCAGGCAGAAACCACTCCATTCATTCACTCCACAGACATCACAGGGCACGCTAGGAGGTGGGAAACTGGGGGCAAAGCGGGGATAAGGGGACCAGCTCAGCTGGTTAAGACCCCGATGCAGCTTCACTCCTTGCTCAGAAAATATACCCATATATAAAACTCCAGAGAGACAGTAAAAGACAGGGAAGCCTGGCACGCAGGGGGTCGCAGAGTCGGCCACAACTTAGCAACTGAACAGCAACTAAACAAGAAATTAAAAGCTGTTCCTCATCCCTACCTTCTGAACAAAGACAAAAGATCCCTCTTACTTGAGCTGTTCGGAACAGGAAATAAGATCAAAACTGCCCGCGTGGGCTGCCACCTCCACCCTGCCCCCTGCCACCGGTGGCTCACAGGAGAGCGTCTGCCAGCTGCCAGGCGTCCACCCACACCGAGTTCTTTCTTCCCAAAAGGGAGGGGCAGAGGGGAGCACGGGCAGCCGGGGTGGGAGACCAGGGTCCGCAGCCTCTGACCACTGAATCCAGACTCAGGTGCATGGTTCCTGAGGTCTCACCCCACTTACTTCCAGGTGTACGAGGACATAGAGAAGTGGCATGTGGGGACATTTATGGTCAATGGCAGCTCTGCCTCACTTCAGATAAGACTATTTAACCCGCAGACTTTGCTATAAAAAGATACTGCCTCCAGGGCCTTCCTGAAATGTGTCACGTGTGCATACATGCGCAGAGACGAAAGGGGAGCCAGAGGTTCTGAGACACCTTGGCCTGGCCACTTAGAGTCTTCTCAGACACCCCCTCCTTCCAGAACTGTACTGCCTAAGAAGGGAGCCACTAGTCACCGTGTGGCAAGATAAATTTACATTATTTAATATTAAATAAATAAGGGACTTCCCTGGTGGTCCAGTGACTAAGACTCCACATTCCCAATGCAGGAGGCCCCAGTTTGATCCCTGATCAGGGAACTGGAGCCCACAATGCTGCAAGTAAGAGTTCATGTGATGCAACTAACTCAGGATTTGCATGGCGCAAGTGAAAAGATCCCACGTGCTACAACTAAGACCCAATGCGGGCACATAAATAAGTAAATAAGAAGTAAGTTAATTACTTAAAATTCAGTTCCTCAATCACACTACCACGTTTCAAGTGTTGAACGGCCATCATGTGGAACAGCACACACATTAGAACATTTCCAACATCACAGAAGTTCTATCAGACAGTGCTGTTCCAAAGCCTAAGAGGAGCATGAAGCCCTGGTGTCCTGTAACTGGGGGACTTCGTTAACAATCATCTAGGGAGAACAAGGACTGTGAACAATTGATTTCCCAATGGAAAAGCCCTTCCACCTCCTTCTGGGAAGGGCAGGTAAGTGCAAAGACCCCCTTTTCCTGGGCAGGCAGAGCTAGGGTGAGCACTAGTCCCTCTCCCCACTGGTGGCCATGGCCTCATCCAAGATCAAAGCTTTGGCCCGGTTCCCATGGTAAGATCTGACGCCAAGGCAGGGAGAAGCAGGAGTCCAGCAAGGAGACCAAGTCTGGAGTCAGCACCTTCACGATCCTGGGCTCTCCAGGACAGAGGGGGGCACTTAGCATTGGCAGGGCTTATCCACTGGCCCCTCTTCTGTGTGTGCCCCGTGGAGGCCCTGGCACTGCCTCTTTGGGCTTCTTCAGAGCAATGAGAAGGAATCAGAGGCAGGGGGTATGGATGTGCGAGTGGGACTATAAAAAAAGCTGAGTGCCGAAGAATTGATGCTTTTGAACTGTCGTGTTGGAGAAGACTCTTGAGAGTCCCTTGGACTGCAAGGAGATCCAACCAGTCCATCCCAAAGGAGATGGGTCCTGGGTGTTCATTGGAAGGACTGATGCTGAAGCTGAAACTCCAATACTTTGAACCACCTGACGTGAAGAACTGACTCACTGAAAAAGACCCTGATGCTGGGAAAGATTGAAGGCAGGAGAAGAAGGGGGTGACAGAGGATGAAATGGTTGGATGGCATTACCGAATCAACGGAGCTGAGTTTGAGCAAGCTCAGGGAGTTCGTGATGGACAGGGAGGTCTAGCATGCTGCAGTCCATGGGGTCGCAAAGAGTCAGACAGGACTAAGTGACTGAACTGAACTGAGGCAGGGGGTATGTATGTGGTAAGGGGAGAGGGAGGGATGGTGCTTATTAAAAGGAAAAAACATCCTTTCCAGGAACCCAAAAGGCGAGGCCAAGGAAATGAACAGAAAGGGATTCTGAAAACAGAGCCTGGGGGCTAGAGCCTGTCTCTCTGCACTAACCAGACAGAGAGAAAGGGGTCCAGGCACCCCCCACCACTGCACATGATGATGGAAAATGGTTGAGATATCTTCACTTCTGACTAACCAATCTCCTCAAAAATGTCCCCATTTGAGTCAAAGGGGCATCACCGTTATCTCCCCAGGCTATTTCAGCTTTGGCCCCGAAAGTAAAACAAAATGAGCTGTCGATCTGCAGGTTTTCCTGCAAGCTGCAGACTGGGGGCTGGGGCTGGGAGGCGGGTAAGAAGGCAACCCCTGCAGAGTGGGAACAGGCAGACAGGAAGCCCAAGGGAGGACCTGTGAACAGGGTTCTGGAACAAGCTCTGCCACGCAGATTCTTGAGCGAGTTCCTTTTTCCTTTCAACCTTTAAAAAAATAAAACAGAGGACTTTCCTGGTGGTCCGGTGGTTAGGAGTCTGTCCGCCCATGCAGGGGGACACGGGCTCAACCCCTGGTCTGGCAGGATCCCACACGATGCAGGGCAGCTTAAGGCCTGCGCCACAACTACTGAAGCTTGCGTGGCCTCAAGCCCCTGCTCTGCAACAAGCCAAGCCACCGTGATGAAAAGTCGCACACTACGGCCAACAGCAGCCCCTGCTCACCGCAGCTAGAGAAAGCCCGTGCAGCGCTGGAGACCCAGCACAGCCAAAAATAAACAAAGAATCAAACAGATACAGAGAACTGCACAGAATGCATATGAGTCTGATGAAGTCACATGGCAAACACCTTACAACCATTCATGTCAAGAAACGAAACTCTGCCAGCCGCTCCAACGCCCTCTCTGCGGCCTACAAGCGGCCTGTGTGGTAATCACCTTCTTGCATTTCTTGACCCTCAAAAGTACATGCCTGGACACTATACTTAAGTCCTGCACATTGTCTTTAAAGTCTATTTTAATCTACAGGTTTCCCCTTCATCCCTTCTTTCCCTGTAATTTATGAGTTGACGAACCCAGGCTGCGTAACTGCAGACGTCCCCACTATCTGAAGTTCACGGAGCAAGCTTCCTTTCCTCCCTGAGCCACAGTTACTGCTTCCTTACCAGCACCGCCCTGCTCATCTTCTGGCCCTCCTCTCACAATAGAGAGAGACGGCCTCAGAGAACATCAGGAAATGCTGATGATATTTTGTTAAAGGATGCAGGATGCAAACTGATACATAGGGTATGTCTTCAGCTACGTAAAGGCAAGATGTGTAGGAAAAAGGAGCAGAGGGAAATATGCCCATATATCAATAGTCATCCTGGTTGGTAGTGAAATTCTGTGCCCCCCGTTTCTTTCTTCAGTTCAATTCAGTTCAGTCACTCAGTCGTGTCTGACTCTGTGACCCTGTGGACTGCAGCATGCCAGCCCTCCCTGTCCATCACCAACTCCCGGAGTTTACTCAAACTCATGTCCATTGAGTCGGTGATGCCATCCAACCATGTCATCCTCTGTCGTCTCCTTCTCCTCCTGCCCTCAATCTTTCCCAGCATCAGGGTCTTTTCCAATGAGTCAGCTCTTCACATCAGGTAGCCAAAGTATTGGAGTTTCAGCTTCAGCATCAGTCCTATAAATGGATATTCAGGACTAATCTCCTTTGGGATGGACTGGTTAGATCTCTTTGCTTTCCAAGGGACTCTCAAGAGTCTTCTCCAGCACCACAGTTCAAAAGCATCAATTCTTCGGCA
This sequence comes from Cervus canadensis, assembly GCF_019320065.1. Lineage (NCBI taxonomy): Eukaryota > Metazoa > Chordata > Mammalia > Artiodactyla > Cervidae > Cervus > Cervus canadensis. The sequence goes on along the minus strand of NC_057386.1, from coordinate 51,427,491 downwards.
CTCAACCTTCTATATGGTCCAACTCTCACATCCATACATGACCAATGGAAAAACCATAGCTTTGACTAGATGGACCACTGTTGGCAAAGTAATGTCTCTGTTTCTTTCTTACATTTCCATAATTAGCATATAACAAGGGTGATAGGAGACAGATCACTTTGAAACATTTTAAAGAAAAGAGTGCTTTGAAAGTGTGGCATGAGATCAGATGTGTCACCGGGCTTGCCCACTTTCCCTTCATGGGACCACCTGGCTCTGCTCTCTGCTCCCAGAGCCACCACCAACCCAGCTGGGACCCTGAGCATCCCAAGCCTGCCTCCCTTGATGCCTCCTGCCTTCTCTGCCCATCTCCTTCCTGTCTTCTCTCTGCGCCACTAACAGAAGAACTCATCTAAAACACGCCAGGTCACTTCCCAGCTCCTCAGTCTCTCTCTCTCTTTCTTTGTTCCTGCATCAGCTGTCACCACAGTCGGTGAGCATCGGGGTCACCTCCAGGGCTTGTCAGCACACACTGGGTTCTACCCGCCATGCAACAGCCTCAGGGACCGCAGAGCAGCCGTCTGCGCCTCTCCTCTGTCCTCACAAACAAGGCCTGTCCAGCTTTCAAGACCCGGCTCAGGGTCCTCTTTGCCAGGAGGTGGTCTCTGGAAACTTCAGCCAATGTTGATTGATCCCTCTGGGCTCTTCCAGGTCAGCCCTAGCACTCAAAGTCGTCTGGAAGAGGGGAGAGAGCCCTGAGTGGCTGTAATGATGGGCAAGGTGGCCCTTCATCATTTGCTGTCTCCCTCCATCAGCCCAGCTCCTCAGGGCAGACTTGGGGAGGGACTTCCCAGGATCCGGTGCCACCCAGGGGGTGTTCTGCATGTGCCAGGAGAACTAGGTCTGCTTCATTCACAGGCACCCCAGTGACCTTCATGCACAGGCAGCTAATTATTCCCTCATTCATTCACTGTCAGGCAAAACACACTGAGTGAGGACCTACTGTACGCCAGGATACACACGATTAAAAAAAAAAATCGCTTTTCGTCAAAAAGGCTAAGAATGACAACAGTGTGAGTCATAACAGAAAGAGCTCTGTGAGGAGCGCTTCCAACTGCAGCCCCGGAGACGGCGGCGCAGACCACCTCAGCCTGAGAGGCAGGCGTCGGTGCTGCCGGGAAACACGCAGGTGTGGATGCGCCCTTGTGCAGCCGTGGGGAAGGCTTGGCTGCCTGTCACAGGCTCCACTGTCCCCCAGCTAAGCCGCCCTGGAGTCAGGGCGAGGATTTATGGCAGATATTGTTAGGAGAACAGATGTCCAGGCAGGCGGGCAGAGCAACTGGGAACAATGGTCGTGACTGTGCCAGCCTGAACCCCGCTGGAGGGAGGCAAGAAGACCCTGCGGTGTCTGAGGCACTACGTGCCTGAGGAGCAGGCGCCCAGCCTGTTTCTCCAAACACTTGGGGCTCTGGGCCCTTAGGCCCTCTGCCCAGGGGGACACGCTGCAGGCTGAAGACACTGTGGACTGTAGGGCAGGTTCTGGCTTCTCTATAACCTTGGACAACGTTTCCTTCTTTGTGTCCCAGTTTCACTATCTAATAACACCTTTTTAAACAGTGGTAAAGCTAAGACTCCACGCTCCCAATGCAGAGGGGCCGGATGTGACCCCTAGTCAGGGAACTAGATCTTACATGCTGCCACAACTAAGAGAAAGCACAGCCAAGTAACTAAGTAAATTAGTAAATTTTACTTAACTAATTTTAATTAACTAATTTAATTAAATAACCTTAAGAATTTTTTTTTCCTTTTGCGTCTTCCCTGTAGCTCAAACAGTAAAGAATCTGCCTGCAAGGCAGGAGACCCAGGTTCAATCCCTGGATCAGGAAGATCCTCTGGAGAAGGGAATGGCAACCCAACCCAGCCTTCTTGCCTGGAGAATCCCATGGACAGAGGAACCTGGGGGGGGGGGGGTGGGGTACAGTCCATAGGGTCACAAAGAGTCGGACACGACTGAGTGACTAAGCTTTCACTTTCACTGTGCCCACTGGTGGCCCTAACAGAGCAGGCTTCTCTTGGTTTCACTCAGCTCTCTGCCCCCAATACCTAGTTCAGTGCCCAGCATAACGCAGGCAGCAATACGTACAGGCAAACCTCATTTCACTGCCCTTCACTTTATTTCACTTCACAGATACTGAGGTTTGTTTCTTTTTTACAAATTGAAGGTTGTGTCAACCCTACAATGAGCAGGTCTATTGGCACCATTTCTCCAACAGCATTTGTTCATTTGTGTCTCTGTCACATTTTGGTAATTCTCACCATATTTCAAGCTTTTCCATTATTATTATGTTCGTGACAGTGATTAGTGATCTTTGATGTTACTACTCTGGCTGAATGCTCAGATGATGGTCAGCATTTTTTTCTGCACTAAAATACTTTTTAATTAAGGCATGTACATTGTTTTTTTTTTAAAGACATAATGCTATCATGCACTTAATAGACCACAGTATAATGTAAACATAATTTTTATATGTACTGGGAAACCAAAACACGTGTGAGTCACTTTGCCGCAATATTCGCTTTACCATGGCGGTCTGGAAGTGAACCTACAACATCTCTGAGGTCTGCCTGTATATTTATGCAGGTCGGGAGAAAGGGAGGGGAGGAAATTTAAAGTCAAACAATGGAAATTTTTTCAAAACGCTCGGGAAATTAGAGCAAATATTTTCTTAAGCACTGCCTGTGTGCCACAGAGAAACCTAAGGCCCAAGGAGGAAGGGGTGTCCACAGGGGCAGAGTTGGGTCAGAACCCAGGCAGCACGGCTCCTCCTCTCAACCCTCTGCTACGATACCGATGCTTCAAAGCAAAGACAGAGTAAAATCTGGGGGGAAAAAGAGCTCCCTCTGCAGTCCTTGCTCCTGGGTGTAGGGGTTCACAGCAACCCCACACGTCACCCTTTGGACAAAGCACAGTTCGAGGCTGCTGTCCACAGAAGCAGGGGCAGTTTATGCTGAAGGTCTCTCAGTGAGGTGCCAGGGACCCTTGTGCAGCCTCTGGGAGAGCCTGGGAGTCAGCGGTCCCAGCTGGGAACTCTAGGAGGTTTAGTATCGGCAACAAGGCCAGTGCCACCCAGGGCCTCTATGTACCTGCCCCCGTGGCCCCTCTGGGCCCAGAGACAGGCTAGTCCAGAATATGGCTCAGCGGCCCAGGGGGCTTCACTCAGGGGAAGCTGTGGAGAAAAGCAAGAACTCTGGGTGGCTTCCAAGTGGGCAGGAACGGACTTCCCTGGCGGTCCAGTAGTTAGGACTCTGTGCTTCAACTGCCGGGGGCTCAGGTTCAATCCCTGGTCGAGAAACTGCCGGGGGCTCAGGTTCAATCCCTGGTCAAGAAACTAAGATCCACCCACATGCTTCAGGCACAGCCAAAAAAAAAAAAAAAAAAGGTAGGCAGGAAAGAAAATGTATTAGAATCAACTAGAGTGACTGAAAACAAACCGTTCGCCAGGCATTGCGGAGGTGCGTGCCCGCAGGATTTAATTTTCACACCCACCCAGTGAGGCGGCTGCTAGTCTCCTTGTCTTACCAACAGGACACCTGGCCCTTGTTCTGCCGGAATGCACGTGAGTGAGGCGGTAACCCTGCCAGATTGGGGGTGTTTGGCTGAGGCTGAGTGGGAACGTAAGGGTCTCTGGGTAAAGCGGCAAGGATACTTGCTCTTTGTTCTCTTTCTTCAAGACAGAACAAATAAAATGGGACTTAGACTCCAGAAGAAACTTTTTTGACTGTAAAGAGGGGTTAGAAAGACCACTTCCTGGGAGAGGCCCCTGAATGGTGCTTCGCTCCAGCAAGCGCCTTTCTGCCGGCAGGAGACCGGACCGGCTGGCCTCCGTCACCACGAGGCCACTGGCGTACTCGGAGGTCTCCTCAGACAACTTGGCTCTAGCTCCAGTCTCAAGGGAGGCTCTTGGACAACGTAAATCTGAGAATAAACTCATCCTTTGTGGGACTTCCCTGGTGGCCCAGTGGCTAAGACTCCGAACTCCCAATGCAGGGGGCCCAGGGTTCGATCCCTGGTCAGAGAACTAGACCCCACATGCCACAACTAAGACTCGGCACAGTCAAATAAATAAATATTTTTTTCAAAAAACCCTTTGCCAAATTTAACAAACAGATTGGGTAGAGAGTTCTGATACTGAAATGCAGTGTGGAGCTGGCAGTTTTAGTCAGTGAGTATAAAGTTGGCGTGAGCGTGGTACTGATTGATAGAAGCCTCCTGTTTCGCCTGCTGGATAACACAGTTCATCAAGCCAGCAGTGACCGAGATGACCATGGGAGTGTGGTAGGCAACCGGCTCAGGAAGCCCCATCCTGTGTGGGCACGCCCACTGGGAGGTCTCCGAGGACACAGAGCTGATCTCTTGTTCCCAGGTTGCTCAGGCCAACGCTTTTGCCTCGGCCTGGAACAGAAGTCTCCCCTGGTAGGTCATGATTAGTCTGGAATGCAGGACACCCTGGGCGGGGCTGGGGGTGCTGGATCACACACAGGATGTTCCGTCTAGTCTAGAGAGAGGTTCCTGATTCTGAAGTTTCATGTCAAACTACACAACTTACTGGTTCGACTCAAACACAGAATTTACTATTCACCATCGAACAATCATATGACAGTGATTTTGCAGTTTACCCAGATGTGGGGCTTCCTTAAGGGGTCCCAGGACCAAAGGGGCTCAAAACCTCTCCACCCTCTCGAGAGAAACCACGGCCTGGAAAGGTTGAAGGCCTCACCCCAAGTTCCTGCCAGCAGGAGCGGCTCTCCCACCAGCCTCCTGTTCCCAGTGGCCAGCAGCCATCTCTGTGAGTCGGGGGGAGCCGAGATGGGGGTGCTGAGTGTCCATAAACCACAGCGCACATGCTCCACCCGGGACCTCGTGACTCTCATGGCGCCACCACACAGGTCAGACCAGGTAGGGGTCTGACCCCATCGTCCCTGGGGGAGGAGCCCCAACTCCAGGAGCTCCAGGCTGCTGGAAGTCCTCTTGCCTCGCCCCCACCTTTCCCTTTGATCCCAAAGAAGGTGGAGAGCAAAGAAAAATCCCCAGTTGGCATCGATTTGCCCAAAGCAAGGGGAACACAAAGGCTGTGCCTGTTTCCATGGAGACGCGATCAGTGAAGCAAAGGAACAAAACAGCAAGAAACACAAACCGTCACCACCTTCCGCGCCCGCGTGATCGATGTCGGTGGGCCAGAGCCCTGACAGGAAGACACTGGAAGAAAGAAGGGTAATCAGAAGATCAGCAGCCAAACCCAGAGCCCTTTCAGCTGCTGCGAGGGACGCGCAGCACCCCACCCCGCCCGCCCCCGAGCCTACAAATTAGCCTGGCCCACACTCTTGAGAAAGACCCTCAACAAAAAAAAAAATCCCAACCAAAGTCCAAAGTGAGTCATTATTCACTTTACAAAAGGATTCTTTGCTTGACAAAGAGACTCCTTGAAAGGGCCAGATCCCAAGGTGCCCAGGAGCTTTGCTTTGTTTCAGTATTTACTCCTCTGGGGCGGAGGAGAGGCTAACTTCCAGCTGAAAGTCAGTTTAGACAAGATGACAAAATTCCTGCGGGGAAGGCACAGAGGGGTGGAGTCGACTCTGCTTCTAAAACATTTGCCGGGAGAGGCCCTAGGGAAATCCAACCAGGGCAGCTTTCAAACAGAAGGCTTGAGAGCCTGCGGCCCGTCCCCCAGAGAGGGCCCAGCGGAGGCGGCCGGGCAGCAAGGTTTCCAACGGGTGCCCACAGGGTGGACGCCAGGGCCCTCAGGCTGCAGGGAAAGCGGGGAGCAATCTGGGGCGGCCTTTTCCCCTGGGGGAGCAAGAAGGCAGGAGGCCAGCAGGGAGTTCAGCAGGTGGCAGGGCCCGCTCTGCCCTTTATCGGCTGACACCTGCCAAGCACCTCCGTGCGTGTGGTGCCATCCCAGGGAGGGGCGCCCTGCCCTCGGAGAGTCTCAACCAGGCCTTCACGCCACCCTGTCTTTTGCTCAATTCCTCCGAGGAACAAGTGTAACCACGGCAAGACTATCTCCTGAGCGTGCTCACTAGCCATTGTCTCCTGTATCCCCTCAACCAGCCCACGAGAGAGACACTGTCGTTGCCCATTCAGCCATGTGGAGACAGGCACAGAGAGGTATGTAACTTGGTCACACAGCTAGTAAGTGACTAAGCCAAGATTTAAACAGAGGTCTGCCCATCTTCAAGGTCTCTGAAGGCTAAATGCCTGCCGCATCAGCCCATCTCACAGACAAAGATGCCGAGGAGGCGAGAAGGCAAGTGAGTTGCCCTAAGGCAGGGGACGAGCTCAGAGGACCAGCTCTCCTGACGCACCCAAGGCTGGTTTGCTTTGTGATGGCTCCCCTGGGATGGCAGCCAGCTTTTCTGGTGGGGTATGTGGACTGCTCTGGGGCCATGAAATCACTCAGCAGGACCAGGCTTCAGTGTACCTCTCTGCCACTCATCACTGTAGCGTCAGTGCCCCCGCTAGCTAACTGCAAGGAACTGGGAAGAAACACGGGCCAAGGGCCAGGGTTGTCACCAGGGAGACCCTGGGAGGTTCGGGCTCAGTCCCCGCTCCACCAAAGATTCCCAAAGAGCCACAGGCTTTGAAGTGAGCAATGTAATGTTCACAGAGCCACGACCCAGGGCAGCCTCTCCAGGAGAGGCATCTGGTCAACGGTCTGCCCACCAAGGTACATCTGGGAAGTTTAACTTCCTGATGTGGTAAGGCCTTCAGGGAATCAATTTCCAGAACCTCCACGTCCCCGTGGTGTCTGTCCGTATCAATGTGCTGGGAACCATCTGAGCCCACAAGTTCTCTCGAGGTGGTCCTCCTCAAGACTTCCCCAAAGAAAGGCCCATCCCCACAGCCATGCCAGCTTTGCCCTGGCACTTTGACCTGACAGGAGCCATCAAACAAAGGGACAACTCAAGAATGCGGCAATCCTGGAAGGAGTCTCCTGAGGATGGACACTGAGAAGGGTGCTGGCCTTATCTTACCAAGATCGACTCTACCATGCCTACCCATCCGGTTATTCCAGGATTAGAATTAGGAAGCAAGGAAGCCGACACAGGGATGCCTGCTTAACACATTTATTTGAATCAAACAATGGAGTCAGACGTTTTCTAACACAAAGCACGATTTGGCACATCGTCTAACAGCAAGATCTGGCCTTGCGAATTAAGAGCTACAGCAGACATTTTCTACAACCTTGTGAACTGAATTTGCCATTCTAGGCTTTCATGAACTTATATTTGAAGAATATGACATACAATAAGCCTGGAAATACACTCTATTTAAAAAGTTATGAGAAAAAAATGCTTATGTGAATTTTTAAGTGTACAGGGCTTCCCAGGGGGTACAGAGGTAAAAGAATCCGCCTCCCAATGAAGGAAACGTAAGAGACTCGGGTTCAATCCCTGGGTCTGGAAGATCCCCTAAAGTAGGAAATGGCAACCCACTCCAGGACTCCTACCTGGAAAATTCCAAGGGCAGAGGGGCGTGGCGGGCTACAGCCCATGGAGTCACAAAGAGTCGGACACGACTGAGCTACTGAACACACACACACAAGGGGATAGAGTTTTTTTGTTTTTATTTTTTTGACAGCTGTGAGAGCAAAAACAGTTTTAAGCCTGTGTCTTTCCTTCCCTGGAGCCATACTCAGAGGCTATAACTTCCACACCACCCACTGGGCCATGAGTGTAATAGATTCTCAAGAGAAGGTAGCTGCAAGGGACATGGCAAGCATTAGACCTAAAACCTGGGTGTAAGTTTATTTCTGCTACTTCTTAGCTCTGTGGATCTGGTTAAGTTAACACACACTCCCTGAGATAAAGTCACCCATAAGCTCATGGGAATAATACCATAAGAGACATATTAAAAATCCTGATATGGTGATAATGATAATATTAAATGAATAACCAGACATGCACTACACAAATAGCCCTAAATAGTAGCCAACCAGCAAGTGTTCTCTGTTTGGCTTGGACAATTTTAGGGTCTTTGTCTCCAGATGATACTAATAACTGATATTTACTGAGCATTCACTGTGTGCCAGGCACTGGACTAGGTGTTTCACAGGTCCTGGTTCATTTCGTTTTCATACCAGTCTTATGGGTAGAGCGTCCTTCTCATCCCCCCCGTTTACAAGCACAGAAAGCTTACATACTTGCCAAGCTCAGCTACCATTTAGGGTCCAATGTGTGTGCATGCTCAGTCGCTTCAGTTGTGTCTGACTCCTTGTGAACCTGTGGACTGTAGCCTGCCAGGCTCCTCTGTCCATTGGATTCTTAAGGCAAGAATACTGCAGGGGGTTGCCACGTCTCTCTCCTGTGACTCCTGCATTGCAAGTGGATTCTTTACCCCTGAACCACCAGGAAAGCCCTTAAGGTCCAACGATAGTGAAAGAAGAAGCGAAAGTGTTAGTCACTCAGTTGTGTCTGACCCTTTGCGACTCCATAGACTATAGCCTGCCAGGCTTGTCTGTCCAGAGAATTCTTTAGGCAATATTGGAGTGGGTACACACTCCCTTCTCCAGGGGATATTCCCAACCCAGAGATCAAACCTGAATCTCCTGCACTGCAGGCAGACTCGATCATCTGAGCTACCAGGGAAGCCCACAAGGATCAGTGGGTCTGTTCAATTCTACAGCATGTGCTGTAAACTCACCGTTCTCAAAGGGTGGTCTCCAACTGGCAGTGTCTGCACCAACCGAGACCTTCCGAGAAACGCAGGATCCCAGCCCCTACTCCACAACCTACTAAATCAGAATCTGCGTTCTAGCAAAATCTATGCATGATTCCTACCCCATGCACATCCAAGCTAGAGACACACTGCTCTAAACCACCAGCCCAGCTGATTTACATCCTGGTTTTATCTTGCTGAAGGTAATGTTAGAATATTTGCTTTCTCCACATGCACACACACACAGCTGGCAATTAAAGCCGGCAAGATAGTTAGGGATTACAATAATCCATCAGTATCACATGCCAAAGAATTGATGCTTTTGAACTGTGGTGTTGAAGAAGACTCTTGAGAGTCACTTGGACAGCAAGGAGATCCAACCAGTCCATCCTAAAGGAAATCAGTCCTGAATATTCATTGGAAGGACTGATGCTGAAGCTGAAACTCCAATACTGTGGCCACCTGATGCGAAGGGCTGACTCACTGGAAAAGACACTGATGCTGGGAAAGATTGAAGGCAGGAGGAGAAGGAGACAACAGAGGATGAGATGGTTGGATGGCATCACCGACTCAACAGACATGAATTTAAGCAAGCTCCAGGACTTGGTGATAGACAGGGAGGCCCGGCATGCTGCAGTCCATGGGGTCACAAAGAGTCGGACACAACTGAGTGACTGAACTGGACTGAACATATGCAAAATGCATGTTTTAAAAAGGGTTAGGAGGACTCATATCAAAGTATCATCAGCAGTTACCTCTGAGAAGTGGTGTGAGATGGGGAGAAGAGGTGGTCAAAGCGGGACCATTTGAATTATTTGAAATTTTTAATGAAAGGAATGGAGTTGTATATTGGTTACATAATTTTTTTAAAAGCATGTTTTAAAACACCCTCCAGGGGACTTCCCTGGCAGCCCAGTGGTTAAGCCTTCACCTTCCAATAGGTTCAAACTCTGGTTGGGGAGCTGGGCTCCCACATGCCTCATAGCCAAAAAAATAAAGAAATATAACAAAAAACACACTCCAGATCACTGGAAATTGATAGTGTTTCATGAGCTATGTCTACAGGAGGCAACTGATGGTCCTCTGGAAGGCCAGGAAGGGGGACCCGAGGGAAGTGTGATGGAGGAAAAGGAGTGCTAGACTTGGAATCAAAAGACCTGGATTCAAGGCCAGGCTGTGCCCTGAATTTACCTTAGAACCTCAGGGGCCTCACTTGGCATCTCTGGGCCCGTGATTTCCCTGCATAAATGGGGGTCCCGCTCACACCCTTCTAGGCTCACAGAGTGGCTGCAGGGACCAATCATGCATCAAAATGCACCAGAGGCCCATGTGAAGGGCAGGGTGCTGTGTTTCTTGAAAGGAAAAGCCAGGAAAGAAAGCAGTGAAACCGTCCCCCTCACTCATTCCATTCCCCAAACACAGACAGTCCATGACTTTATAAGGAAGACATACACAGTAACCTGGATTTAGAGTCCATGGGAGCCCCAGGCTGATTTTCAAATCCTTATTCGAACTTAAAAGTTAGGTTTGGATGAGGTTCAAAACACAAAAAGAAAGGGCTGTTTCTCATTCTCTCTGCTCCGCGCCAGGTTTCTCTGCAGACTCGGGACTGGGGAGGCGGTGTCAGGGTTCCTCCTGGGTCACGGACGCTCCACTCTGCCAGGCAATCCATGCCTTTCCAGCATGGCCCCAGCAAGGCCCCCCAGCCGCTCGAGAGCCCAGAGTTTGGCTCTCTCTGGTCGATGCCTTGGTTTCCCCACTTTTGTCTTAGAACTCAGCTTTGCAGAACTGGAAAGAGCAGCGAGTCCCCCCTGGGGGAGGAGGGGTGGAGTTTGGGTCCACAGGGATGAAGAGACTTGCTCCGACCCGCACAGCTAGCTTAAAATAAATAAGGGGGGTCAGGTTCTCTATGACCTTTGGCAATATGTCCTTTTCCTTAAGATTTTCCCATCATTCCTTTGCAACATGTCTGTCACTGACCTCACCCCCAATCCCTCACTCTAAGAGGTTCACAAATATGAAGACTAAAAGCTGGTGTGCTTTTCCTCAAACTGAACAATCCTAAAACCACACAGTCTGAAGGTCCCATTGAAACTGAGAAAGAAAAGAATCCTCGGCCAGATTTTCCAAGAACCAGGCCCTTCAAAACCATTATGAGCTTCAGTTACCGTGAAGTCACAGCAAAAGAAGCCTCCAGGCAGACAGTTCCAGCCACAATACTTACATGACCTAAGGCACCTAACTTTACCTCTCTGACCCTCAGTTTTCTCAAAGCCTCAGGTTTGGGAAGAAGATTCCAGATAAGAATAAAGCCTTTCATGTGGAGTAGGAGCTCAATACATAGCAACTCTTAGTATTACTGTCATGATCCTCTCATTCAGAACCACCCATCCCAAAGACAAGGTTCTGTCTACATTAGTTCTCCACTCTAGCTGCATATCAGAATCACCTAGGAAGTTTTGAGGTTTGTCTGTTTTTTTTCTTTTTTAAAAATGCCAATGCCTAGATCTTATCCTCAGTGATTCTGACTCAGTGGTCTGGACTAGAACCTAGGGAATCAGTTCCTTTTTTACAGATGTCCAGGTGATTCCAGTATGCACCTGTGCTTCTCAACCTTTAACGTGCACACGAATCTCCTAAGGATCTTGCTAAAATGCAAGTTCCAACTCAGTAGAGGTTTGGTCTGAGGCCTGAAGATTCTGCATTCCCATCTAGCCCCCCTGGTGATGCGGGTGCTACTGGGTCATGGCCTCAGGAGGAATGGCGCTCAAAACTCAAGGTCTTGGGCAGATGGCTGGAAAGTTGATAAGATTCTTCTCGGGAAGTCTCAAAGGCAAGCTCTGTCTAGCCAGGCTAGAGCTCACGGCCTCCTGAAAGCAGACAGCCACCTAAATGGCCTCAGACTGGGGCACAAGGACTCAGAACCAGAGGCTGTCCCCAGATGACTCTCTCTTTGGCCTCATGCTGTTGTTTTTCTTGGCGGTGGGAGGTGGGGCAAGGAGGGGGGATGATCGAGCAAGAGCCTGCAGACAAGTGTGGCCGCAAAGACACTCAATTGTGACACCACACCCTGCATTCACTTGGAGTTGCCTTCTCAACACCGTTCCAGGGGAAAAGCAAAAGGAAAGGGTCCTAGTTACCTTCACTCAGATTAGTGGGGTGAAGGAGAGCAGGGCCTGACTTGGCAGGACGTCCCATCCAGAAGCAGCTGAAAACAATCGCAGCTCTGCTGGGCCAGCCTCCTCTGATCAGCCAAACAGGAAAGCTTCCTGCCTGGAGCTGGCGAGGTAAGTGCACAGTTGAAGGGACTCCAGGGAAACATGAACAGGGTAGGGACTGGGCAGACAAGTCCCTCTGGCTTTGAGGTTGGCATAGTTTGTGACCCTGAACAACATCGTCAAAATGACACTGACTAGTCGCCAACTACATGCCAGAGAATTTTACAGAAATACTCCAATTTGATCCTCCCATCAACTTGGCAAGTCAGGCATCACTGCTGTCATTGTACAGATGAGGAAACTGAGGCTCAGTGGATACGTGACAATGGAACTTACAGAGGCCAGAGCCAGGACTGGAAGCCAAGCTCAAAACTCTTAAATCTCTTGATGCCTCAACTTAACCTCTTCACAAGAAAGGGGAAAGGGTATAAATCAACAGAACTGAAAGGCTGATGTTTATTAGCATTATAATTATTATTCGTCATTATCCTCATCAGAAGTCTAGTTAAGAGATACTGGGAGAAAAGGCTGGTGACTGTCCGACGTTCAGGTGGCTAAGACTGGGCCCCTGCAGTCTCCAGGCCCTCCGGGGCAGGGTGCACAGCACCTGATGACACCAGGGTGAGCACAGACCTTCAGAAGGCCCTGGCTACGGCACAGAGCAAGTGTCCAAAAAGCCAACGGCTCAAGGAAGGAGCCTGAGCTGGGCCCCAGCTGCCTGCTCCTAGCTCCTGGGCCACCACGCCAGGCCCAAGGCTGGAAATGAAACTCAACTGATGGGCCTTGAGAGCCAGCCTGAACCTGTACCCCAGCCTCACCTCTGCATAAACCACAGAAGGTTCCTGAGACAGACACAGCCTGTTCGAACGAGTGCCCCATTTCAAGGGCTCTGGCACCGCGGGCTAAAGGGGCCATGCTGGGAGCCTCCATCCCACGGGGCCCCAGGCCCCTCCCGCCAGCACCCTGGCAACTCTGGATTAATGTTACGCCCATACAACCCCAACAATGGCTCCTGATCGTCATGCTCCACAAAGTTCTGAGGCTTCAAGAGGAGCTAGGAGTCGGGGTGGTCAACAATAGGGAATACACAAGGAAGCAACGGTATAGTCACTGAAAATAATTTAAAACCACACCATGTCATTAAAAATGCTCATTCTACAGTATCACATGAAAAAGCTACATACAAAGCTTTTCAAGTATGTAATCAGTAAGATTACAATTAATTTCAAGAAGCCATACATGTTTAAAAAAAAAAAAGAGCAGAGGGAAATATAATCAAATGTTATCGGTGTGTGCATGCCAAGTCGCTTCAGTCGTGGCTGACTCTTTGTGACCCAATGGGCTGTCGCCCGCCAGGCTCCTCTGTCCATGGGGATTCTCTAGGCAAAAATACTGGAGTAGGTTGCCATGACCTCCTCTTCCCCACCCAGGGATTGAACATGCATCTCTTATGTCTCCTGCATTGGCAGGCACGTTCTCTGCCACTGGCGCCACTGGGAAGCCCAAATTGGTGGCAATATTTAAATTATCAGAACGATCTCTGTTGGAAATTAAGCATCCCCCCCCCTTTTATTTTTGAATGAGAATACAAACTACACAGGGGTAAGCAGAACACTTTTTTTTTTTAAGTTGAAGCACAGTTGATTTATGAGAGGAGCAGATTCTGACTGAAGTCCGTGTGTCTGAGGGGTCAGGATGAAGCCGTTCTGGGATGGCACAGCCCCAGGTGAGCAGCCCACAGCAATGAGACAGCACGGGTGTGGCTGCAGCCCGAGGCCCCGGGGCATCGGTGCTCATGTGTGGCCCCCAGGCCAGTGGGGCACCCTTCCCAGGGCGCTTAATTCTCCAGTGTGTATATGTGTGTGTTAGTCACTCAGTCGTGCCCGACTGCTCATGACCCCATAGACAGCAGCCCACCAGGCTCCTCTGTCCATGGGATTCTCCAGGCAAGAATACTGGAGTGGGTTGCCATTTCCTTCTCCAGGGGATCTTCCCCAGACAGGGACTGAACCTGGGTCTCCTGCATTGCGGGCAGATTCTTTACCATCTGAGCCATCAGGAAAGCCAGAGAATGTAACAAAAAGCCCATTCGCCCTCAAAGTGCTCTAAAGGATTCTGGTGAAAGATGCCTACTGAAACCATCCAGGCAGGTGCCCTGCCCCAGGCGAGGGGGCAGAAGACGGTTGCCACCGAGGCCTCCAGGGTCCCTTGGAGACTGCTGGCAGATGAGGATTCCTGACTGTGCCACAAAGCCCGTCAGCCTAAGTGTGTAAGAGGGACGAGCTTTACCATGAGGCTCAGAAGCCTCCTGGGAAGGCTGGCGGGAGGCAGAACAGCAGGTCCTTGAGCCCTGCGAAAATGTGAAGGAGGAAAGGGGTTTAAAGCGAAGGAAGGCACCAGCTGTCGTCAAAACAACACTAATTACAGGGGCTGCGCCGCCTGCAGCAGGCTGGGCTCTGCGAGCAAGGTTCCTCCCCAGGGGGCCAGGCGGTCACCCAGCTGCCCAGGCTCCAGGCCCGGCCTGAGGCTGGGGCTGCAGGCCGGTCACCAGCTGGGCAGGGAGGCCCGGGTCGAGAAAGCAGCCCACACAGGTCCTGCTGACCGAGAAGTCTCCAGGGTCACAGGGTCGGGTGCTTGTGCTGGGGGCCAGGACTGGGAGACACCAGAAAGGGGACAGGACTAGGGAAGCGCCTTCTCTGGAGAGTTTAAAGAATTAAGCACCTGGAATAATTGCGACAGTGAAATAGGAGAAAAGTGACGTCCTTGTCCCTTGAAGCTGAGGAGGAGACAGAGGAAGAGGAGAGATCAGAAATGCTGCTTCTCTGGGGCCCCTTACTCACAGCTCATGGCATGGAGCTCAAGTTCACCATCACTGACGGGGCCCCCTGGATGTCCTCTGCTGCCGGCATTTGAGACTGGAGACCCTGGGCTGGAGTGAGAAAGGCCCACCCTCAGGAAGCCAAGGAGGTAGGAAGGGCCTGAGTGTCAGACCAGGGTTTTGTCCCTGTTCTGTGACTTCCTAGCTGTCGGGCTGGTAACAAGCCCCTTCCTTCCCCTAAATTAGGTGTAAGCGGTACCCAGCCTTGCTGCTGCATCAACATGTGTGTTGATTCATGAAAAACGTTTCTGTGATGATATTCCTAAAACTATCATATTCTAAACCAACGGAAGGTATCTTATGACTAGTGGAGCATCATTATAAAGTGGGGACATTATGGAGACTTCCCTGGTGGTCCAGGGGCTCAGACTATGTGCTCCCAACGCAGGGGGCACGAATTCAACCCCTGGTCAGGGAACTGGATCCCATACACCACAACTACAGGATCTCGTGTGTTGCAACTAAGACCCAGCATAGCTAAATAAATAAATAAATAAAATATTATAAAAAATAAATCAATAAAGTGGGGGCATTATGGGGACTTCCCTGGTGGTCCAGTGGCTAAGACTCTGTGCTCCCAATGCAGGGGGCACGAATTCAACCCCTGGTCAGGGAACTGCATCCCATACACCACAACTACAGGATCTCGTGTGTTGCAACTAAGACCCAGCATAGCTAAACAAACAAATATTATAAAAAATAAATCAATAAAGTGGGGGCATTTTGCTCCCCTCTCATGACAACAAGCAAATGAGAAGCAAAAACAGACAGATTAATCTTTTTTTTTTCAAACCCTTCACCCACACAGTCTAAAATCAGGACTGGATAGGAACATAGGATGGGGCTTCTGAACCAGAGGGGAGAGAGAGGGATACACAAAACCAGTGAGACCAGGGAAGAAGGAAGAAGGTTAGAAAGCACATGCCGGTCTCCTGGGAATGAGCCCCGCGTCCCTGGGAAAGAGGCCGAGATGAAAGGGAGGAGCAGCTGGGGAAAAACAGGCCATGAGAACAGGACGCGATTGTTCTCGGGGGACAGGCAGGGCAGCCATCCCTGCTTTGTGCGTTAATGCAATTAAGGCCCAGTGGGCGGGGGCCCGTGGTTTGGAATCCCTTAGCTCCAGCCGATCTCGATCTCGGGGGCAGCCTGAGTGTGGGGCTGGAGCTAGAGGCGGCTCGGCTCAAAGGGGGCAGCGGCCCGGGCAGCCAGGAGTGAAGCCCTCCTTCCAGGAGACGGGCACGTCCCTCCTCCCTCAGCACTGTCCCGGGAGTTCCCTGAAGCCCAGCCGCAGCCCTGACCCCAGTTAACACTCCCAATAATTGCTGGGGCTGCAGACAGCCTGAAAGCCCAGGGAGCAAGAGAGTCAGAGTTAATTAAGGAAGGAGAAAAAGTCTGCGTCTTCATTCTCCCTTCCCTCCTCCCTGCTCCTCTGGGTCTGGCATCTAGTTTCAAGGAAGCTCGTGAGGCAGGGCCCTTGAGCCCGGAGCCAAAACCAACAACGGCACATGGAAATTATTGAATGGGAGCAGCTGGGCCAACAGGGCTTCTAGGAGCCTCACTCCAAAGCTGTCCAGCTCTCCAAATTTCCCAGAGGTGTGTTGAGGAGCCACTCCCCACCCATCCCAAGGAAAACCTCATGGTCTCAGTCCAAATACTGTTTGCTCTCAAACAAGGATGGCACAAGTTCTTGCCACCAAGGGGGGATTCCTCCAGGGAGCAGTGGGCCACTCTGTAGGCCAAACACTAATTACACAACAGAGACATCTGCCAAACACTCCCTCATCTAGTTTCACAACTACCCAGTGAGGTAAGTGCTATTCTTGTCCTGACTTCACAGATGGGGAAACTGAGGCTTAGAGGAGATAATGAACTTACCCAAGCTCAGCAAGGCAGCAAGCAGCAGAGGCATGTTTCAGACTCCGGCACTCTGACTCCAAAACCTGCCTCTTGAATATTCTAGTACATGAGAAACGAGCCTTGTGGGGCTTCTTAGCCAAGGGTCCTTGAGGTTTCCACGAGGTCCATGAACCTCCCTCCAAGGACATCAAATGCACAATTAAATGTGTTTGGGTGTGAGTGCACTTTTCAGGGTAAAGGTGGGTGTCAAACTTCTCTTTAGATTATAAAAGGGGTCTGGAACCCAAAAAGAGGCTAACAAATGTGGGCCAATGAGGTGATACCCCAATCAATGATTTGCTAAGTTGACTCCAAGACACAGATCTTTTAAGGTGAGTCCTCTGCTTTTTCACTTCACTTCCTTACATGCTAATGAAACAGCCAAGAGGGAAGCTGCATTTCTCCAGAAACAGAGGATGCACTGGCAGTTTAGAATTAGGCAACTTAGCACTGAAAATCCCCTTGGCCTGCTTGGGAGACAGTATCCAAGAGACACACTGTGGGGAGGAGAGGGAAAGGTGAGCAGATGGCCCTGCGGATGAAAGGGATTTCCTACCTAGCATTTTTTTTACTTCTTTCAGTCACTGAAAAACAAGTTTCAGCATTGTCCCAATTCTTGCTTGAATTCACATAGCAGAAAATACATTACCAGCAGTCCCAGACTATCAGAAATTCACAGGGGGAAGAAAGTTTCTGTTCCAAACGAACTTGCTACACATGTAAAGACCATTGTCTGTCTAGTCATAAAAACAATGGTACCCAAGGGCTTTCCTGGTGGTCCTGTGGCTAAGACTCCACACTCCCAATGCAGAGGCCCCAGGTTCCATTCTTGGTCTGGGAACTAGATCCCACATGCCACAACTAAAAAAGATTCTGCATACCACAACTAATGGCCCAGCACAGCCAAATAAAATAAATATTTTAAAAACCAATGTTACCCCTTAACTGGGGCCACTGTCTTCATTTTCAGATGCTCCAAGACAGCAATCACTAACAATGGTGCTGTTGCCCACATTTGATAGCCAATATTATCAAGCATAAGCTCCCCTGATAGCTCAGCTGGTAAAGAAACCACCTGCAATGCAGGAGACCCCGGTTCAATTCCTGGGTGGAAAGATTCCCTGGAGAAAGGATAGGCTACCCACTCCAGTATTCTCGGGCTTCCCTGGTGGCTCAGTCGGTAAAGAATCTGCCTGCAATGCAGGAGTCCTGGGTTCAATCTCTGGTTTGGGAACACTCCCTTGAGGAAGAGATGGCAACCCACTCCAGTATTCTTTACTTCCCTAGTGGCTCAGACGGAAAGAATCCACCTGCAGGGCGGGAGACCTGGGTTTGATCCCTGGGTTGAGAAGATTCCCTGGAGGAGGGCATGGCAACCCACTCCAGTATTCTTGCCTGGAGAATCCCCATGAACAGAGGAGCCTGGCGGGCTACAGTCCATGGGATCAAAGAGTCAGACACGACTGAGCGACTAAGCACAGCACAGCACATTATCAAGTATGCCTTCCATGCTTCACCCACGCTTTCTTATTTAATCCTAACTCCAACCCTATGAGGCACGGGCATTATTATCTCTCACTTACAGATGACAAAATTAAGACTCAGAGAGGTTAAACAGCTGCCCAAGAACACACAGCGAGGAAGTGACAGAACCAGGATTCAAGTCTGTCTGACCCTGAAGATGGGACCCTAGACCAAGATCACTGAAAGCAGATCTGCAGACCAAACTGTTAGTTGTAGGTCCTTGGGGAGGTAAGTACAGGGAGAGTAAAGAAGGCTTTAGAGAAGTTCCAGCAATTTGATATTGTTACACACTCAAGCATGTGACGGCAGACTTGTCTCTCTGAATACAGACCAGCCCTGACTTGTGATGGCCGTGCTCATTGGGCCACATATCCGTCCCCAGATGAACAAAATAAACCACCGGTCCTTCACCTCAGAGTTTGAGAAACACTGTCCTAAAGCCCTCTGCAAACACAGCACCTATGCTGCTCAAAAGAGGCCACTTCCCCAGATGCCCCCTCAGCAGAACAGTCTTCTCGCAGGGCACTCCTCAGGCTTTTACATTCCCACAAATCACCCGGGCATCTTGTTAAAATGCAGACTGACGTGGGCAGTTCAAGTGGGGCCCAAGACTCTCCATTTCTAACCAGGCAGCATGGGTACTGCTGGTCTGGGGACCTGACATCAAGGAACAAGATTCTAACCGCACATCACTCAGGAGCAGATAAGACGGTACTGGGAGCTCCGCTGGACAAAGCCAGCCGGAACCCAGCAACGGGCCCAAGAACAGGCCCACTTCCTGGGGCTGGCTGTGAGAGGGCAGGACACCCTGCATGGGACTGGGCTTCTATCACAGGCAACACTTTCCCCACCCTAGCCTGAGCCTGGACACCAGGGACCCTTTTCTCCTGAGTTGCAGAAACAAGGCCTCAAAGGCAGAGAAAAGCAGCTCTGAAGCATTTGCTACCTATAACCAGAGCAGAGAAGAGGAGGTATTCTGATTAAACTGTGCTTCCTGGGGCTTCCCTGGTGACTCAGTGGTAAAGAATCCTCATGCCGACGTAGGAGGCATGCATTAGATCCCTAGACCAGGATGATCCCACATTCCAAGGAGCAACGAAGGCCACACCTACTGAGCCTGTGCTCTAGGGCCTGGAGACGGCAACTACTGAGCCTGCGTGCAAGTACTGAAGTCTGTATTCTGCCAGGGCTGGTGCTCCACAGCAAGTGGAGCCACCACAGTGAGAAGCTTCCCTGTACAGGAATGTACGGGAACAGCAATGTATGGCAACCAGAGCAGAGCCCACACAGCAACTGAGACCTAGCACAGCCCGGAAATAAACACACAAATTCACAGATTCTGGAAAAGAACATTTCAGGCTTTTTCAGAGAAGTCTATCTCTCTTTGAGGTGCTCTTCCTGTCTTTAAAAAAAAAAGAAATTGTGGATTATCAATTCAATGAAAGACAACAGGTCAGCAATACAAGAGAACACACACACACTTTATACATATAGCAATGTGGGTGAATTTCAAGGATATCACGTTAAGCAAAAGAAGCTCACACACACACACAGAGACAGAGACAACTGTGCTTCCTGCTTTGGCTCTGCTCGTTCCACCCTGTGGCTGGATCTCAGACAGTGAGGCCCTGGGAGGATCACCACACATGCACTTTTGGGTCACCCTCAGAGGGCAGAAATGCTTTAGTGGCCACTCCAAAGGGAAATGGTTCCCACTTGCTTCAGGTTACCTGTCCTATTCCCTGGAAATTCCTGACTGTAGAGACTGTCCTCCTTATTACCACTCTGTCTCTCCTAATTCAACTATGGCCCAAGGCGTACTTATTAAGGAGGCAATTCACAATAAAAGGTTCAGAGCTCCCACTCTTTAGGGATTCACTCTTTCATTCAAAAATACATTTGGACCAACTGCCACGAGCCTTGTCCCATGATGGGCTCGACCGACAAGGGCCACTTCCTCACCCTTTTCTAAGAGGTATGGAATAAATGACCAACGAGGCCACGAAGCCATTAACTCAGGCAAAGGGCACTGCCTGTTCCTGGAGCCAGAAGGAAGGTGAGCTCCTGCGCAGTAGCTTTCCCTCATGCAGTCCCAGGGTGGGGCTGGGTCCTTGAGGCTGAATGTACCTGACAACAGCTCCTTCACCTCCCTCACAACAGGGCCTGAGGGTTACTGACACACACAGTAAACACAGCTAGAGGGGCTCGATGTCTGAACCAAAAGTGTCTGGACAAGACACAACCCACACTGGGGAGAATCAGGCTGAAAAACCAACTCCGGATCTCAGCTGACTCTCTGAAACCACGAACCGCTTTCTTCTTTGCAAACCCAAACCACACTCTCCTACCTCCAAACCCTGCTGTGTGCTACTTCCCTACAAGGTGCTCTCACTCCTGTCAGTACTTGGGACAGCCAAAAACATCTCTAGACACTGCCAATGTCTCCCAGGGGGACAAAACCATCCCCGATTGTGAACACTGCACTGGGGGAATGGCCTGAAACCCTGGCTGTGCATAACACCTAGGGAGCTTCTGACTCACCAGTGCCTGGGCCCACCTCACACACATTCTAATTCTGGTCTAAGATTCTACAAGTAAACAAGAATGTCTGTCACTTTACAGGCCCTCCTTTAATGTGCTGGTTGGTTCATCCATAGACTTGAATTTCTCCAGAAACATGAACTACATTTTTTTTTCCCTCTCTCCACCAAGCTTCAGACAATGCTCCGTGCAGCACCTATTTCATGCTAATCAGAAGAGTTTGGAAAGTTCTTGAGCCCTCTCCACCCCCACTAGATGAAGAAGCCACTGCAGGTAACACCATCTCCCCCAGATTCAATTGTATATGACAAGAATAATCTATTAACACAATCTTCCAGGTTTCACAAGGAGAAGGGGACGGAGGCAGGGGCCCATGAGAGTCCAGCCACCTGACTTTGGTCTCGGTGCCCAACCTCTGAAGGAGCCCCCCTGCATGCTGTCGCTCGGGTATGAGGACCCTTTGCTAAACAGCCAGGATGCCCGCCTATGTGTACTCAAGTTTATTGGCCCCTCTCCACCTTTCTTGGCCAGAATGGAAGGCATGAGGCCAAGGCACAGCCGCAACAGTAGAAGATCCAGTCTACCTGACAACGCTGTTTCCCTCGGGCTGATCATGACTTGGAATTAAACTCAGGCCCAGAATTAGCTTTTTTCTGAGACCCAAAGGCAAGAATCTTTCCCCACACCTTGCTTCAAGGGTTTCCCAGGAGGATCTGGAGAACTGATTGACAGTGGCCTGACCAGTGTTGACGGGATGCAGTCAAGTTCATGTCCTGCCTCCCAAACTCCCCACACCCGAGGCTACCCCTGCAGGCCACCTCTTCAGAGAAAGCCGAAGAGGGATAAGGTGTCAAGGAAGATCTGGTTCTTAACCCCTAGCAGCCCGAAGTGGAAATGCATTCGTCACTCACAAGGTGCTTAGAGAGCAGACATGCCATCCTTCCCAATTTTTATACTTGGGTTTCCCTGGTAGCTCAGTTGGTAAAGAATCTGCCGGCAATGCAGGCAACTGGGATTAGATCCCTGGGTGGGGAAGATCCCCTGGAGAAGGGAATAGCAAGCCATCCAGTATTCTTGCCTGCGGAATTCCATGGACAGAGGAGCCTTTCGGGCTACAGTCCAGGGGGTCACAAAGAGTCCTATACAGCTAAGGGACTAACACTTTCACTTTCAACACTAAAGACTAAACAAAGGGTGGGAAATCCCAGGGGCCAAGCTTCCCCCCAAAACAGCAAAGGCTATTCAAGCTCTCAAGATCAGATTTGTCACTAAAATTCACTAGCTAATACATAAGCATGTAAATTGCCATGTGGTTAGGTTACATCTAATGAGTGACTTAGTATTTTCTCTGATATTTTCTCCTTTGATATTCACTGCCAAAAGGATGAGAGAGTCTTAAAGAGCTGCTTCAGGTGGCACTGGCTAGCTTGCTAAAATCTGTCTAGGGCACCAGACTCTTCCATTGTAGGAGGCCAGCAAGATAGTGATTCCCATCCCCCCGCCAAGCTTCCTTACCTCCTCTCAGTTACACACAGAAACACAGACACAAACACACAGACACACACACTGTCGCCTGGAGACCGAACACATCCTCCTGCTGAGGTTTCTCTTCATTCTCCAGAAGGAGCTGTGGAAACCGGGGCCTCCAGGAAACCAGCGGGGGAGGGAGGGGGCCGCAGAACGGCACTTCCTCCGCCGCAGGCCGCCCCTCCGCGCGGCCCCTCCCTGCCCGGGCCTGGAGAGCCCGCCGCGGGCGCTGAAGGGCCCCCACCGAGAACAAGGCGGCCTTTGAAAGCCCGCGCTGCCGCGGCCTGCCGGGTTGCCATGGCCACGGCCCTCCCGGCGGCGGAGGCGGCACGGCGCCCGGACACCCGCCCCGACCCTCCCCGCGGCCCCGCCCGTCTCCTGCGCCCCTCAGCCGCCGGAAGCGCGACGCTCCTCCAGTCAGAAGACGCGGTCCTGAGGGGGCGAAAGCGGCGACACCTCCCCTGCCTCCCTGCGGCCCTGCCTCCTCGCTCAGCCGTGCGCTCTCGGGCCGCGGGCCGCGCTGCGTGCCCCTCACAGTCGCCGCGCCGGGACCCGCGGCCGCGGCCGGGCGGCGTAGGGACGCAGCCTGAGGGCGCAGGCTGGGCCCTCGTTTCCCGGCCCCCGCGTCCCGAGGAGCCAGCCGGGCGTCTGAATAATTCAGCCCTCAAACTGTCCTGTGGTCTGGGGGGGTTTCTTCATTTATTTTTTTGAAGAGACCTTCAAAATTTTTTTAAGAGGTGAAACTGCCGTTTCACCACGGGAAGCAGTTTAATCCTCAACCTGGCTCTGGTTTGAGACCCAAGACCTCCCAAGACTGCAGGGAAGAGGCCGCTGAACTTTCGGAACCCAGCCGACCGCCTGTCCAGAAGCGGCTCCGAGGGGCGGGAGCCGGCACAGGTCTCCAGGGAGGAACTGGATTATCCGAAAGCCCCGAGCGCCAGCCCCGTAGACTGCCTCTAGTGGTGGGTCCCCAGGCCCCTCCAGCGTGCCACCCTCCCTCCCCGCGCCCCACCCACCCCCTGAAAGCCTCGTGCTCACTCTAAGAGTATTGAGCACACAGTGTTACCACACTGGCCACGGGTCCCTGGCATCCGGCAGCTTTGACTTCCCTTAACCATACTAGCTGATATTTTACCGAGCTTTCATTTCATATAACTGGCACAATAACCTTATGAGGTAGGTACTATGAGGTAGGTACCTGTCACAAGTAAGGACACAGACTGGAGGAGGTTAGGAAATGTCCCCGGCTCATACAGCTAGCAAGTGAATGGTGAGGATCCAGACCCAACCGTCTCATTCCAAACTTCGTGCCTTAATCCCCATGTTTCATGGATACAGCATCTTCAAAGAGCAGAACTAACTCAGCCCAGGGAAGGTGACATGACTTGCTCACAGTCAGCCCACTGGGATCGTGTCAGACAAGGACTAAGCCATAATCTGGACTAACATCATTTCCACAATCGCAGTTTCAACTACAGAGGTGAAAACACACTCAAAGTACTCCTTCTTTTACAATGTTATGGTCTAATGGCCTATAAATGTAGCTTGACCCAGGCAATGTACCATGCTAGTCCTGTCCATTTCCTTCAGTCTCTGCTCCATGACTTTCCAACAAACAGCTCCCCTGCCTCCAACAAAACTTAAATTCTCTCTCACAGCAATATAATCTCTCCCACCCCTCTTCAGGGCAGTGCAATCTCCAAGATTTCTAACCCATCACCCTGCCAGCTCATATTTATGCAGCACTTTATATTAATAGTTCTCAAAGCTCTCTTACAGACATCCAGTCAGCTCAACAACCCTTGAACCAGGTAAGCATCAGCACCTTTTTTGAGGACTGCCTCCACCCACATTCACAGGGGAAAGGGCCCAAGCCAGGTGGTACTATATGACCATGTGCTCCTGGCCATCACTGATTGGACCAGCAGGAGACAACTGACAGTAAGGGACCAATCAGATTCTTCTCTCAGGAATCTGAATCAAAGGTCTAAAATACAATCCAGTCTGATGTTTCTAGAAGGAAAATGGATATATCAGGGGGCTGAGAACCCGTGATATCTAGCATACATCCACAGAAGCAGCGGCATCCTGCAGTTCCAGGCACTTCGGAGGCCAGCAGTATTTCCTGCCCTTGATTCTTACATTCTCCTTGGCTTCAAATAGCTCAAGTTGGTTTCTGTTACTTGGAATCAGTAGAGTCTGAACTAACAGATGGGTTGGATAATTATCCTCCTTTTGCAGATGAGGAAAGAGGCTCACAAAGGTGGAGTGACTAAATGATTATCACAAGATTAAATGTAATAAAGGAGAGGTTAAAATTCCTGCCATGTGACTCCCTTCGGCCATCTCTTGCCTCCTTCCCTGGATTAAAGAAAGTGGCAGGTGTTCCCTTCTTGTTAGTGTTTTTTAAAAAATATGACAACTGATGATAAGTGATGAGGCTGTAGGCACTCTAATGGATTAAAACCAGAGATAAGAAATACAGGCAGCACTCGCTCTCTGTGATGGCCCACACTCTGTCTGTGGAGTGCTCGTCTCTCTGAACAAATTCCCTTCTTGCTGCTGCTGCCGCTGCTGCGTCACTTCAATCGTGTCCGATTCTGTGTGACCCCATAGACGTCAGCCCACCAGGCTCCCCCGTCCCTGGGATTCTCCAGGCAAGACCACTGGAGTGGGTTGCCATTTCCTTCTCCAATGAGTGAAAGTGAAAAGTGAAAGTGAAGTCGCTCAGTCCTGTCCGACTCTTAGTGACCCCATGGACTGCAGCCCACCAGGCTCCTCCGTCCATGGGATTTTCCAGGCAAGAGTACTGGAGTGGGATGCCATTGCCTTCTCCAAATTCCCTTCTTACCTATCAAAACAAAAATCAAAAACAAAATCCTCTCCTTTGAAACCATGAAGACAACCCTTTACCCCTCTACACTTCCCACCCTCCTTTACAGTTAGGTTGGAGCCATGTGAGAAGTTCTGACCAATTAAATGTGCATAGAAGTAATAGGTGTCAGTTCCTTGGTCAGTGAGTCAGTTCAGCCGCTCAGTCGTGTCCGACTCTTTGTGACCCCATGAATCGCAGCTCACCAGGCCTCCCTGTCCATCACCAACTCCCAGAGTTTACTCAAACTCATGTCCATCGAGTCAGTGATGCCATCCTGCCATCTCATCCTCTGTCATCCCCTTCTGCCCCCAATCACTCCCAGCATCAGGGTCTTTTCCAATGAGTCAGCTCTTTGCATGAAGTGGCCAAAGTACTGGAGTTTCAGCTTCAGCATCAGTCCTTCCAATGAACACCCAAGACTGATCTCCTTTAGGATGGACTGGTTGGATCTCCTTGCAGTCCAGGGGACTCTCAAGAGTCTTCTCCAACACCACAGTTCAAAAGCATCCATTCTTTGGCGCTCAGCCTTCTTCACAGTTCAACTCTCACATCCATACATGACCACTGGGAAAACCATAGCCTTGACTAGACGGACCTTTGTTGGTAAGGCAGTTAAAAGTCGGGCTGGGGAACTGTGATGGTCCCATATTTCAGATGATGTGACTACCAGATGAGGGGAGGACTGTCTAACCGACGTCAGACTTCCCATGAGTGCAAATGAAACACAGTTTGTGTCAAGCCACCACAATGTCAGAGTCTGACTAGTACTGCAGCATAGTCCAGCTACTCTCCCAAATGAAACACACAGAACATTCAACTGGGACTCTTCAGCACCTTTCTCTGGTCTGCAGGATGCTATAATTGTCTAACATTCATTTGTTCAACAAATGTTCCTAGAGCCCCAAGACTAGACGCTGTACAGCCAAAAGCACAGCAGTAAAAAAAAAGACCCAATTTCTCTCTTCGAGATGGCCCCTACCTGGTGACCCACAGACCAGACTTTGTGACTAAAAGGAGCAGTTCTGCAGGCATGAAGGCAGGACCTCCCCCTGGGCCACTGGCTAAACTGCGCCCCAAGAAAAGGTGAACAGCCAGAAGGCAAAGACAGTTTGTCCCAGCGACTCCATGAGGGTGGCAGCCAAGACTGATTCCACACCAGGTTTTCACACCCTGGGCTCTACCAGCTGCCCCCCTGCCAGCCACATGGACACATACAACTGCCTCCCTTGCCCTGGGCACAGAAGAGACAGGAGAAGGCATCGGGGAGGAGCCATCAACGGAGCAGGTGGCTGGTAGAAAAACAGGAGCAATAAAAGACACAGCTCATTTGCCCTCACCCTCCTCTGCAGCCGGAATATCTCCTCTGGAATTACCCCCCTGCGTAATTTATTCTAGCCCCAGAAGTCCCCAACACCTGAGCTTTCTTCCCCCCGTCCCTTGTAATTGAGGGCCAACCAGAGAAATGACTCTGACTCTTTGTGTCAAAAGCTAGATGAGAAGAGCAGTGAGGCAGAGAGAGCCATCACATACAGTTTTGTGGGCTGTTCACTACACAGAGGGGCCACCCGTAGGGGCAGATGGGGCTGGATCCAGCCTGTGCTTGGCTTACTACGTTGTGAACCCTAGAGAAAGAGTCCTTTCTTCTAATTCACACAAAGGTATCTGCTGTATGCTGCGACCCCAGAAGCACTGCAGCAGGGGCTTCTCCACAAGGAGTGAAGAAGTTTGGTGATGGGTCCATGGGAATGTATTGTACTAGCTTCTCTAAGTTTGGGTATATTTGAAAATTTTTATAATAAACTGTAAAACAAACAAAAAAACACATCCCACACAGTAAGTGGCTATTACTTGGACAGGTTAGTTAGCCCTCAGCTTCAGTTCCCCCATCTAAAAAGACAATAACCCCTGGCGTATAGGTTTGCTACAGGACTAAATTAAATAACTGAAGTGAATTGCTTGACATGAGTAAATCCTCTTACACATGGGAGCAGTGTAAGAACAGTAGGTACTGGGACTTCTGCCTTGCAATGCAGGGGACGTGGGTTGGATCCCTGGTCCAAGAAGATTCCACATGTCTTGGAGGAACTAAGGCCATGCCCCATAACTAGAGAGTCAGTGCACTGCAAGAAAAGATCCTGCAAGCCACAGCTAGGACCCAACACAGCCAAATACCTGTTTTCTTTTCTTTTTTTTTTAAAGTATCTTCTGCTGATGGCTGGGGCAGGAAGGAAAATGAGGCAAAACCGGGGCAGTGAGGTCTTGTGGAGAAACACAACCACTCTGGGTAAAGTGTGCCATGAGGTCAAAGGAAGTCTGAAAACACAACCACCCTGTCACGGATCATCCCTAAACTGGGTGGCTGGTCTGAGGGAGTCTTCCAGCAATCCCTCCCTCCCAAGGGGACTTCGCCTTCCTCTGGGGACCCCAGACTCAGCTCACAATCCAAAGGAGAGTCCACAGAAAGGTCACGGAGAGGAGGTCTGAGAAGGCTGTGCCCCCCAGCTCCTTCACAAACTCAGAGACAAACAGGGTGACTCCAGGACCTGGAAGGTTCCTTTCTTAGTTCTAGAAGAAAACAAGAGGTCCCCCAAAATGTACCAGGGAACCAGGTACTAACACGGGGAGGGCCCCGCCCCACCCCCTTCATCAGGTGGAGTCGGAGTAGCCATTCATATCCCTACAGATCTAAACTTACGTTTGCATTGTCCAGTTGTATGGGATGAATTTTTACATTAACATCCTCAAAATTATCACTGCTATGTATGAATTTCACCAGTGGTTTGCCATTTAAAAATGCGTGAGTGTACACTCAGTCACTGACTCTTTGCAACCCCATGGACTGTAGCCCGCCAGGCTCCTCTGTCCACGGGAATTCTCCAGGCAAAAATATTGGCGTGGGTTGCCGTTTCCTCCTCCGGGGATTTTCCTGACCCAGGGATCGAAACCAAGTCTCCCGCATTGGCAGGTGGATTCTTTATTACTAAGCCACCTGGGAAGCCCCACTGAAAACTGACGCACACCCAGCCCCCAGTCCACTTCTCTCTTAAGGCCTAGTCCTTCCCCAGAGCCTCTCAGGGCTGGAGAGGGCTGGAGGTGGCAGTGGCACAAAGCCGGCAGCCCTTCCCAAAGCCCCTGGGGGCCCCCACCCTTGGCTCGAGCCACCAAGACCCTTGTGTCGGCCCAGCTCTGCCCTGGGAGACCCACACAGAAGGCCTCTGGTTTCCGTCAGGTAACATCGCACTCACTCGCACCCTCTCTCTTTTCCAAGATGAAAGCTAATAGGATGATTCTTATTAAGAAAACTCATGAGAAGAAAGTCACCCAAGCTCTCAATTCTCTCTCCTTTGAGCACAAGCCACTCCATGGGTCACCCCCATAGACGTTTCACAGAAATACAATAACAAAGAAGAATTTCCACTAACAAGTCCATCCTTCACCTTGCCTTTCATGACTCAAAGAGTTTGCTATCTGTATCCACAGCAGTTTTCTAAGTTTCTGAAGCTGTCACAGCTGAGGGCTGGAAGGGAGAGACAGGCTTCCAAATAAAATGTGATAGGAGAGCAAAGACACACATGGCCCTTAAATCCACAGCACAGCCCTTCACGGCAGAGAGCAAAAAGCCACTGAGAAATGTCCTTCTCTATCTCTGCCGGCGCTCTCCGGCTCTGTCCCAAACTTAGAAACAGCTGTTTCCCTATAACTCCAAAAAAAGCTCTCATATGCTCTGTCTCCTCATTCTTTCCAACACTGTGATCTGTACACTTAATCTACCTCCAGGCTCAGCTTATCCCTCCCTCGGCTCGTCAAATAACAAGAGGAACAGTGGAAGAGTAAGAAGTACTACACGACAACAAAGTCATTTTAGAAACACTGTCTACAGAGTCAGCAGCCTGGCTTTCAGGGTTGAGATCCCAGTTCCTCAGTTTCCTGACTGTGTGCCCTTGGGCATGTTGACTTGGCCCTCTGAGTCTCCAGCCCCTCATCTGGAAAGTGGTAAATACTACTATACACATAGCGGGCTGAGTAAATAAATGTATCCTCTTAAAATGTACAGAGAGGTGACTGGCATGCTATAAGTAGGTAACCAAAATGTAATTATTGTTAGACCATCACAGCCAACTAATGCAATGCATGCATGCATGCTCAGTTGCTTTAGTCATTCCAACTCTATGCGACCCTATGGACTGTAGCCCACCAGGCCCCTCTGTCCTTGGGGATTCGCCAGGCAAGAATACTGGTGTGGGTTGCCATGCCCTTCTCCAGGGGATCTTCCCAACCCAGGGATCGAACCTGTGTCTCTTATGTCTCCTGTCATTGGCAAGCAGGTTCTTTACCACTAGTGCCACCTGGGAAGCCCCATCCAGTGCAATCTAGTGCAACAGGTACTATTATTACCAGCTCTAGTTAACAGATGTGTTCAAAAGCCACTTGTTGTTGTGAGTACAATAACAGATTAAACTGAAGAAAAGTACAAACTAAGAAATTAAGTGATCTGCTCAGAATGACAGTCCATACACAGCAGAGCTCAGACTGGATTTCTCATCTTGGACCCTGAATGACACTCATAGACTTCACGCTCTAACAAGGCTCTCTCCCTCAGGCATGGAAATTTGAGAAGTCCCATGGATCAGCATCAAAAACAGATTTCAATTCTGTAAGCCCCAGAGAGTGGCAATATCTCAAGGGAATGTTGCAGGATTTGCCAAACAAAATTAATTTCCATTTGTTTTCATATTCCAATAAAATATACCAAAGCGGCCTTATACCACCCCATCAAAAGTGTCAAAAGACCCCTCAAGGCCAAGGATGACACCCTCCTCAACAATATTTCAGGCTCCCTTGGGAGGCTCCCAGGCTGTCAACAATTTGCAAAAAAAAGGTCAGTGCAAATCATTTGGGAAGGCATTGTGCTGGCCTGGCCTAAGACATGTGGACTTCTGCCAAGCCCATAGTTTTTAAAAACACGCACTGTCTTCACCCTTGATAAACAGCAGCCAGGCTACAGAAATATTTCCATTACACCCAGAAGCCTGCTTGCCATCACAACTCATTGAAATGGATGTTTCCAATTTGAGGAGAGTTCAACAAAAACATCGAAGAACCCACCCTGACCTTTCCAGCAGAGGTAACCATTCTGGCATTTAGGAAACCTCTAAACACTATAAAGGGTGTTTATGGACACAGATTATTTGGTAAACACATGCCCTCATGCCCACAGTCTAATATATCTAACACATGGATTGAGCCCATTTCTTCCAGCTCTTTTATGAATGTTTGTGCATTAGATTTCTACACAAGTACTTTCACTAATGCTGTTTGTGTGTTTCAAGACTGTGATGAAATCATTGTATGGCCATGCTGGAGAAAACTAGTATTGTAAAGAGTTTAGCACTGTAGCCCGGGCTCTAACCAACCAGCCACTGATGATGATATGATTTCATGAAATGAGGATAATAACAAATGTTAGCAGTAGCTAACATTTATTGAGAACTTACGATTTGCCAAGCACTGTGCTAAGGCTTAATGAGTATTTGATCCTCACTAGCAACAATTAGGGGGTATTATTACTCCCATCATATGGTTCAGGAAACTAAGACTCAGAGAGATTGAGTTAACTTGCCCCAAGAACAGAGCAGCAACTAGCAAAGGTGGATTCAAACACAGGCAGTCTGACTCAAGAGTTTTTAACCACATACTATAGTTCTTTTTTAAGGTGGTTAATGACCCAGGACTACAAATTCCTCTAGGAGCAGTCTGGATGATCTTCAAAATCCTTCCTTCCTGGCCTTGTAAAATTCAATGCTTCTCTCTTTTTAGATAATAAGATGGAATTGTAATGAACTTGGAGGGAAATAAAATGCAATGGGCTGTATACACTGCTTCGGAGTGAGAATGAAAACATCTGTGTCTGCCCACCCAGAAGCCAGTCAAGCGGAGGGAAGCCTGATTTTCTGAAGATAATGATGGCCCTGTGAAAGCCGCCAGACCTGGCCGCAATACCGTCTCAAAGGAGAAACGACATGCTGTGAAAGACAGAATCTTAGAGGATCGCGAACAATTCGCAAAAGTCCTGCAAGTTTCTCAACTATCATACTCTCAAACCTTCATTTGTCTTTTTTTTTTTTTTAAAGGAAACTCAAATGCAAGAGGACGCAAGTTGTAAGGATACGGTATAAGATGTGGTGGGTGGGGGGTGGCGGGGGTTGTGGCATCCTGACTCCTGGCTTTCCTCCTAGCTTGGCACCTGCTCATGCAAAACCCACTTCATCCTGGTAATCTGTGTTTTACAGCTTCCCTACGACCTCGCAGCCCTGGCTCAGAAGTCCTGTAACTGCGGGGTTTTGCCCTACACACACCTGCTGATACCGTCCTAGGCTGCTGCCCAGTCCATAGACACAGAGATGCTCAATGGCTGCCTCCCCTGACTGTATCTCTGATTCATCTTCCTCCGCTCCCTGCTCTGCGCAGGAGTTCCCTGCCCGCCCACCTTGCCACTCGGGACAGCCAATGGTGAGGCTCTCCCAGCAGCCTCCTCCTCCTCTCGCTGGCTCTAGCTCACGCTCTCTCTCTCAGCTCCTGGTACAGCCTGAAACCGAAACTAATCTCAGACCTGAACAAAGTGAAATCATTTCCTAAGCCTGATCACCCTACATGACCGCAGAGGATCTTCTCCTCATCAGAGCTCCAGATTTAGCGCGCTGGTTGCGGGAAAATAAAGAGCTGGGCAGGTGCCTCCTAGAACTCAATGCTTCCTTAATGAACAGATAAGAAGAAGCAAGAGACCCGCCATAGTGTTTTCTTCTGCTGCTTTTCTTTAATTTGCACAAGTCCATTGAAATTCACCCCATGAAGTAAACTTCACCACTCAGTATTCTAAACTCATTGCCCAGCACTGGCTCCTGTTTGGCTCCTCCTCAATCAGATTCTCTTCTGAGAGCAAGCCTTGTTCCTTTGGCGATCTCTGTAGCCATCTTGCTGAATGCAGCTTAGAGAACTAGACCACATGCTTTTCCTAAATTTGAAATATGCAGCCTTTACTTTCAGCCTGGGAACAACAACAAACTACAACACACAAAAAAGGCAAGTCAACATCAATGAACATAATGTCCGCCCTTTCAAAAGAATTATGCACATTGAGAAAAATCCCAAACTGTTTTGTTTGTCACGCTTGCCCCCAGCACACTTTTGGGCGCCTCTCTCTGTTGCTGGGGACATCGTGTAATGATTCAGTTGCTGGCTTAAGCAAAACAGAACTGAAAAGGTAAATGCACTGGCCAACAAGTGTTTGGTAAAAGAGGAATAACTTTTGGATTGTCTGCTGTTTACTCTTCATTCAACGAAGTTTACTGAAGGCCCTATAGGTATGCCCAGGTCTCTTCTAGGTGCTGGGCCAGGAGGGTGAATAGTTAGAGTGACAGTCACTCAGTCGTGTCTGACTCTGTGCGAATCCATAGTCTGCAGCCCACCAGGCTCCTCTATCCATGGGATTCTCCAGGCAAGAATACTGAAGTGAATAAGATGACCACTAGCTCCCACTGGGCCATTTTCAGAACATTTTTTGAGTAGGAGCTGAAGCTTTTCTCTAGTGCCAACAGCCAGACAGTCAACTACTTGCGGGTTTCCTGCAGCCCTCTTCACAAGGCATGGACTCCATCCGGCAGGGCTGTGGGGTGCCCCCAGAGTGCACACCCCCCCCCCCGACAGGGATCAACACAGGGCAGCACCCAGCTGTGGGCAGATGTGGTTTGTGTCTTGGCTCATTAATGAATGAATGACCCACTTAAGGAGACAGACATTCTTCAGTCACTTTAACAGGAAAATGAGGGGTTAGGCCAGATCTGAGCAACATTCTAGCTCAAAAATTCCAGCTCGTTTTCCCCTCCCTTTGCTGAGCTGACACAGATCTCGAGGGGCCTCTACTTCATCTTCCTGTCTCCAGATGAAACCTCTTAAACCACAAAGACAAATGGAACTTGCTCCCATTTCTAAAGACCTTCGGGGATGGCCATTCCCCTCCGCTCCTGTGAGTCACTTGTCCTCATATCCTATCTGGAGTGCTGTCCTCAGATCTTACTTAAGTCCTTCCTCTGCAGTTTACATTCATTCGCCGCTGGTCCTGCTTCTAAGTATGGAGAGACAAGAGTGAATCACTGTGTTCTGAGCAATAGCGCTGACAAGATTTTTATTTTTTCTTCAGCATGTTCGCTCAGGCAATAGAGGAGGTGACTATTAAAAACCACAAAGGTACCAAGGGAGCCAACTAAAGCAAGGGTGCTGCAGGATCCAGAAAATTCGATTCTACTGAGGAGTTCACAGAATGGGAGAGCGATATATACCCTGGCCAGATCAAAAGGCTAGGGGCAGCAGCCCCTTTAACCCTCACTCAGCTCAAGTGCCCCCTCCCGCAGGAAGCCCTCCCTGCCCAGTTCCTCCTCTGGCTGCCAAAGCATCTGCCTCTTCAGCACTCACTTCAGTGCAGCGTTCGCCATGGCAACTGAAGTTCTAGGCTGACATATTTGTTCTCCCAGCTAGACTATAGGCATCTCTCAGGCAGGGGCATGTCTCAGTGAACTTTGTATTCGGGCTCCGGTTCCAGGAGGGTGTCTGGCACTCAGCCAGTGGTTCTCAGTAGCCGGTGCTAGGCTGAACCCTCAGCACATCCCAGCGATGCTTGAATGTTGCACCGTCAGCCCTTCACTCGGAGCACGTCACCCCTCCAATCCCACCACCCCACCATCCCCACCTCTCAGCCCTCAGCTCAGTAGGTGTCTCTCTCAGACTTTCTCTAAAGATGTAAGCTCTGTAACCAAGCCTCTTAGGTTCAAATCCTGGCTCTGCCACTCTCCAACCATGCAATCTTGGACATGGTATTTAACCTCCTTATGTCTCCATTTCTTTACTGAAATACAGATTTAACCTTTCACAGGATCTTGTGAGGATTAAATGTTGCATGAGAAGCACTTGGAAAAGGGTCTGACCCACAGTGAGTGTTCAGTGAAGCTGGAATTATTATGTCCCAAGCCTATGGCTTCATAGAAATCCCGACCTGCTTCTACTCTTGACTGTCATCGAGCCTACCCACCCCCCACTAGACCCCCTTCCTCCAGAAGCAATGTTAACAGTAATCTAAAAAGCCAGTCAACCCTCTTTACTGATTATGGTCCTCCCCCCCACCCCACCTTCACCAGTTTAGAAGGCAAATTTTCCAAAGAAAAGGGAGGAGAGTTAGTTCCACAGCAGGGCTACGAATGCTGAGTCATTCTGCCCCCAATGATACTTCTCTGTCATCATCCTTGACGCTTCAGGCTCATCTCCCCACCGTGTGTTCCCCTCTGCTCAAAATTTAAACCTCACCCCACTCCATCCCACATCTCCAAAAGCCAGCCTCAGCCTCTACAGTTTTTACCAAAGATCTTCCTTAATAATAAGAAGCCTCGGAATGTTAGCAAGTGCAGAAATAAGAAGAATGATAATAATAGTTTCCACTCTAAAAGAGAACTTGCTCTTTGTCTGGCAGAGTATCTCCTTTCATTTTTTTCTAAAGCTGAGAAACTGAAGCACCTACAAAGTCATAGAGTAAGATGGAGAGCTGGGAGTGCAACGGGAAAAATGTACTTAACTTCAGATCCTACACGCTAAACCATGAAGCCATGCTAGAAATGGACACAGAGTGGCCAGATTGTCTTTGGGAGTGGAAGTTAGAGAGATTTGGAGCCTTTTAATCCCACCAATCATTCCTCAGTGCATTTCACAATTTATGAAAAGGGAGTTTATGTTGACAGGCATTGTTACCGTATTTGTCATTTATGACCTGTTTTAAAGATAAGAGCGATAGCTGGATTATTCGGAATCTATTATATTGTTCAGACACATCAGAGAGGCCTACTGGGAGGCTGAAAGCAGAGGACATCAGAGAACGGAGTGAGCCAACATAACCAGCATCCTCACCAATCCATGGATGCCGTGATGGAGAAGGCAGACAAGTCCTGGCCCCTGAGGAACAGGCACCTCTAGTCACCACCTCGGGACCCTTACACCCCGCCTACAAGACAACTGTCAAGTCCCAAATTAGGGACCGCCCGCTGGACCAGAGCAACCCAGGTCCTTTGCGGTTCTCACTTCCTGAAAGCAGAACAGAGACTTCACCTCCTTCCAGGGCACCTTGCATAGTCAAAGCATAGCACCTTGCTCCCAAGGCTCTAAAACACTCCAGCCTATCCGGCTTATTGCCAGGACCGGGGGAAATCTATCAAGGCAAAGTATAGACAGGAAACCCTGAAGGAAGAAACAAATCTGAGCGCTACTATCTGCTCAACACTGTGTCTGTTAGTCAAAGAAAAATCTCCATGAACTATCATTGTCTGGGGCCACTGGGACCTGAGAAGGGCTTCTCAATACCAAGCAGAGAAGTCACAGATGGCAGACCCTGCTAAAGGCTCTTCCAGATCCCCAACAAGGGTGATGCCACCAACACTTGGGCAGCAGCCCAGGGCCCAGTGAGCTTTGGTTAAGAAAGAAAAGGCAAGTCTGGTCCCCTTGTGGACACACTGGCGATGGTGACAGCCATTCCTTCTGGCTTGCTCCCTCTTCTTTAGTCCATAAGGATCTAAGGAACCCGGCATGAGTTTGAGCAAACTCTGGGATATAGTGAAGGACAGGGAAGCCTGGCGTACATTTTGTACATGGGGTCACAGAGTTGGACCTGACTTGGTGACTGAACAACAAGGAACCTAAAATACCTCAATTCTAGCCTTAAACAACTCTGCGCAAAGACCTCCTCAAAAGGAGAAATGTCCTGGGACTTCCCTGGAGGTCCAGTGGTTAAGACACCATGGGGCATGGGGTGGATCCCTGGTCAGGGAACTAGGATCCCACATGCTGAGCGGCTCAACCAAAAAGTTGGGGGGCGGGGGAGGAGAAGCGTATTTCACACTCACCCTCTCCACTGAAGCACATTCCACCACCTCAACACCGCTGCCCCAAGAATGAGCTGGGACTCTTAAGAGCACCTGACTCCTGTTTTCTTGTGACACCATCCCTCATCCTAACCCCCTGGTGCTGTGCTTAGTCGGCCAGTCGTGTCTGACTCCTTGTGACCCCAGGGACTGTAGCCTGCCAGGCTTCACTGTCCAAACGATTCTCCAGGCAAGAGTACTGGCGTGGGTTGCCATTTCCTCCTCCAGGGGATCTTCCCAACCCCAGGGATCAAACCCAGATCTCCTGCATTGCAGGCAGACTCCTTACCATCTGAGCCATCAGGGAAGTCAAAGTGAAAATTGCCCAGTCGTGTCCGACTCTGCGACCCCATGGACGATATAGTCCATGGAATTCTCCAAGCCAGAATACTGGAGTGGGTTGCCATTTCCTCCTCCAGGGGATCTTCCTAACCCAGGGATCAAAGGCAGGTCTCCCGCATTGCAGGCAGATTCTTTACCAGTTGAGCCACCAGGGAAGCTCCTAATCCCTATATTTACCTCTAATTCAACAGCTCTGTGGCATTGGACTAGTTAGTGCCCAGAGCCTTCTCACCACAAAGGCAACAAAATCAGCCCCAGGAGAATGGCCACCCCATTGGCCCCCATTCTCTGGCTCACTGTCCGGAGCTGGGATCCGGTTCAGAGTTTCCAGGTCTCCATGGCCACAAGCCCAAAGTTGCATCGGAAGGTCATGAGAAAAGCCCTCTTGAGAGATCTATCTGCTCTTCACACCCTGGGACTATTCACTGACTCAACACAAAAGAGGGAACTGTTCTGAACCACCTAGGCTGAACCACAGATTGGCGATCTTAACAGGGGTCCCAGTTCCAAGGGGCACAGTGATCCTCTGATCCTGCATACAAAATGTGACCCTGAACACTTGCCTGTGTCAGAGGGAGGGAGGGGGGAGTTAGAGCTTTCACCAGATCCTCAAAGGGGCCATGACCCCTACCTCTGGCTAGGGGTCACCCCCCTAGAACTCACCCACCCCACCCCTGCTGCCTGCCATACTATCATCCCTGGGTCATGCTAGTTGCCCAAGGTCTTTCTCCTATCTAAGGATGTGTCCAGGCCTGAGGCCCCACTCCTGGTCCCTGGCCTCCTGCTCCTTCCAGCTGCAGAAGGTGGACTGGGGCAGGGGTGGGGTGAGTTCAAAGCCAACCCTCCCCCACATACCCTGCAGCTTCCCTGAGCCAGGTTTCTCTCTCCATCCCAGCGATACCATCCTCCATGCAAACAGAGGTCCCAAAGACCTCATCTGCCAACAGCAGAGAGGGCCCCATTTCACACTTGATTCCTTGCCGCCAAATCTCATGGTGAGAGGACTCCCTCTCTGAGAACTCCTGGCGGCCCTCACCTCCTTCAGGCACACCTGGCCAGCTCCACCCAGGCTGGCAAGACGAGCATGCGTGGCAAGGAAAAGGAACCAGAGGCTCAGGCACCACTCCGAGTCCTTTCTCCTGGACCTGAGCGCTCAGGGCGCTCAGGATGCCCAGCCAACCGGAGGGCTTACTCCCGGTGCTCAGCAAGCTCCTGCCTGAGCGGTAGGAGAGGAGGGAGGTGGTCCTGTCTGCTAGGTCACCCCTAGGACAACTGAAAAATTCCCAGTCGTTCCCCCTCACCCTCCAATCTCACCGAAAGGAAGAAAATCTAAAAGCTTCCTCCGCTGACATCAGATTCCTCTCCAGGAATTTCCTTTCAGTGTAAATTTCTTGGAACGAAAACTTCTTTCAAGGGGAAAAGAAACGGGCAAGCCCGCGCTAGGTGTAAAACGAACAATGCAAGCCGCAAACGGAGAGGAAAGGATAAATTAGCGCCAACACCACCCCCCTAGAGCTAAGAGCCCGGGGCACCGGGAGCCGGAGGGGCGGGGGCCGAGGGGCGGGGACGGCGCCCGGTGAACTTTCCCTGGCCGAGCCGCGGGAGATGCAGCTCCCGGGGGACCGGGTGGGACCAGAGAAAGCGAAGCCGACCTCGGCGGGGGCAGGAAGCGCACCTCCCCTTTTCCTAAAAGGCGCTCAGGCCCCGGCAGGCGCCCCCCGCCACCGCCCCGCCGCCCCCTGCCAGCCGTCGCCAAGCAGCCGGCTCCCCCCAGCCCGGGCCGAGCGGGGAGGGGCGCCCACACAAAAGGGGCAGCGACTGGGGAAGGGGCTCCGTGCGGCGCCGGCTCGCCGAGGCCTGGCCCGCCTTGCCCGCGCCGCCCGCCCGCCCGCCGGCGACCACCCGCCTCCCCGCGCGCTCCCCTCCCGGCCCCCGGGGTCCCCGCGCGCCCCGCGCGCCCGCGGCCCGGGAGGCGGCGGCGGCGGCCCGGGAAGGACGCGGAGCCAGACCCGCCGCGCGAGGCTGGGGCGGCGCAGGCTCCCGGCGGCCGCCCCGGGAATCAAACTCGCGCCCGCCCGACCCTCGCGGCGTCGTCTCGGCGAGCGGGCCCGGAAGGTGGGGCCGAGGCGCGCGCGGGCCGGGCGGCGCCGGCGGGGCGAAGGGGGTCTTACCGAGCAGCCGCGCGCGTCCGCTACCCGCGGGCCGGAGGGGCCGGAGGGGCCGGGGGCTGGGGGCGGGGCGCGGCCCCGCGGCGGCGGCGGCGGCGGGCTCGGCGCGGCGGCGCGGCCGGGGCGCGGGAGGCGGGGAAAGCGAGGCGCGGCCGGCTTCCTAGCGGCAGGCGGCGCGAAATGCAGCTGTCCCTGCGCGGCCGCCGCGAGGCCACAAGTGGGGCCGCGCGGGGAGGAGCGGGCCTGCGGGCGGGGCGCCGGCCGGGCCGCGGCCCCCAGACCCTCTCCGCGGCCGGCCCCTCAGAGAGGGGAAGGAAGCGGGGTCGGGGGCCGCCAAGGACGCCAATCGCAGGGGGTGGGGAGGTGGGGGGCTGGAGGGTGGGGGCCGGGCAAAGACGAGGCGGATCCCCGGGGGACCGACCCCCGCGGCAGCCACGAGGACTCCCGGCTGGAGGGCCGGAGGACGCGATCGGGGAGCCTCGGTCCCCCGGGCCGCGCGGGGCTCCTTGCGCCTCCCTGCTCTGGGAGCGGCACCGGGAGGGCACACCCCAGAGAGGGTGGGGCGGGAGACCCAAGCCCTCAGCTGGGGGTGGGGGGGGGGGGTCCTAAAAGCAGGGCTGCCCCAGAGGGTGTGGCCGCGCCTCTGGAGCCTGGGACAGCTGAAGTGGAGAGGAGGGCGACCCCCGGGGAGTTAGGGTTCAGGAGAGGAAACAAAAGGTGGAGATCAGAGGAGATCCAGAAATCAAAGTTATTACCCATTCACACCATCGGATACCACTTGCCATCTCCCCACCTCCTCCCCAGCATACCAGGTCACCTCAGGGGCGTCTGAACTTTGAAAAGATCTCCTAGGGAAGAACTTTAATAAATAGGGAATCAGCTTTGGCTTTCTTTTTCCACGTGTTTTTAGTTTCAGATCCCAATTAGGGGATGGGGGAGGGCGGGTAAAGTGCCAAGCATCCTGCTGTGAAGAGGCGCTTCCTAAGGAAGGGATCTGTAACCCATGAAGGGCCAGTTCCAGTTCTGCCCGCCCCCCGCCCCCGGGCAGCTTGCCAAGGACCCGCACCCTCCTCCTGGACAAGCCTGCCTTAGAGACCCACTTGCCCGTCTGGGTACAGATCTTAGAGAACGGCACCACCCCCCACCCCCGCAACCAGGGCTTGCAGTCCCCTAGCCTGCTGAGACAATCGGTGCTAGCCACAGAGACATCCGAAGGTAAAAACCACAAACCAGAGTGCACCAGACACCCATGTGTCTCCATCATTTGCTTGTCGGGGGTGTTTCTTCAGCAGGTTGGGGACCTGGGAGAGGGAGAAACCTCAGAACCGCACCTTCTGGGGAGGCCCGGTTTGACTAGCCTGTCGAGTTGAGCTTGGGGCCCAGGTTCCCAGACTCCTCTGAGGACCTCCTCTCTTCCACCCACCTCTCCCCAGGCCCTTTCACTCCGTGGTTTATTCAGTTTTGGGGGCCCCTCAAACTCCTAGAGTTGTTCCCTAGACCCCAGGTTAAAGATTCCTTAATCTAGACGGAATGACCCACACCTCTGTCATGACTCCTGTCTCCTTTCCCAAATGCTCCCCACCAGATTATATTACACTTGCCCAGGGCGCAGTTCATCTGCCACTTTTCTGCTTACTTGTGAGATCCCGCTGCAGTTCCTCTCCCTGTCGCCTTGGCATTTTGGAGCTGGGAAAATGCATTTGCAAGCTTGAAGTTTTTGCTGTTAGGCGAGTGCTCACGGAATCTTTTCATATATTATTCATATAGTCATTAGATAAAACTGACCACTGTAATGGTCGCTCCTTCTTGAAGAATGCTTCTTAGGCATTAGTAACATATGCTTCCTTTCGCGGCTCTCTTCCAGGAGGCTTTTTCTCAGACTCCTTCCCTGCCTCTCACACCCCACTGGGTAACCTCCCTCACTCCCACCATTGCCTGTGAGCTGAATGTTCCCCAGGATCCCAGGCCAAACCACCCTCCTGGGCTCGAGCCCCACACACCCAGCTGCCTATGGAGGCTCCCCACCTTTGGAACCCTCGGACACCCCAAATGCAAGGAGGCAAGAGGCCCAGAGCATTTCCTTCCCATCCCCATTCCATCTGGCTTCACAGCTGGAAACCTCAGTCCACAGTGTCCCTTGCCCTGTGATGTATTGGTTATCAAGTCCTGTTCCTTCCTCCTCACTCTCCTGTGCTGTGCTGTCGCTTCAGCTGTGTCCGACTCTTTGTGACACTATGGACTGTAACCCACCAGGCTTCTCTGTCCATGGGGATTCTCCAAGCAAGAATCCTGGAGAGGGTGGCCATGCCCTCCTCCAGGGGATCTTCCTGACCCAGGGATTGAACCTGGGTCTCCTGCATTGCAGGCGGAGTCTTTAACCCTGTGCCATCCGAGTTACCACTTCACCCACCACCTTCACATCCCCAGGTGCCTCTGGCACTTCCCTTGAACCCTCTTGCTCTGCATAACAGGCTGCCCCCACAGACTCCTGTCCATGGAGCGCATGGTATTGTGGCTGAGCTCAATGAATGAGCTCCTGGGAGGTCATTCGCGTCTTCTGTCTCAGTGCCCACACCTTTCAGCCCAAGGCCTGGCTGGTCCCGTGAGTGTGTAAATATTTGCCAAAAGACTGACTTGGGAAGGGTCATGAGACTGCCTGGTGTGCCCTTAATAAAACCAGGTCTTCCCTTGGCTGGTAACTGTTTGTAAGGCCCCAGGAGCCCTGCCTTCCTATACAGAGACTGTCAGCTTCTCC
Source organism: Cervus canadensis (assembly GCF_019320065.1). Classification (NCBI taxonomy): domain Eukaryota; kingdom Metazoa; phylum Chordata; class Mammalia; order Artiodactyla; family Cervidae; genus Cervus; species Cervus canadensis. The sequence goes on along the minus strand of NC_057386.1, from coordinate 51,386,117 downwards.
TCTACAAGGTGATGGCGTGGAGATTATTCTTGTTTAGTCCCTCAGTCATGTCCAACTCTTCTGTGACCCCATAGACTGCAGCCCGCCAGGCTCCTCTGTCCATGGGATTTTCCAGGCAAGGATACTGGAGTGGGTTGCCATGTCTTTCTCCAGGGGATCTTCCTGCCCCAGGGATCAAACCCCCGTGTCCTGCATTGGCAGGCAGGTTCTTTACCACTCAGCCATCAGGGAAACCCCAGGGGTGGAGATTCAGTTCAGTTCAGTTCAGTCGCTCAGTTGTGTCAGACTCTTTGCGACCCCATGAATCGCAGCACACCAGGCCTCCCTGTCCACCACCAACTCCTGGAGTTTACTCAAATTCATGTCCATCGAGTCGGTGATGCCATCCTGCCATCTCATCCTCTGTTGTCCCCTTCTCCTCCTGCCCCCAGTCCCTCCCAGCATCAGGGTCTTTTCCAACAAGTCAACTCTTTGCATGAGGTGGCCAAAGTACTGGAGTTTCAGCTTCAGCATCAGTCCTTCCAATGAACACCCAGGACTGATCTCCTTTAGGATGGACTGGTTGGATCTCCTTGCAGTCCAGGGGACTCTCAAGAGTCTTCTCCAACACCACAGTTCAAAAGCATCAATTTTTCAACGCTCAGCTTTCTTCATAGTCCAACTCACATCCATACATGACCACTGGAAAAACCATAGCCTTGACTAGACAGGCCTTTGTTGGCAAAGTAATGTCTCTACTTTTTAATATGCTGTCTAGGTTGGTCATAACTCACTGGCCGGCAGGTTCTTTACCACTCAGCCACCAGGGAAGCCCCAGGGTGGAGATTAGGTATAGATAAATGGAACTCTGTGCAACAATTAAAATGATTTTTAAAGACTATTAGATGTGGGGTTGGGAGGTGGGAGGGAGGTTCAAGAGGGAGGGGACATATGCATACCTATGGCTGCTTCATGTTGATGTATGGCATAAACCAACACAATATTGTAAAGCGATTATCCTCTGATTAAAATTTTTTTAAAGGAGAAAAAAAGAATATTACATGTCTATGAAACCATTCAAAATATTTTATGCGAAAGGTAGGCTACAAAACAGTATATTCTGAATCCGTGGTGGTTCAGTGGTTAAGACACCATGCTTCCACTGCAGGAGGTGCAGGTTCAATCCCTGGTTGGGGAAGTTCCACATGCCTTGTGGTGCAGCCAAAAAAAAAAAACAAACAGTATATGCAATGTGAGGCGTTTTTGTTTTTTTTTTTTAGTTAGTTATAGGTCTAACTATATGACAACATGTTAACAATTATTGGATGAGGGTTTATAGATAACTTTTACTGCATTATGAATATTTTCCCAGATTTTCCAAACTTTCTACATTGAACATACATTCCTTTATAATCATATATATATATATATATATATATATATATATAGCCTTCCAGATCATTACGTGTGGGGATTTCCCTGGTCATCCAGTGGTTAAGAGTCTGTACTTCCATTCCTGGGGCATGGGTTTGATCCCTGGAAGACTCTAGCCAGGGAACTTAAACCCTACAACCCAAGAGGTGCAGACCCTCCCCTGCAAATCATTAGGTATGATTGGAAAGAGGAAAGTGAATATAAGTAGCTTTCCTTCATAATTTTGTCTAACTTAGGCTATTTCAATCCAGTTCCATGACCATTTTTGTTGACTTCCCATATGTCCATACTGAGATCCCAAAGATGGACAATATGTAGCCCCTTTTCACTCCCTCAAATCAAAGGGTAAGATGGATTTGAAGCAGCTAGCAAAATACAAGGCAGAGTGTGACACTAAAATTAAGGTGTAAATAGAGGACTCTGAGGCTACCCAGGAAGCAAATGGTTAATTCTCAAGGAGGACCCATCAGAGAAGGCAGATTTGAAGAGCTGGCTTTCGTGCTGTGCCTTGGGAGTTAAAAAAGGTTTTAACTGAGGATAAGGGTGTTCCCATCTGGGGGGCAGAGCATAAGAAGAGGCACAGAGGTGAGGACATTGAGGCATATTTGGATGTGGGTGAATGTCCACGATGGCCAGAGTGTGCGGTAGGTGGTGGGTAGTGTAGCCAGATGAAGCTGGAAAGGTGAGGAGAGTGTGCAGTGGAGGGCTTGGAACACCACACCAAGCAATCTGCAGAGAAGGCACAAGCTTGAACCTAAAAATAGAATATTAACATTCATTTTTATTTTCTTGACAATTCCAAGACTTGAGACGGTGAGGTCCACCAGTCCTGCACCAGACCAGCTGCTGGGAAAAGCCAGCTTGGAGTTAAGCATTTGCTACAAAGCATTCACAGAGGTTAGAGGTTCAATCCCAGCCTGAAGTACCAGATTCCTTCTTCCTCCTGATGTCCCTCTAAACCCCTTAAGTACAGTGTAGCAACTAAGTGCCCAGACCTTCATGCCAGTCAGAGCAGGGTACTAATAAATTCCTGCTGTATCTGTTTACAAACTGGATGACCTTGGGTGAATTACTTAACCTCTCTGAGTTCCTCATCTCTAAAATATCACCTTTCTCCTCACTAGATTAAAAATAATAATAATAAATTTTCTTGAACATTTACAATGTCCGGTCCTGTTTTAAGTACTTTTGCACATTTTAGGTCATTTAGTCTTCAGAAAAACCCCAAGGGGCGGGTGTTATTACCATATCTATTTTACAGATGTGGAAACTGAGACACAGGGAGCTCAGAAGTATTCCCCGGATCCAACAATAAGTAGATCAACGATTAGCCAAGACATGGCCCCAGCCTGTGTCTCTGGAGCCCATGCACTTCACTGTACCCCTGGAGATAATTACAAAAACTAGGGACTTTCCTCATGGTCCAGTGGTTAGGAATCTGCCTTCCAATGCACGAGACCCTGTTTATACTCTGGGAAACCGAGACACAGAGAGATTAAGTAATTTGCCCCAGTTTCTTCACAGAGCCAGGAGAGGAACTCAGGTTGTTTGGCTGCAAAGTCTGTTCCTTGTCACTCAGATACACTTCATGAATGATGACAATTTCACTTATTGTCATGCTTTTCATTCCAAGGGGGCTTCCCTGGTAGCTCAGCTGGTAAAGAATCTGCCTGAGGTGCAGGAGACCTGGGTTCTATCCTGGGGTTGGGAAGATCCCCTGGAGAAGGGAAAGGCTACCCACTCCAGTATTCTGGCCTGGAGAATTCCGTGGACTGTGTAGTCCATGGGGTTGCAGAGTCGGACAAAACAGAGTGACTTTCACTTTCATTCCAAGGAGGCCTGCCTGTGATCAATTTCATCCAGATGTTCAGATCTGATTCTCTCCAGGGATGGAGCTCCATGGAGGATGTTGGGGATGGGGCAGGATGTGTATACCTGGGGGCTTGGGAAGCAGGGCAACAGGCAGAGGAGCCTTTGGGCTTTGCTGTCCTGGGGAGGGCTCCTTTGTGCTTCGGGGAAGGGACCCTTTGGAGCACCAGTAAATGGCCAGGAAAAGGAAGGAGAGGAAGCAGACACTACCACTTTAGCCCCTGCACCGGGCTCTGGGCACTAGAAGAAATGGCAAAAATGTCTTATTCTTCACTGGAAGAGCCTCCCTAGAGCTATACATACCACAGCTAGTACCAGGGTGGTGGGTGGAGGACACTAAGGATCTGAGTGACTCTTTAAAGGAGATTTCACTCACCAGGTGTCTCTTTAAAAAGGAAGACAGAACCCCCTTCCCAAAGCAGGGCTGAGCCCCTCGGGGCAAGAGGACCCTGAGGCTATGGCAAGATGGGTTCCTAGGGTCCAGACCTTTTGCCCAGGTCCTGTGCTTGAGGCTGTAAGGCCTGCTCCTTTTGGGGCAGGGGGAGTAGAGCCTGGGGCTCAGTTCAGCTCCATTCCCCAGGGAACTGCCACATGGTCGTGGCTGGTCAGAGGACCAACGCAGCTGGCGAGAGGGGCACAGTTACCACTGCAGGACTGCTTCACCAGAAAGCAGAACCGAGAGTTCAAGGAGCAGCAGGATGCACTCATTTGTTTACTTATGTAGTCATGGATCCTTCCTTTTTTCAAGAGCCTATAGATATGTATATACACACATATGGGCTTCCCAGGGGGCGCTGGTGGTAAAGAACCCACCTGCCAATGCAGGAGACATAAGAGACACGGGTTCAATCCCTGGGTTGGGAAGAACCCCTGGAGAAGGGCAATGGCAACACACTGCAGTATTCTTGCCTGGAGAATCCCATAGACAGAGGAGCCTGGCGGGCTACAGTCCATGGGGTCACAAAGAGTCGGACACAACTGAAGCGACTTAGCATGCAGGCACATCTACATATATAAATACATACATATATTTATACATTATATGTATATGTATTTTGGGCCCCACTGCATGGCTTGTGGGATCATAGTTCCTTGACCAGGGATTGAACCCCAGCCACGGCAGTGAAAATGCTGAGTCCTAACCACTGGACTGCCAGGGAATTCCCAACAGCTTATAATTTATTATTATTGCTACTAATATTTATTTTGATGCATAGATTGCTCTGAATTTGGCCATTTGCTGACTTCTGTGTTCTTTTTAAAAAAATATTTAAAAGTGAAATTTGCTCAGTCATGTCTGACTCTTTGTGACCCCAAGGACTATAGTCCATGGAATTCTCCAGGCCAGAATAGTGAGTAGCCTGTCCCTTCCCCAGGGGATCTTCCCAACCCAGAATGCAGGGTCTGTATTGCAGGCAGATTCTTTACCAACTGAGCTATGAGGGAAGCCCCTCCCCCCCAAAAAATATCTATTAATTTATATATTTGGATGTACTTGGTTTTAGTTGGGGCAGGTGGGACCTTCAATCTTAGTTTTGACATGTGGGATCTAGTTCCCTAACCAGGGGTCTAACCTGGGCCTCCTGCATTGGGAACGTGGAGTCTTAGCTACTGGACCACCAGGCAAGTCCCTCCTGCATCCATCCCATCTTCTTTGATACATTCGCATCCTGACTTTCTTGCACAGAGATGTTTTCACTGTCACTGTAAAGACTGCATCAGACCATCCATCGGTGCTAAATCTAGGGGGAAGTGTTGAGGAGGAGGAGATTTGAAAGGTCTTAAAGTGTTTCTCCACAGACTTCTTATTAGTTGCGAAAGGAAAAAGAATAATTATACAATGGAGAAACTAGGCAATGCCTTGACTAAGTGATCATCACCTTGGAGGGACAGAGACTTCCATGTGCCTGTAGATATGATATCCCAAGGACACGTTGCCTCGGCAGGATTCCAGCTGAGAATGCATAATATCAGTGTAATCATGGGGAACATCAGACAAACATAAAATGAAGACTGTTCTATTTTTTAAAAGAAAGCGGGGGTCTGTAATTTTTTTTTTTAAAGCCAGCTATAAAAATGGCCTAGGATTAAGGAAATTAAAAAGACAGAGCAACTAAATGCAACACCTGACCCTAAACTAGAGCTTGTCCTAGGAATGAAGATGCTGTCAAGGACATAATCAGATCATAACTGAAATATGGATTGTAGATTAAATAAATGTATTATGTAAGTGTAAATGTATACAATTTCACAGAAGTACCTAGGGCAGGGGGAGGGGTGGGGGAAAAAAAAAGAAGCACTTTGGGGTAAGGTTCATGATGTATAAAACCATGGAATGGTTCAGAAAAAAAAAATTGAGAGAGAGAGAGCACACTTGTGATTGAGCAAGGGATAAAATGTTAGCAATAGGTGAATCTGGTTAAAGAGTATACAGGTGTCTCTTGTACTGTTTTCACCTTTGCAACTTTTGTAAGCTTGAAATTATTTCCAAATAAAAGTTTTTCAAAACTGTTTGTGTTTTTGCTGCCCAGGCCCTGCAATCAACTTTTTCTCCAGTAGAGCCTGGGGATCAAGAATATCTAAGCACATTTTTTAAAAAAGTAACCCATATATCGGGAGAAAATATTTGCAAATGATATGACTGATAAGGGATTAGCCTTCAAAACTGACAGTTTATGACACTTAACAGCATCAGAACAAACAGCCCACTCAAAAAATGGGCAGAAGACCTGAATAGACATTTCTCCAAATGGCCAACACGCACATGAAAAGATGTTCAACATCGCTAGTTATTAGAGAAATGCAAATGAAAACTACAATGAGATATCATCTCACACTGGTCAGAATGGCTATAATCAAAAAATTCACAAACATTAAGTTCTGGAGAGGATGTGGAGAGAAGGGAACCTTCTTTCACTGTTGGTGGGAATGTAAATTGGTACAGCTACTATGGAGGTTCCTTAAAAAACTAAAAACAGAGCTGTAAACTAAAAACTAAGAAAAATTAAAACTAAAAATATGACTCTTCAGTCCCACTCCTGGGCATTTATCTGGAGGAAAAACATGATCTGAAAGGATGCAAGCACTCCAGTGTTCATTGCAGTACTGTTTACAACACCAAGACATAAAAGCTACCTAAATTTCCATCAACAGAGGGATGAATAAAGAAGATGTGGTACATATATACATTGGAATATTACTCAGCCATTAAAAGAATGAAATAATACCATTTGCAGCAACACAGTTGGACTTAGAGAATGTCATACTGAGTAAAGTAAGTCAATCAGAGAAGAAGAAATATTGTATGACACCCCTTATATGTGGAATCTAAAAAGAAATTATACAAATGAACTTACAAAACAGAAAGAGAAAAGGACACAGACTTCAAAAAGGAACTTATGCTTGGGGGAGGGGAGGGATAGTTAGGGAGTTTGGGAAGGTCATGTACACGCTTATGTATTCAAAATGGATAACCAATCAGGACCCGTTGTATAGCACATGGAACTCTACTTAATGTTTTGTGCCAGTCTGGATGGGAGGGATGCTTGGGGAATATGTACGGCTGAGTCCCTTCGCTTTTCACCTGAAACCATCAGGGCATTGTGAAAGGGCTATGTGTGCATGTGCGGTCCATCGCTTTAGTCCTGCCCGACTGCGTCTTTAAGTCGTGCGGCGACTCTAAGGACAGTAGTCCACGGTCTCCCAAGACCATGGGATTCTTCAGGCAAGAATACTGGAGTGGGTTGCTATGCCCTCCTCCAGGGGATCTTCCCAACCCAGGGATCCAACTAGCATCTCCTATGTCATCCTGCCTTGCAGGCGGTTTCTTTACCGCTGAACCACTGGGGAAGCCCGTTAATCGGCTGTATTCAAATACAAAGTAAAAAGTTGAAAAAAACCACCAACAACAAAAATAAATGAGAAGGAAAAGCACCCCTACCATGTGGAACAGCACGACAGAAGGCAGGGAAGTGTGAAGTATAAGTGTAGATGACAGAAAGGGGAAATGGGCCTTCTGAAAACCTAACCCAACAAAACGGCCCCCAGGATAAGCCATAGCCTCCCCCGGGGGAAGCAAACCGCAGCCCCCAGCATCTTCCCGCAAGCCTCTCCCCACTCACCCTCACGTGTGTGATTTAGAAATAGGATACAGCAAGCTGACAGATTCGGCCATCCTTCAAGGGGCCAACGTTATATTGGGAGGCACATCATAGAACTTGATTTTATGTGTTTACATAGAAGGGGGTACAACTTTTGTGCAGAGTGCAGAAAGCGAAGCAGCGTTTTGGAAACTTCCAGCCGGAGTGGAGCAGGGCTCCCTGTGAATGAGCACCCTCCCCCGACCAACCAGAACACAGGCGACGTCAGCCAATCCCGACTCGGCAGTGCCCTGGTCGGGGCGGGGCTGACACGCCCCAGAGTTGTTTGCCTCCGCTCCCCAACCGTCCCGCTCTAACCCTAGTCTACCCCCGGGAGGAAATCGCGGAGACGAGGCCGGCAAAATAGATTTGGCCAAACTGTGGAGGGCATCGTACTTTGGGCACTGCAGTAGTGGACAGACCCAACCCTGCAAAACCCACATTTTCCGCGCGCTCTGCAGGACGCCTCTCAGAGCGCTAGGTCCAGGATGCCTTCAAGAGAGCAGGTGGAGCCGATGAGGACAGGTTCAGGGCCGAGCGAGCAGGTCTGCGAAGGATGTCAGGTTTCTCCCCCACATCCTGCCTGGGTAGGTGGTGGCCCTCCCTTTCCTCTTGGGAAGGAAGGAGGTCAGGCCCGTGCCAGGCTCGCAGCAAGCTATAAGAAGAACTAACTCTTTGTTAGGATGGTTCGGTTGCCTAGGGAAACTGTACAGCCAGCTTCTCTGGATATAGTGAGTGCTGGTAAATGCAGTGAGATGGAACGACTTCTCCCGATGCACCGTCCCCAGAGAGGCACACATCCTGACATTTTTCCAGGTCTCCCAGCCTGGTTATTTCCTCGGTGTAACTGGAGCCCTCCCTGCCACATATTCAGCAGGCTTCAGTTAGCAGCAGTTTAGATGTGTCTCCCATCTAACTTTCTCATTCCCTGAGAAGAGGCTACAGTTCCCATGCTGGATGCCAACCCTCAAAATCTCAGCGTCTGAGATGGGGAAGTCATGCAGGAAGGCAGTTGGCTCCTTTCTCTTTGGGTGAACGCAGTTGGTGCCTCTGAGTGAATTGATGGTGCTGTTACTACATAGGATATAGGACGCCCAGGTGCAGGTGGGGGATATTGAATTTGAGGCTCTTTTCCTCTCTATCAGGCTTTGTACGAAGCACTTTACACGAATTAGATCTTCAAAATCTTTACTATATTGCAACTGTTATCCTCTTTCCTTCACAGCTGAGGAAACTGGGGCCGCAGAGGTTACATCTCTTGCCCAAGGTTACACATTTCCAGCTGGTATAGCCTGGATTTACACCCCAGGCCTGCCAGACCCCAAGCCCCTGCTCTCCACTGCAACCCTGAATTACAGCACCTCCCAAGCTGTCCCTTATGCCAGGCCTTGTCCTGCTCTGACTCTTCTGGGGGCCTCTCTGACCTGTTGCTGCTGTTTCCAGCCTTGGTGTTCGGTGCCTCATGTTTCAGGCTTGCTGAACATTGGGACTTATTGATACGCAAGGTCAAGTCAGCAGCAGGGTGCCATGGTCCCACAAATTCGGAACCAGAGGTTTAGAGAATGTGGCAAAATTTCTAGAATATATAGTCCAACTTTAGAACTAGCCTCCCTTCTGTGGAACTCTGGACTACCTCCACTTTATTTGGATATCTCCCAACTCCTCCGGTTATACTAAGGAGGAATGAATCAAGTGTCTAAATAAAAGTTACAGGGAAGGTTTCCCAGGGAGAAACATTAGATTTGCAGAATATCCAGGGGGTCACGACAGAGCACAGGCATTGGCCGGCTGCTTGTGGGAGGACTTTCTAGGCCTGAGGGACAGAATACACAAAGGTTCTCCTGCTTCGTCTTTCCACAGCGCCACCCTCTCCCCAGTTTTCTTCCTCAGACGTCCTTGACGGCCACAAAGTTTCTGGTGTTGACAAAGTGGCAGGACTTCCCTTGCATGGGGCAGGCCACCCTGGAGTCAAGGCCTGCGCTTCTGGGATGAAGCTCTGGGATTCCAGGAAGGGGGCTCCCTACCTCCTCAGCTGGAAGTGGCTCCTGGGTGCCCACCACAGGAGGAATTCCCTACAAATCATCTGAATCTTGCCTGTCTCTTCAGCTACTGATTTTGTCCTTTTTCTGACTAAGAAGAGCATGTCTTCTTTTCTGCCCCTTGACTGGAGCTGAGGTCAGCACAGCTGGCTTAGCCTCACAGCCTGTCTCGGGGCCCTCTGAGGAATCACATCCAGCCCAAGGCAGATGCATGGAGACAGGAGGAAGGGCAGGGTGGGGGGTACACCACAGGAAGCACAAGGACATTTTCGCCAAAATCTCTCTCTCCTCCCTCCCTGGGCCTCATTCTAACCTCCAGGTTCCCAGTTTCCCTTCTCTCCCTCACCTCATAAGCAAAGCTGATTTCCCTCTGGCTCTGCTGCCACCATTAACAAAGTTAGGAATTTCTTGGCTCGTGAGCAAAGGCCTTGAAGATCCAAGCTCGTTGGAACCTGATCTCTGAGTGGATCTAAGCTGACTCTGTAAGAACTGTGGTGGCTTTGGTGGCCCTCAAGGTTGACCAACACTTAGCTTCCTGTCCCAGCCTCCGAGGCTGGCTCCCCTCTGCATGAGCAGTCTCTGGAACTGACACGTCTGCTCCCAGCCTGGGACCTGGGCGCTGACTGCCAGACAGACTTGCTGCGCAGTCACTAGAAGGACATGTTCCTTCCATTCCCCTTGGTCTTCTCATCCTCTCCAGCGGCTGTGCCAAGTTGCTCACTGGCAGAAGAGGATGGTGTCCTCAAATGTCAATCACTAGCCTACTAATTCTTACCCAGGCTCTTTACAGATGTACTGAGGGGAAAAAATGACATTCAGGTGGAAGGGCTGACACAGCCAAATGCAAGTGGACCTCACTTAGAAAATTCCATAAACAATGTAAACTTATTCGACACTCCACACAATTGTTCCTGCATGGTGGGCAGAAAGGATTCACTCCAGGAAGTGACTTCAAGTTCTACTTTGTTCTCTTCAAAGAGGTATTTAAGGGTTGGGAAGGAGGTGGGATATCAAGTTAAAGATCATCGGGGATGAAAAAAACTCCTGAAGCCATGTTGCAAGTCAGAGGTGATACAGAATCTGAAGTGTGAAAATCCATTCGCTTACCATGACAGGCAAGGTTTTGTAAAGGGAAGAGTACTTGAGCCTCAGGGTCCAGGGCCAAGATATGGGTCAAGTGCCTGTCTTGGGAAGGTGAGAGCTGACGAGCCACCCCTTGGTGGGGTGGTCCAAGCAGAATGCTCACCACACGGAGACCCAAAGCAGAGCCCTAACCCTCCCTCCATTCTTTTCTCCGGAACTACATGGACCTTCGATCGCCTGAAAGTGAGCAGCCAAGAGAAGCTATAGTCCAGATCAGCGCAGAAGCTCAGTCAGCATTCAGCCCTGAACCGTTAACACACTGAGGTCTGGCTCCCTTTTTTACAGGACGGGAGGTGGGGGGGAAGGAGATTACCCAGTAATCTGCCAGGGTCAGATCAGCTCTGGGGAGATTTATAGGCCCAGATGGGGGGACAAATCACCTTCTTTCAGGCTACAGGATGCTTTAAGGAGGAAATGGGAAGAGTGCAGGGCTGAAGGCCAGATTTTATTAGGGCTGGAAGGGGAAAGTTCAATGGTAATTCATGAAAACATTGGACTGTCCTTGTTACTTGATACTATAGGGAAAACCTCCTGAATCCAAGTCTCTTCAGAAAGGACCAAACTGCAGGGCTCCCTAAGAGCAGAAACACCTGGACAGTAAGCACTGTTAACTAGCAACTCACTGAAATGACACTTCCCATTCCAAACAAAAGCAAGAAGAAATTCTTCCTCCAGCTGTTTTCACTGGGTCAATTATCAGAGGAAGTTTGGAAAGCCTCAACTATATACAAAACAGATGTAGGCATCCAAAGCTTTTTATTAAATGGTGTCAGATGCATCTTGATTTGCTGTCTGGTGATACTATCACTTGGGAACGTAGTGTATCTCTCTTAACAGCCTCCTTGGAGGCAGCCACCAGTTTTTCATCTTTGTTTTATGCCCTTTACTGCCTAACAGTGCCTGGCACATTGTTGGCACTCAGGAGACATCTGATGAACCTCGTGCAACACAAATGATTAGGCAACCCAACCTAAAACCCCTTTCAGGTAAAGCAGCTGGATTTAGAGCATAAGAAAAAAAAGTTTTAAAAACCATCTTCTCTGGGTTTACTTTAGGTGGGAAGTAGTTTTCCTGCAGCCAGCCTGGTGTAGTCCCACCCTCTCGGCCAGGGGTCACTAGTCCTTCCCTCTCTCTGCCACCCAGTATCAAGATGTATACACCTGGAGAAGCAGCGCTGCAAAAATTTCTCTATCATGGTGAACTGGTGAAGCTTCTGAGGTATTAAGCAATCCATCATAACATTTGTGACTGGTTAACTTTAATTTGTCAAAATAAATCTGCAGTTTTTGCATGTTAGTAATACAGTGCTGGTATTGACAGGAAAAATCATCCATCTGCTTACATAGAAACCTTTGTTTAGGAGCACACCTTAGGAGGGAAATGGATACAATAAAAGGCAAAATGCAGCCCAAGAAGCGAGCCCTAGAGCATAACAGGCTGGATGTCAGATTTGAGGATTATCTAATACAACTCTTTAGCTGCCAATCTGATAAAGGGGACGCTCTTAACCAGGTTACAACCAGAAGAGAAAAACAAACTCTCTGCTTTTTTGTGAGCGATGGCCGTCGTGCCTTCAACACTTGGTTGAATCAGTTCATCAGCATTAAAACTCAATTCCAGTTCCAAGACAGGAGAATTTCACCACAACCTACTTTGGCACCCCCCCCCCCCCCGCCATTCCAGTGGCCCACTGCCACCTCCATCCTGCCAACTCTCTCCCTCCCAAAAGAAGACACGACGTGGCTTTATTATTGCAGACAAGCTTAAGTGAATAAAGGATGCATACAAAATAGCATTTTAACTGAAGTCATACAATGAAGTCTCACTCCTGTTTATTATACAATGAATTGATAAAGCAATCATTTCTAGTATATATCTTTTTTTTTTTTTAAAAGAACTAATACTTTCAGGGTTCTGACGACCACACTCTAGCCTGGGGGTAGGGTCCACATCTGCCCCCACTGAGGACTGCTCCTTGGACCATTGTGGAGGAAGCCGGGCTGTGTCCATGCTGGAGGACTGGATTGCCTGCTCAGTCAGAGAGAGACGACACGGCCCATTAAGCAGAGCCAGAAAACATGGGCTTCCTCCAAATGTGGCCACTATCTGCCCAATCCAGGCCTCAGCAGGGCCACGCGTGGGCCTTCCCTACACGAGTCCTCCCAGTAGTCCACACACAATGCTCTACATGTTAAAAACAAACCACCTCGGTACTGTGGATAGGACAGTTGTAACAAAGTCATAGCTACATATTTTTCTCTACATTTTGTTTATTGAGACAAACTAATTAAAAGGCACAAACATAGGGCATGTTTACATGGACATTATAACAAACATATACATTAAAAGTGTAGGAATGTGTTGCCTTCCTGCTAAACAGAAAGTTCCTAAGCTTTTATATATACAAAAGTTGTACAATTTAATGTCCTAAAGTACAAAAGATCATTTATAAAATTATTTTACACTAAGTACTATTTATTTTATTTTTTACTACGTAGTTCAACCCCCTCGAACTGTTTTGTATAATGACACACAGATACCTGTCCCTGATGTAGGAAGTCTGCCTCAGACGCAAGGTATTTTGATGCTTGAACTGACACAGTGGGGCATAAATGGAAGTCATCCAGTTTGATAGTCAGTCCTGCAAACATTTTGCAAGATTAACACAACTAATGTCCATTTCTCTTAACTGCAAGATTAAAAAAGGAAAAAAACCAAAAACATATTGCAACTTAAAAAAAAAAAAATCACAGCGTCTTGGTTTTAGTAACTTAAAAAAAAAACACAACGCTTTAAAAACATTAATGTCTGGCATGATGGTGGAGAGTATCTGTTTCCCTAGCTTTTGGTTTCTACTTTATGTACAGAGATAAAAACATCCTGCTAAGAAATAAAAAGCACATGTCTTAACGTGCACAATCATTGCTGGGTTTCTGTAGGGAGTGCAGTCAGCTGTCTCCCTGAAAACCTCACAAAGTTGATACAAGTGTTTTCTCAAAGAAAAAAAAAAGTGATGTCTGTATTTACAAAGTTGAACAAATCTGCACAATACTTGATTAAGAAACGGAAGGAGAAAAAAAAAAAAAGATAGACTCTGCTTGTTCTGAAGGGGCATACTACCTAGTTAGTGGTTAGAATAAAAACTGTATACAATTTAATATAAGACATAAACTCTAGTGAGCAACTAACACATCTTTCCCTGTTGAAACATCAACAGGCTCTGATTGGGAGAGAGAGGGGCATATCACATCCCAGTGCCTCCAGCGTCTTCCAATTTAAAGCAAATACATTTTAACTGTTCCGAAGTACTCTGTGACCCCTGAACAGGAGTCCCGCTGGCCTCCGTTTGTTAGGAGTCTGCTTGTCCGCACACCTGACTTCTCCTCTGCCAGTTGCGGCCTTTTCTTACCGAAACACAAGGTATATATTTTGTTTTTGTTTTGTTTTTTAAATTTTTTAAAAAAGTCAACTACAATGCTTATTTCATCAGGATTAGTATGCTGAGCAATATTTACATCTCCAAATATCAGGTCACAATCCCTATTATGTGTTGAAGTTAGAATGATAAATTATCATATGCTTTGCATATCAGAGCTGGTATCACCTTTCCCATAGGGAATGCTGCCTGAAATTAACATATTCCCAAAGGTAAAATGCATATTCTCTGAAATGCATTTTATTATGACAATGCATGTATTTACTCATAAAAACAAACACAGACAATACACTAGCTCACAATCCGTGGATTTAGAACTTCAGGTTAAAATCCGCCATCCACTTTGTTCATATGGGGAGAAGAGCTCTGCTAGTGTTTAGCATAAAATGATTTCTTGGGATTAGAAACAGTAATGCTGTTTTATTTTGAAATGGATTTTGCTTTTTTATGACTGGTTTTAATTCTGATGTTTCATCTTGCCAACTACTATCCTGTTTAAGCAATGCTGTCAGCTAAAAGGAATTTCTGATTAAACTAAAGTGGTCCAATGATAAGTGACGTACATACCCTACTGTGAACAATCCCAGCCAAATTGGAGGAAAATGCTACTACACTATTATTAACTAATAGAATCTCCCAATCTCATGGTTTACTTTTTGCTTTAATAAACTAAAAGTAAGTTGCTGGTAAATATTTACTTTATCCCATATTCTGATTTTATAACACTGTTTACCAAGGTGGTGATGTAGGCAAAGCTTGGGGTAAGAAAGGCATGCTCTCTACAGGTCTCATTGCTATATTGAGAGGGGCAGCTAACGTCATAGGTGTGGGCAGGTTCATTGGAGACGTGATCGTGACAGGGTGTGCTATATTCACTGGGGCAGTGACGGGGGTGGGCAGGTTGACGGGGGTAGTGAGTGTTAAAGGAGAGGTCATGGATAATGGACTGGTTATAGTCACAGGATGCCCTATGTTCATTGGGCTGGTTATGTTAACTGCACTTGAAACATTTACTGGACTTCTCATGCTCATTGCAGCTGCCACTGTGACTGGGTTTGACATAGTCCCAGACGACACAGAGGACGTTATATTGAATGGAGTAGTGAGAGTCACAGGTGTCGTAGCAGCCGTGGAGGTTTGGCACAGGTTAGCAGCTTCTAAAATAAGAAGACAAAAGGGCCTTTAGACTCTAAAAACAGTGAACACAATTGAGTTTCTGAATCAACTTCTTTTAATTAAAAAGGACAAACATTTAATAAGTTAAATTACAGTTTTCTATCCCATGGTCAACTGGAAGGGAGGCTCCTTCTGAGCACAAAATTGGGGGCCAGGAATCCTGGTGTGAGAGCAGTTCTCTTTTCTGACACTGGGCCTTCCACAAGGACTGAGGAAACTGGCTTAGCCTTGGTGCTTTTGGTTTCAAGTTTAGATTTACTTACCTACCTCACAATGATGCTGGAAGATCAGGTAATTTCTGCAAGGCACTCTGCGGGGCAGAGATATCGAGTAGGGCTAAGTATTATCACTACGCTTCATGTGGCTCCTCAGAGTTCTACAGACATTCCAGGGAAGAGCCAAGCACCCACAGGCCAGGCTAGAAGAGCTTGCTTACACAGAGCTGGGCTGATGGTTACACAACAGATAATCAGAAAAATCTTCTTGTAAGGCACACTGTAACTAGCAGAGAGATGTGTGTGCTCTATGCTATGTACTCTAAAGCTTTCTCAGAGGTGAAGCCACATTCTGTTAAGGTTTTAAAAATCCATTAAATAGGGATAGAAAAACAAGCTATTTTAATAATCATCTGTTTATTTCAGTCTCAGACAAATCATTTTAAATAATCCTGTTGTTTCTGCTTATGTTTATTAATGATGTTAAGAACAAGCATCCCTCAGTAGGTTTATGTTCTCCTCCCCTCTCATTTTTTCTGAAACTGACATAATCATCTACTTTACCCCTAGTGTCATTTAACTGTACATATGACAAAACCACCAACCATACCAAAGGGGACTAGTGAGGCGAGCACACCCTGCAGTGAGTTGGGGTATCATGGTCCTTGTTATCAGCAAAGCCTGAGCACTTCTTAAGGAAAACTTTCCTCTGAGGTGACACCCCCCTATTCCACCCCTCAACCAAAATTCAGCATCATCTGCTGGTGTGTCAGAAAAGAGCAGTAAGAAGACGGATGGGGTGCTGTGACTCGGTTGTCAAAATGGAGAAATGCATTTGAGACTAAAGATAGAGGTCTGCCTGCATGCCACATGTGGTCAAATCATCTCAGGTGGCCCCCTGAGTCAAAGAGCAGCACTCCCTTGATAAGCATGATGTAACCTTGGCACTGCTCCATACTCCTTATCAGGGATTCCCAAAACTGGCTGATGATCAAAATCATTTATCTAGGGAGCACTTATTTGCGGGGGGGGGGGGAATTGCTCCCCAAGAAGTTCAATCTTGAGATTTAGACGGAACCTGGGAAATCTGTACATCTAAGAAGCTCCTGAAATGATGATCTGATTGTCATCCACGTTTGGCAACTTAATTACCTTGTTTAAACCCAATATTTAAAAGTGACGTGCTGATTCAAGTTCAGGTTTTCAGATCAGGAGTCTCTTCTCCCCAAAATGTGACATTTACTAACATGAACACAGAAGTTTCTAACATCAGTTAGAAACATCAGTTTCTAACATCTAACATCAGTGAATCTCCAAAGAGATTCACATTACAAGTGGGACTATAATACCATTTTGTTTCATGGAGATCAGAAGATGAGCTAAACAACTGAGTCTTATTGTGCAAGCACACTGAAATACAATACCAAACAGAAGAGTGCAGGAAAAAAAGAATGAGGGAGAAAACCAACTCATTTTTGAGGTGATGGTAGCACTGCTAAAAACATTCTCCTCCTATTGTAACCCAGTGAATTTTCACTCCCCCATCCACCATCTCCCTACCTCCCCTACCATATTTTCTTTTTAATCTAGCCCTGTCCTTTTCTGTAACAACCACTCTTACTTCTTCTCTGGGTAAAATCTCCTTCATAATATGCTTTCAACCTACTATACAATTATCATGGCATATACACATATATACATTTTTCTCCCCTATCCGCCATTCTCCACTCCTTCTATCACAAAACATTTTATCAAAATGACAATATTCATTTGGAAGATAGGAGTAACCAGCACCAAATGGAAAGCCTCTCTGAACTGCTCCCTTCTTTTCCTCCAATGCCAGTGCGTGCACGCTAAGTCGCTTCAGTCGTGTCTGACTCTTTACGACCCCATGGACTGTAGCCTGCCAGGCTCCTCTGTCCATGGGATTCTCCAGGCAAGAATGTCCTCCTCAGGGGATATTCCTGACCCAGGGATTGAACCTGTGTCTTCTACATTACAGGCAGATTCTTTACCTCTGAGCCACCAGGGAAGCCCTCCAATGCCAGCTGATGCATGAAAAAGAATGCTATTCCTTTTATCTTTATCCAAGTACAGGCTGCTCAGAAGGGATCTGAGAGGAAAGGAATAGCTTCACTACATGAAAGCAGAGGATGGAAGAAACTACACAGCAAAGGAATTACAGCAGAGCCTACATGCAGGGGATTCCTCAAGAATTTAAAATAAGACATGACAAGGAAGAGGGAGGGAAAAAAGAATTTAGCAATCTGTCCAGTGGCTGATGATACTCTGACAAAATGATTTAACTGAAATGGCTGCACAACCAAAGCTACAGCTACTAAGTTAAAAAGCTGTGTTGAAAACTGATACTCCAACTGCTTCTTTACAAGATATATATAGAGAAAAACAAACCATTCTCAAAATTTCAGTAACAATTACAGTCAAGTCACTATCAACTGAAGTACACACATGTTAAGCTAATGCCAGCCCTAATGACAGAATGAAAGAGGTTAAGAGTAAGACTGAGAAAAAAGACATTGGCATTACAGAGGCTGAAATATGTAAAAAAAAAAAAAAAAACACACAATTCAGAAACAACCCTAAAGAGCAGAAAATAGCACAGTTGTAAGAAAATGAACTTATGTACACAGAAGGATAGTTCATCTACCTCTAAGAGTGGGAATATTTTATAAAGAAAAAAAAAAGGAGCCTTTAATGCATGGAGGCTGACATAAAAAGAACATAAAAAGGAACTCTGAGCGTACATAGCAAAGTACCAAATGTGGCTCCAAATTTGTAATGAAAAGTAAATCAAAAGAAAGAACATGATAAGAAGTACTAAGAATTTTTATTTCCTAGGAAAAAGAAAACTATCCAGAAGCTTAGAAGCTTTGCTGCTAATAACTCAACCAGATACTTCCCAGCACAGAGTATCTTCATAAAGTGTTTCCATAAAGCAGGAATCTCTGAGCTGTGGCTATTTTCCTTTGCTACTTGGCATACACTAGATGCAAACACTTTTCTAGCCACGCTGTGGGCACTGGACACCTCATCTTACCTTTCTTTCTTGCTTTGACAGCTTCTTCCCACAGTCTCAATGTCTCTACCTGCTTCCCTGGCCAGCTTGTCACATGCTGCTGCTGCTGCTGCTGCTGCTGCTGCTGCTTCTGGTTGCTGGTCTCTTCACTCATGCACGCTACTCCAAAGACAAACCAGAAACACCAAATTTACCCTGAAAAAGTGTGGGCTACTTTTCCAAAATCCAAAACTTAAGATACCTTGACTCCTCACACCTCTATGATCTTTATCATCTGACCCAATAATTTTTTTACTCTAGTACATCTTTTGTGCTATGTCTCTATTGGTCAAAATAGATACATTTAAAAAAAAAAAAATCCAGAAAGCTAGGGAAATCAATATAAAAGAATTCTTTGCTACATTAAAAAGCAAGTATTTTTCAGAACTGAACTTGGGTAATATTAGCATGGAATAATTGAGGCTCATCAAAATATCTAATATACTTAAGTTATTTGATCACAACGATGTACATTAAAAGTAAATTTCTGTAAAATTAACAAAGTTTGACATGCTAGATAATAAACTCAACATACTTACAAAGAAGCAAAAACAAATGACATTAAAACACATTAACATTCTTTCCCATTCACGTTTGGCCAGCTATTTTGAGAATCTCATGTTTCTGCCACATAAAGCACATATATAACAGAATACAGAATTAGGAAAACACTTTCTTCTGGTGGTTAGGGAGATCTTAAAAGAAAAAGCCTCTAAATGCAAGTACTGAATTTTATCCACAGATCCGTGGAATAGTCTATCTTTGGCTCTGAATTTAAGGTAAGCAAAGCATTTAAACATTCCAATGGATATGATAGCCCTTTTCTGTATAGATTTGGGTTTGGAAAGTAAAATTATTTAACACTGCTTTTATCTTTAGGTTACTGAGGACATGTTATTAATGCAATCAGGAGTTAGGAGGCACTTCTACCACAATTCTCACACACTAAAGCTTTCTATTCCAACTCCGAAGGAAGGGAAAACAGCTGCGGGGAAACTGTGCTCCTCTAACATGGGCATTATTAGTAGATGGTGAGGGAGTAAAGGCAAAATCAGTGGAGTGTTCATCAGTGTTGTCTGTATACGTGCATGTTAAGTGTATTTCCAACACTAACATACACTCTCCGCTGATGTGTGCTTGCGTACTTTAGTAACAGCAGGAAACAAGTAAGATGAATATTAATACGGTCCTGAGAACACAAGTGAAAATATCTTCAATATATCATTAAAAAAAACAATCTACACTCCATCAATCTGAACCACCACGAGAACGCGAGCTGGGGCGCCGCTCACTTTTGCTGATGCCCTGCTTGCACGTGTTGCAGTTGATACTCTGGCTCTGCCCATGCGTCTTTAGGTGGCTGGTGATGTACGCTGCGCTCAGGAGCTTCCCGCAGATGTTACAGGACACCTTGCCTTCGTGGCGCACCATGTGTGTCCGCAGTCTGTCTTTGGTGGCAAAGGCAGCAGTGCATGTCTGCATGAGGGAGGAAAACTTTTTTTAAATATAGACTATCCTGTTCTACTCATTTTAAAGTACGTTATATTCTAAGGTATTACCCTATCCAAGTAAGCAAGCAGACTGAATTAGTTGGATTTTAATTGCATGTCTTACCTAAAACTGTACTCATAACAAAACACCTGGTCAATTTTGGACTCTTACATTTCGAGGGAAAGAAAAAAATATCAAACAAGTAGTGAAAAGATGTGAGCTGTAGAGTCAGTCAACCTTGGATTTAAATCCAGCTTCCTAATTCACTAAACAGTGTAATACTCAGCAAGCTAGCTAACCTATCTGAATTTATTTCATCTGTAAAATGAAGGTAATACCTACCTCACAAAATTACTGGTGGATTAAGAGCCTGGCCCACGGCCTCATAGCAGGTATTCACTCAATGACACTAGTCTCCTTCCTCCAACTGGATTTTTCTTAGAATTCAATCATTTACTTAATAAAATCAGTTATTAACAAATTTAACTAAAAGGAGCACAAAAAGACTTTCTGCATAAAAAACAGAATTACTGACACCTAACAGTCATTTCATTAAAATTCTTAAACTTTTCATTACCACAATTTATGTCATTAAAAATGCTCCAATGTGGCAATAGCAGACAAAAATCCAGTAAGTGGTTACATTTGGGAAAACATCCCTATTTTCTTCTATTAGAGTTAAAACAACCTCAACCATCAGCCCAGAAATTAACTTAAAGCCCTTCATTCATTTCAAATACAGTGACCTTTGCAAGACAATACATTTTTTTTTCTTATTACTAAACACTGCTGCCCAAGGAAAAGGAAATGTAGCTTAACAAAAACATTTATTTACATTTTTAAATGATCACGCCTCCCAGAAATAGAAGCTGTCATTTATGTTTTATAAAACTAGAATTCAAGAGGACCACATTTACTTAAGTCAGTGATTTTAAGACTATTCAAGAATGGTGAGATTGGCTCAGACCTTCTGGATAATGTGCATTAAGTGCTACACTAAGGATAAGTCATTTTAACTCTTACTTGGCATTTGAAGGGTCTTTCTGTTGAATGGACATGTTTTACGTGACAGCTTAAGTGGTCAGGCCTGTGAAAGAGAGAGTTTCAACAGAAGATGTAATGGAACACACATAGAGAAATGCTACTTACTGTGATGTTTACATGCTTGGCAGATATGGGTGGGGGGCATTTTAAAGAAAGCTAGCAGAATTACCAACTCCCCCACCCCCCAGTGCAAGCCTCCTTACCTCTCTTACCATAAACAAAAGTCTTAGTCCTTTACTTGTTAATTTTCTCTTCTAGTCAACATCAAATCATACTAGGTCTTGACTCTTTACAGTTACAGAATACCCAAAATTTACTATCACTTGCCAGAGACAACTGCTATTAATATTAACTTTAAACAGCCTTTACAAATGAAAATTAGTGAAATGTTAGTAACCAGAGAGAAATGGAAAAACACGCTCTCTTAAAAGTTTTAAGAGTATCCAAGGTCATCCCAACTTCCAGGATATGTTTCCTTGATTTGTGCAGTTAACCTCAAGACCAGTCACCCAACTGAACCGAAAAGTACTGGTTTTGCAGTGATAAGAAGTGTTGCTGTGCCGAATAAAGGCCTGAGTCCACCAAGGCACTTCTTAAACGAAATAATTAGTTAATCCCTATGTCACACTTGTCAACCACACCAAACTGGAATTAGCCCTGGAGGTATAATACTTTATCTGTCACCAATCTCCTCTAATAAGGCAGGCCTGCACATATCTAGTCTCACATAAACATTCTAGATCTAGAGATTGTACTGATACCATGATAGGAAAAAAAAAAAAACACAAAGAAACAAAGCAAAACGCACTACCTCGAGAAGCCTTTCCCACAAACACTGCAAGTATAAGGTTTGGTGATGCCTCCTTCGTGAGACCTCACGTGGTAAGTCATGCGGTCCTTCCTCTTGAAGCGCTGATTGCAAATAGGACACTCGAAGGGCTTTTCGTCCGAATGGGAGAGCTTGTGCCGGTTGAGGTGGTACACATCTCGGAAGGCCTTCCCACACATCTCACACGCGTGGTTCTTCTTGACAGGCTTACTGGGTTTCTTGACAGACTGGGTCACGGGCATAGCTGTGCTGCTGGCACTGCTGCTGGGGTTGGTGCCCGAGGAAGATGTAGTGACTGTGGACAAGATGCCTGCAATGGTGGAGACCAGCGAAGTTCGGCTGCTGTCCCCAGCGATGGTGGAGATGAGGGGAACCACCGTGGTGGGGGTTTTCTTTGGCCGGGACACCAGCTTGATGCCTGTGTGGCAGGACTCGTGCCGCCTCAGGTGATAGCTGTCCCTGAAAGCTTTACTGCAGTAAGTGCACACAAAGGAAGTTTTGGGCTTTTCTTTCTTAATCCCAATGGCATCCTTTAATGTTTCTGGAGCAGCCTGAGGTTTCTGAGTTATCGGTATTGGAAGCAATGGTTTCTGATCAGGGGGCTCCACAGCAGAGCTCAGAAGGGGCAGCAAACTGTTCTGTGCTGCCTGCTGCTGATGATGGGAGGCTTCATGGGCCTAAAATCAAACATTCACACTTCAGAAACTTGGCCTCTCACAACCACCCTCAAAATACAACATGCTTCAGACAACAGAGACCAGAAGAAACAATCAATGAGCCTGTAAGCTACTCTCTGCAGCAGAGATCCAGCAACTACCTAGCTACTCTCAGAGCTCCCATTACAAAGCACTTAAAATCACTGCACAGACACAAAACTTTTGCAAATAAATTGCTGACAGTGATCTTGCTTTCAAACAGCTGACTAAACTACACACCACCCTGGTTCATAAGGGACATACCAGCTGACGAAACCAGTTTGTGTTAGTCTGCCAGTGCTGAAACCAAGTTTAAATAACTTGTCAAAAAAATTACACTTTAGACTTAAAAGAGTTTAATAGTACCTTACTGCAGTAATGCACAAGCCACACACTCAGACACATATACATACAGACATATTATCATCTACTTGTTTATTTTACCTAGGAAAAGACAGGCACTAGTTCTGGGAATACGTATGCTAGTTGTTAAGTTTACTTTCAAAGTTTTCACTTAATTTTACTAAAAGATTTGGCTGAAATGAAACCTGGAAGGTATCTGTGAAGGCAGCCCCCAGCAGACACCTGTCAGTTGTTTTTTAGTTTATTTCATCTCATCCTTTAGCAACACTAGTTCAAACCCTAAACTCAAACTAGTAAGAGAAAACAAGATATAAATAATTTAAATTCCTTTCATTTTCACCTACTTCTAGTGGTTCTAAGTCCTGTTAAAAGTATTGGGCATTTGCTGTTATAAAGTGCTTTCCACTCCTCCAAAACTGGGGGCTGGACACTGTTTGGAAATTTTCTTTAGCTGCACTGAAACCAACATTTCGTTGTGGATCAGGTTCTTGGTATTTATGAGTAATTAGTCTCTTGGATTTGATTCTTCCGAAATTGTCCATACCTCCATACTGATAAACATTTAGGAAATGATGGGGAAAAAATTCCTGAAATAGTTCTTCCTAATATGTTGTACTTGATCAACATGAATTTTGAAACTCTTGACAGTAACCCTGAGCCCCTGTGCTTGAGTTTTGTAATCCTAAAAGGATACATGCACTCAGAGCTAAGAGTTCCAAATATTTAAAGCATACAACATCTTTGGAAGGGTCCATCCCATCAGCTTAGAGACTCTAGACACCTATTTACCCTTCATACTCTATAATCCCAGGTCCTACAGTTCACTCCATTAAGGAGAAAAAACCATGGAGACAGACAGGACACACTCACTCATTCACACACACACGCACACACAGCTCTTCTGATGAATAAGAACATCTACCACACACAGCCCCATGTTTACTTGATAGCAGCACAATAGTTAACTAAGCCTAGAACCAGACTCCCCTGAATCATCAGGAGATGTTACTGAGTTACCATTTTCAATCTAGTCATTTTGACTGAATCTTCCTTTTGTGCTTACTTATGAGCTCTCTTTTGAGACTTAGTGCTCATACTGAATTACAGTCCACGTTTCATTTAATTTAGGGAGCTCCTACCATTGTCAGGATCTACCCAAGTGACCTCAGTAGACACTTTTATAGAATTTGGACTCTAATCTTACCCCATCTCCAACCTGGCTGTAGGATACCCAAGCTTCCATATAATATATAAAAGGTTAATAGCTGAAGATAGCTCAAGATATACAATTTCAAAGGCTATCAGATCAGATAATAGGAAACGCAAATCTTCTGGACAAAGTTCAGACTTATAGTGTTTAGAGGCATTTTTCAATTCTAAACAACCATTAGTTCGATGGAGTACTAAAAGCACTTACTGCCATTTTACCAATTCAGATGTCTGTGGCAACATAAAGTATTTTTACAGCATTGCTGAAGCTCACTCTCACACGAGGTCACACCAGGTCCCTGCTTCTCGGGTGAAATGCTGTAGAATGCCTTGACCACTACAGGAATCACTCTCTGAGGATTCCTAGGATCCCCACACTTCTACATGAAGCCTTCTAAGAGGGGAACTGGGTTTCCCCAACTTGTTCTCTGGGGGAGAGACAGAGTAAAATAACAACCATGGCCTGCCTTCAGTTAGGTGATTTTTTAAAATATATAACTTCTGGGTAGACTGTTATTTGACTAGCATCATCAAACCAAAATTTATCTCCCATCTCTTTCAATAGCAAGGCTTTTCTTTTCTTTCTTAAAACCCTGCCCAAGCTTTCTTCTGGTGCTGGCAAAACAGAAATGTTACTTCATCACCCAGGGTGGTAGGATATGGCACCATGAAATCTCCAGTGCCAGAGGGTAAAAGATTTTGCACTGAAGAAATTAGCATCAGTGAGTCACATCTTGAATGTCCTGTTAGAGAAGAATCATCCATCAAACATTTTAACAGCTATGGCTTTCACTTTCCACCAGATTATTTGGAAAGCAAGCAGGTACTAAAATTGTTTTAAAATATAAATTCAATAGGATGCTCCAGGAAACAACAAGAGAGTTCGACTCTCCATTTCCCCAGTGAAAATTACTTAAAACTGGAACTGAGTAAGTCTATTCATACCTTTCCAGAGAAAAGACTGAAATATTCTCTTTACCCATTCAACTGTCCTCGGCTCTAAATTATCACTGCACACATTGCCAAGCCCAGGATCAAATATTAGCTTTCACACTTCTCCATCAGGTGGAAAAAAAGATTTTAATAGCTGAAAAAAATTAAATAATATAAAATCTAATTAAAAAGTTGATCAATAAATGCTTGGCATTTGCTTTCCCCAGGAAAAGAATAATAAAAGTATTAGAAAAGATTTTTCAACAGTTTTCCAAAAATCAGTTAGGGGGTTTTCTTTTATATAAAGAACTCTCAATTTTTTCCAATCTCCATTAAGAGAGAGTGCGTTTAATACGGTAAATCTAAATCATTCCTCATGTGAAAAATCACTTCAGTGGCCCATTTATCCCATATTTTAAAATGACCATTTGAAAGCTTTTTCTCAAGAGGGCATTTGCCACCTTCACACCAACCTGGATGCAAGCTGGTTATATATCATTTCTTTTCCAATGCATTTTTAAGTTGGCTTATCTCATTATCAATCTCATCAAAGCACGTTAAAACAATACTAGATCAGAATGAGAAAAAGGCCAAGTTAGTGAATTCCATAATTTTGAGTATGCTCAATTTTAAGAAGCCTGAATATAATACAATTATTTAAAAAGCAAATTACATTCGAAAGAATATATCTTCAAACAATAAACCATCTCTACACAATAGGCAACGTTTAGAATTATCCAGTTCCCTATATTAACTCCACTGGGATGGGTCCAGGGGCTGGGAGGATTCTTTTTGAAAATTCTGCATCCGTTCTTGGTTAGTCACAAAAGGTTTCAAGCACCCAAGCTACTGGTTTGGGATTTCGAGAAGTTATTCAAAGAAGGAAAATAACTCAAAGAGGCGGGAAGAACGCACTTAAAGTGACGAGCTTCCTAGCCTCCAGTTCCCAAGTTTCCCCGTGAGCTCATTACTACTGCCCACCAAGTGCTTCGTTTGCAAACAGAAACGGAGCAGGAAAAAAAAGAAAAAGTTCTCGGTCTTCTAAACAGGGGTCCCCACCTCAAGTGAGCCGACAAGAGGACTGCCAACATATCGGCCACAGTCACCTTCAAGTTTTTTGCAAAAAATGAAGACCAACACCCCACGAATGACTCATCTGGGGGCTTTGTAAGCGGACTTTGTTTGCTCTCTCCACTTGCCGTCTCCCCCACTTGGCTGGAGAAGACGCTCGAGGTGGGACGAGAGAAGCGCGCCCCGGGAGAAGGTGGGGCCTCCGAGTCCTGGCCCCCCCGCACCCCCCTCCCCGGCCGGGGGATTCCCCGGGCTGAATGGGACGGCGGGAGAGCTGGACAGAGGGAGCGGGTGTCAGCTGCCAAGGCTCGGCAGAGGCTTGCGAGAGAAAACACGTAAAGCCAGAGAAAAAGTTTGGGGAGGGGACACACAGTCACAACACCCCCAACTGGGTAAACACGAGGGGGGCGGCGGGAAGGGGGAGTGGCGGGGAGCCCAGGGATACCCGCTATTCGCGGGGACGGGGCGCGGGGGGGGTGTCAGAAAGTCAACACACGCACAAAAAGAGAGGCGGAAAGAACGGAGAGCGAGCGAAAGACAGACCAAGTAGGGGGGACTGAGTGGGACCCGGGGACCCCCTCACCCCACGGCGTGGGCCC
Source organism: Cervus canadensis (assembly GCF_019320065.1). NCBI lineage: Eukaryota > Metazoa > Chordata > Mammalia > Artiodactyla > Cervidae > Cervus > Cervus canadensis. The sequence goes on along the minus strand of NC_057386.1, from coordinate 51,359,377 downwards.
CGGCCCGGCGCGCCGCGGCCAAGCGGACCGCGCTCTCCAGCGGCCCGGCGCCCTCCTTTCTCCGGGCCGCGGGCGGTGACAGCGGCCGGCCTCCTCCCTTCCCCTCCGGGGCGGGAGCGAAGGGTGTGTGCGTGTGCGTGTGTGTGCTGGGGGGGCCCGGGGGTCACCCCGAGGCCTGCTTTCTCCCCCGCGCCCCGCGAGGCCGCCTCCTTTCCCCTCAGCAGCCCCGCTCCGCCGGGGCGGGCGGGCGGAAAAACAAAGGGGGATTAAGGCCGGGCCGGAGAGCGGGGCCGGGAGGGAGGGAGGAGGAGCGCCCGCCCGCCCGCCCGCCAGCCCCGGGCCCGGCCCCCCTGTGCCCCCCCGTGCCCCCCCGGGGGGGCCCCAGTACCTGGAACAGGAACGCGGTCCAGTTGGCCTCCATGGCTGCGGCGGCCGACCCCCCTCCTCCCCACTCCCCCCGCTCGGGGCGCCTCCTCAGCCGGAGGAGGCGACAACAAAGCGGCGGCGGCGGCGGCGGCGGCAGCGGCAGCGGCGGCTCCTCAACATGGCAGCGCCGAGCGCGGCCACTTCCGGTAACCTCCGGGACGCACCACCGCCGCGGCGAGCGCGGGCGGGGGGGGAGCCCCGAGCCGGCCGCCGCCGCCCCCGGCGGCCCCGACCCCTCCCGCGCGGCCCCGCGGCCGGCTCTCGGCCTCGGAGCTCAGCCAGTGCCCGCCGGCGGTGGGGTCGGGGCCCCCGCGGCGGGGCCGGGGTGGGGCCGGGGGCGGGGATGGGGCGCGGCGTCCCCCCCCGCGGGGGTGTGTGGTGCTGCGGTCCGCGGCCCAGGCAGCCGGAGCAGGGGGAGCCCGGGAGAGAACATGGAGGACGCCAGGGTCTGGCGCGGCCTCGCTGGGCACGGCCGCGCCGGCGGCGGCGACGCCGGCCCGGCGCCCGGCAGCATCGCGTCCCCGGCAGGCCCTCGGCGGAAGGCGCGGGCTGCGGCGGTTCCGGGGCTCTCCGGTCCCCTTTGCGCAGCATGGCCCCTACCTCCAAGCTGGAGGAAGCCCCTTCGACTTGGAGTGTCTCTCCAGGCTGGTATTTCATCCCAGCGAAAGCTCCGCACTCTTGGCGCGACACGCATCTCTGAGTGGCCTTCCAGCTCAAGCAGGGAATCCCACTGGGGTGCAGCCTCACATCCTCCCTGTGCAGAAGGAAACACTTCCCACGCGCAGAGGTGTCATTACTGGGTTATTCTTGGGTGAAGGGCTGAGCTTTCCCATCCTCCTCCTAACTTCAGATACGATGTGAAATTCTACTTAACACCCCCCTCTCCCGCCGCCCAAAAAAAATTTTTAAAGAGAAAGTATAGACAAATTGTTTTAGTTCTTTAGCACAGTCTGCTTCTTCACACCCCCCGACCCCCCGCCCCAAACAAAAATCGAACTTCTGGTTGGACAGCGTCAGATGTCACTGAGGTGACCCCAGCCTCTGTTTGCAGTTCCAAGCCTTCCGTGTAGGCGTCACTGCTACTGGAGCTTTGTATGATGATGCCCTGAACGTATTCTAACCATTCCTCACATAGAGGTAGCTATTGGGAATAGCAGACAGGCTATTATTAAACAATTGCCTCCAGTCCTGTAAGTCTCCTGTGGCGGGAAATGAGGGGGCAGGCTCTGTCAGTTTTTTTATAAATTCTGGTTTTAAAAAAAAATCCTCAGGTAGTCACATTATTTCAAGACTTAAACATCTTTCATAATTGACTCTCTCTTATCTTAGCCCCTCCATTTATTCCTCTTAAGTCACATTCTAATCAAGGTCACCATCTCCAGTTTCCCCCGTACATACACAATAAAAATAAAACGGTTGTGGAATTTGATTGGTAAAAGAAACTGAAGAGGCACAGTAATCGACAGTCTGTGTTTCTTTTCCATCCACTACACATGCATAGCTGCTGCCCACTCTCCTCTCCTCAGTCACCAGAGTGAAGGGGCTGGCCAACGTCGTCTGACTCCCTACTGGAAGTCTTGGGGACCAATAAGAAGTTCTGTAGTTTCAATCAGTGGCAGAAGCAGGTAACACATCAGGGAACCAGTCAGCCTAGGACAGGAGGGGACAGAAAATGATGAATAGTTTCTGATTACACTCCTCAGCTAAACTGCTACAGTGGCCCTTTATGTCTGCTAAAAAATGTCCATTAGTCTCTTTTGCAAAGAGAAATAAATGGTTCAGGAAGCCTAAGCTTATATATACATATAAGATAAGGAAAGAACCAAGATGTAAACCTAAGAAATTAACTAGGTAAACTAAAACCTTTTGGCTCTGACCTGAGACACTGCACATTCTTTTGTTTTCATTCAGGGAATGCAGGTCTCTGCTTCTTTCCTACTTTAACACATTGACTTCAAGGTCTCTGTAATATATCTCTCCTCAGTGTTTCTCCTCCCCTGTACAGCCTCTCCTACTTTGCTGCCTTTCAAACTGTGGTGAAAATGAAGCTTCAGGATTCTAAGACTAGCACTTGATGAAGACCATTTTTCTAATGACAATGTTGCTGGACTCTCTTGAACTTCTTTCCCCAGAATCTAGAAAACCCTTTTTAGCAGTCCTTCTCAAAAACCTCTGGAGACAGGGTTCCCCACTACTACAAAGTAGACGTCAAGTAAAACTGTCTAGTTCTCATTACTGAAGAGCGGGATTCAGAAGTATCACTTTTCTTGAGGTAAATGGCTCATTTTTCTATCCATGAGATGAAACCAGAATTCCTAATTGCTCCGATTTTTCTTTCCCCTTAAAAAGAAAAATGAACAACCTTTTAAATTCAGATGAAATGTTAAATCTTAGGCTATTTTCCAAAGAAACCACCCAAAAGTTTGGAACGAGTACTCAAAAACAATCAGCTCCAACTGTTTTGAGGAATATAATGAAATTAGGATGATCAAATATTCCATCCTTAGGACAGACAGAATCTTTAACTACAAACAAAATGAACCCCTCTCCTCAAGCCTGCTTCCACAGACCATACTGGGGCCCAATCAAAACAGCAATGTCTAAGGATAATAAATTCATCTTGATTATTGTAAACAACTTTCAGTGAGTGCGTCAGCGGTGTTACCTCCAGATATGATGAATAACTGAAATGTCTGGTGTCTAAGACAAAAAAAAAAAAAAAAAAAATACACATGCCTACATCCACCCAAATAAAATTCAGATTCCCTTCCCACCCTGTTCAGGTTCTTTCCCACCTTCTCTGCCCCAGTGTGTACAACCTGTAACTTAATCTTTCAGGGCCTCAATTTCCTCATCTGGAAAATGAGAACAAAGTAAATACCTACCTCACATATAGGACTGTGGATAAAAGAGAAATGTAGACTAAAGGAGAAATGTGTATAAAAAGCTTAGAACATTCCCTGGAATATAACACGTGCTAAGAAGGTATTTTTATTGGTGCTACTTAATGGTTCTAGATGAAGTCTGGGACTGGGAATTCTGCATAAGAGCCCTGAGCCAGTTAACTTTCTCTCAGAGTAACAAGTTTTTCCCTGTGCCCCACCCACCCCTCCCTCAAAGAGCCCCAAGGTAAACAGCCAAAAGGCTAATGACACATGACAAAGGAAGAGACCTATTAAGATTAGCATTTCCAAAGCAACTTTTAGCAAACATTAGAAAGTAACAGGATAGTTCCTTCCCATTTTTAAAAGGACTTTAAAATCGTGTGAGTACATTAAGATTAGATTCAGAAGCTGAGGAATAGAAACCATCTCTGCTATTGTCAATTACTTTTCCCAAGAAAGACTGCTCAATAAAGCAAAACCGAGTCAAATCCAAAACTTTTCATAGAGACCATCTACTTAGGAGCAGCTTCAAATTCGCAGTTAAGAACTAATGCTTCATGCAAGAAAGCTGGAACTAACAGATCTACTAGTAAAAATCAAGACTGCAATATTTACCAAAAATATCAGCTAGAGAAATGATACCCTTCATTAACAGCCTCAGTGCAACTGAAGAGAAAGGACACACACTCTACCAGACCAAACCAAAGGTAACAACCACCCCACCAACACCTCCACCCCACACCCCCTCCCACACACACAAGAGAGACACAAAAACAAAAACAACCAAGCCTCTCTGAGAAGAAAGCAGAAGTTAATCCGCCCTTCCCACCTCCCCACACCAAGGGCTTTAAGCCAACTGCCTGTGGCCCATGTGGTCAGAAGTTGGGTTTGTGTTTCAATTCCACCACCTAAAGTGTCATCACTAGTTATTTCTGTCTTAACTGGTAAGGTGAGGAAGGAGAAACAACAAAGACTCCCCCCCCACCCCAAATACCAATTTAAATCCTTTAACAGCTTGAACATAGTCACGGAGAACAAAGGGACAGGGAATAAATCTACCCATTTCCCTAGCAGACCTACTGGTAGTTGAGAGTCCTGAAATACTCCTTTGTTTCTAAGAAGGGCCATATGCCCCAGATACCCAAAACCTATCCAAAGCCATGGTTAACACATTTATCACCTTCACTCTTCCTGAAGGAAGCTACTACACACCATGCTTAACCTTTCAGTTCCACCCATAAAACATTTGAGTAGAAATACCTTCCATTTTACAACTCCTAAATGGCTGATAGAGGACATACAACAAATAGCAAGCGAAACAGCATAGGACACAAGAAGGAAAGAAACTAAGACAGGTCAAAAATACACCAAGTAAGAAATTTAATACAACTGGAAAACATTGCTCTCAGGCACCAGCATTTCTCCTTTGGACACCTGTTCCTCCCTGCCCTCAGATGCCCCAAGCCCAGGGTGATGGCTGAGCTTGAAAAAAGTTGACAGGTCACGCAAACTTCGTGGGGCTGAACCAAACTAGAAAGCTTAGTTCAGTGACATCATGCTAATAGTCAAAAACATAAATCCTTACATAAGCAGGTACTCTGGTACAAAGGAAAAGCTCTTTCCAGTGGTGTAGCCTCCACCCCAAATATATTCCACTGGTTAAAACAGGGATATAATGACACTACACACATTGTGCTAGTAGTCATCCATCTCCATTACCGAAAAAATGATCCATTTGCAAAAAAATAAAAAATTTTAAAATGGTGCTTGTTAATGGCTGTCCAGAAGCTCTTGAGAAGACTGGGGCAGAGCAAGAACATACATATTGAATAAACGCTCTTTACCCAAATTCCAACAGAAACATCTCAATTTCGTCTTCATCTCAGACTCCATGGTTCAAATAGGATTCTGTTTCTCTTAGGCTTCAAAGAGTTACCATGTTAATACATTGCAGATCTTATAACTCCCTCTTTCTGAATTGGTGCTCCTTCCTCTTCCTTTCATTGGCCTAGATAAAAAAAAGCCTCATTGGGTCAATTTGATATTCAACTGAGGATCCCTCTATTCTGCATAGTGAAAGAAACAGGAAATAATGACACAGGTTTTGAAGAACCTATTATGTTCCCTGAGTGAGGGACATGAGCAGTGGTGACCTAAGACACTGAAGTAGCATCACAAAACTTAGTTAGACTAAGCTTTAGGTAGGTTGCTCCACTCTAGACAGCAATGCTGAGATGGCAACACAAGGTCAGAACAGTGTAAGATCTGGCACAAGCTCCAGATTTGCTTCTTTAAGGGTGTTTCTTGACTCTGAGAAGCTGCCTAAAGTTCTACAGTCAGTCATCTGGCCCAGTATACAAGCAGGTGCAGGGAACCTGGCAAGCTGGTTTTTAAACTCCACAGAGACAACAGTTGTACTCAGCATTTAATCCTTAAGTTGTGTACTAAAACATAAAGCTTACCTGCTATCCACTACTACTACGTGAAGCATTTCACCCTTGATTTCCTGAACCGTGGCAGCAAGCTCTTTGCTAGACCTGAAGAGGACAATTCCTAGAGGGCAGGATAGATTCTGACTTGGTGAACAATTTACTATGATACACAGGGAAAATGGATCAGATTCAGAGAATCTAGATGTTTCCTCTGAAGTAATTTTAGTCTCCAAAATAAAGCACACAAAGCTCTGCTCAACTAGTTGACAGAAGTTACTTAGCCCTTTACCCCCAGGCCTGACCCTGTCCTCTGCAAGCTGTTTTACTGACCTTACATTAAGTCCCTCCCCAACTTCCTAGCTCCCAGCTGTTTCCTCTTATTTTTCCAGCTTCCTCGCTCCTCACCCACCCCACCACCTCTCATTTCACTTTCTCTCCCTGCTCCTCCCCTTTTATTCAGCAGTGAGTGCTGACAGCAGATGGCAAGTACTCAATTCAAGCCAGTAAAAATGCATCCAAAGCATCAGGTAAAACGCAGTCCCAGAAATAATCCTGGGGGTTGCAATACATACTATCTCTGCCTCTCACTGATTTATTCTTTAAATAGGAAAGGCATATGTTCATTCTTAACATATGGAAGATTATCTTCAGACCAATTTATTAAAACTAAATTAGGTAGCTAGTTTTGCTTAGTTATGCTTCTTAGGGACAAGAGGATTTTTTTGTTTGCATTAGAATTGATAAATTTTATTCCTAATTTGTCCAGGATCTACACAGTACATTTAGCAAAATTCATGAAGCCTTAGGAAGCCCCCACGTATGTTCTATACGCAAGTTCATTTAGCTAAAGATCAGTTACTCTGATCACTTAAGCAAAGCATATGGAAGGTCCAAGTTCATACAATCTGTGATTAGCTTTCTCCCCACAGAAGAGCTAAAAAAACTGAAAGCAAACCTCAACTACTAGAGGGAGGTTTGGGATTTGTTCCACAGTGATCTTAAAACCACAGGAATTTGGGGATGGAAATGTACCTGAGAAAATAGGAAAGGGAGAGGGAAAAGGCACCTCAAGGCCACAGCTTCAATCAGTAAAGTTTAACTTAAGTTTCCCCCATGGTTCTAAGAACCCTGGTAAACGCCTAGTCCTAGAGATACCGCATGGATGCTATCTAATCAGCTCAGCTTCAGCCCAAAATTCAGGCCATGCTATCTCCAACCTAGAATGATATATTCTAGGTTTTGAAAGGCTAGCCAAGACACCCTAGGTACTAACTTTCCTGTTCATAATGGATTGGACAAAACAAAGACCTCCTAATGTGGATTCTCTCCTTAGAAAAATGGCTCATGTGTAGAACTATGCCATAACTATCATCCTTTTTCAGTAAGCAAATATTTATGAAGCATCTACTTAAGGCCAGGAACTGTACTAGTCAGTCACTGGATACTTTTAAGAATCTCCTCCAATAGAGAAATCAAAACTTGAACGAATTATAGACTAGTTAGATGTTTATACAAAATGATTATAAGAGCACTGGGAAGAAAACAAAATATTAAAAGGGCTACTTGTTCTACTAAATGAGACTTCATTGGTTCTCACATAACTGACAGCTTTGACACTGGACTGTCATCTAGGGTTGAATACCACAACTAATGCCTAATAGGCTGTATGCTCAGGACCAAGTATAATGCAGACTGTTACTGCAAACTGGAAAGTCATCACACATTGCTTTTAAAGCAATTCAATCTGGTTTTGTGTATCAGATCTATTTTGCTAATATGAATTTAAGTGTACACTTAGCTAACAAAACAAGTGCATGTTTACAAACATTTACCCATTCTCAGCATCTTTTTCGTGCTACTATCCTTTGTGAGATTGCAGCTTGTTAAGAGTCGATAGCCAGTTTCTGGCCACTGTCTGATCTGCCTTCTGCGGGGCCAGTGTGACCAGAAGGGGTCAACAGAGGGCAAGGGCTTCTCTGATGCTGGCTGTGCACTGCACACTGGAAAGCCAGGGAGCTAAGTACCCCACTCTGTGCTGCTGGTCTCTGGCCAGTGTGACAAGATGAACACTGCTTTCAAACAGCCCCATCAACCTGGCTAAGAACATGGATCAAAGACAGCACCACGGGGCACCCTGGTGGCATCAGGTGGGTATTACAGATAGTGATCACTTGGGTCAAAGACTTCTCTTTCCCCCCAACCTCTCCACTGGAAAAAGGCTGTTTTTAAAAATCAATATAGTAATAAAATAAACAAGCACTAAAAGACATGGACTCAAGTTCTGGGTCTGTCACTTTAACATCTTAGTCCATTTCCTCCAACTCCAAAATAAGGCTAGAAACACTGGAGAATTAAAAGGAGTCAAAGCACTCCAAAAAAACAGCTACTACGTCTACTAAGTATTTATCCTATGTCCTTACATTTTCCCCTCTAACTTTTCCATTAAGAAGGTAGAAAATGGCACAAACTCTTGAAGTCACTACTTTGGAAATAAGCCCAATCTGATTGGAGGACCACACTACATATAAGATCTAAGCTATGCAGTTCACCTGCTGAGGATTTCATGAACGTATTTATACATCAACAGTAAGGTGAGTGTTGTGTACCAGGCATCTTAGAAAAAGTGTCAGAAAGTTATTAAATACAGATTTTGGTCTCCAGGAGTTTACCATGAAGCTAGAGGGATAAAAACATACATGAAATCAGACACCAGTTTAAGGGCAACATGCAGGTGTACCCATTACGTGACACTATGTATGTTGAAGAAAAGCAAAGCAGAAATACAATGCAATTAGTGCAAGACTGCTTTAGTCTTTAGCAGATCATGAAGGGAAGAATTTTCAAAGGCAAAAGTAATGTGAGTGCTTTTAAGATTTGTGAATTTGCAGAGTCCGTGGCTTTGAGAACTGCTTATGCTAGTTGATCCTCTATCAGCCTAAGGATCAGGGTCAGGGTCCTGGAGTAATGTTAAGATTCCTAAACCAGTAATATACTACCCAGTTTCTTCATTCTATATATGAATCTCTTTATGGATAACTACGAATAAAGAAGAACCAAAATAATTCAATCCTAATGAGAAAACTGTAGAAACTGAGACAGGGTTACTAAATTCAGAATTAAGGCTTCTTCTGTAAGAATTATACTTAATAATGGAAAATCCAGGAGAAAGCAGGGAGACCTGGGTTTGGAAGATCCCCTGGAGAAGGGAAAGGTTACTCACTCCAGTATTCTGGCCTGGAGAATTCCATGGACTGTATAGTATCCATGGGGTTGCAGAGAGTCAGACACAACTGACTTTCACTTCGGGAGAAAGAAAGAGAGGGAACCCCTCTGCTCCTTTAGGAGACAACATTTGTTTTTACAATTATACATGACTTAAACTAGCATTTAAATTTGTTGACCCTGGAACACAGGCTTGACTATGCAGATCCACTTGTATGTTTGTTTTTTTCAGTACTACACAATCTATGGTTGGTTGAATCTGCAGATGCATTAACTGCAGATACAGAAGGTTGACTGTAGTTAATTTTACACCGTGTGGCAGGTCAGCACCTCTAACTGACATGAATGACCAACAGTAATTTGCATTTCCTATTTTCACAGCTGAGAAACTATTTGATGCAATGTTAGGATTACCACTTTCTCCAATAATCTACCCAGTTAACCAATAGTTTGTGGACTAGGTTTCTGTATCACTTTGCTTTTAAGGAGTACTAAGTTCTTTCTCTTTGATAATCAACATTTATTAAAGTGCCAAATGGAGGTGGGAAACAAATCCAAACAGCATTTTGAAGAACTCCATCTAGCAAGTAAACATATGGCTCACTGGGAAATGCCAATACAACAAAAATTCTACTGGGTAGAAAAAATTAACACACAAATTTCAACAGTAATAAAATTGTGAGACTAAATGCATCACAGGTCTAGAGCTATTTTACGGGTTTCGAAGCTTGCTTTTTATAATTTCAGAAATTAAATCTAACTTGACAGTGATAAGGACAAGAAGCAGCAGGGTGACTGCTATTAAGGGCAGAAAAGTTTGAAAACATAAAAAAAATATGGAAGTAAAAACAATCATGATCAGTAAAAAATATTTACCAGATCAACCAGAGCAGGGAAAATGTGATTGAAAATGGTGATAAATTGTAGACTACAGCCCACTGTTTCATACTAGACAAGCAAGTTTTAGGAAGATCAGACTTGATGGCCAGGATGGAGGTGGCCAGTTAACTGGTTTTTCATTTCTTCAGTAATGATTTTGGCTGTACGGACAAAGATGTCAGCATGGCAAATGAAGTTGGGAGACAAATCCAAACAGCATTTTGAAGTACTCCATCTGGGAAGTAAACAAAACCTTACTCTAGTTCAAGTGACAGACACAACTGCATGGTGGCTAGAAACTGGTTATATTCAGACACAGAACTTGACTCCCACCATGCTGTTTACTATGTAGTTTCAGAGAACAAAGGGACCACTTTTTTTTGGTAGTGAGCTTGTTAACCAACAAGCACTCTTATTGTTGTGTACACTTGCAGTGTACTGTTAACCAACATTTTACATTTCAAGTTGTGCATGTACGTGCTCAGGTGCTTCAGTCATGTCCAACCCTTTGTGACCCCATGGACTGTATGTAGCCTGCCAGACTCCTCAGTCCATGGGATTCTCCAGGCGAGAGTACTGGAGTGGGTTGCCATGCCCTCCTCCAGAGGATCTTCCTGACTCGGATTGAACCCGCATCTCCTACATCTCAGGTGGGTTCTTTACTGCTGACCACCAGGGAAGCCCCTTATGTTGTGGATGTCACTTATTTTGTAATTCAATTTAAGAAAAAAAATTCTCCAAAAGTTAGAAATATATCAGCTGATAAAAAGATGGAAAATGTCTTCATGTTACTTAGCTGCTTCTGTAAGTATTTGCAAACAGAAGAACCTAAGATTCTATTTACTGGTTACTTACTCAAGATACTCAGAAAGGGAAGTAGAGTAATTCACATTTATAGGTTTCTCTTTCTAAGCAACTGAACTGAGTAATCTACTGAACTGAGTGTCTATGCAGTGCACAGCACTGTGCCATGTACTTGGGAAGAAAAGGGAAAACAGGTTATGACCTGTTAGAAGAGAGACAATAAACAACTCACTGATTAAAGGTATACTGGCTAAGAGTTTTAAGATCCGGTAGAAAAATACTATGCATAATAAGGATTAGTGCTTTTTCAATGACTATCATGTGACAAACACTGTCTTGGTTCCTTAGAAAATAAACTCACGAATCCGGATGAGGCAGATAAATGGATAGAACATGACATATGCCATACCAGATATACACAAAAGTCTGTGCCAACACAGTATGATGGGTGTTAAATTTTGAGATAACTTTTGATACTGGGATAAGGTTATCAACAGCTTTAGATTCAGCCCAAGACTCCAAGTCCTAGTTAAAGGCTGTAGGTTATCTTTTGTCAACTGATGTAGTAGTCCAGTCATACGGATTAAACCTTAATAAATACAACCTGAAAGCTTATCTCAAACTTACAAAGGCCCTCCTAACACCCAGCACTTCCGGGTACAATTCTGCCATGCCATATGGCACTTAAAACAACCTCCAAGTTTAGCCTTTTTCTTTTACAAAGGGAATTCCAGATTTTCACTTTGAACAATTTAGGATTTAGCCTCTTCACAAGATAAATTAAGACATCAGAGCTAACATTTCTTGAATTAAGGGATAATTTAGTGCACTTTCAGTACTCAATCCAATTTGCAGCAAGGCTATTTTATTAGTTAGCAACTACCTTTGGTAGCCTAACTTGCTACATAAAATGTGAGCTTGGTAGGCAAGGTAATCTGTGTAAATGTGACTCTTCTAGAATACATTTATCCTCTTTTGGTGTTATTCAAAGCAGTTTGTAACATTTGTGTCTGAAGCCAAGTGCTCCCATATTGACTAAATGGTATCACAAGTGGGCCTAAAAAACTTATTTTTAGTGACAAAAAAGCTTGTGTCTTTTCTATTTTTGTAATGTAAAGTTGAAGGGAGGTTGGAATGACAAAATGCTGAAGTGTTAGTTCCTAACAGAGAAGTCAGTACTGACATTTTGATCACACTGTTCTGTTGAGCTGTTGTTGTTTGATCACTGCCTGTTCTGTAAAACAGAAAAATTTAAGTAGCCAACTTCATGAATAGACAGGGTTCTATGACACAACACACCGAAAGTCTCAGTATTAAGAAATAAGACTTATCATTCCAGAAAGTGTTTCACACCATATAAACAAAGGTTTCTCAAAGGATACTCATTTTTTATATCACATGACCAATTTCATGGCTAGATGGGGGGGGGGGGGCAGGGGTGGAATGGGTGGCACACATCTACTCCTGTACCTGATTCTTACACTTCTGGCCTTACTATTACATACTTGGGGATGTACAAGGCAGGCAGAAAAACAAGCAGCTTCACATCTTCAGCATTTTGTCCTAAGTCCCAGAACCTAGACAGTTTTCTGATTTATACAAGGTTGGTACTCATTAACTACTATTCAAAACCCAAAGGAAAAGGCAAAGGATTTTGACCAACAGATGGAGAGGCAAAGGTAGAGTTACAGGAAAAAAACTTAGACCAAAAAAATTCTAACTTTGGAGCTGACAGAGGATTAAGTTTCCACCTTGCTGTTACCATTCTTTGCCCTAGGGTATTTCCTGGTTAATTTTGCATCATAGCTCCCTCTAGTGGCTATGTGATTTTTTCCTAACATTTACTCAAATAAGGGGAGTGGAATAGACCATGGTAAACAAAATAACACCCCTCCAGACAACTCATTAGACATCTGGCATACCTTTAAAATTGTTTGCTCAAAGTACATTTGGTGAGGATGAGTATAGCATTCTATAGCTCTTAATTTCTACTATCTTTACACTGATAATCCTATCAGCAATTATAAAAAGTTTAAAAGTTTAACCTTTTTAAGAGATGAAGATGAAACACCCAGGATCTACTCAACTGTTTCTTCTGTTTTGCATACCTACATTAAATAGCAATCTCCTTATGTTTTCTCTCTTGCCAGTGAGCCACCTATTTTTAAATGTTTGAGATTTTTTTCTGCCTAAGAAGCACCAAGAACTTTTGTATAAGAAAAAGATCTTTCTCTCCTTTCATCCCTAAAAAATCACATTAAAAGGTTGTCAGGTACAGCTTTCAAAGTTACCAAGAAGCACGCCCCACCCCAATCTCAATCTTAAGTATAATCACATGGATAAGCTGTTTTAAGTATACTGTAAGTTCTTGGATCTACATTGTAAGCAAAATTTTTGCCAGGATTACTATTTCTTCAACAATCAGGAAACAAAATGAACACCTTTCTTTATAATCTCCCTTTACTTGATGCCAATCCCACCCTGTCCTATAGGATCAGATTCTTAGTTTAAAAAAATAGGTACTGGGAAAAATTACCCCCAAATAGAGTATTCCACCACATAGAATGGAATGGGAGAGTATTTATTTCCTTCAATGGAGACAATTACGAGTCCACTCTAGCAACAGAATATAAAAAAATCTGTCATACCTTTTCTGGTGGCTGCTTCAGCCTAAAGAAATGTGGAACTAACAGCTTAATAAAGAAATCAAGAGTAACTGGGTTTGTTTTCACTCACACACCCAAAACTACACAGAAGCCTTCGCTCCGTGTATTCCGTAACAGTTCTACAATCCCTTATCCAAACTCTCTAGGGCAGATGTATTTGAAATTCAGAGCGTTTTGCATTTTATAAAGGTTTCATATATAGAGCCTTTACCACATTAACACTCAGCACAACCTGTGGCAACTGACATTAGTATTTCTTAGTCACACCAAGTACAAAACAAATGCATTGATTTTGGTCATATTTTACATTCAATTTGCTTAACAACAAAAGATTTTGGAGTTCTGGGATAAAAGATTGTGAACCTGTTTTCTGTCTTTGCACTCTTCATACCGTGATAGAAATAGGTTAAACCAAAGAATGGCTATAACAGAACTTCAGTCTAATAGTTTCTTTCCTTTTAATACTATTTATGGTAAATACAGACATGTAACTTGTGATTTCATTACAACATCATGTACAAAGTAAGCAAAAAAGCACACAAATAATTCACAGAAACTTGAAAAAAAAAAAAAAAAGGCCCTTAACAAGCAAGATATATTTCAAAGACAAAACTGAGAAAGTTAAAATCTAGAATCACATTCAAGTTAAAGCACTACAATGAGTAGATACATAAACATTCCAAACTATAAAACTTATGGGGGAAAAACATTTTAAATGAAGGAAATCTGTTCACATTCCAAACAGCATTTTTAAAAAATTACTAAACTTTATTAAACATAAAATTCAGGTCCCAAACAATTAGGAATCAGAAAATGGGATTCTTACCTTTTGTTTCCAGGATGTAGGCTGAACAGCAAGGTGGGTTACTCAATCTGATGTTATGAGAAATAATTGCTTCTTAAGAGACTTAAACTTTTCCTTGATTAGAAAATAAATTATAAGCTCCCTACAACATCTAAGGGGACATAAATAGGGAGAAAGGCAGAAAATCCAAGACTGCTTTCTAAGAGTTGCTAATATAGGTAGAGATTTAAGGTCAATTTCTTAAGACTGACAAATAGTCTGCATCTCCTCTTACAATTAGTTGTCTAGTCTCCTCTTACTGAACTGGAACACCTGGCCCCTCTATCTTTCATACAGGTTAAAATCCTCTCTAATCTTAAACAGCCTATATACCAGGCAAGTAGTATTTTCCATCTCACTTCAATCTGGTTGGGACTACTAAAACTCCTAAAGTAGAGCTCATCTTTCAACTTAGCTTAAATGCACTCAACTTTTGAGTGAGGGCAATTTTCATCTTGGTCCTGTTTCCAAAATAATGAATACAAATAAACCCAGGGCCCACTCAAGTCTAGCTCTTTACAAAATCATTTCCACTTTTAACATCTTACAAAAAAACTTGAATAAACTTTTTGGCCAACTCAGATGAAACAACCTAGTTTTATGTATTGTCTACTCTTGCAACACTGTATTTTGAATTCCTACATTAAAACTAGTTACTCCCTTAATGGATCTATACAAAGTACTCTAAAAAAATGGAATCCTAATCTTGACTTTACTATCCCTTCTCTTCCTCCTGACATTCCACGAGGTTCATTAAATGTATTGGCTGGTGACCTTATGCAAATCTTCAGGCTGTCTCCACTATCAAGATTTCTAGTGTCTCCTAGATTTGAAATCACATCACCTGAAGAGCAGTCTTAAATTCTGCTTCCAATTATAATTAACACTCAAGGGAAATCTTATGATTTAGCTATTTTCTAGGTGCACAAAAAGTGGTCTGATGATCGTGACTATCAGGAAATCAGAAGAAAAAAGATCAGGAATACTAAGCAAAACCCCCTCCTTCCCCCAACTCTTAAGTGAAAATTTAGCACCAAGGGGCTACCAAGTAAAAGATACAAAAACTAGTAGGTGACAAGATGTCATGACTGCTTTGGTATGTTTTGGATAGTAACTATGATTGAGGAGAGTTCCAAGGCAAAATTTTAAAGAATGCCCAGCTTTTATTAGCAATGTTTCACTCAAATAAACAGTTCAATCTTCTAGTGTGCTATTCACATTTCAAACAGAAAATGTAATTTAAGAATTCTAATCTGTGCTGAATTTTAATACTTACCGATTTTTGAGATGAATTATTTTCATTGAGAAACTCAAAGGCTAATAATACCAACATTCACTAGTCATTACCTGATTTTACACAAAACTCTTCTGCTAATTACCAAAAATAAGCAGTATCCATAAACTTAGTCATTTTTAATCAGTTTTGCAGCTTATCCTCCAGAAACTAAATCACCCTTCATTTACCACATTACATACACAACTATCTTATTCTCACTTTTTTAATCTTCCCCTGAAGACTTTTACAATTAACAGTGAGATAATATCATTAGCAAATTCCTTTCAAGAACCTTTAAATTACTAACACAAACACAAAAATCAGAATCTTATCAATTTTAAGTATTAACTGAGACTAGTCACCCAGTAAAAAAATCTTACAAGAGGAAAAAGGACAACCATGCATAGTTTTTTAAAAAATGTTTATTTTTTTCAAAGAAAAACGGCAACAGCCAATTGGAAACCTACTTATTCTTCAACTCCAATTTTGTTTTCTTTAAATTTAGAAGTGACTTACTGATTTACTATTTTAAACAAACCCCCCCCTTTCCCCTTTAAATGTTTACCATCTACTCGTGCTGAATCCTTCCAAGGAGATTGCTCCAGCGTATATCTCCAGGTCCTCGCTTTGCTCCTTTTACCAAAAATGCAAAACACAATTCCATCGTGCATCTTAAGGGCTCCAATCGTCAAAAATAGGAAAAAAAAAATTCTTTGGAATAGCCAATTAAGTTGAATAAAAAAAAAAAAAAAATCCACACGAATGCGGTTTGGTTGGGGCAGGAATCCACTCCTATGTTCCTGGTAATCTGATCCCGCTCCATGAATCCTTGTAATTCATCCTCCCTATCCTATCCACATTATGATTTGAATCCAATGATCCAGCTCCAAGGATTGGGATCCAGTGAGCCCTCTCCAATCCAAACCTTTATAACCAGCAAAACCAAAAAAGAGGAGGCAAAATGTTAGATACTGTAATCAAAAAAGGTTTCTGGGGAATGATGAGTTATGTCTGTCATCAGTTTAACAGATGTACATCAATAACTATCAAATTCCCCAAAACAAGTTTCTGAATGGTGTTCTGATCAATTTTAGAAACTTAATCATCATAGAGACTAATTGGAAGAAGCATTTTATATTTACAGTTCAACTGATAATGCCAACACTTGTTACTGTACAGCGTATTACAGGTTTTGTGGTTGCAAAAAGTTAAGTAGTTGAAAAGTTTACTGGTACTGCTACCCCCCTAAGTCTAAACTAAATCTAACGCTCCCATTTGTAATTTAATTTGTAAATTAAAGTATTTTAAACATGAGTCAATTATGAATACTAGTTTAAAGGGGAAGGTGAGACTTAAAATTATTCCCAACTAGATTATCTACACCAATATGTTGGAATTCTATATTTTGCTTTCATTTTGTCTTTAAAAAATGAAGTAGCAACGCTATATCAGTCACACAGAGGACATGCAGATTTAGCAGTATTGATATTATACTCTATCTGGTTGGAATTAAAGACACCCTGTACCCACATGTACACCAACAGCAGGTCACACATTAACAGTTGTAACTAAGCATTATGACAAATTAGCCAGTTCTTCCCACATTAGTCCCTATTAAAACAAAAAAGGGAAGGGAGCAAAATAGTTACAAAATGGGCAATGTAATTTTGCCACAATTGCCAAGGTTTAAAGAGCAAAGCAATTGTAGCTAAAGGTAACTGCATAAGATGCTTACAAGTGTTTTATGGTAGATGTATAATCAATTTAAACCCTTGCCTTTTAGTATAAGGTCAATACTGCCAATTTCATCTGTGACAATAGCACTTGGAGTCATACCATTGCCTCCATTATTGATCTGATCCTCCTCAATCCTCCTTTTGACAATCCTAAAATGATTGAAATGTGCTCCACAATCCTTAATCCAAAGCATTCTTAATCCATCTCTTCAGATATGTCTACAGAAAGACACATGAAAAGCAAGATAAACATAAGAACTTCCCCAGGTAAGATAACCACAAACACCCCCAACATCCCAGTTCACACAAACCAGAGCAGAATAGACATTTACACAATATCACAGTCTGAAGAGCATGGAGAGTTAACTAAATTTAAACAATCCTGGCTATGACATCACTTAAAATACAATTTATCGACATGAGGGGAATGTAGATGTTAGGAGCAAGGGGTATTACACAAGAATGCAATTCAACACTTTAGCCCATTCTGAACAAAACAGTTTGAATTAAAAAATGAAAAGATTGTACTGAATAAAGGAAAACTGTATACAACATGGGTTCTACAAAAAAGTGTCACCAATCATCTTATGTACGAGAGCGAGATCTGCTATGACGGGGAGAATAGCGTGGTGATCCTCTGCTTCTCCTTGGGGAATAACTTCGACTCCTGCTGTTGCTTCTGCTACGGCTTCTGCTACGACTACGGCTTCGAGATCGAGATCTTCCATAACTTGGACTTCTGGGCCCATCAACTTTAACCCGGATGTAGGCAGTTTCTCCCTATTGAATAGACAGAACTTTCGATTGAAAGATCTAAGCTTTCACCTGTCTTCAGGCATGCTGAATGAATACAACGTAATTTAAACCAGAGGCACTTTACTGGGTTTACTTGGACACCCTTGCCTGAATCTTACCTTCAAATTCCACAGTTAAGACCACTGTATCCAATTCTGGCCAATAAAAAGAATAAGTGTATAACCTACCTCATGAGATCTAAACTTAGTGTTATCCAGTTTTCGAACTGCATAGGTCATATCTTCTTTCCGTACAAACTCCACGACACCAGTGCCATCTCGGTAAACATCAGCATAACATACATCACCTGCTTCACGCATGTGATCCTTTAAATCCTGCCAGCTTCCACTTGGAGGCAGTCCTGAAAAATATTTTTTTCAACAATTATACGAATATTTCACATTAAAGTTAAAATTTACATTAGAACCAGGACTACTTTAAAATTAATGATTAGTTTTAACATCTCAGGTTAAATATTCAAAATTCTAGAATTAAAAACCCCAAATTATTTGCAAAGTAATGATCTTCATATTCTAGGCACTGTAATCTAATTCGCTAAATCTCGAATACAGTAATTCCGGATTACTAAATTCATCCATGCGACTAAAATAATTTAAGATCTGGCATGAAAGCTAACATTTGTCAAACTGGTCATGCAAGGAAAACTTTAAAGTGTGGTATCTGACCAAAAGTGACATCAACCCGCACGGAACGGTAAACTCACCAGAGACAACCACTCTATTTTCAGAACGCCTGGAAGGGGGGCCATAGCGGCCCCGGGGAGCCCCGCCACCTCCACCCCCGCCGCCGCCTCGGCCTGTACCACGGCCGCTTCGAGGAAACTCCACCCGCAGACGATATCCATCGTAATCATAGCCGTCGCGACCGTACACCGCGTC
This sequence comes from Cervus canadensis, assembly GCF_019320065.1. Lineage (NCBI taxonomy): Eukaryota > Metazoa > Chordata > Mammalia > Artiodactyla > Cervidae > Cervus > Cervus canadensis. The sequence continues at coordinate 51,340,513 of NC_057386.1, read as the reverse complement.
TTCCGCATCCCTGCGTGATTACAGAAAGCCGAAAGGTAAGAAAATGGACCGGGAGGGGTGACTTAACTCCGTCGGGGAGCTAGCAGCGCCCCGCACATGCGCACCCGGGGTGGAAGAGCCCACATGCGCTGCATAATAGGAACGGCCCCTCCCCCACCCAGAAGCACGCCAGGCTCCTGACCACTACAGCAGCCCTCAGCGCCTCAGTTTCCCGCTCCGAGCCCGCAAGCCGGCTCTGGAGACGCCCGGGGGACCCAGTCACCAGAGAAGCCTCACCGACTCGGCTCCTCACTTCACTCGTGCACGGGCGATTCGTCTTGCTCCCAACCTCAGAGCCCACGTCCCCATTCTCTCTAAGGCCTTGGAGCATTCCCCAACTACTCCAACCAATATCCTCAAGGCCGCAAGTCCCTGGCCGCCTCACCGCGGGTCCTCGAACTCAACGAAGGCGAAGGGCGGTCCTCCGCGGCGATTCTTCAGGTCGATGTCGCGGATAGCACCGTATTTGTAGAACACGTCCTCAATGTCCTTGGTTCGGATGTCTGGAGGTAAGTTCCCTACGTAGATGCGGCAGTCGTTGTTCCCTGCCGGGCCACGAATCACACCACCTCCCGACATGGCGGCGACGAAAAGCGCGGACTCGAGAACAGGCCTTCCCACCAAGCCTAGCGAACGGCAGAGCGAGCCCGCCGCGACACCACGTCTCCCGCGGCCCCTCCAAAATGGCGCCTTTATCAGCTCGGCGCACGGATATGGGGGGGAGGGAGGTAGAGAAGCGGGAGGAAGCAGCTATTCGATTTCACTGCGCACGCTCAAGAGCGTAACGGGTGCTGCGAAAGAGACGCTGGCGCACGCCCGACGTCACCCTCCGCGCGAAGGGAAAAAAGTTCCCGCGTTCCCGTTGTGCCGAGAGCTTTGCAAAGGGAGTGACCGGCCGTGTGGTAAAGATTTAGGACAGAGCACTTGTAAAAGAGAGTTATTAATCTTGTCGAGTCCTGAAGAATAATCAGTTTCCCCAGGAATAAGTCTCCTAAAGCAAAGGCGCTTTGGAAGGATTTAGTGAAGCCTAGCCTATAGCTTTATCCCACCATGCTCTGCGGTGTTAACGGCCTTCGGCGGGAAAGACGCCCCCGGGGGCGGAGTCAAAGGGGGAGGGACCAGGCAGTTGCTCCGGAAACGGGGGCGTCTTAGGAGACTGCGCCCAGTTTGGGACTCGGCGTTGTCTGTGATTCTGTGCAGAGGCAAGCCGTCACTTTGTGTTTCCGCCCCGTCTCCTGTGAACCTGTGCGCTGCCTAGACAGAGAAGTGTGTAATATAGGGAAACCGAGCTTAGATTCCTTAGATTTTACATCAAGTACCGTTCTACCTTCGGTTCAGCACCGAGCTTTGTATATATTTAATAACTACATTCAACACTGCTTGTGTTAGTGGCAGCGATTCCTGCTCTGACCAATCGTTGGTGGTACCAACCGGGACCCAGATCTCTGTTTCTTTTTTTAATCGCCTATTACTAGGCCCAACGCAGCGGAAAGGTGCACTGACGGTTGCAGAGTGAATTGTGCCTGTTGCTTCTCCATCCCTTTTCAAAGAACGAGAAAAAACACGCGCACCTACCTGTGTGCATGCAGAATCCTGAAGTTCCTTCCTTGTTTTGAATTCATTAGCAGGCCTCTCAAGTAATATGAATGAGCCCAATGAGCTTGTGAGAACTACTGTGGCCACTGGAGACCACAGTTGCTGCTCAGGACTGGTCTACTAGTGTACTGGTCCAAGGAGATTAGAACTTCCTACATTTTTTCCTATAGAGACATCTGAAATCTGGATTTTTATATGAAATGCTGGGACTTTAAATTATTAGTGATAAATTCAAATTAAAACAACAAATCTGCAGTCATAAATATGCTAAAACAGATCTGCACCCGAAGTGTAAGGATGATTTTCTTCAGTTTGTGTATTTATTTGTAACAGTCCCTCTCCTCAGGGATGTAAGGCAGTTTATAAAAATACTATAAACATTATTAAAACTAGGTGGAGAAATCTGGGTGCCTTTGAAATTTAAAAAAAAGATTGTTTAGAAGACATGTCTTCAGTTCTATAAGTTGGTTGAATGTATTTTAGTAAATGTTTCTCAGTAAATCCAAAATACAAATTTAATTTGCTCCTCAACAGATCCATGGAGGATCTTTGGTAGTCCTTAAAATCTCTGTGATAGTTGACAAAATTTTGTGTATGTGTGTGTGTACTTTTTTGTCTGTCCTTTAAATCATCCTTCATTGACATTTTATCTATTGCCTTTTTATTTTTTAAATACTTATCTATTTTTAGTTGGTTGATGATTGGTTTATAATATTGGTTTGATTTCTGTCACACATCAACATGAATTAACCATAGCTGTATATTTGTCTCCTCCCTCTTGAATCTCCCTCCCACCTCCAGCCCAGTCCCGCCCCTCTAGGTTATTACAGAGTCCTGGTTTGAGTTCCCTGAGTCTCATAGCAAATTCCCATTGGCTCTCAGTTTACATATGTTAGTATATATTCATCCACGCTACTCTCTCCATTTATTACACCCTCTCCCTCTTCTCCCCACCCTTTTTCATAAGTCTTTTCTCTATGTTTGCATCTCCATCGCAGCTCTGCAAACAGATTTATCAGTACCATTCTTCTAGATTCCATATATATATGTGTTAATATACAATATTTGTTTTTCTCTTTCTTAGTTACTTAACTGGAGAAGGCAATGATAACCCACTCCGGTACTGCCTGGAAAATCCCATGGACAGAGGAGCCTGGTGGGCTGCCGTTTATGGGGTCCAACAGAGTCAGACATGACTGAAGCAACTTAGCAGCAGCAGCAGTTACTTAACTCTGTATAATAGGTTCTAGGTTCATCCACCTCATTAAAACTGACTCAGATGCCTTCACTGACATATTTTTAAACTGGGCTTGTAGTTTAGAAAGAGAAGACCCTGGGAATTCCCTGGCAGTCCAGTGGTTAGGACTCTAGCTTCCACTGCAGGGGGCGCTGGGTTCATCCCTGATTGGGAAATTAAGATCCCATATGCCAAGGCGTGACCAAAAAAGAGAGAGAGAAGACCCTGATAATTTTTAAAATGAGAAGCTGACCAAAAGGGACACTATTTCAACAGATGTACTCCATAGTTATTTACTGAACACAGTTTCTTTTTAACTTTATCCATCCACTTATGGTTATACAGGTTGATCTTCTGTTGATTAATGTTAAATCAGTCTGCAGTGATTTAAATATAGGTGCTTTTAATTTCAAGGCATTTTAATTACAGAAAATAAGAAAGCTACAAATTTAATTTGATTTGTTCTCGTCCAGTTTGGTGGCTCAGATGGTAAAGCATCTGCCCGCAACGCAGGAGACCCGGGTTCGATCCCTGGGTTGGGAAGATCCCCTGGAGAAGGAAATGGCAACCCACTCCAGTAGTCTTGCTTGGAAAATCCCATGGACAGAGGACCCTGGTAGGCTACAGTCCATGGGGTCACAAAGAGTCGGACATGACTGAGCGACTTCCGTTTCTTTTCTTTCTGTCCAATTTAATGCAGTCATTTCTGATTTTGTTTGGTTTCGAGAAATACAAGGTAGAATTTAATAGAGTGAATAGAACATTCTTGTTTCTTTATTGGCTTATCGTATTTGAGTGTAACCAAATTATAGGTTCTGAGGTCTATGACCAAGGTCATGGATGGCTGTTTATCAAGGTCTCCCAGGATGATATTAGCTTGGAGATTATTACATTTAAGAGTGTGGTCTTATACTATCAGTGTCCCAGAGTTTTCTGTCATGCTTTAGTCCAGAAGAGTAAAAAATAAGAAAGCAAATAAACCAAACCATTTGTTCATTTGTTGGTGGGAGAGGGTGAAGCAGATTCATTTTTGATAACAGGGATGGTCAGATTGTACATGCCAAGAAAACTCTTCATCAGGTCTAGAAAGCAAGTCAGGAAGTCTCATAAGTAAATGAGGAATCAAAATGAGGTGCATCATTTTGAGAGAGATTTCATTCAGATCCTGGTGAAACCTGATAAATGATTCCTGTCCCACAACCAAGTGTACCTTTTCAAATACAGGAAAAGTCAAACCCTTTAGATCTCTGTTACCTGAATAGTGCTGGGTAAAGACTGGCAATTCTCTTTCTGTAAGCACACTTTCTTTAAACAGTGTACTAGACAATTGATTAGATTTTTACTGACCAAATTATAGGCACTTCATTTTGCCTCCTGAGATTACATCCTCATCTTAATTAGGGGTTTAGAGTGTTTCTGAACTTCTCAGTTACACATTCACAGACAGTTTTATGGATTGCCCCCATAACCAGCTAATTTATTAAGTATGGATTTTACCATTTTAATTCTCAGAAGCTGCCTTATTTTCCACACTGTTGGTGTATATGTAAAGTTACTTCCTCAAAAAGAAACTCTAAATGCTTTCGATTCAATCCAGTAAGTATAAACTAGTGTCAGCACTGTACCATACCCTGGAGATAATTACTTGGGGGAAAAAAGGAAAAGAAATGCAAAGAGTTAGTTACTGTAAGGGTTGAGATCACAAAATCTAATTTTTCAGTGATTTTCCTAATGCATAAAACTATACCTATGGTGATAGTTATGTAACTCTGAATATATACCAAAAACCATTGAATTATAGAAGTAAAGCAAGTGAATTTTATGATGTGTGTGTGTGTGTAAGTTGCTCAGTCATGTCAGAGTCTTTGCGACCCCACGGACTGCAGCCTTTCAGACTACTCTGTCCATGGAATTCTCCAGGCAAGAATACTGGAGTGGGTTGCCATTTTCTTCTCCAGGGTATCTTTCCAACCCAGGGATAAAACCTGGGTCTCCTGCATTGCAGGCAGATTGTTTACCATCTGAGCCATCAGGGAATTTTCTGGTATGTAAATTATAACTCGATAAAATTTTTTTAAATGACTAGGGAAAAAAATGTCTCCACAATCAGCAAAATCTCTAGTACCATTGCTCTTCAGGCACGATTAAGGCTCGGAGGTGTTCTAGGGTAATTTGTGTTGAAATATGTCTTCCCTAATCTGGAAGTTCTGTTTTCAATATTTGTGTGTCAATCCCTACTATCATTTCTGGGGATATCTGTTAATTTTACTAGGTAAGGAGAGACAGAGTTTAGGAATACTTGATTTTGTGAATAGCAGTTACCTCCAGAAACCACTCACTTGAATAATTCTCTATTCCCTTGTTCTCCTTGTTTTAGTGATTAATATTCTCTGAAAAAAGAAAATAGTATCTTTTTATTTCATTTCTATTTGTCTCATCTTCTCTAGTGAACTATGTTGAGGACAGATTTCTGTTGTAACTCACTTTATTACCAGTAAATTTGCTGTTAAAATGAATATTATTGACTTTTTACTGACTGTTATTTGAACAAACTGGGACTTTAGATGAGCAGTGTGTTGTTTCTATGGAAACTGTATTGTGTTTCTGTCAGTGGATAGACACAATGGGTACAATTGTTTTTCATTTCACAGTGTAGTAATGATGGCCACTCTTCAAGCCCAAATAAACCATCTTAATAATACAGTCCTGGTAATCTTATTTTAGGACTGACTGCTCTCATTCTCTGATTCTTCTTGTTTTGTTTTTGGCTAATTCTGCCCATCTTCATTGTCCCATTATGGATAACAATAGTATATATTTGTGCTGGAAAACAGCTGTTAGAATGATCCATTACAAAGAGATGTATTTTCACCATGTCTCCCTTTTCCTATTAATACTATTATTAGTCCCTCTCCCCCTCTTCCTGCTTAGTTTTTTCTCTTAAAAAACTAAAACTCCAGTTCATCATATTGTATATATCTTAACTGGAGTAAATAGTTGTTTAAAGAATTGTAATGAAAATATAGCAGATGTGCTTTATTTGCTAAAAATGCTACCTTTTGCCAGTTTTATATTAATAGTGTGAGTCCTGTATAAGTGTTAGCTATTATTATTAGTAGTAGTAATGATGGTGTTATATGTTAATACTGTTGTCTAAGTATGTTAGAATAATTTCAATAAAAATTTTATTTGAAGTTTTGAGAATGTGACTTTTTTTTCCCCTTCATTGGTTTAAAAGATTATCTGAAAACTCTCAGAATTACTTTTCTAAATTTGCTTGCAGTGTTCAATAGTTACAGAATAGAATACATGGCCCACAAGCCTAAAACACCTGGCTCTTTATAGGAAAAGCTCCCTCCAGCTTCTGGCCAAGAGAGAAAAACCTGCTTCTATAATTCTTGCTTAAAACTAATTTAAAAATTCAGTTCTGTCATATTCTCTCTCTCATAGTTGTTTTTGATGAGTAATATCTTACATTGTTATTAGTTGTAAGCGTAAGAAATATACTTTTTCAAGTGATATGTTGCGTACACATGCTTCAGCAGCCATTACTACAGTTTAATGCTAAGGTCCCCTGTCAGCTTGCCCAGCTGAGAATAAGAGGCGCTGCGCTGCTCGAACTGGGTGCATTTTTTTGTTGTCTCATTGACTCAGAATTGCTTGTTGTAAGAGTGCAGGTAACTCTTCTTGCATTGAAGTCATGTTGCGTGCAGAGTCCATAACAGGTTTGGTTCTAAGTAAGTTTTAATGTCTACTCACTGTTTCATTTGTAGATGCAATTTCCAAAATCTGCAGATTATATTCCACAGTTCTGGGAACCCGGCAGCTTTCAGTCTGGTGCTAGTAAGATCAGTGTGGCCCCAGAGGACTACGCGATGTGGATACCTGTGCAGTCCTTCCTTGTCTGGTTCCAGCTTGCATCCATGCGGTCTGGAGGGCACCAATTTTAATTCCTTCCAAGTCAGTTTCTACTTTTTGTGGAATCCAGGTTCCAGGGAGGAAAATTTCTTTCCCTTGATTCAGAATCTCCATTTCCTATCTTGGGATTTATCTTTATAATAAAGATGATTGAGAATGAGAATGTTTGCTTTTAAAGGAATTTCCTTTCTTTTCTGCAGGAATAGAACCTCTCCTTTTGCCTCCAATAGAACAATTTCATCAGGTCCTTATGGGCAAACATTGATATATTTTCCAAAGTCTGTATAGTTCACAATTAATAACACATGTAGCATGTTCTCACGGCATAGTCAAGGCTGAACCTCATCAGCCAAACATGGTCTAGTACATTTTTCTTTTTCTAGTTTCCAGTTCTTCTAGTAAGTGATGAAAAACAAGTATGAGTACCTTTATGTGGTCTCGTGGATCTCAGTTTCTGATACAGTGCAAGCCACAGCTTAAACAAGCGTATACATATCCCTGCAAAAACATCTACATCCCTATAGAGATAAGCATTTTTATCTATGTTCCTAGTTCCCCATAATAATTTTGCAGTGGTAAAGCATATCTTTGCTAAAAACAATGATTTATATGCCCAACTAATATATTCAGCTTCTCAGTCTAAGATATCCGCAGTCAGGGAAGAGCTTTCTTTATAATTTTTCCCAGGTGAGTGGGTGTTATTTTAAATTTGTGCAACTGGAGAGCCCTATTAAGTAGGCTTCTTAACACAAAAGAGAAGAAATAGTCTAAAGGATTATTCATATCTTCCACCTTTGTAGATATACTAACTGCTTATCACCTTAAAAATGTGTTTTTCTAGCTTCAACTAAATCCAGATTAAAAAAAATTATAGGCATTTCTGTTAATGTTTTATCAAGTCACATTTCTTGAACTTTTCTTATAAATTCTTGGTTTGTGAGACTTTGGTGGTGGTCCAGTGGTTAAGAATCTGCCCTGCTGTGCTGGAGATGTGGGTTCGATCCCTGGTCAAGGAACTAAGATTCCACATGACTTGGGGCAATTAAGCCCATGCGCCACCAACTACTGAAACCTGAGTGCCCTACAGCTCATACTCTGCAATGAGAGAAGCTACCACAACTAGAGAGAAGCTCCTGCTCACCACAACTAGAGAAAGCTGAGTGCAGCAACAAAGACCCAGTGCAGCCAAAAATGAATGAATGAATGAGTACATAAAGGCTTCCTTTAGAAAAAAAATTATTGCTTTGCAAGTATACCTGTGAATATTTGAGGCTCCAGTTACAGTTCCCATCTGACAGCACTCTTAAGCTTCTCTAATTGCCCGTAAGAGAATATAATTGTCTCTCCCCAGTCAAGGAGACTGTCTCTCAACCTCTCTGACTTTGAATTTCCACACAATTAGCCCCCTTTTGATATGAGCTATAAACAGGGCTAGACCAAGCTAGTTGCCACCCCCTAAATAGCTTATAATTTGGTGTCCCTTCAAACTGATGTTCTTAGGTGTTTTTGCACCAATTTGTATGCAACTATTAGAATACCAAAGCCATGCATGTGCTGGCAGACTCACGGTCTTCCCTACAGAGCTTCAAGCACTTTTGAGGTCTTAAATAAAAGAAAGTACTTGTTTGGGGATGGCGTAAAGTAATAGAGGCTCTCACTAAGCATGATTTGCACTGTACCATGTTATTAAAGTGGTTTTTAAAGCTTACAGCACTATATTTAAAAATACCTGTACCAACCAACCTCTGTTAAGTAATGCTCCAATAATAAAATAACCCCTCAGATCTCAGTGGCTTAACAAAATAGCCAAGGATTACTTCCTGCTTATGTTACTTGTCGGCAACCAGGGGTCGGCAGAGGCACTTTTCTGCATATCTTATCCTGGAATCCAGCAATCCAGTGCATTGGAAAGATAAGCTTTGAATAAGATGGATTTTTGTTCAAATCTCCTATACCATTTACTACCTGTGTGGTCTTGCATAACTCCCTTAACTACTTAAGCCTCTGTTTCTTCATATATAAAATAGGGGGATAATAGTATTTGGGGGGTTGTGAAGATTAAATGAAACAATGTGGGAATCAACTAGTAGCAGAGTGCTCTGCCCACAGAGGTGTTCAATAATAACAACTTATTCAGGCTCTAAACACCTATGTGCTTGGATTTCCTGGTTCAGGTGTTTGTCCACTTCATTCCTCTTTGAGAGAGGAAAGAAATGAAACTCAGGTAAGTCTGTTTTGTGATTAACTTGATATTTTGGACAGATAGCTTAGTAGAAGATTGGAAGTCTTGCCTAAATTAGATTTTTGTTTTTGAGAGAGAAGATGTGGTCTATGCCTAAAAGAAGTTGAGAAATCCTCCCCATGGATCATATAGAGAAACAGAAGTGCCCCCTGGCCTTGCAGGATGCAGCCTTTATTGTTGCTGTTCAGTCACAAAGTCACGTCTGACTCTGCGACCCCAAGGACTCCTGCATGCCAGGCTCCTTTGTCCTTCACTGTCTCTCGGAGTTTGCTCAAATTTGTGTTCACTGTGGCAGTGATGCCATCCAACTATCTTCCTCTGTTGCCCCCTTCTCCTCCTGCCCTCAGTCTTTCCCAGCATCAGGAGCTTTTCCAGTGAGTCAGTTCTTCACATCAGGTGGCCAAAGTACTGGAGCTTCAGCTTCAGCACCAGTCCTTCCAATGAATATTCGGGACTGATTTCCTTTAGGATGGACTGGGACTTCTCAAGAGTCTTCTCCAGCACCACAGTTCAAAAGCATGAATTTTTCAGCATTCAGCCTTCTTTATGGCCCAACTCTCACATCCATACATAACTACTGGGAAAACCGTAGCTTTGATTAGACAGACCTTTGTTGTCAAAGTGATGTCTCTGCTTTTTAATATGCTGAGTTTGTCATAGCTTTTCTTTCGAGGAGTAAGTGTTTTAACTTGTGGCTGCAGTCACCATCCACAGTGATTTTGGAGCCCAAGAAAATAAAATCTGTCACGGTTACTGCTTTTTCTCCCATCTATTTGCCATGAAGTGATGGGACCAGATACCATGATCTTCATTTTCTGAGTGTTGTGTTTTAAGCCAGCTTTTTCACTCTCTTCTTTCACCCTCTTCAAGAGGCTCTTCAGTTCTTCTTTGCTTTCAGCCATTAGGGTGGTGTCATTTGTATATCTGAGATTACTGTTATTTCTCTCAGCAATCTTGATTCCAGCTTGTGATTCATCCAGCCCAGCACTTCACATGATGTACTCTGCATGTAAGTTATATAAGCAGGGTGACAATATACAACCTTGAAACACCCCTTTCCCAATTTTGAACCAGTCAGTTGTTCCGTGTCTAGTTCTGTCAATTCTTGACTTGCATACAGGTTTCTCAGGAGAGACATCAGGTGGTCTGGTATTCCCATCACTTAAGAATTTTTCAGGTTGTTGTGATCCACACAGTCAAAGACTTCAGCATAGTCAATGGAGCATAAGTAGATGTTTGTCTGGAATTCCCTTGCTTCTTCTGTGATCCAACAGATGCTGGCAATTTGATCTCTGGTTGCTCTGCCTTTTCTAAATCCAGCTTGTACCTCTGGAAGTTCTTGGTTCATGTACTGTTGAAGCCTAGCTTGAGGGATTTTGAGTGCTACCTTGCTAGCATGTGAAATGAGTGCAACTGTACAGTACAGTAGTTTGAACTTTTTTGGCAAATGTAGCTGGAGGAAATGTAGTGTAATTCTTTTGTCTTTCTATGGTTCTGAAGAATGTCTCCCTTGTGGAAAAGCTGACTGGATGATTAAAAACCTCCTGATCAATGTAATGCTTTTCTTTGTTGCTTGGGGCTTATCTATGTCTGTTTGGTTTTGTTTTTTAACCAACTAGTTAGAAAAACATCTCAGGTTCTCCCTTGCTAGTCTGGTGTGCTGAGCAGGAGCCTGTTCTTGGAAAAGTACGGACTTTGGATTTAAACAGATCTGAATTTGAATCGTGGCACCTCCACTTACCAACATCTAAGTTAATCTTTTATTCATTGATTCATCTATTTGTGTATTCATTCTGATTCAGAACATTTCTGGAATACTCTGACAATGATGAGGGTACAAACATAAAGGAATGTGACTCCTTCCCAGATAACTTGCCCTTGATCTACCACAGTAGCCTACAAACTTTCCTGACCACTTATACCATCAGTAAAACATTCTTGAGCAGAAAACTTTCATATGTGTACATTTTAATATATTGTGTATGTGACTTCATTGTTATGCACATAAAAAGATATTTGATTTTTAAATGTTTTATATCACATACCACCTGGGTGCATACACCCAGTTTTAGGAGCTGCTGGCCTAGTGGTAAACTTATTTAAACTTCACTTTTCTCATCATTAACACTGTGATGATGAAATCTGTTTCATGGTATTTTTGCTCATTCATTCACAATGAATTTCACTGAACATTCTCCAGTGCTAGATTCTGTCTGAGGAACTGGAGTGTTAAATGTCAGCTGTGTTTTTTTACTGTCTAAGGGGAAACTTCCATTGGGTGGGGGATACTATTATACTTACTTATGTTTTAATTGATATTCAATATAGTTGGCCTTCTGTGTCTGCAGGTTCCGTACCTGTGCGTTGAATCAACAGCAGATTGAAGATATTTGAAAAAAAATTCTCAAAAAGTTTCAAAAAGCAAAACTTGAATTTGCTATGTGTTAACAACTATTTACATAACATTTACATTGTGTTAGGTATTATAAACAATGGGATAAAATTACTTTAAGGCCAGATAAGAAAAACTAAACATAAAATTCTCTCTCTGCCGGTTTGATCCACTGCCTTGCTCCCCTTTAGCATGCCTTGTGAGTCTTCGTTATACATTAACTAGATCCCCTTAGAAGACATGGGAATGCCTACTCAGCCAAAAAAAGCAATTTCCTTCTGGCACCAGCAAGGTAACTCCTTAGGAGATAACTCTTTTCTCAATTATTAATTTTAATTATTATAATAATTCTCAATTATTAATCTAATCATATGTTGTATAAAGGTAAGATCCGTTATTTTTACTTATTCTATGATTAATATTCAATTAATACCTATGTTTAAAGATTAAATCCTCAAACATGTAGCATATAAGTAGTTTATCAAATTTTATTAAACATTTGAAACACACTTTAAAAATTTTTTTCATAATGGTATATATATTTAATGGTGTTTATGGTTATTATAATTTTTAAATTAATTAATTTATTTTAATTGGAGGCTAATTACTTTACAATGTTGCAGTGGTTTTTGCCATACATTGACATGAATGAGCCGTGGGTGTACATGTGTCCCCCATCCTGAACCCCCCTCCCACCTCCCTCCCCATGAAGTATACTTTTAATAGGGTCACATAGGGTCATGACTGTGGGGACTTAGCACACACACACATTTAATATATCTGATTCTCTCAAGCTTTTCAAATTCTTAGCGTCATTCTACATTAGTCAGAGTTCAATGCAGGAAACACTCTAGGTGTTTTAAGCAGAAAGGGATTAAATACAGGAGACTAGGTACTTAACAAAATTGTTGGAAGAAATGAAGGAGTGGGTTCAAGGTGTACCTATAGGTGTGACACCCAGAACATTGCACAACTGATCTCTCAAGAATGTTGCTATCAGGAAAGTGGAGATCTGGAGGCCAGAACCTGAGCTAGTCAGCCAAAAAAAAAATGTCTCAGCACACTGCCTAAAACACAGTTCAGAGATCACAGAACTTCAGTAGCCATCGCCACGATCGCCTGGTCACTGAACTGTGCTCTCTGGCTGCCACTGCTGCGGTTGCTTCTCAACACCCAGGAAGCTGGGGACTGGACACTGGCAACTCCAGATTTTACCAGCACTGCACACTGCACGGGATTAGGAAGCTGGACCTTGCCACACTATCTTCTGACTTATTTGATCACTGTTGCTCATGTGTGTAATGTATTTCCTCTAAGTGAATGGAAACCTTGGTGAGGAAAGGTGCCATGCTTTCTTTTTATTTTTCGGCCTGTAGCACAGTCACACAGAATTTGTTCAGTAAATACACACTGATGTTTGACTATTCAGTAAACTGGTATGTCACACTGTCATTTGATGCGTTGGCTTTGATTGATTATTCTAATCTCCCATCTCCTTCAGCCCAGTGTGCCAACCGTGAGCGACTGAGCCTGCACAGTAAGTACTGTTGAAGAACTGGGTCACTTCCATTGGCAATTGGTCAGAGACATCCACTGTAGACACTTATTATGTGGTTATAAAACATTTGCTGATAATAGATGTTTAGTAGTGTCTGTCCACAAAGAAAGGTTTTATAGCTCGTTATATTAGGGCACCAGTATATCTAACTTCATTTACACCCAAAGCCCTAACTGCACAAATGTGTTGGGAATGGAACCCATATATATATAACACTCATGGCCATCTTGAAAATCTATAGAAAGAAAAATTTCCTGATGTAACACTACTCTCCAATCTAATAATTAAAAAATTTTTATTTAGAAAATTAACCAAATTCTCTTCCATTTGCAGATTAAAATCACAAGAATCAAAACTTTTCAAACAAACAATGATCCTAGGAGACTTCTGATTTTAAGATGGCAGAGTATAGAGACTGCTGTCCCATTCTCATCTGAAAAAATACAAGAAATGCAAACTCAGTCTTTGATGAAACTAGAAGACATCTGAGGCCTTAAATCATACAGGAAAGTAGAAAGTCAAAGTAGAAAGTGATGGGTGACTTGGCAGACTGGGATAGTCAGAGAAGGGCAAAAACTGAGCACCCTAAACAATAAGTTGAATTCTCTCACAAAACCCATGAATGGCTTAGAAACAGGGGTTCCAGGTACCTGGGTGGGTGAGGCTAACACAGGAGACAGAATCTCTGGAAAAGTTCAATTTGACCAGTAGCAAAGGAGTTATACCCAGCTCTCCCAACAGTGAAGTCCTGCCTGTAAATGGTGCTTTCAACTAACTTTTTGGTGCCTTACTCATATGCATGAATGGCCAGCCAACAGCTGCCAGACATGTTTTCTTTTTAATTTATTTATTTCTAATTGAAGGATACTTACAATATTATGTTGGTTTCTGCCATACATCAACGTGGATAAGCCATAGGTATACATATATCCACTACCTCTGGAGCCTCTCTCACTGCCCGACATTTAAGGAAAACGTCTAACGAGAGAGAGACTGAGCAAATAAATAGGGAAAAAGGAGATTGGGCATGTGCATGTGGTATATCTATAACATAATCGTGGAAAAAGAGGAGCACTCTTGAAAATTCAAAATATGACAGTAAAAATTAAAGAAAAAACTAAACATAAGTGTTAAAAGATAAAATCAAGGAGAATGGAATGGAAAAACAAGTAGATAACAATAAGGAGAGAAAGGATAAGAAAATTAAAGGATTGATTCAAGAAATTAAAAAACTGACAATGAGTATTCTAAAAAAGCAAAATGGTAAGGAGAAGATTATCAGAGTTCTATTTCCCAGAATGAAAGGATATGAATCTTCAAATGGATAGAGACCATAAACCCAGCAGTATGAATAAAAAGAAGACTCTTACCAAATTACATCATTGTAAAAATTTAGAATTTGTTTTAAGAGCTTCTAAAGAAAACAAACAGATTACATACAAAACTCCTCCCTTTCTCCTCCCTGTCCTCTTCACCCTTGCCCCAGCATCAGAGAATCTTAAAATTTCTTAGTAACTGCACTGGAGCTAAAATAGCAATGATAACAGCAATGGGGGAACTCCCTTGACATTTTCTCAGTGAAAATTTATATTAAGTGTTCAGTTCTATACTGAGCCAAACTCTGAATCATGAAAGAAGCCAAAATTTTTAGTGAAATTTGGGAAGGTGCTGGGGGACTAGAAGAAAGAAGTAAACCAAAAAAAAAAAAAAAAAAAAAGAGGAAGACACTGGATGCAGAGGAACAAGTTTATATAGAGATCAAGGAAGTTCCCAGCATGATGTCAAAGAATAGACCTAAGAGGATAATCCTGCAGGTTCTTTAGAAGACAGCTAGTCTAGATTGGAGCTGGAGAGTGAGAAAGTATAGGTATGGTGCCTCTAGCAGGGAAAAAAGTAACAAATACATCATTGAAAAAATTGACCATGTAGAGCTTGTACGGAAACATTCCCAGGGATTCTCTGGTGGTCCAATGGTTAGGACTCCACGCTTTCATGCTGAAGGCCCTGGTTCCTTCCCTGGGCAAGGAACAAAGATCCCACAAGTGTCATGGCATGGCCAAAAAGAAAAAAACATTTCTATTTTGGGGAGTATCAAGACTTAACTCTTAAGTTCAAAGAAGTTTAAGTGTGTGAAAAATGGTATATCCATACAATGAAACATTACTCAACAATGAAAAGAAATGAGCCAAAAAAGACATGGATGGATTTGCAAAATGTTTTTTTATTTTATATTGAAATGGCAACCCACTCCAGTACTCTTGCCTGGAAAATTCCGTGGATGGAGGAGCCTGGTGGGCTACAGTCCACGGGGTCACAAAGAGTCAGACACGACTAAGCAACTTCACTTTCTTTCTTTCTGAGGGGAGAGTGAAAAAGCTGGCATAACACTCATAGCTGATTAACAATGTTGTGATAATTTCAGGTGAATAACGAAGGAACTCATCCATGCATATGCATGTATGCATTCTTCCCCAAACTCCCCTGTCACATAACATTGAGCAGAGTTCCATACGCTATCCAGTAGGTCCTTGTTGATTATCCATTTTATTTA
Organism: Cervus canadensis; assembly: GCF_019320065.1. NCBI lineage: Eukaryota > Metazoa > Chordata > Mammalia > Artiodactyla > Cervidae > Cervus > Cervus canadensis. The sequence continues at coordinate 51,324,980 of NC_057386.1, read as the reverse complement.
TTTATTTATTTATTGACTGTCCATTTTAAATAGTGTGAACATATTGATCCCAAACTCCCTAACTATCCCTTCTCCCCTTCCTTCCCCTCAGCAACCATAAGTTTATTCTAAGTCTGTGATTCTCTTTCTGTTTTGTAAGTTCAACTGTATCATTTCTTTATAGATTCCACATATAAGGGATGTCATATGACATTTCTCCTTCTCCGTCTGACTTACTTCACTCAGTATGACTCTCTAGGTCCATCCGTGTTCCTGCAAATAGTGTTATTTCATTCTTTTTAGTGGTTGAGTAATATTCCATTGTGTATATGTATCACATCTTCTTTATCCATTACATGGATGAATCTTAATGTTTTATCTCTGTCTTTAATTTTTGTCATTTTGATTATTGTATATCTTGGTGTGTTCCTCCTTGCGTTTATCCTGCCTGGGACTCTGTGCTTCCTGGACATGGTTGACTATTTCCTGTCCCGTGTTAGGGAAGTTTTCAGCTATTATCTCTTCAAATATTTTCTCAGGTCCTTTCTGTCTCTCTTTCCTTCGGGGGGGGGCCCTATAATGTGAATGTTTGTGCATTTAATGTTGTCCCAGAGGTTTCTTAAGCTGTCTTCATTTCTTTTCGCTCTTTTTTCTATATTCTGTTCTGCCGCAGTGATTTCCACCATTCTGTCTTCCAGGTCATTTATCCTTTCTTCTGACTCAGTTGTTCTGCTATGGATTCCTTCTAGTGTATTATTCATCTGTTTGTTCTTTAGTTATTCTATGTCTTTGGTAAACATTTCTTGCATCTTCTCAATCTTTGCCTCCATTCTTTTTCCTAGATCCTGAATCATCTTCACTATCATTATCCTGAATACTTTTTCTGGAAGGTTGCCTGTCTCCACTTCTTTTAGTTGTTTTCTGGGGTTTTATCTTGTCCCGTCATCTGGGACATAACTTTCTGCTTTTTCATGCTGATTAACTTTCTGTGATGTGGTTTTTGTTTTAGTCCCTGTGGGACTGTGGTTCTTTTTGCTTCTTCTGTCTGCCCTCTAATGGAGGAGGCTAAGAGGCTTGTGTAAGCTTCCTGATGGGAGAGACTGGTGGTGGGAAAAACTAGGTCTTGCTCTGGTGGGCAGGGCTTTGCTCAGTAAAGCTTTAATCCAATTTTCTGCTGATGGGTGGGCTTGCACTCCCTCCCTGGTGGTTTTTTGGCCTGAGGCAGTCCAGCCCTGGGGTCTATGGTCGGGTTAATGACAAACTCCAAGAGGGTTTATCCCAAGGGGGACCTTCGCAGACAGCTGCTGCCAGTGCCCCCAACCCTGTGGTGAGCCCCTGCTGACCCAGGCTCCCACAGGAAACCATCCGACACTAGCAGGTAGTTTCGGTTCAGTCTCCTGTGGAGTCACCGCTCCTTTCCTCTGAGTCTTGGTGCATGCAGCGTTTTGTTTGTGCCCTCCAAGACCGGAGTCCCTGTTTCCCCCTGTCCTGTGGAAGTCTTGTAACCAAATCCCACTGGCTTTCGAGTGGGAGTCCCAGACACTTCGTTGGGTGCCCAGGCTCCAAAGCCTGATGTGTCATTCAGAACCTTCACAACAGTGGGAGAACTTCTTTGATATTATTGTTCTCCAGTTTGTGGGTCACCTACCGACTGGTATCTGATTTGATTTGATTGTGATTGCACCCCTCCTATCGTCTCACTGCAGCTTCTTCTTTGTGGGATATCTTTTTTTTGGTAGGTTCCAGCATCCTCCTGTCAGTGGCTGTTCAACAGCTAGTTGGGATTTTGGTGCTCTCACAGGAGGAGATGAATGCATGTCTTTCTACTCTGCTATCTGAAACTGGAAGACATGGATGAATCTTAAATGCATGTGGCTAAGTGAAAGAAGCCAGTCTGAAAAAGCTACATACTGTATGTATTCCAATTATATGACGTTCTGGTGGCTCAGAGGGTAAAGCGTCTGCCTGCAATGTGGGAGACCTGGGTTCAATCCCTGGGTCGGGAAGATCCCCTGGAGAAGGAAATGGCAACCCACTCCAGTATTCTTGCCTGGAGAACCCCACAGATGGAGGAGCCTGGTAGGCTACAGTCCACGGGGTTGCAAAGAGTCAGATATGACTGAGCGACTTCACTTTTCCCTTTCTAGGACAGACAAAATTGTAGAGATGGTTAACAGTTAGTGGTTGTCAGGGGCTCGGGAGGAGGGGAGTAGAACAGATGAAGTATGTGGGACTTTTTTGAGAGTGGTGAAACTTCTGTTTATATACTATGAGTATGAGACCTGAAACCCATAAAACCACCAAGAGTGTAAAGTTTAATGCATAATGGTTTTTTCAAAATTTTATTGAAGTAGAGTTAATTTATAATATTGTGTTAATTTCTACTATATAGCAAAGTGATTCATTTATACATTTTATATTGGGGTATATATACATATTCTTTTCCATATTCATTCCATTATGGTTTATCACAGGATATTGAATATAGTTCCCTATGTTCCAGTAGAACCTTATTGTTTATCCTATATATAATAGTTTTCATCTGTTAATCCCAAACTCCCAATCCTTCCATTCCCAATCCCACTCCCCTTAGCAACCTCAAATCTATTCTTTATATCTGTGAATCTGTTTCTGTTTTGTGCATACATGCTAAGTCGCTTCAGTTGTGTCTGCCTCTTTGCAACCCTATGGACTGAAGCCTGCCAGGCTCCTCTGTCCATGGGGTTTTCTAGGAAAGAATACCAGAGTGACTTATCATGCCCTTCTCCAGGGAATCTTCCTGACCCAGGGATCAAACCTGTATCTCCTTTGTCTCCTACATTGGCACGCAGATTCTTTACCACTAGCGCCGCCTGGGAAGTCCTGTTTCTGTTTTGTAGATATGTTCAATTGTGTCTTATTTTAGATTCCACATATAAATGATATCATATGGTATTTGTCTTTTTCTGACTTACTTTGCTTGGTATGATAATCTCTATATCCTTTCATGTTGCTGTAAATGGCATTATTTCCTTCTTTTATGGCAAAGTAATATTCCATCATATCAATCAGTCAGTCAATTCAGTCACTCAGTCCTCTCTGACTCTTTGTGACCCCATGGATAGCAGCACACCAGGCTTCCCTGTCCATCACCAACTCCCAAAGCTTGCTCAAATGCATGTCCATCGAGTCGGTGATGCCATCCAACCATCTCATCCTCTGTCATCCCCTTCACCTCCCACCTTCAATCTTTCCCAGCATCAGAATCTTTCCCAATGAGCCAATTCTTCACATCAGGTGGCCATAGTATGGAGCATCAGCTTCAGCATCAGTCCTTCCAATGAATATTCAGGACTGATTTCCTTTAGGATTGACTGGTTGGATCTCCTTGCAGTCCAAGGGACTCTCTCAAGGGTCTTCTCCAACACCACAGTTCAAAAGAATCAATTCTTCAGTGCTCAGCTTTCTTTATAGTCCAACTCTCACATCTGTACATGACTACTGGAAAAACCACAGCTTTGACTAGACTGACCTTTGTTGGCAAAGTGATTTCTCTGCTTTTTAATATGCTGTCTAGGTTGGTCATAGTTTTTTTTCCAAGGAGCAAGAGTCCTTTAATTTCATGGCTGCAGTCACCATCTGCAGTGATTTTGGAGTCCAAGAAAATAAAATCTGTCACTGTTTCCTTTGTTTCCCCATCTATTTGCCTTGAAGTGATGGGACCAGATGCCATGATCTTAGTTTTGTGACTGTTGAGTTTTAAGCCAACTTTTTCACTCTCCTTTTTCACTTTCATCAAGAGGCTCTTTAATTCTTCACTTTCTGCCATAAGGGTGGTGTTATCTGCATATCTAAGGTTATTGATACTTCTCCCAGCAATCTTGATACCAGCTTGTGCTTCATCCAGCCTGGCATTTCATATGATGTATTCTGCATAAAAGTTAAATAAGCAGGGTGACAATATAACAGCCTTGACATACTCCTTTCCCTGTTTGGAACCAGTCTGTTGTTCCACGTCTGGTTCTAACTGTTGCTTCCTGACCTACATACAGATTTCTCAAGAGGAAGGTAAGGTGGTCTGGTATTCCCATCTCTTGAAGAATTTTCCATAGTTTGTTGTGATCCACACAATCAAAGGCTTTGGCATAGTCAATAAAGCAGAAGTAAATGTTTTTCTGGAACTCTCTTGCTTTTTCTATGATCCAACAGCTGTTGGAAATTTGATCTCCAAATCTGATTCCCATATATACAGATTTGGAGATCAAATTTTTATATATATATATATACACACATACCACATCTTTACCCATTCATCTGTTGATGGACATTTAGGTTGTTTCCATATCTTGACTATTGTAAATAGTGCTAATTCATACAAGTTTTTAATTATCATTCAGGAGATTTGGGGAACCCAGCATGAAATACAAAGTGTGATGAAATAATCTAAATATGCTACAAATAAATAAAGCAACCTCTCTGAAGCAGGTAGGGGAATAAAGGAAATGAGTGGAGTTTATGAAACTAAAGATAAAAACGATTGTACATAATCCCTGTACACTAGTTGATAAAAAATAAGCTGCTTCTCATTTTAACAATTCTAAAATCTCTACACGTGTACACTGGAATTGAAAAACTGAGTAAATGGCTGGCTGATGGTGGGAGCTAAATTCTTATTGCTGGAATCATTTTGTGCAATACAGATATAATCATTTATTAATTAAATGTCTTTGTAGCTCATCCAAAATTGCCACACACCAGCAGAATACTCAGAGAAGCAAATAATTATCTTTATGCCCTTGGATTAGACAATGGTTTCTTAGATGATGACACTACGAGCACAAGTGACAGGGAAAAAATAGATAAATAGTAAATTAGTTTCACTTCATCAAAAGTAAAAATATCTTGTGCTTCCAAGGAAAACGTAAGAAGGTAAAAAAAAAACACCACACACAATATGGGACAAAATGTCTTTAAATCTCTGATAAAAGACCTCATATCTACAATATGTAAAAAAAAATTCTTATAAATCAACAATAAAATGACAATCTAATTTAAAAAATGGACAAAGGATCTGAATAGACATTTCTCCAAAGAAGATATACAAATTTCAATAAGGACCTGAAAAGATGCTCAATATTATTAGCATCAAGGAAATGCAAATGAAAACTGTAAGATACTACTTCACATCTACTATTGTTATTCAGTTGCCAAGTCTTGTCCAACTCTGTGACCCCAAGAACTACAGCACGCCATGCTTCCCTGTCCTTCATTAGTTCCTAGAGTTTGCTCAAGCTCATGTCCCTTGAGTTGGTGACGCCATCCAACCATCTCATCCTCTGTCTCCCCCTTCTCCTCTTGCCTTCTGTCTTTCCCAGCATCAAGGTCTTTTTCAGTCAGTCAGCTCTCCACATCAGGTGGCCAAAGCATTGGAGCTTCAGCTTTAACACCAGTCCTTCCGACGAATATTCAGGGTTGATGTCCTTTTAGGATTGACTGGTTTGAACTCCTTGCAGTCCATGGGACTCTCTAAAGTCTTCTCCAACACCACAGTTTGAAAGCAGCCTTTCTTCAGGACTCACCCTACTTTATGGTCCAACTCTCACATCCATACATGACTACTGGAAAAACAATAGCTTTGACTATATGGACCTTCGTTGGCAAAGTGATGTCTATTTTTATACACTCTGTATAGGTTTGTCATAGCTGTTCTTCAAAGGAGCAAGCACATTTTAATTTCGTGGCTTTAGTCACCATCCGCATTGACTTTAGAGCCCAAGAAAATGAAATCTGACACTGTTTGCAGATTTTCCCCATCATTCTGCCATGAAGTGATAGGACCAGATGCCATGATCTTCATTTTTTGAATGTTGAGTTTTAAGCCAGTTTTTTCACTCTTCTCTTTTACCTTCATCAAGAGGCTCTTAATTTCTCTTCACTTTCTGCCATTAAAGTGGTATCATCTGCATATTTGCGGTTGTTGATATTTCTCCTGGAAATCTTGATCCCAACTTGTGCTTCATCCAGCCCAGCATTTCTCATGATGTACTCTTCATATAAGTTAAGTAAGCATGGTGACCGTATACATCCATGATGTACTCCTTTCCCAATTTTGAACCAGTCCGTTGTTCCATGTCCAGTTCTAACTGTTGATTCTTGACCTGCATACAGGTTTCTCAGGAGACAGGTAAGGTGATCTGGCATTCCCATCTCTTTAAGACTATTCCACGGTTTGTTGTAATCCACACAGTCAATGGCTTTAGCATAGTCAATGAAGCAGAAGTATATGTTTTTTGGAATTCCCTTGCTTTTTCTATGATCCAGTATAGGTTGGCAATTTGATATCTGGTTCCTCTGCCTTTTCTGAACCCAGCTTGTACCTCTGGAAGTTCTCAGTTCATATACTGGTGAAGCCTAGCTTGGAGGGTTTTGAGCATAATCTTGCTGGCATGTGAAATGAGTGCAATTGTATGGTAATTTGAACATTCTTTGGCCTTGCCTTTCTTTGGGATTGGAATGGAAACTGACCTTTTCCAGTCCTGGGGCCACTGCTGAGTTTTCCAAATTTGCTGGCATAAAGAGTTTAACAGCATCACCTACTAGGGTGGCTATAATAAAAAAGTCAGCACATAACAAGTACTGGCAAGGATGTAGAGAAACTAGCACCCTCATATACTGCTGGTAGGAATGTAAAATGGTGCAACCGCTTTGGAAAACAGTCTGACAGTTCACCACATAGTTAAATATAGGTTACCATATGACTCAACACTTTGGGTCCCAAGTATATATTCTAGGACATAGGGAAATATATGTCCACACAAAAACTTGTATATGAATGTTTATAGCAGTATTATCTATAATATCCAAAACATATAGCAGCCCAAATGTCCATCAACTGATGAATAAATAAGCAAAATGTATATCCATACAATGGAATATTATCTGGCAATAAAGAGAAATGAAGTATTGAAATACTACAACATGGATGAACCTTGGCAATGTTAAAAAGTGAAATTGTTAGTCACTCAGTCACGTCAGACTCTTTGTGACCCCATGGACTGAGGCCCACCAGTCTCCTCTGTCCATGGAATTCTTCAGGCAAGAATACTGGAATAGGTAGCCATGCCCTTCTCCAGGGGATCTTCCTGACCCAGGTATCAAACCTGGGTCTCCCACATTGCATGCAGATTCTTCACTGTCTGAGCCACCAGGGAAACGTTCAGTTCAGCTCATTTGCTGAGTCATGTCTGACTCTTTGTGACCCCATGGATAGCAGCACGCCAGGCTTCCCTGTCCATCACCAACTCCCAGAGCTTAAGATTCATGTCCATCGAGTTGGTGATGCCATCCAGCCATCTCATCCTTTGTTGTTGCCTTCTCCTCCTGCCTTCAATCATTGTGCTAAGTAAAAAAAGCAAGTCACAGAAGACCACATAGTATAAAATTTTGCTCATATGAAATGTCCAAGATAGACAAAGTGGATTAGTGGTTACTTAGGGTAAAGGTTGGGAGAAAATGGTGGTGGGGTATGTGACTCTCAATAGGTATGAAGTTTCTTCTGGAAGCTTTGAAAATGTTCTGAGATTAGATACCAGTGATGGTTGCCCAACTCTCAGAATATACTGAAAATCATTGAATTGTATATTTTTAATTGTACATTTAAATATTGAGTCATTCATCTTACTGGGCAAATTATATGAAATGTGAATTATATCTCATGAAAACTGAAAAATGCCATCTAGCATTTTTTGATCCATGGTAGAGACTGAAAGAACTATAAATACAGACACAGACACAGAAGAACTATACAAAAAAGATCTTCTTGACCCAGATAATCACAATGGTGTGATCACTCACCTAGAGCCAGACATCCTGGAATGTGAAGTCAAGTGGTCCCTAGGAAGCATCACTACCAACAAAGCTAGTGGAGGTGATGGAATTCCAGTTGAGCTATTTCAAATCCTGAAAGATGATGCTGTGAAAGTGCTGCACTCAATATGACAACAAATTTGGAAAACTCAGCAGTGGCCACAGGACTGGAAAAGGTCAGTTTTCACTGCAATCCCTAAGCAAGGCAATGCCAAAGACTGCTCAAACTACTGCACAATTGCACTCATCTCACACACTAGTAAAGTAATGCTCAAAATTCTCCAAGCCAGTCTTCAACAATACGTGAGCCATAAACTTCCAGATGTTCAAACTGGTTTTAGAAAAGGCAGAGGAACCAGAGATCAAATTGCCAACATCTGTTGGATCATCAAAAAGCAAGAGAGTCCCAGAAAAACATCTATTTCTGCTTTATTGACTATGCCAAAGCCTTTGACTGTATGGATCACAATAAACTGTGGAAAGTTCTGAAAGAGATGGGAATACCAGACCACCTGACCTGCCTCTTGAGAAACCTGTATACAGGTCAGGAAGCAACAGTTAGAACTGGACATGGAACAACAGACTGGTTCCAAATAGGAAAAGGAGTATGTCAAGGCTGTATATTGTCACCCTGCTTATTTAACTTATGTGCAGAGTACATCATGAGAAACGCTGGGCTGGATGAAGCACAAGGTGGAATCAAGATTGCCGGGAGAAGTATCAATAACCTCAGATATGCACATGACACCACCATTATGGCAGAAAGTGAAGAAGAACTAAAGAACCACTTGATGAAAGTGAAAGAGGAGAGTGAAAAAGCTGGCTTAAAGCTCAACAGTCACAAAACTAAGATCATGGCATCTGGTCCCATCATGTCATGGCAAATAGATGGGGAAACAGTGGAAACAGTGGCGGACTTTATTTTTTTTTTTTTTGAGCTCCAAAATCACTGCAGATGGTGACTGCAGCCATGAAATTAGAAGACACTGAATCCTTGGAAGGAAAGCTACAACCAACCTAGATAGCATATTAAAAAGCAGAGACATTACTTTGCCAACAAAGGTCCATCTAGTCGAGGCTCTGGTTTTTTCAGTAGTCATATATGGATGTAAGAGTTGGACTATAAAGAAAGTTGAGCACCGAAGAATTGATGCTTTTGAACTGTGGTGTTGGAGAAGACTCTTGAGAGCCCTTTGGACTGCAAGGAGATCCAACTAGTCCATCCTAAAGGAGATCAGTCCTGAATGTTTATTGGAAGGACTGATGCTGAAGCTGAAACTCCAACACTTTGGCCACCTGATGCAAGGAGCTGACTCATTTGAAAAGACCTTAATGCTGGGAAAGATTGAGGGCATGAGGACAACAGAGGATGAGATGGTTGAATGGCATCATCAACTCAATGGACATGAGTTAAGGTAAACTCCGGGAGTTGATGATGGACCAGGAGGCCTGGCATGCTGCAGTCCATGGGGTCACAAAGAGTCAGACACGACTGAGCGACTGAACTGAACTGAACTGAACTGAAGAGACTGAAAAGTTCATTTTCCCTTTCCTCCTCTCCACACTTCCCTACCTGAGACTTACTAGATTTTTTTCACCTCTGACAGGATTTTTACCTACCACTATCTTAGCAATTAGGGCTTCCCCTGTGGTTCAGTGGTAAAGAATCTGCCCCCAATGAATGAAGGAGATAAAGTAGTCACAGATTTGCTCCCTGGGTCAGAAAGATCCCTTGGAGGAGGGTATGGCAACCCACTTCAGTATTCTTGCCGGGAAAATCCCATGGACAGAGGAGCCAGGCAGGGTATAGTCCATAGTGTTGCAAAGAGTTGGACGTAACTGAGCACATATATCTTAGCAATCAAGATTTTCTCTTTTCACACAAATACCACATCCTTTGGATCGTCTCCTTCCCCTTCTGCTGCCTGCTGTCACCCTCAGAGTAACCTCCGAGGATAGGACAGCCTTAGATGACACTCATTTGAGTACTGAGGGGCCAGTGACTGGCTTGAAGCAGCTATGTGACCCAGGCTCTGCACTGGCTGTGTCTCAGGCGCACTTCCTCTGTGGTCACTTCAGAGCTTCCACGACTCATGCCTACCTCTTCTGTCCCTCTCTTCTTTCTCTGGTCCAAGTCAAACTGTTTCTCCCCTCAGCTCCCTTAATCAATGACAGAATGCTCTTTCTCTCTGGACATCAAGTCTACCCTTCAGTAAACATTTACTTAAAATTAAAACAAAAACAAAACCCACCAACAAGACCCAATAAATATTAGTTTCTTCACAATTCCCTAAAACTCTGATGGAGAAATATTCCCCTGAGTCTCCAATTTACCAAAACCTTCCTGAATTAGTCCTACTCTTGGTTTGACGTTACTTGTTGGACTCTCTTTGAGAAGAGTTCAAGGGTGAATGCAGTCCAGATTTTCTGAGGCTCCTCCAGTTCCTACATTTTACCTTTACCTACACAGAAGCCCTTTCTAATGGCTGCTCATAATAACTGTTCATGCTGCCTCATGTATGTTACTTTTGATTTTTATATCATTGATACTGAAAGGGTTGCTTTGGAACTCGTGTTGACAGCAAGGATTAGAACCTGGGCCTTTTTGTTCTTTCTCTGTGCCCTCTCATTATCCAACTGTACTCTCAAGAGCACTGAGCCAGGTGAAATTGAACCCTTGGTATGATGATTAATCTTACTGTAATGTGAACCAGTATTTTTGCCTGGAAAATTCCATGACCAGAGGAGACTGGCGGGCTACCGTCTGTGAGACTGCAGAGTCGGACACGACTGAGTGACTGGGCGCACATGAGCACAATATGAACCACGAGGGCCAAGGACAGAATCTACGGCTTCACATGTATTATTTTATTTAATTCTTACGATGACCCTATTGTGACTTCCTCCTTTATAAATCAAGTTTTATTTTTGGTGGTGGGGGAGGGGTGTGAGCTCACCACTTGGCATGCAGGATCCTAGTTCTTAGACCAAGTATTGAACCAGAGGACCCTACAGTGGAAGGGCAGAGCCTTAACTACTGGACCAACCAGGGAAGTCTTACTTCCTCTTTTATAGACAATAAACTGAGGCTACAAGAGATCAAGACTCTAGCCCAAAGTCAGTTAGCTAGTAAAACAACTGTCTAATATTGGTACCCAGGGATGCCCAGTTCTTAATGCAAATGTTGTGTTTCTGAGGACTGATGTCCATTCTGATGATCGTATGTCCATCTGAATGGGGTTCTCAAATGGGAGAGGTAGGAGGATAGACCCTGTGACCCTTGATACCCAGAGTGGGACCAGAACAGTCACCTAGAGCAGGTAAGTGGGTAATCGTAACATCTCTTGGCAAAGTTCTTGGAACGTGAAAGCTTCCAGTTTCCCCTGAGTGATCAAATTGTAGTCTAGTTTGGGTTTTGAAAGCATCATTACAACTAGCCCTTTGCCCTTCTCTCCTTCAGAATCCTGTTCCTATGGCCCCAAATGAACTCAGAGCCTTTTGTGTCCAGTTAAAGCTTGGAGGGATTGAGGGCAGGAGGAGAAGCGGACGACAAAGGATGAGATGGCTGGATGGCATCACTGACTCGATAGACATGAGTTTGAGTAAACTCCAGGAGTTGGTGATGGACTGGGAGGGAGGCCTGGCGTGCTGCGATTCATGGGGTCGCAAAGAGTCAGACACGACTGAGCGACTGAACTGAACTGAACTGAAAGCTTGGGCAGCAGAAATTTAAAATACCTGAACCTTTTAAAAGGGCCTCCAGTCAAGTTGTTGCCATAAAAACACAAATACTGGAACCCAGAAAATACTAAGGGAAAAAAAAAGAGAAGACAAAATTTCTTTTTCTGGTACATTTGCTCATAAAAGGAAAGCAAGCTCTTCGCTGCCCAGGAGAGAAAAATGTGTATAAAGAGCAACAGAAGAGATGTAGTGACTGTCATTGGATTCAGGTCACTTTGGATCTGGAAATTACCTAACAGGCAGAGGTTTGCTTAAAAGCAGGAAAATCACTAACTTTGAGCTAGAAGCAAAAAAAAAAGTCAAAACCATTGTCTAATAATTTAAGACAGAGAAAATGAGGCTTAGAGAGTGAGGAGGTTTCCTGAAGGTCACCTGTCTGCAAAGAGGCAGTGGCAGATTCAGAGGCAGTGGCCAGGTCTCAATTCCAGTCCAATGTCCGCAGCTCTGCCCACCTGGCTGAGGCCCCAGGAAGCCTGTGAACCAATGAGGCAGGAAGTGCAAAGCAGCTTTGGGGGTAAACAGAGCAGGTTTGTTTGGAAGAAAGCGCCACCAAAGTTCAAGAACGTGGGTGATTTGAAACCCTCCTAGGACTTGGGCTACAGTCTGAAGGCAACGGGGAATCCAGGGGCACTTTGGAGGAAGGGAAAAGGTGAAAATGGGACTATGGATGTTAATGGTAGTGATGTGTGGGCTGTGTTTGAGGAGGGATATTTTAAGGCAGGGAGTTCAGGGAGGACACTATGGGGAAGATGTGTGCTATAAATCCTGGGGTTTTATGTTTTACTTCTTCGTGCTGCATCTATGTGTGTGTGTGTGTGTGTGTAAGAGAGAGAGGTCTCAGCCTGATGCTCAGCTGGAACTCAGACTTGGGACTCGACTGGGGAACAGGGTGGGCCTCCATCCAGAGGCATGACCTCTAAATTCCTTCATTATTTTCCAACACGTCCATTTCCATCCTCCCTTGCCCACCTGTGGGCCTCCAGCTTAAATGAGTCTGCTTCGCCCCAGGCACAAAGAGGCCCATTGATGATACATTGTGAACAAGGAACCTAGTGGCAAGGGCAGTTCAACATGACCTCCCAGACAGCCCAGAGCAGAATTCCTCCCATCCACACAAATGGAGCAGGTTCTCTGGCCCTGGCTCCTCCTGCACCAGATTCTGCTCATGGTTCCCCATTGCTCCTGTCCAGGGAGAGCCTCGGACACTCAGGACATCCTCAGAACAGGTCGGTGGTGTTCCACCAGCTGCAGACTTTGCTCAGGGTGACCTTGGGTATCAGTTCCCCCAGCTCCACCCTGTAGAGGGGGGTGGCTCCTGGCCAAACAGGTCCTTTAGTGAGAGTGGAGCCTGGTCTATCATTGCCTTCTCTCTCCCCAGTAGCCAGTCTGAGGGATAAGGGTCTCTTTATGAATGGCATCACTGTTCCTAGCTTTCTTAGGAGAGCAATTTAACAAATCAGTATATATTTTTTTTAAGTTGAAGTATAGTTTATATATAATGTTGTGTTAGTTAGACTGATCTCCTTTAGGATGGACTGGTTGGACCTCCTTGCAGTCCAAGGGACTCATAAGAGTCTTCTCCAACACCACAGTTCAAAAGCATCAATTCTTCAGCGCTCAGCTTTCTCACATCCATATATGACTACTGGAAAAACCATAGCCTTGACTAGATGGACCTTTGTTGGCAAAATAATGTCTCTGCTTTTTAATATGCTGTCTAGGTTGGTCATAACTTTTCTTCCAAGGAGCAAGTGTCTTTTAATTTCATGGCTGCAATCACCATCTGCAGTGATTTTGGAGCCCAGAAAAATAAAGTCTGACACTGTTTCCACTGTTTCCCCATTTATTTGCCATGACATGGTGGGACCAGATGCCATGATCTTAGTTTTCTGAATGTTGAGCTTTAAGCCAGCTTTTTCACTCTCCTCTTTCACTTTCATCAAGAGGCTCTTTAGTTCTTCTTCACTTTTTGCCATAACGGTGGTGTCATGTGCATATCTGAGGTTATTGATATTTCTCCCGGCAACCTTGATTCCAGCTTGTGCTTCCTCCAGCCCAGAGTTTCTCATGAAGTACTCCGCATATAAGTTAAATAGGCAGGGTGACAATATACAGCCTTGACGTACTCCTTTTCCTATTTGGAACCAGTCTGTTGTTCTATGTCCAGTCCTAACTGTTGCTTCCTGACCTGTATACAGGTTTCTCAAGAGGCAGGTCAGGTCTTTTGGTATTCCCATCTCTTTCAGAATTTTCCACAGTTTATCGTGATCCACACAGTCAAAGACTTTGTCATAGTCAATAAAGCAGAAATAGATTTTTTCTGGGACTCTCTTGCTTTTTGATGATCCAACAGATGTTGGCAATTTGATCTCTGGTTCCTCTGCCTTTTCTAAAACCAGTTTGAACATCTGGAAGTTTATGGCTCACATAGTGTTGAAGCCTGGCTTGGAGAATTTTGAAAATTACTTTACATTACTTTACATTTGAGCATTAGCGTGTGAGATGAGTGCAATTATGCGGTAGTTTGAGCATTCTTTGGCATTACCTTTCTTTGGAATTGGAATGAAAACTGACCTTTTCCAGTCCTGTGGCCACTGCTGAATTTTCCAAATTTGCTGACATATTGAGTGTAGCACTTTCACAGCATCATCTTTCAGGATTTGAAATAGCTCAACTGGAATTCCATCACCTCCACTAGCTTTGTTCCTAGTGATGCTTCCTAAGGCCCACCTGACTTCACATTCCAGGATGTCTGGCTCTAGGTGAGTGTGAGTGGTCACACCTTCGTGATTATCTGGGTCATGAAGATCTTTTTTGTACAGTTCTTCTGTGTATTCTTGCCACCTCTTCTTAATATCCTCTGCTTCTGTTAGGTCCATACCGTTTCTGTCCTTTATTGATCCCATCTTTGCATGAAATGTTCCCTTGGTATCTCTAATTTTCTTGAAGAGATCTCTAGTCTTTCCCATTCTATCGTGTTCCTCTATTGCATTGATCGCTGAAGAAGCCTTTCTTATCTCTCCTTGCTATTCTTTGGAATTCTGAATTCAAATGGGTATATGTTTCCTTTTTTCCTTTGCTTTTCGCTTCTCTTCTTTTTATAGCTATTTGTAAGGCCTCCTCAGACAGCCATTTTGCTTTTTTGCATTTCTTTTTCTTGGGGTTAGGAATTGTCACATTAAACAAGTTCAACTTATAGGAAGTAATTGTAAAGAACCTCAAGCTTTCTCTCTTGTTAAGCCTTTAAATTCATTGGGTGGGGCTGTTGCGTCTGCTGCACCTGGATAAAATTTCAGGCAGATTCTGTGATTTTCTTGATCTTTCTTAGCCTGTATTCATCCAAGCCTGAATATAGACTGGCTTCCCAGGAGGTGCAGTGGTAAAGAATCCACCTGCAGGAGACATAAGAGACGTGGGTGCGATCCCTGGGTCAGGAAGGGCCCCTGGAGTAGGAAGAAACTCAGTGATTAAAAAGTTCATATAATCATTAACATTCCAAATATGATGTAAAATTAAGGCTTTTCCCGTCTCCTTCAGCCTAGGTGAAACACTCACAGTCAACAACACCTCTGTCCCTCCTCTTCCATCTTTTTTTTTTTTTTTAGATGCTGGATATCTTTTTTTATTAGAGGATTACTCGTCTATCTTTTTAACTGTAGTTTTTGGTGCTTACTGTGTTGGAGCGGGAAAAAGTAGGAAAGTTCCTAGTTGCTTGGTGCAGGCGTGGGAATCTGGCGTTGTTTTCTGGACTTGGCAGGTGTTTAAAGCTGACTTGTGTGGGTGCTTTCTATCACCTCCTGTCTTAATCAGTTCAGGCAGCTACATAGCAAAGTACCACGGGCTGGGTGGCTTATAAGAACAGAAATTGATTACTCCTAGCTCTGGAGGCTGAAGTCTGAGGTGCGGGGGCTTTCCTGAGAGCTGTCTTCTGGTTGCCAAACGCTGACCAGTCCCAACGTTTCCTCACATGGCAGAATGAGAATGAGTTTTTCGGCCTCTTCTTCTAAGGGCACTAAATCCCATTTCATGAGAGCTCCACCCTCATGACCTAATCATCTCCCAGATCTCCCTTCTTCAAACACCATCACATCTAGGGCTAGGATTTCTACATACGAATTTTGAGGAGGCACAAACATTCAGTCCGTAACACCTCCATTGCTGTCATACGCAGTTCTTCAGTCAGACTATGTACTTTCCTTGGGCTTATCACTTGCTCCTTCCCCCATCCCTAGGAATCTGGCCATACCTCTAGCTTCTCTGGGCTTCCCTGATAGCTCAGTTGGTAAAGAATGCACCTGCAATGCAGGAGACCCCAGTTGGATTCCTGGGTCGGGAAGATCCCCTGGAGAAGGGATAGGCTACCAACTCCAGTATTCTTGGGCTTCCCTGGTGGTTCAGCTGGTAAAGAATCTGCCTGCAATGTGGGAGATCTGGGTTCGATCCCTGGGCTGGGAAGATCCCCTGAAGAAAGGAAAGGCTACCCACTCCAGTATTTTGGCCTGGAGAATGCCATGGACTGTATAGTCCATGGGGTCACAAAGAGTCAGACACAACGGAGCGACTTGCACTTTCACTTCACTTTTCTCCTGGCTGAAGTCTCTCTGCCCCTCTAGGCTGTTCTCTTGGGTGGGATCTTCAACTATTCTAGGCAGCCCTCTCTCTCACTCACTCACAAGCTCTCATCTTTGCCCTAACTTCTCAACTTTCCAAAAGTAAACTCTACCCTGCCATCTTTCTTGCTGTTTTGGTTTCTCAGGCTTTTTTTTGCCAAGCTGTGCAGCTTGCAGGATCTCAGTTTCCCCAAACAGGGAACGAACACAGGCCAAAGCAGTGAAAGTGTTGAATTCTAACCACTAGACCCCCAGGGAACTCCTCTGGTTTCTCAGTCTTGACACATTTGAGATAGGAATGGGGTGGAATTCATAACACAACTTTCTCCAAAGAAATTCTCATCTAAAGCCATCTAAAATCTTATCTAAAATCCTTAACTTTTTTCACAGCCTTTATTTTAAAGTCTATTTTATCTGATATGAGTATTGCAACTCCTGCTTTCTTTTGGTCTCCATTTGCGTGAAATATTTTTTTCCAGTCTTTCTCTTTCAGTCTGTATGTGTTCCTTGTTTTGAGGTGGGTCTCTTGTAGACAGCATATATAGGGGTCTTGTTTTGCAAATCAAAACCACAATGAGGTACCATTACACGCCAGTCAGGATGGCTGCTATCCAAAAGTCTACGAGCAGTAAATGTTGGAGAGGGTGTGGAGAAAAAGGAACCCTCTTACACTGTTGGTGGGAATGCAAACTAGTACAGCTGCTATGGAGAACAGTGTGGAGATTTCTTAAAAAACTGGAAATAGGACTGCCATATGACCCAGCAATACCACTTCTGGGCATACACACTGAGGAAACCAGATCTGAAAGAGACACGTGCACCCCAATGTTCATCACAGCACTGTTTATAATAGCCAGGACATAGAAGCAACCTAGATGCCCATCAGCAGATGAATGGATAAGGAAGCTGTGGTACACGTACACCATGGAATATTACTCAGCTGTTAAAAAGAATTCATTTGAATCAGTTCTAATAAGATGGGTGAAACTGGAGCCTGTTATACACAGTGAAGTAAGCCAGAAAGATAAAGAGAAATACAGTATACTAACACATATATATGGAATTTAGAAAGATGGTAACGATAACCCTATATGCAAAACAGAAAAAGAGACACAGATATACAGAACAGACTTTTGGACTCTGTGGGAGAAGGCGAGGGTGGGATGTTTTGAGAGAACAGCATCGAAACATGTACATTATCAAGGGTGAAATAGATCACCAGCCCAGGTTGGATGCATGAGACAAGTGCTCGGGGCTGGTGCACTGGGAAGACCCAGAGGGATCGGGTAGAGAGGAAGGTGGGAGGGGGGATCGGGATGGGGAACACATGTAAATCCATGGCTGATTCATGTCAATGTATGGCAAAAACCACTACAATATTGTAAACTAATTAGCCTCCAACTAATAAAAATAAATGGAAAAAATAAAATAAAATCCTCAACTCTATTGTACCTTAAATAGTCTTTGCCACTTAGTTTGTAAATCCTGGTCTAGCACCTCACTTTGGAATTTGGAATTTATTGTGATTTAGCTGAAACTTCTATTTTAATATCTGCTTTCATTTGATTTAGGGTACATCTTGAACCAGAATGCTTCTATTATCTGAATCCTAGGCATTGACATGACCTTTTCTTCTAATTTTCAGTCATAAGATACTGTATGCCATTTGGATGTATTTCCAAGGCCCTGCTTCCCTGGTGGCTCAGACAGGAAAGAATTGCTTGCAATGCAGGAGACACAGGTTTGATCCCTGGGTTGGGAAGATCCCCTGGAGAAGGAAATGGCAACCCGTTCCAGCATTCTTGCCTGGAAAATTCCATAGACAGAAGAGCGTTGTGGGCTACAGTCCGTGAGGTCACAAGGAGTCAGACTTGACTGAGCGACTAACACTCCCAGGCCCTGCCTTTATAGACCCAGATCTGCATTCTAGTGAGAGAGGGGGCACTAGTGAAAAAGAGAGGCAGTACTTCAAGCAAGCTCTGTATGGCCATGGGCATCCTTGTGTGGTACTCTGACTCTGGAGGGGAGTTGCTGTCCCTCCCTGCTTTCTAGCATCTCCAGGGTATGATGTGAGGTGGTGGAGCAAAATCTTCAAGAATGGACTGAGACATCGCTGGGGACTCCTGCAGGAAGAGGCAAGAGCCAAACAAACTTGGAAACTTGGGCTGTACATGATCTCGAGCAATTCACCTCTCTGAGTCTTGGTTTCTACATCTGTAGAATGAGAACAGGAAGCCCTCTGTTCCTTATAGCTGAGATCCTATGAAGTGCTTTTTAATTTGAGAAATGGGTCATGAGAGTCAGGAATTGGGGACTTGGTAGACACTATTGAGTCCCCCATCTTGGACTGTGTGGACCTTGATGTCAGAGCCTGAGTCATGTTGTTTTTCTTCTATCTCAATGAGAGTACAATTTATTAGATGAAATGGTTGTGCTGTTGACTGTATCTCTTTGGAACACCTGTGGTGTGGATTTGCTTTGCAGAGTTGCCTGTTTATTTCACATGTGCTCTCTGTCAGGACGAATCCAGAGAAAGTGAGTGCAGGAACAGTGCTTCTCCAACTTCATCACATCCCCGATATCCTACACCAAAGCCCTTTCATATTGATTTGGTTACTTGGTTTCATTTTCCAAGATATTTTTTCCCAAGATATTGAACCCAGTTCTCTTTATTTCTGCTTTTGCTGTGACGCCAGTTCTCATTTCTGAAAGTTTTCTTGCTTTCCCCCTCATTCCTTCAATAATGTTGTTTTCATCTTCACTTGCCTCTGGGTTTTTGGTGTGCCCTGTGAACTGTATTCACTTGCTCAGACAGGGGTGTGGAGGAAGTGTAGGCCAGGAAACCCCAGCAACCTCCAGCTAACGTGCGGGAGCCTTTCACTTTGTGATTACTACAATTGTTGCCTAGTG
Source organism: Cervus canadensis (assembly GCF_019320065.1). NCBI lineage: Eukaryota > Metazoa > Chordata > Mammalia > Artiodactyla > Cervidae > Cervus > Cervus canadensis. Next base: position 51,305,895 of record NC_057386.1, on the reverse strand, counting down.
GAACAGTGAGCCATTAGCTGGGTTCTCACCCCCCTATTAGTATTACCCTGTAATTTAATCACAATTAGACTCCCAGAGACATAGACATAGGAAACCAGTAGGCAAAGGAGGTAGATGGCAGAAAGTAACAGCAGCCAGGGCTTTTCATCAAAGGCACTATTTTCCAAAGGTGCAGGGCCAAGGAAGAGAGGTCGGAGCTTGGAATGAGGTGACCGGGTAAACAGTTAAAAGGACTTGAGTTTTACTTTCTGGTGTTGAGGTTGGGAGTGTGTGAGCATTGATCTCATGTGCTGGGCTGAGCCAATTTGTTTAATAGCAATTGAAAGACATTTTGAGAGATGACCCCCTGCTCCCTTCACCTTCTCTCCTTGTGGTCTGTGAGAGGAAGTTCTCAGAGGAGGCTTTCCTTTATCTCACCTGGTTTCCTCCCTGTGTCCCAAAGCAAATCCTTATGTATACGTTGGAATCCATCTCCTTCCTGAGGGACTCACAGAGGCCCAGGCCCGGAGATGACCATTCCAATTGACTCTGTGTCCTACTGAGAAGTGAGGATGCAGGCAGCGTATACAACTAGGGCTGGAAGTAGACAGTTGTGAAGAGTGGGATCCTTAGATCCTTCCAAGGGACTGTTGTCCTACTCAAGCTTCAGAAACCCAGTTTGTAGTATAGAAAGGAGGAAGGAATCCCAGCATTTGAGTGCCTAAATGATGAGGAAATGATTCAGTCACTCTCCTCCATGGGACTGATCTAAGAAGAACCAAGTGTGAACATTCAGCCCAGCCCAGGACTTCTTCCTTCTTCAATAAAAACAGCCACCTTTGGCCAAAGTCAAATTGTGAAGGGTAGAGTTGGCTGAGGGAGCTGTGAGGACCTGTGAGATGGGAGCAGAGCTGGGTGAGTGAGAAGCTGAGAGCCCACGCAGTTGTAAGCAAAACCGAGATACACTTTGGAAGCCTTCTACTCCCCTTACTCTCTCTCTTTCTCCTCTTCCCAATCAGGAGGAGCCAGTCCTCCTACAAATCTACTTGTGTATTTAATTACTAAGCACCCTCAAGGGTATTAGGAGAAGTTTCTGGTATTCCAGAAGGTTCTGGAAGCCCAAGGCTCCTTTCCTCCAATCAATACACCTGGACCTAGGTGTACGGGATAAAGGACTTCTCCCTTCTCTGATTCTCTTGGCATCAGATTCTTCACTTCTTATGGTAACCTTGTGATTCTAAGTTGGGGGCTTGCCAGGACAGTTCTAGTTTTAAATATTTTATCCTATTGTCTTCATAAATACTTCCAAGGCCACATGCCCTGAATCTGTTATGGAAAAAAACTGTAAGTACAATCTTAACTCACAGCATTTCCTGTCCAGCTGAAATCTATATAAATCTTGTCCTTCTCCAGCACCTAGGCAGAATGGCATTTGAAAGATTTGCTAGAATCCCAGCTAAGGGAAAGTTAGCTTGTGGGTTGGTGTAGGAACAAAGGATGGGTGATCTCCTTTATTTGGAAGCTTGATTCTAAAGCCCTCAAAACTTATGCAAAAAAATCCACTCTCCTGATGAACAGATTCAAACTTGCTTTCATTTTTAAGTCTCAGATGTGGCTGTATGGCTTTAGCTTTCAGAATTCTCTTTTCCACTAATTCCCTGATAAAAATCCATTTAAGAGGGAATAGAGTTTGACTCTATAATGAAAGGTGAGAGTTAACTGGCCTCTTCCACCTGGGGCATTGTTTTTCACAATACTGGTCTCAACACACTGTTAGGTCCTGAAATCATTTAAAAGATACTAAGTTTTAGCAAAATTTCAAAACTACAGATAGACAAAGAGATACAGATTTAGATAGAGACACAGAATAGAAAAGAAAAGGAAGAGAACAGAACGTGTCAAAATACATCACACTTGATTTGGATAAATACTGTTTCCTGAAACTTTTGATTCTTCTGTTTTATTTACCTATATATATGTGTGTCTTGGGTCACTATGTAAAATTTTTTTTTTTTTTTTTTTACATTGTGTGAGTGCTAAGTCACTTCAGTTGTGTCCAGCTCTGTGAGACCCTGTGGATGGTAGCCTACCAGGCTCCTTTGTCCATAGGATTCTCCAGGCAAGAATACTGGAGTGGGCTGCTGTGCCTTCCTCCAGGGGATCTTCCCGACTCGGGGATCAAACCTGCATCTCTTATGTCTCCTGCATTGGCAGGTGGGTTCTTTAACACTTCCCTGGTGGCTCAGTGGTAACGAATCTGCTTGCAATGCAGAAGAACGCCTGCCAATGCAGGAGACACCAGTTTGATCAGGAGACATAGGTTTGATCCCTGGGTCAGGAAGATCCCCTGGAGAAGGAAATGGCAACCCACTCCAGTATTCTTGCCTGGGAAATCCCACGGACAGAGGAGCCTGGTGGGCTCTGGTTCATGATGTTGCAAAAGTCAGACAGAACTTAACAACTAAATCATCATCTACCTGGGAAGCCCTTTTTTTCTGATGGTCACTAAAAAAAGTTCAAGACCTCCTAGGAGAGGTCACAGAGTTCACACTGAGACTGAAACTGCTAAGGCAGACCCTCGTCCAAAAGTTGGTTCCACAGGGAAGAAAAAAGAGTAGCCAGAGGCTGGAGGGGGGACTGGGGGAGTCGGGGAGGGGCGTGGAGCCCAACCAAGGGTGTGAGGACAAGCAGTGGAGAAAGGAGAGAGGAAAGGGCCTGAGTAGAAAGACGCCCACTTCGGTCCCCTCCACAGCTGCAGGCACAGAGCCCTGAGAGCCAACAACACACCAGGCACTCTGCCAAATGCCTTAAATGAGGTAGCCCTTTCAAGTCTCACCACACCCCACAAGGAGGATGGGTACTATTATTGTCCTATTTTATAGGTGGGGAAAGTGAGGCCTGGAGGTTGAATAACTTGTCTGAGGTCACACGGCTTGGAATTACAGACAACTTGGTCTACCGCTCAGCTGTACCTGATTTTTCAGCTCACTCCCTCCTGCAGACACAGTAGGCAGTTCCTCTTTCGCTTAGGGACAGGACTTGGTGTGGGCCCAGTATGAGTGATTCACGTAGGCCAGCTGGGAGCCTTGCCCCTGGGTGCAGGGCAGGCAGTGCCAGGAAGCAGGTCTTGGAGCCCAGAGCCAGAGGCTGGTGACTGCGAGGGTGGCAGCCCTCCCCCAGCTCTGCTCCTGCTTGCAGCAGGCTGCAGCTTTGCCATCGCAGAACACGCGGCTAATTATAACCAAACAATGAGCAATCACCGCCTGCTGGCGGTTTAGTTCTCGTTAGAGGCCTGGCAGGCTTTTCATTAGCACTTCCCCACCGCCTGAAGGGGAAGGCAGGAGCTCTTGGCTCCGGCTCCCTCCCCCTTTCTGCTCCCTCTTCTCAGAGCGGGTTGGGGCTTTCTCAGCTTCAGAGGTGTGCAGGTTGTATTCAGTGCTGCAGGGGGTATCTTTGTTCCTGCCTTCAGCGAGCTCACCATCTGCCCAGCAGTCTATTGATTGGAATCAAAAGACAGGCCTATTTGAGCCTGGCAGAGAGGAGAGAGGTTTTGGTCAGCTTTGTGTCCTTGGCGGCTTCTCTTTCAGGCCCTTTCTTGGGGACAGTGAGACTATATTTCTGCCCTTCAATAATATGGGACAGAAAAGTAGTTGCTTTGTGTACATGATCTCTAGCGGTGCTCATTGCTACAGGATGTCCCATGGAGAGGGACTCTGTCCAAATCTTGGGACGTGTAAACCTGGATCAACAAGAGAGACCCATATAGTCACTATAGCCCTGGGAATCCAGGAGAGTTTCTCAAATGTCTTTTTCTTTCTCTTTTCTCTGGCTGCACCCAAGGGCTTGTGGGATCCTAGTTCCCTGACCTGGGATTGAAGCAAGGCCCTCATCAGTGAGGAGTCCTAAATCCTGGAATGCCAAGGAATTCCCTCAAATGCCTATTTTAAGGGCTTTGGGAAGGGTACAAAGGAATAGCCTCAGACTGTAGAGAATCTGCCTCTAGGAAATGTACGTTGTTTACTGTTCCTAGCCAAACTTCAAAGTCCTGCAGGCTCATCTTTTGCCTCTTTAGTCCTATTTAGTTCAGTTCAGTTCAGTCGCTCAGTAGTGTCCAAATCTTTGCTACCATACGGAGTGAAGCACGCCTCCCTGTCCATCATCAAGTCCCAGAGCTTACTCAACTCATGTCTATCGAGTCAGTGATGCCATTCAACAATCTCATCCTCTGTTGTCCTCTTCTCCTCCTGTCTTCAATCTTTCCCAGCAACAGGGTCTTTTCCAATAAGTCAGTTCTTCGCATCAGGTGGCCAAAGTACTGGAGTTTCAGCTTCAGCATCAGTCCTTTCAATGGATATTCAGGACTGATTTCCTTTAGGATGGACTGGTTGGATCTCCTTGCAGTCCAAGGGACTCTCAAGAGCCTTCTCCAACACCACAGTCCAAAAGAATCAATTCTTCGGCGCTCAGCTTTCTTTAGAGTGCAATGCTCACATTCATACATGACTTCCAGAAAAACTATAGCTTAGACTAAATGGACCTTTGTTGGCAAAGTAATGTCTCTGCTTTTTAATATACTGTCTAGATTGGTCACAGCTTTTCTTCCAAGGAGCAAGTGTCTTTTAATTTCATGGCTGCAGTCACCATCTGCAGTGATTTTGGAGCCCAAGAAAATAAAGTCTGACACTGTTTCCTCATCTATTTGCCATGAAGTGATGGGACCAGATGCCATGATCTTAGTTTTCTGAATCTTGAGTTTTTTTTTTTTTATTAGTTGGAGGCTAATTACTTCACAACATTTCAGTGGGTTTTGTCATACATTGATATGAATGAATCTTGAGTTTTAAGCCAACTTTTTCACTCTCCTCTTTCACTTTCATCAAGAGGCTCTTTAGTTTTTCTTCATTTTCTGCCATAAGGGTGGTGTCATCTGCATATCTGAGGTTATTGATATTTCTCCCGGCAATCTTGATTCCAGCTTGTGCTTCATCCAGTCCAGCATTTCGCATGACGTACTCTGCATACAAGTTAAATAAGGAAGGTGACAATATACAGCCTTGATGTACTCCTTCTCCCATGTGGAACCAGTCTGTTGTTCTATGTCCAGTTCTAACTGTTGCTTCCTGACCAGCATACAGATTTCTCAGTAGGCAAGTCAGGTGGTCTGGTATTCCCATCTCTTTAAGAATTTTTCACAGTTTGTTGTGATCCACATAGTCAAAAGCTTTGGCGTAGTCAATAAAGCAGAAGTAGATGTTTTTCTGGAACTCTCTTGCATTTTCTATGATGCAACAGATGTTGGCAATTTGATCTCTGGTTCCTCTGCCTTTTCTAAATCCAGCTTGAACATCCGGAAGTTCACAGTTCATGTACTGTTGAAGCCTGGCTTGGAGAATTTTGAACATTACTTTGCTAGCATGTGAGATGAGTACAATTGTGCAGTAGTCTGAGCATTCTTTGGCATTGCCTTTCTTAGGGATTGCAATGAAAACTGACCTTTTCCAGTCCTGTGGCCACTGCTGAGTTTTCCAAATTTGCTGGCCTATTGAGTGTAGCACTTTTCACAGCACCATCTTTTAGGATTTGAAATAGCTCAACTGGAATTCCATCACCTCCACTAGCTTTGTTCATAGTGATGCTTCCTAAGGCCCACTTGACTTTGCATTCTAGGACATCTGGCTCTAGGTGAGTGATCACACCATTGTGGTTATCTGGGTCATGAAGATCTTTTTTGTATAGTTCTTCCATGTATTCTTGCCACCTCTTCTTAATATCTTCTACTTCTGTTAGGTCTATACCATTTCTGTCTTTTATTGTGCCCATCTTTGTGTGAAATATTCCCTTGGTGTTTCTAATTTTCTTGAAGAGATCTCTAGTCTTTCCTATTCTATTATTTTCCTCTATTTCTTTGCATCGATCACTGAGGAAGGCTTTCTTATCTCTCCTTGCTATTCTTTGGAACTCTGCATTCAAATGGGTATATCTTTCCTTTTCTCCTTTGCCTCTAGTGTCTCTTCTTTTCTCAGCTATTTGTAAGGTCTCCTCAGGCAGCCATTTTGCCTTTTTGCATTTCTTTTTCTTGGGGATGGTCTTGATCCCTGCCTCTTGTACAATGTCAGGCACTCTGTCTATCAGATCTAATCCCTTGAATCTATTTCTCACTTCTACTGTATAATTGTAAGGGATTTGATTTAGGTCATACTTGAATGGTCTAGTGGTTTTCCCTACTTTCTTCAATTTAAGTCTGAATTTGTCAGTAAGGAATTCATGATCTGAGTCACAGTCAGCTCCCAGTCTTGTTTTTGCTGACTGTATAGAGCTTCTCCATCTTTGGCTGCAAAGAATACAATCAATCTGATTTTGGTGTTGAACATCTGGTGATGTCCATGTGTAGAGTCTTCTCTTGTGTTGTTGGAAGAGGGTGTTTGCTATGACCAGTGCGTTCTCTTGGCAAAACTCTGTTAGCCTTTGACCTACTTCATTTTGTACTCCAAAGCCAGATTTGCCTGTTACTCACTCTCCCTGATATCTAACATCCTTTTGGTGTTCTCCGATTCCATATTAGGACTTCCTAGAGAAAGCAAGGAGAAGGCAATGGCAACCTACTCCAGTACTCTTGCCTGGAAAATCCCATGGACAGAGGAGCCTGGTAGGCTGCAGTCCATGGGGTTGCTAGGAGTCAGGCACAACTGAGCAACTTCACTTTCTCTTTTCACTTTCCTGCATTGGAGAAGGTAATGGCAACCCACTCCAGTGTTCTTGCCTGGAGAATCCCAGGGACAGGAGAGCCTGGTGGGCTGCCATCTATGGGTGGCACAGAGTCAGACACGACTGAAGTGACTTAGCAGCAGCAGCAGAGAAAGCATGGGGATTCCAGAAAAACCATCTACTTATGCTTCATTGGCTATGCTAAAACCTTTCGACTGTGTGGATCACAACAAACTGTGAAAAATTCTTAAAGAGATGGGAATACCAAACCACCTGACTTGCCTCCTGAGAAACCTGTATGTGGGTCAAGAAGCAACAGTTAGAACTGGACATGGAACAACAGAGTGGTTCCAAATTGGGAAAGGAGTACATCAAGGCTATATATTGTCACCCTGCTTATTTAACTTGTATGCAGAGTACATCGTGTGAAATGCTGGACTGGATGAAGCACAAGCTGGAATCAAGATTGCCAGGAGAAATATCAATAACTTTAGAAATGCAGATGACACCACCCTTTTGGCAAAAAGCAAAAAGGAACTAAAGAGCTTCTTGATGAAAGTAAAAGAGTAGAGTGAAAAAGTTGGCTTAAAACTCAACATTCAAAAAACTAAGATCATGGCATCTGGTTCCATCACTTCACAGCAAACAGATGGGGAAACAATGGAAACAGTGAGACACTTTATCTTCTTGGGCTCCAAAATCACTGCAGATGGTGACTGCAGCCATGAAATTAAAAGACACTTGCTCCTTGGAAGGAAAGCTATGACAAACATAGACAGCATATTAAAAAGCAGAGACATCACTTTGCCGACAAAGGTCCATCTAGTCAAAGCTATGGTTTTTCTGGTAGTCATGTTTGGATGTGAGAGTTGGACTATAAAGAACACTGAGTGCTGAAGAATTGATGCTTTTGAACTGTGGTGCTGGAGAAGACTATTGAGTGTCCCTTGGACATCCAGGATGTCAAAGTAGTCCATCCTAAAGGATATCAACCCTGAGTATTCATTGGAAGGACTGATGCTGAAGCTGAAGCTCCAATACTTTGGCCACCTGATGAAAAGAGCCGACTTATTGAAAAGCCCCTGAGGCTGGGAAAGAGGAAGCAGGAGGAGATGGGGGCAACAGAGGATGAGATGGTTGGATAGCATCACCAACTCAGTGGATGTGAGTTTGAGCAAGCTCTGGGAGATAGTGAAAGACAGGGAAACCAGGCATGCTGCAGTCCATGGGGTCACAAAGAGTTGGACACGACTTAGCGACTGAACAACAGCAATCTGCTATCAACCCATCACATGAAGGTCTTAGTTGAAAATCTTTCAAGAGGGTATCCCTCCAGGAACCATCATCATAAACATGAGGAATACTTGGGTCCTGATCACGGAGGAATCTCTGGTGCCTCCCAAAGCAGAATGCCTGTCCAGAGCAGCAGAATATGGTCCATACTTGTGAGGTGAATGAGTGAGGATCTGGGAGGGGTATGAAGGGGCATCTGATCTTCATTTTCCAGGTAAAGATCTAAGGCCTAGAGGTAGGGTGACCAGCTGTCTCAGTTTGCCTAGGAATGAGGGGTTTCTATAATACGGGAATTTTCAGTTTTAAGATCAGACAAGTCAATCACCCTATAAGGGGCTGTGATGAGTAAACCCATGTGGGCAGAGTGGGAAGGAAAAAAGACTTGGCCACAGTTTGTTCACCAGAAAGATGGGAAACATCTTTCCAGAGGGCTGTGGGAAGGCAATTCTTCAAAGAAGAACTAGATATGGCCAATAAACACATTTAAAATATTTAAATTTACTGATAATATCAAATACAAACTAAAGCAACTTTCACCTATTTGTCAAAGATTTAAATATATATGGGGATTCCCGGGCGGTCCAGTGGTTAGGGGGCTTCCCTTGTGGCTCAGACAGTAAAGAATCTGCCTGCAATGCTGGAGACCTGGGTTTCATCCCTGGGATGGGAAGATTTCCTGGAGGAGGGCATGACTCTGCGCTTTCACTTCCTAGGGTGTGGATTCAATCCCTGATAGGGGAACTAAGATCCTACAAACTGTGCGGCATGACACAGCCAAAACACACACACACACACACACACACACACACACACAGACTAGGAAGCCAGCACTCATACACTGTTGGTCAAAATATAAACTATTTTGATCTTTTTGGAGAGCAATTGGTTAAAAAATGTTTTTAAGCTATCTGTGCCCTTAGACAATATAATTACATTTCTTAGAATCTCGTCTTAAGGAAATAATTAGCAAGAAGTGTGATCAAAATTTGAGTACTTATTTGTTTTTGACAGCTTCATAATAAAATCAGGTTAAAGACAACCTAAAATTTCTCCTGGGGAGGCCAAATGAAAAAAACAAATTCCTTTTGATTTTTAAGCAAAGTAATTCAACTCTCCTTTTGTTCTGCCCTTTGCTTTCAGATTTTGCCTAAAAGCCTTTATTTTAGATTCAAACAGTTCTTTCCAAAGAGAAATTTTGCCATCGGTATTTTAAATATGGTTTCCAGCCACTCTTGGTTTTCACTGGTCACATAGGCTATGACAGAGCAGCAGCTCAGACTGTCTCAAGAAGAAGAAGAAAAGAATGGTAGCAGATACTGTTAGATGTGGGGGATTCAGGCAGAGCTGACCAGTGGAGCCTCAGGGAGAGTCCACCTAAGATCCTCTCCTTCAGTAGATTGGCTCTTTCTCTCATTTAACAATGACTCTGAGTCCCTCCCTCAGGCCCTTACTAGCTGTGTGCCCATAAGCCAAGTTACTGAACTTCTCTGTACCTCAGTGGCTTTATCTGTAACAAGGGATCATTAATACTTATATAGTGCTTATTACGAGACAGGCTGTGGTATAATAAAATTTATTTGATCTTTGTCCTTGGTTCTGGCACAGAACTCCTAAAACTCATGGAATTTCCTGAATGATGATAGTGTCTTTTGTCATCCATAATGAGCTCTTTTTGACCACATATGCTAATGAGATGATTCAGAGTGAAGGCCCTAGATAGCTTTAGGATGGAGCTTGGCTGAGAGAAAGACCTAAGATGCAAGATAAGAGGATGCAAATTTTCAGTCCCAACCTCCAAATTCTGGAGAAAGAGGAGGGCCCAAGATTGTTCAAGATAAAAGCTCTTGAACAGTAAACTATAAGCAAAGTAAAAACACAGCCCTCAGAATGGGAGCAAATGAAACAACTGACAAAGAATTAATCTCCAAAATAAACAACCAGTTCATGCAGCTCAATACCAGAAAAACAAACAACCCAATCAAAAAGTGGACAAAAGACCTAAACATACACGTCTCCAAAGAAGACATCAAATCAGTTCAGTTCAGTTGCTCAGTCATGTCCAACTCTTTGTGACCCCATGGACTGCAGCACACCAGGCTTCCCTGTCCATCACCAACTCCTGGATCTTGGTCAAACTCATGTCCATTGAGTTGGTGATGTCATCCAACTGTCTTATCCTCTGTCGTCCCCTTCTCCTCCTGTCTTTAATCTTTCCCAGCATCAGGGTCTTTTCCGATGAGTCAGTTCTTCAAATCAGGTGCCCAAGAAGACATACAGATGGCTAATAAACACATGAAAAGATGCTCAACATCACTCATTTTTAGAGAAATGCAAATCAAAACCACAATGAGGTAAGATCTCACACCAGTCAGAATGGCCATCATCAAAGTCTACAAACAATAAATGCTAGAGAGAGTGTGGTGAAAAGGGAACCCTTTTACACTTTTGGTGGGAATGCAAACTGTGTGGACAGTGTGGAGATTCCTTTAAAGACTGGGAATAGAACTGCCATACGACCCAGCAATTCTACTGCTGGGCATACACCCCGAGGAAATGAGAATTGAAAGCGACACATGTACCCCAATGTTCATCCCAGAGCTATTTACAATAGCCAGGACATGGAAGCAACCTGGATGTCCGTCAGCCGATGAATGGATAAGGAAGTGGTGGTACATATGCACAATGGAATATTACTCAGCTATATAAAGGAACACACCTGAGTCAGTTCTAATGAGGTGGATGAAACTGGAGCCTATTATACAGAGTGAAGTAAGTCAGAGATAGACAAATACTGTATATTAATGCATATATATGGAATTTAGGAAGATGGTACCAATGATCCTACATGCAGGGCAGCAAAGGAGACACGGATGTAAAGAACAGACGTTTGGACTTGGTGGGAGAAGGAGAGGGTGGGATGATTTGAGGGAATAGCATTGAAACATGTACATTACCGTATGTAAAATAGACTACCAGTGTAAGTTCAACGTATGTAAAATAGATGACCAGTGTAACTTCAATGCATGAAGCAGGGCAGCCAAAGCTGGTGTCTGGGACAACCCAGAGGGATAGTGTGGGGAGGGAGGTGGGAGGGGGGTTCAGGATAGGGGGACATATGTATACCTATGGCCCATTCATGTTGATGTATGGCAAAAATCATCACAATATTGTAATTATTCTCCAGTTAAAACAAATTATTTTAGAAAATACAGATGGTAAGCATAATAGCATCTGAAAAATTATCATGCATATATGTGTTTGATACTGTATACATGTATACATGCACACACAAGTACATGTGTAGAAAAAATATAGAAGAATACATTCCAAACTGTTGATAATGGTTATTCTAAAAGTTTAGGAGACCAGAGTGATGGGACCCAGGGTTTTCTTCATATGACATTATTGGAGTTTTTTGTCATAAAAATATTAAAAAATGGACTTAAAAAAAAAAACCTCTTGAACAGCAAGATTCAAAGAACTTCTGGTCTGGTGAATAATATATCCATGTGTAGGAAGGGTGGTGCCTCCCAACTCCATGGGACAGACGCTCCTGCGTCAAGACCCTTCTGTTAGGGGAAGCACACTGATTGAAACCGCCCACCCTGGCCAGGCACCATAGTAACCATTTGCATGAGTTGTTTTATGGCAGGAGATCCTGATAAGGAATACGGAACTAATAGGCCATCACCAGTTCGGGAAAGATCGGGAAAGATCGAGAGGAGACACTACCTGTCCGTCCACTTCCCAGAATCCCTCTTGCTAGCATCCATCTTGGCTGAGCGATGCGTGCGCCACCAGGAAAGACTCTGAATTAGAATGATTGGCCAAAGACCACCCGGAAACTAATCCCATCACCATAAAACCCAAGACTGCGAGCCACGCGGTAGAGCAGTTCTCCTGGGTTCCCTTACCTACTGCTCTCCACCCGGGTGCCCTTTCCCAATAAAATCTCTTGCTTTGTCAGCATGTGTCTCCTCGGACAATTCATTTCCGAGTGTTAGACAAGAGCCCAGTTTCGGGCCCTGGAAGGGGTCCCCCTTCCTGCAACACTTCCAGACCTACCCTGTGTACCTCTTCGTCCAGTTGTTCACTTGTATTCTTTACTCAATAAATGTAAGCAAAGTGTTATCCTTAGTTCTCTGAGTTACCAGCATCCCCACACTCGGCATCATTCCTGCTCCCTTCATTGTCTATGAGATGATCTCTCCAACACTCTGCATTTCCGCTGATTAACCTCCTCCCACCTGAGTCACCTGCTTCTGTCATCCTATCTAAGACCTTGTCGCCAGGACCAACTGCACCAAGTCCAAAAACCTTCATTTCAAGCAGCTCTCCCTGGCTGCTACCTCATATCTGTTCCATTTGCTTCCCACTCCTAGATTTTTCCACCCCCTCAGTGACCTCTCTTCCATTCAGTGATTCTCTAGCCCATTCATTCATCCCTCTAGGCCATCAGTTCTCTCAGTTCATGGTTTAGAGTTCCTGGTCCATTACAAAAGACTCATTTGCATATGTTCTTGCTCTTTGTAATGACACTAAAATATGTCTGCAAGCTCTCTGACACTTGTGTTAGTCTTCTTGGGCTGCCATAACAAAATATCAGAGAGTGGGTGACTTAAATGGAAATTAATTTATTCACTGTTCTGAAAGCTACAAGTCTAAGATCAAAGTTCTGGCCATTTCAGTTTAAGGGTCTCTTCTTGGCTTTCAGAAGCAGCAAGCTCTTTGTCTCTTCTGTTTTTTTTTTTTTTTTTTCTTTCTTTTAATCACTAAGAAAATGTTAAGCCCTTTTCCCCACTGTTAATTTAGTTCTAAATATATACTTTTTAAAATTTATTTTATATTGGAATATAGTTGGTTACTGGAGAAGGAAATGCAACCCACACCAGTATTCTTGCCTGGGAAATCCCATGGACAAAAGGAGCCTGGTGGGCTATAGGCCGTGGGGTCACAAAAGAGTTGGACTTGAATTGGCTACTAAACAACACAGTCAGTTAGCAATGTTGTGTTAGCTTCAGATGTATGGCGGAGTGGTTCAGTTATACACATACATATATCTACTCTTTTTCAAATTCTTTTCCTATTTAGGTTATTATAGTGTATCAAGCAGCTGTGTCTCTTATAAAGACGCTAATCCTATCAGATCACAGTCCCATCTTCATGACCTCATACAACCTTAATAACTTCTTTAGAGGTCCCATCTCCAACTATAGCTATGCTGAGGGTTAGAGCTTCAGCATGTAAGTTTTGGGGTAGGGACACAAACATTCCATTCATAACAACACTCCTCTCTTCAAAAGGTGGAGTCTAATTCCCTTCCCCTTGAACATAGGCTGGACTTGGTGACTTGCTTTTAACAAATAGAATGTGGCCAAGCATTGCATTGTGACTTGAGTCTAGGTCATAAAAATATAGTTTCTGCTTAGTTCTTCTCTCCCTGGATTGCTAGCTCTGTGAGAAGTCATATGTCATATGTCATGTTTTGAGGACACTTGAACAGCCTGTGTAGAGGCTCACACAAAGAGAAACTGGGTCTGACCTCTGCCTTTCCATCTCTTGTCAATGGCTCCCACTGGCCAAGCCCAACAAGGAACCAGAGGGCAAGGGATGCTCTTAATATAGACCCCACAGGTCAGCTTCCTGGATCTCAGAGCAGGGTCAGGAAAGCTGGAAAGTGAAGCTGGAGGAGCCAATGGAGAATATCCTGTTGACTTGTTCCACTTAACAACTAGTGGAAGCATTGAGAAGGTAAGGGGGATGGTTCATGACCCCGTGTTCCCACCAGCCAAAACCACTAAAGCTGATGTTCTACTTCAGGATGGGTTATGTGGGACTTCCCTGGTGGTCCAGTGTTTAAGACTTGATGCTTCCACTGCAGGGGGTGCAGGTTCAATCCCTGGTCCAGGAACTAAGTTCCCACACGCTGTAGGGCAACTAAGTCCATGTGCTACAACTAGACAGCCTACATGCCTGCCAAAAAAAAAAAAAAAGCAAGACAGATGGAATGTGTGATGGTTAATTTTATGTCAGTTTGATTGGGATAAGGGATGACCAAATAGCCAGTAAAATGTTATTTCTGGATGTGTCTGTGAGGATGTTTCCAGAAAAGATTAGCATTTAGAATCAATAGACTGAGTAAAGAAGATCTGCTTTCACCAGGGTGGGTGGGCCTCACCCAATTCAACTAAAGAATGACATAGTGGAGAAAGGGCGAATTCCCCCTCTCTTCTTGAGCTGGGACGTCCACCTTCTCCTGCCCTTGTTTTAGCGGAAGCACACTGACTGAAACCGCCCACCCTGGCCAGGCACCATAGTAACCATCTGCATGAGTTGTGCTACGACAGGAGGTCCTGGTAAGGAACATGGAACTAATAAGTCACCACCAACTGGAAGACTTCAGGAAAGATCAAAAGGAGACACCACATGTCCGATCACCTCCCAGAATCCTCTCTCTGGCATCCATCTTGGCTGAACAAGGCACCACTGGGAAGGACTCTGAGTCAGAATGATTGGCTAAGGACAACCTGGAAACTAATCCCATCACCATGAAACTCATGACTGCAGCCAGCTGTGGCAGAGCTGTTCTCCTGGGTTCCCTTACCCTACCACTCTCCACCCAGGCACCCTTTCCCAATAAAATCTCTTGCTTTGCCAGCACATGTGTCTTCTCGAACAAGTCATTTCCAAGTGTTAGACAAGAGCCCGGTTTCGGGTCCTAGAAGGCGTCCCTCTTCTTGCAACACTTGGACATAGGAACTTCCTGCAACATAGGACATAGGTTCTTGGGCCTTTGGACTCCAGGACTCATCCAGTGGCTCCTCAGATTCTCTGGCTTTGGGACTTGAACAGAATTATACCACCAGCTAGTTTTCCTGGTTTTTAAGCTTGCAGATGGCAGATCATGTGAATTCTTGGCTTCCATAACCAAGTAAGCCAATTCCTATAATAAATCTCATATCTGTGTCTACTCTGTTTATCTATCTATATAAATCCTATGGGTTCTGTTTCTCTGAAATACATACTATTAGAAAAACCTATGAGTATTAACATATGATACTGTAAATCTGTTTCCCCAACATTGCTTATGAGACAGCGACAGATTTATTGAAGTGTATGAGTATTTTAAGGAGCATTTTAATGAGCATTTTAAGGAGAATTCTGTCTCAACTTTGATAAAGATCTTCTGAGATGTAGAACTGGGAGAATGAGTGGGAAGAGAGCCTGGAGGACAAGGAACAAGACCTGACACAAGAGGCTAAATCACCTTTCATAATAAAGAACTCAGAAAGAGGGGAGATATTTGGGTGCTGGAGAGGGCATGGGTGCTTTTGACATGCAGAAGGCCCTTGAGTAGCTATGGATGGGAGAGAACTGGGGAGGAGTAAAGGGGGCTTTAGAAAAAATTTACCAAGCCTTTATATCTCTTCAAGAGATATAAGTAATTGGATTTTTTTTTTTTTTAAATGACTCTCAGTGATGTCCCTGGTGATTCAGTGGTGAAGAATCCACCTTAGAATGCAGGGGATGCTGGTTTGATCCCTGGTCTGGGAATGAAGATCCCACATTGCCTCAGGGCAACTAAGCTCACACAGCAGCAAAGACCCAGATCAGCCAAAAATAAACGATAAAAGACTTTGAATTGCTGAGCAATGTTGCTTTATATGAACCCCAAACAGATCCAGAGCCACATGGGACCTGTAGTTTTATTGGAGTTACAAAAGACCTTTTGGATGGTTCTGGCAATTGAGAACTGGCTGAAAACCACTGCACACACCACACTTTCGATCCTCTGTGGTGCAGCACAAAAGCCTGGAAACTTCTGAGAACTCAGCTTCGTTCCAAGCTGTCTTACCTTACACAGGTCACTGTAAAAGGGAATGGATGACCATTTTTCTCTCTTTGGACAGAGGTGAGAGAGGATAAACAAGTTATTGATGATCATTCAAGGCTTCTAAGGAGGAAGGAGGTATATCCCAGCTCTCTGAACACCTGTGTGACCTGAATCCCCCTCAACTGACTGACTGCAGATTCTGTTGCTTTTCCTTTTTAGAAAGTGAAAATGTGGGGCTTCCCTGGTGGCTCTGTGGTAAAGAATCTGCTTTCCAATACAAGAGACGCAGTTTCGATCCCTGATCTGAGAAGATCCTGAAGAAGGATTTCATAGTGCCTGACTCCATCTTAGGCCTGTTCATGCTGATCATGCTCAGTCACCTCTCCAATGGACTCTGAATTCTGTGTTCAGTGCCTATGATAACGACAACAGAAGGATAAGACCCCTCTGGACAGGGGAATCTTGAAGATCGTATCCAGGTTACTCATCGCCTAAGAGAACACATACACTAATCACCCCTTCCTCCAGACAGACCATAAATTTTTCTGTACCTGTCGGAGTGTAACCTCATGCTTATTGATTATTGGCTAATTGTTTAACTGTCTGAGCACATGGCACATGAGTGATTGAGTTATTAGGATTGTATTTACCCTTCCTTAGTTTATGTAAGTCTCAAGGAATTTGGGGTGGTGGGTTTGGACATGTACACATGGGGTATAAAAGATTTTCACAAATGCTGGTCAGGGTCCTTGGCTAAGAGGAGACTCTGCCTTGGGCCTGCCGGTGTATTAAACTGCACTCCACTATCTGCATTGTCCTTCTGAGTGAGTTTGTTTCCCGGAATGGGTGGCTACAACAATCCCACTTGCTGTGGAGCTACGAAGCCTGTGTGTCACAACTATTGAGCCTGTGCTCTGGAGCCGGGGAGTCACAACTACTGAGCTGACATGCTGCAGCTACTGAAGCCTGCGCGTCCTAGACACCATGCTCCGCAATGAGAAAAGCCACTACACTGAGACGCCTGGCGCCGCAACTAGAGAGTGGCCCGCTCAGCAACCAAGATGCAGCACAGCCAAAAATCAATCAGTCAATAGAGAAATTTTTAAAGAAGAAAGTGGAAATCCATCTCCTCTTTCCTTCCTGAGAAGGCTTTTGTCCAGGACCTTTGTGGGACAAGACCAGAGCCTAAGCATTTATAAAATCATTTCTTTTGAGTCCTTAACCCCTTTCTTGGAAGCAGTTTAAACTGCAGAGGAGGCTAAGCCCAGGGACATGGGAGTCTGAGCACCGAGGCAAGCCTTCTACACCATGTTCTGAATTTCCCAGCCAGGCGACACTCCAATGACAGAGGCTCCAATCAGGATCAGCTGTTTCCCAACATGAACTAAAGAGATGTGAGGAGCTACTGACTGAGGTGTTCTGGAAAGAAACCTCCACTTTCATTCATGGGAACTATCAAAAAAAGCAGCTCATTGTCTCTTCTGAGAATGAATAAACAGCTTTGGTTGCTGCTGGAGACCATGTTGCAACCTTGAAGGCTAAGAGTCTTGGGATGACCTTGCACCATAGGAGGGTGGAGAGACAAAAAAGACCCAGCACAGAGCTGATGAATCAGACCTTGTGTAAAGCCTGCTCACCTGGAACTTTTTTTTTTAACTGTCATGGGACCAGAAAATTCCTTTCGTTGTTTAAGTCAGTTTGAGCTGTATCTTCTGTTATTGCAGTAAAGGTCATCCACCCTTCAGATACCTAATAGCAGCTCAGACTTTGTACTGCAGGCTCAGGCAAGGGGAGGCCCAGTCTGGTCTGAGAAGATCCTGTCTTGACACAGATGATGTGTCAATGCATCACTGGATTTTAACCCTCTTTCTTGGGGAGAGAGGGAAGGTCAGGCAAGTTCGTCTTGCACCCTGGGGCAAGGGGGTGACATGTTAGTCAGGCTTGAATGTGACCATCGGGGAGCTCAGAGGTCAGATCCGGTGGGGCAGATGTTCTTTATCTGGGCTTCCTGGACTCCTAGGAAAGGTGCCAGAAAGCCCATGAAACCCTGAAACTGTATGGGAAATGTGTGTGTACATTTTCACCAGGTTTTCAAAAGGGAAGTGTCACTGCTCTATGTTTAAATGGTATAAAGCCCTCTAATGCCCCCTGCCTGGGTTTCCGCTTGTTGTAAAGCAGGAGTGACTACTTCTCTTCCTTCTTCCTCTCTAGAAGTGATCATAGATGATAGATAAATCTATTAGAAACTTCAAACAACATTATCAGGGACTGTGCCAAGAGGTTGAGAGAGGAGAGCAGGGGGCAAGTGCTGAAGAGAGAAAGTCCACCTGGATGTAAAGACAGCCATGAGCTTCGCTGAAGGAGAGCAATGAAGATCAGTTCTGCCCCCTCTGTAGGAAAGCCAGATACACGGATACACGTGAACATGCACCCACACATGCTGCACACGTCATAGGAGGAATGGGATAGCAATGGCAATGTCTGATGACTTTCAGTGGGTATTTCCATAACACTCGCCTCAGCCAAACCATGGGAGCCAGGTCTCACATGTTTCCCCCAGGGTTTAGAGAGTGCAATGCCTGGGGTGGTGCTGCGACCCCAATTCAGGTGTTCTGTTTCCTCTCTTGGGGCTCTATCCTTTAGTAGCTGTCCCCCACCTTTTTGGCACCAGGCACCAGTTTCATGGAAGACAATTTTTCCACAGATGGGGGAGGGGGGTGGTTTGGGGATGATTCAAGAGCATTACATTTATTGCACACTTCACTTCTGTTATTATTACATCAGCTCCACCTCAGGTCATCAGGCATTGGGTCCTGGAGGTTGGCGACGCTGCTCTAATCGTAGTGGTTTCTAAACCTGACCAATCAGCAGCAGCTCCTGGATGCTTTCCTACATAGTCTCGGGCCCTGCTCCAGCTCTAGAAACTCTTGACTCAGTATAAATGGGGCAGGGCCTAGGTCTTTGCATTTTTGGAAGCATCGCAGGTGAATCTCGACGTGAGTTTGTGCAAACTCCAGGAGATAGTAAAGGACAGGGAGGCGTGGTGTGCTGCAGTCCATGGGGTAGCAGAGTCGGATATGATAGCGACTGCCCAACATCAGGTGAATCTGAACACTATTTAGGTTTTAGGACAAAGTGCTGTCTATTAAGAGCACTGTGCGTGTGCATGCATGCATGTGTATGCAACCACGTGTCCTCCCACAGGCAAGCCTTGCAAATGTGTAAAGTAGGTAACATGTCTTGGATGCCTCTCATCTTCTCTGAAAAGAAAAACCCTTTGGTGGGGGCTTCCCTGGTGGCCCAGCGGTAAAGAATCTGCCTGCATTGCAGAAGCCATAGGAAAAACAGGTTGGATTCCAGGTTGGGGAAGATCCCCTGGAGGAGGGCATGGCAACCCACTCTACTATTCTTGCCTGGAGAATCCCATGGACAAAGGAGCCTGGAGGGCTACAGTCCATGGGTTGCAGAGTTGGACACAACTGAAGCGACTTAGCATGATGCACACACCCTTTGGTCATCCTTCCTGATGTCTCATGGTTCTTTGGCTAGCCCCCCATCAAATGGTAGCTTAGTCCCTATCAGGGGTTGGTACATTGTCACAGTAGACTCTTAGGGATGGATAATCATTCAAGTTCAAAAGTGGTAAATCCCTAATGGTGGTATTTCAGGCTTTGGGATGGGAGACGTTTTAGGGAAGAGAGATGTCTCATCACACTATGTGCTGGTGTATTTGCCACGACAGCTCTCCAGCACAGAACTCCCACGTGGATATCACATGCTTGCAGGTATAGAGTATAAACAGAATACCAACAAAACTTTCAGAATAAAAAGCAAACACATATAACAGGCAGGTGGAATTGTAGAGCATGCAACCTTTTTTAGGGAAAAAATTATGGAGGCATTTTCAGTGTTGCGTGTCATTGCAAGGCATCCTCTTGAAGCTGGGAGAGAGGCATCTGGAAACACGAGTTTGTCATGGAAACGCTGACAGGGCTTCAGCAGAAGGATGCTCACAGGTGCAGCCTGGAATGGCACAGTCCTTCGTGGCTTGTTTACAACCCTGCACACTGAATGAATTCTCTGTTCCTCTTGGCCACTGGAAAGTCAGCTGGCCTTCGGGGATCTGGGGGCAGATCCACTTACCAGAAAAGTGGTTGTGTCTCTCTTGGTGGTCATTTTCAGACATCCAGAGAGGGGAATAGAGGGAGATCTTAGATCAGTTTCACATCTGGGAGAAGGGTTCCTGGAGAGAGTAGAGAAAGAAAGGAGGGAAGGAAGGAGGAGAGGGAAATGTACTGATTCTAAGTGTTCAGCACTTTCAGAAGCTTATACCATAGTCTTCATGCATTTAACACTATCAGCTGTAACCCAGTCAGTTATAAAAGGTTATTTCCATGTTACAGGGAAGGAAACAGGCTGGCAGCATCCAGAGTGGGAGCTGACACCTGCATCCCTGGGGAAATTAGGCGGCTGGGTGATGTAGAATTAGGAAGCTGATGACCCTGAACCCACCACTTTGGTTGATGCCAAAAGCTCTGGAGCAGAGAATGCAGGCCTTCCCTTGTCAAGCAGAGAGAAAGCTAGAAAGGAAATTCCTCCAACCTTGGACCTGTCAAGGGGTAGGTGACTGACCACAGACACTGCACTGTGGGCACTGGGTTCCTGAAGGTACCTGCTCTCTATTCTTTTAGGCTAGAGTCCTGGCAGGAGCCATAGACGGCCATCAGCTGCTTTAGGGAGCCAGTGGGAGAGGCCTGAGAGGCTGGGGCGGGGGTTGGGAAAGGGCAAAGGTGGCTTCGGCCTGGGAGAAGTTCCCATTTGATGGGGAAACCGTCACCTCTTAGGGGATGACCAGAGCTCTGCCCATGCATCCAGTGGGGGTAGAGGGAAGACAGTCCATGCCTTCCAGGGGCTCACAGTCTGGAGCGAGAAGGCCTCCTAGCCCTCTCTTGTGCACCTGCCTGGCCTGAAGCATCCTCCTACAGCTGGTTCTATCAGAGCTGCCTGCTCCCTGGAGGCCTGCAGCCCTGGCCAGGCCCGGTGGCTCTGCTAGGAGGCTGGTTTGCTGTAAGGGCTGCTCCCACCTTTCCTTCCTCGCCAAGGAAGCCTTGGGAGCTTGGGAGCTATTCCAGGGCTGGCTCTGACACGAATTCGCTGCTCGGTGCGCCAGGCGATCAGAGAGAGCTGAGTTCTCTCTCTTTTCCCTCGGAGGTGTTGATAGTAACAGCAGAGACGAGCTGCCAAGTTGGCAGCGGAGCAGAGCGCCAGAGCGGCTGTGCACTGCGGCAGGAGGGGCGGGGAGCGCGCGCCGGCGGAGGGCTGGGCCACAGCGACAGTCTGTTTATCCTGGGATCCAGAGGGTCCCCGCTCCAGGCTGGCAGCCAGCACCTTGCACGGGGAGGGGAGACTGCGGAGGAGGGTGGAGGCCCCAGGGGAGGCCTGGGGCGGGGGTGTGGGATGACGTGTCTGGAAGGCTCACAGGTCCAGGGGCTGCCGGAGTGTGAGGGAGGGACTTTCTGGCTGGGCCTGAAGCCACCAACCAGCCTAGCCCCCTGACGCAGGACAGAGTCCACCTTTGTTCCCGTTGTGGTTGAAGAGGTTTCCAAACAGGAATGGACTCGAGGTGGGGAGCTGGGGAGCGGAGGTTGCTTCCTACCAAAGAGGACCTAAGGAGGATGCCCGTGCTGTCCATCAAACGGACCTGGGCCAAGTCATTGGACTTCTCTGAGCCTCAGGGATGAGTATCTACTTCAGAGCTTTGTGTCAGCTTCAACATGGCAGGAATTGCAATAACTTATCTACTGCTGACTCCATGGCAGACACTGTTTGAAGAGCTGTGTGTGTGTGAATGCACTTAATCTTCCAATGACTTCACTAGGTGGGTGCTATTATTACTCCCATTTTATTAATGAAGTAACTGAGGCCCAGAGAGGTTAAGTGACTTGCCCAAGATCATAGACCTGGTAAGTATCAAAGCGGGGTTTGAACCCACTCTTGTGCCCTTTAGACCATGTTCCTCAGGCCTCACACGAACTGCCTTCACAGTGCAATCGAGTTTGCAGCGCCATGCCTGGCACAGAGCAAGTGTTTCATGGATGTGAGCTCTCACGACGACACCCCCAGAGCAGCTCCAGACAGGGGACCCAGGCTCTAACATCCTACCCCGGGATGCCATGGGGCCCTAAGGTGGTCTTCCCTTCCATCTTTGGTCCATATGACCTTGCTTATCCTAGGAGGGAAGATTCCTCCTTTGGCATGAGAGCGGCTGGTCTTCCCCCTCCCCTCCTCCCGCCTGCCGGCTGCCTGCCTGCCGGAGGCAGAGCGGAGCAGAACAGCGGAATTCTCAGCTTCCTCTAGTTACCCTCAGTCTGCAAAGAAAACATAGTCTGCTGTGTCTGCTGCCAGCTCCTCTCTGGTGACAGCCACAAGCCATTTGCTCAGCGCCAGCCCAGGCTGTGCTGTGAGGAGAGCTGGCAGCCAGGCCCTAGTCTCCTGCAGGAGACCCTGGGCCGGTCACTGCAAGGCTGGGCTTCGGGGACTGGTGAAAGGGGGAGGCCTGGGCCAAATGACTTCTTGAGACCTTTTTGGTTCTAAGAGCTATGCCTGAAGGTGGTTGTGCTGCTGAACGGCCTCTTCCTAGGATAGGTAGTCCATCTCATCAACACGTTTCCCATTCTTGACTCAGGAGGAGAGTCATTAATGCCCCCTTGCAAATTAATAACCAGCTTTCCAAGACCACCAAGCTCTGCTACTGGCCACCCTTGCCTCTTAGGAGATACGGGGAATGAATCCTTTGCCACTTTCTGGGAGGCCACATGAGCCTCCAGTTAGCTGTGAGGTGGTCAAGCTAGAGCCAGGATCCTGGAATACTGACTACCTCCGAGGCCTGAGTGCCCCCCACACCCCCATCTCCCACCCCCATCCCTGCCCCCGGGGATGATTAAGCCCGAGGTATCATGGAGGGAAAGAACCTCAGAGCAGATGTCTCAGAACAACACTGTCCTGCTTAGGTGTGTGTGCCAGGAAGCATGGTGGGTACACTGGCTACAGATTCACCACCTCCTAATTGTTTCCTTCACGTAATGACTACCGACAGGAGGAGACCAGGTGGGTTGGGAAGCTGGGGTTGAAATTTTGCCATGGATAACTCAGGAGGAGATGAAATCGTCTACATTTTATACTTAGAACAGAGAAAGCAGGGATGTGATTTCTTCTTGTCGGAAACCTTTAATTAAAGGAATGTTCAGTCCCCAGGGATCTGCTGGAGCGTAGTGGCCAAGTACTCGGAACAGAGAGGCTGTCACAACCCTACAACTCCCTTCTCTGCACTAACTACCCCAGCAGCCCGTAGGCCTCCCTAGGTGGGGGAATGTTCTCCGCTCGGGCTAGGGAGGGTGAGGGGAGACCGAGGCAGCCAAGCAGAGGGGAGGCCTTGAGGTGTGGCAAGGCCCACCCAGAAGGCAGTCACCCATCGTCATACATGGGTGACCACTGTGTTGGTCTCTGGGGTCTGAAAGAATGAACTTGCTTTACTGGAGACTTGTGTTTCCGAGGAGAAGAGCCTCTGTTGTAACAGAAGTCAGAGAGAGAAAGGGCTGCCTCGCAGTCAACCTGCTGACACATTATCTGTTCTGTAAAGTTACAAGGTCTCTATCCGTTGCTCCCAGAGATGCATTTTCTCTGTCTGACCCTGAGGGGCTCATTTAGTGGATGACAAGGAGTCTGATGGGTGGATATAGAGGGGAGACTGCAGGGGAGTGGGGAGCTCTTCTGCTGGTGATCCCATTTGATGAGAAGCAGTAGTCAGACGAAAGACACAGAGTCGGAAGAGATGAGATGCAAAGCCGGAGCTGAAAGGGGAGAGTTGACTGGTGGTGAGGGAATGAAGGTAGTAGCCCCAGGGGACTGGGAGGAAGGAGCCAGCCAGGAGAGGTGGTGGGGGTGGCGGGCAGAGGGCATGGGCCTGGCCTAGACCTTCTTGGATGGGGTACATGGCAGGCCAGCCTGGAGGCAGGGGGATGCCCAATATGACCTGTAAGGGTCCCTTCCCTCTGGCAGCCTCTGTAGAAATCCAGAAATGGGTGAGCAGAAGTGGGTCGAGGGTCAATTTTCCTGAAGGAGCCCTGAGATGGAGACGGGATGTGTTGACTCTTTATTTATTGATGAGGCTATCGATTTGAATGCAGCTTTTCCACAGGCTCCCGAGGTAGCTGGAGCTGGGAGAAGAAACCTCTCACCAGTTAGCCTCCTTTGCCCTTGAGAGGCCAGGCACTCAGATAGGCGGCCCCCACCCTCCCCTCTTCCCCCCTGCTTTCCTCACCCCTTCTGCCCTTCACCCTTGTGCACCCTGAGGGTTGGGGGCTCCAGACAACCCCTCCAGTTTCTTCTTTTTGTGAAGTTTGGCTGTTCTGGGTTCCTTCCACTGTTTAGAATGCACTCGGGCACCCCACATTCTAACAGCAGGGCATTGCTTCATTCAACTACACATTAAATTTCCAAGCTAGAAAAGACCTCTGAGATCCTCCCTGCAAAGATCTTTTGTTTTACTGAGAAGGGACAGAGGCCAAGGGGAAGCGATTTCCCCAAAGCTGCCAAGAGACACAACCTGGACAAGAGTGAGGCTGGGCCTCCGGATTCTTCAGGTGCGGAGCCTTTGAGCTGTGCGGTGTTGCCGCCCAATCTGGCCCCTCAACCCAGAGATGGGAGTGCATCTGAGCTGGGACTTGCTCTCTGAGACCTTTGCTGCCCGCCCCCCGCCCCCACCCCATTTACAGTCTTCCAGCAGGGCCGCTCCTAAGTTTGTTTTGTACTTGATGAAATCTTTGCTTTCGGTCTGCCCCTCTGGAAAATAGGATTGAAAAGGTTCTGTATGACTGCAGGGGAAAATACAGAGGCTAGTGATAATAACTGGGCACCAGCTTAGCCTTGCCCGGCCTTAAATGCCCTGCTTTTCCTCCTCCCTCTTGGTTGGCCCCTTTCGTGAGGCCTCTCCCAGCCTTTGTGCCCCAGCACCAGCCTTCACGTGGGGCAGAGATGCCCGTGTCTACTCATCCTTGAAAAGAAGATGGCTCTTCTCCCTCGGCTTTGACTCCAGAGCCCAGTTTTCCGGAGAGGCAGAAACAGGCTTTTCTAGGTGGATAGAATCAGGAGACAGGACAAAACTGCATCAAGCACCATGGGCTGGCTCCCATCTTTGAAGACCCTGAAGTTTGGCCCAACTGAACATGGCTTTAAAGATGAGGACCATTGCATGAGGCTAGGTGGGCACTATCTTCTTAAGGTTGTTGATGTCATTGTACTTTCTCCTTAGGTTGATATTTGGCATTCAAGGTTCCAAGGTTTAATCCTAACCTGATTTTCTGGCCTCATTTCTTCTTTCTTCCCTTCTCACAGGCTGCACCCAAAAGGAATTCCATACAAGCACCACATTTTCTCCCTGTGTCCCAATTGGTCTAGAATGTCTGCTCTACACATGCAGAAAACCCATGTCCTAAGACACTTCCCCTCATTCTAGCAACTGACATCAATTGAGCTCTATCAGGTGCTGGAGCTTGCACTTTGTCTTCATTCTAACCTCAAAGTTCTCCCTATTTCTCCACAAGTTGGGGCTTCCTCAGTGTCTCAGTGGTAAAGAATCCGTCTGCAATGCAGGAGACTGCCTGCAATGAAGGATAGGCGAATTCATCCCCTGGGTCGGGAAGACTTCCTGGAGGAGTGCATGGCAACCCACCCCAGTATTCTTGCCTGGAGAATCCCATGGACAGAGGAGCCTGGTGGGCTATAGTCCATAGGGTTGTAAAAGAGTCAGACACAACTGAAGTGATTCAGCATGCATGTACTCACTATAGTCTCCAGGGTCTATATTTTCAGTCACTACACTTGATTACCTCTCAAGAAACAGCGACACTTTCCAAACTTATCTTTCTCTTCGCTAGGATTTTATCTGCATTTTCCTTTTCTCGCATCACTTTTTTGAATTTTGACTGTAGCTGCTTAGATCATATGCTTTCACTCCCTCACTAGACTGTGAGTCTTCAAAAGCACGACCTGGGTCACATTTGGTGTGTCCCCAGCACAGGCCCAGTGTTAGCACATGGCAGGGGGCCATTAAATCTGTTTCGGATGAAAGAATGAATACACGACCGAATGAATCTGAATTGTAGTGAGGGCTAATGTGTCTGCCCATGGTGGAGTAGGGAGTTGGAAGTCACTTTTCTGGAGGTCCCAGCTTCACGTTTCCTTTTTAAAGGCACCATGGGAAATGAAGGGAACGGAAGCGTTTCATAGGTGAGTGAGAACAGTAGCACAAACCCCTGCATGTCTGTAATTACAGAGCCTCTTCGAGCCGCTGCTCCTGGCAGCACGCTGGGGAATGTGTTTTCAGTTCTCCAGGTTGGGAACTGCAGGTACTACCTATTGCTTTGTGTGAGCTGACATGGCAGTGAAAGGAAAAGAGAGGAGAGGATAATAAATCCTGGGAGCGATGGCTTTGCCAGGGGCAGGTTCTGCCCTGAGAGCAGAGGCCTCCAGCATGCATCCTATCTTCAAGGCCCACTTGGTAGGGCTCAGAGGACTCTAGCCACCCTTTCTGGGTCAGACTCTGGGGATCAGTTCAGTTCAGTTGCTCAGTCGTGTCCGACTCTTTGCAACCCCATGAATCACAGCACGCCAGGCCTCCCTGTCCATCACCAACTCCTGGAGTCCACCCAAACCCATGTCCGTTGAGTCGGTGATGCCATCCAACCATCTCATCCTCTGTCATCCCCTTCTCCTCCTGCCCGCAGTCCTTCCCAGCATCAGGGTCTTTTCAAATGAGTCAGTTCTTTGCATCAGGTGGCCAAAGTATTGGAGTTTCAGCTTCAAAATCAGTCCTTCCAATGAACACCCAGGACTGATCTCCTTTAGGATGGACTGGTTGCATCTCCTTGCAGTCCAAGGGACTCTCGAGAGTCTTCTCCAACACCAGAGTTTAAAAGCATCAATTCTTCGGCCCTCAGCTTTCTTTATAGTCCAACTCTCACATTCATACATGACCACTGGAAAAACCATAGCCTTGACTAGACGGACCTTTGTTGGCAAAGTAATGTCTCTGCTTTTTAATATGCTGTCTAGGTTGGTCATAACTGTCCTTCCAAGGAGCAAGCGTCTTTTAATTTCATGGCTGCAATCACCATCTGCAGTGATTTTGGAGCCCAGAAAAATAAAGTCTGACACTGTTTCCCCATCTATTTGCCATGAAGTGATGGGACCGGATGCCATGATGTTAGTTTTCTGAATGTTGAGCTTTAAGCCAACTTTTTCACTCTCCTCTTTCACTTTCATCAAGAGGCTCTTTAGTTCCTCTTCACTCTCAGCCATAAGGGTGGTGTCATCTGCATATCTGAGGTTATTGATATTTCTCCCGGCAATCTTGATTCCAGCTTGTGCTTCTTCCAGCCCAGCGTTTCTCATGTGTACTCTGCATATAAGTTAAATATGCAGGGTGACAATATACAGCCTTGACGTACTCCTTTTCCTATTTGGAACCAGTCTGTTGTTCCATGTCCAGTTCTAACTGTTGCTTCCTGACCTGCATACAGGTTTCTCAAGAGGCAGGTCAGGTGGTCTGATATTCCCATCTCTTACAGAATTTTCCACAGAATTTCCCGGGAATCAGGGACTTTCCATATGAAACAGCCCATGGGAGGGTGGTCTCTAGCTGGATTAAGGGCAGGGTCAATCCCCTGGGAGACTTTCTGAGTTGAGGAAGAGTAACAGGAGGCTCTTGTGTGTAAGGCACTGGGCAGAGAATCATTTACAAAGTGTGTGTGCTTGTGTGTGCCTGTGTGTTTGTCCTTGCCTGAGCGTGTCAGGGGAAGCGAGGGAAGCCAAAATGTGACTTGAGCTTCTTTCAGGCCCCAAGGTTAGGGAACCACCGGGGCACACTTTCTGCCAGGTTCTGTCCAAGACTCAGCTTTTCTGACAGAATCACAGACTTAGAGAACGAACTAATGGTTACAAGGGCGGGGGAAGGATGAGGAGAAGCGATAGTTAGGGAATTTAGGATGGACATGTACACACTGCTATATTTAAAATGGATTGCCAACAAGGCCCTACTGTGTAGCACAGGGAACTCTGCTCAATGTCATGTTGCAGCCTGGATAGGAGGGGAGCTTGGGGGAGAATGGATATATGTATACATATGGCTGAGACCCTTTGCTGTCCACCTGAAACTATCACAACATTGTTAATCAGCTATACCCCAATACAAAATAAAAAGTAAAAAAAAAAAAGATTCAGCTTTTCTGGTCCAAGTTTAGAACAAGCAGGTCAGGCCACTGGGCCCTGGCTTGGGAGAATGGTTTCCAGCTCTGTGTTCATGTAAACCCACCTGTGTCTTCAGTTCTGGGTGCCCATCTCCCCACCACCCCCCATCTCCTTCATCTCTTGACCCCTGAAAGAGAATCTCCACAGACAGGCTCACACTTCATGAGCAATGTGAATTCTCTTGGTGCTGGGTAAACAGACACCCTCCTCCCTCTATTCCTCCCCCATCCACACCTCTTAACCCCACCCAGGAGGAAGCTCATTTCTGGAGAATTCTCAGCATAACTTGTTCTGAAAATGCTGGAGACGTGCCAGGGAGCTTTCCTGGGAGGAGAGTTACTGCTGTTGCCCTTGCTGGGAAGGAGCATAGGATAGTGGTGGCCTGGGTCTCCACATAACAGGCCTGTGCAGGCCCTGTGTCCCATCTCCCAAATTGGGAGTCTAACAGTCTCTGGCTGATGAGGCTTAGATGTCATCTAGTCAGGCCCTACCCTGAAACTTTGTTTATCTGGCTTTGAGGTGAGTCTTTCATTGATCCTGCTCATGTTTGTTGACTACTGACCATGTGCCAGCTCTAGGTGCTGTGGTGAGGTGCGGGGGGTGGGGGGTACCACAGTGAACACAAGGTTCTGATCAGTCTGGTAAAAGACACAGTAAGTGGACACAGTCTTTTGTGGGTGGGGTGGGGTGAGGTCAGGGTAGAGAGGTGAAGGGAACTCTGAGAAGCAGGGGACTGGGAAGTCCTCCCAGGAAGAGATGCGTCTAAGCTGAGGTGAGAAAGAGATGAATGGAGCATGAAGCCACGCAAGAGGGGAGAGTGTCCCAGACACAGGCAACAGCATGTGTGGAGGCCCAGAGGCTAGAGAGCACTTGTCATGTTTCAGAACTGAAAGGCAGGCAAGGGGAAGGCAAAGGGAGGAGATGGTGGAAGATGAGGCTGGAGGGAGAGGCAGAAGCTGGGCCACGGAGGACTGGAAAGCCATATGGAGTGGATGAAGCTTTAGCCTAAAGACAACTGATAAGCCACTGAAAGGTTTTTAAGATGTGTGACATGTTCAGATTTGTGTTTTAGAAGGATGCTTTTTGCTTTGGTGTAGAGCAGTGCTATTGGATAGCTAAATAACAAGAGCCACAAATGTAATTTAAAACTTTCTAGTAAAAATGTGAAAAGAAACAGATGAAATTAATCTTAAATAACATATTTTATTTAATCTATCAAAACTATTATCATTTATCATATAATCAGTAGAGAAACCTTAATATTTTACATTTTTTTTTCACTTTTCATTTTTAAACCTTTGAAATCCAGTGTGCCTTTTGCACTTACAGTGCATCTCCGTTTGGACTAGCCACCTTTGAGTACTTAGTAATAACCACATGTGTTTGATGGCCACCATGCTGGTCAGTGTAGACGTGGACAATGCATTTCAGAGGCGCAAGAACAGTGAGGTTGTTGCCGGTGACCAAGGGGGAGGATGCTGGCTTGGGGATAGAGACAAAGACAGATTTCAGAGATGTGACTCCCAGGTTGTTATACCAGGCTAAGAAATAATACCTATGGACTCTTTTTATCTGAAAGAGAAATAAACTATCTTGTTTGGGCCATTTTACTTGGAGTTTTCCCTCTACTCATGGCTGGACCTAATTTTAATGAAAATAGCTAAATGGAGATGTCCAATGGACAGATCTGATGGGTCTAAATAAGCAGAGAGACCTGAGAAATCTACATAGCAACTTGGGAGTTCCCAATCCATATCTGGTCCTTGAAGCCATGGTAACCTATGAGATCTCCAAGGAAGAATGGTCTTGTGGGATGAAGAAAAGGATCTAGAACAGAACTCTGAGGAACACCAGCACTTAGGATGGGCAGAGGAAGAGGAGCCTGCTGAGGAGACTGGAAAGGAGCCACCAGACAGGTAGGAAGAAAATCAGGGAAGAGCTGCTCCATGGAAGCACAGGGAGGAGAGTTCCCAGGACCGGGTGGCCAACACGGGTAAAGACTGCTGTCTCTGCTTGCCTCTCCAGGTGAGGAAGGCATTGGAGAGCCCAAATAAACCAACCTAGATTTCTGTTGTGGTCTCCAGCTTCAATAAAGGCTGGTCATGTCATCCTTCAGCTCGATACCCTTCAGTAGGCTCCATGCAGCTGAAAGACTCAGTTCTAGTTTCTGGAGCACATCCTTTGTTGCTGTTGCTGTTTAGTCGCTAAGTTGTGTCCGACTCTTTCTCGACCCCATGGACTGTGGCCTGCTAGACTCCTCTGTCCATGGGATTTCCAGGCAAGAATACTGGAGTGGGTTTTCACTTCTTGATCCAGGGGTTCTTCCTGATCCAGGGATCGAAGATGTCTCCTGCACTGGCAGGAGGATTTTTTTTTTTTTTTTTTAAATCTCTGAGCCACCAGGGAAGCCCAGCACATCCTTCAGGCTCCTCCAAAGTCTGGCCTAGCTTTTCTGTCCAGCCTGTCCTTTCCCCGGCACACTGTCCATGCCAGGCCTGTTCCTACCACTCCCTGCCTTGGCACGTGTGCTTCTCTCGACTGAAGAACCTTCCTTCCTTCCCTCCCCCTACAAATCCTGTCATGCTTCAGGACTTACCTTAAATGCCAGCTCTTCTGCTCCCTGACTCTTCTAGGCTGATTAATTGCTCTCCTCCAACCCCGGGCCCCTGTGAGCATTTTCATCACTCTCAATCACAGCCCTCACGGTAATCTAGCTTATGTTAAGGTTGGCTGTGTCCATGTGTGCCCCCTCAACTAGACAGTGAGGTTGGACAGCCTGAGGCTGCTTCTGGCTTCTCATCCCTGTGCCTCTTGGTGGCCTCCTTTCCATGGAGCTTGTAGCAGACGTTAAAAAATACTTATTGAATTTCCCTGGTGGTCCAGTGGTTAGGACTCCATGCTTTTACTACTGAGGGCATGGGTTCAATTCCTGGCCAGGGAACTAAGATCCCACAAGCTACACATATACAAATATAAAAAATGTTTATGGATTTAACGGAACTGTTGTCCCTCACACAGCCCCCAATATCAACGCAGTCTCTGTCTTCTCTGTCATGTTACTCCAGGGAGGATGAGGGAGACACTAAAATGGAGAGCATCCTGATTTAAGAAAAAAATAGACAAGGAGTTGAGTTTGAATCTAGCCATTCAAAGGAAGGGTCCCGGTCTGAGTTTATGCTGACCTAAGCAGCTTGTTTATCATCTAGGTGCTCAAGAATCACCTTATTAACAGAAAGGCAATAGAAAAAAATTAGCGAAATTAAAAATTGGTTCTTTGGGACTTCCCTGGTAGCCCAGTGGCTAGGATTCTAAGCTTCTAATGAGAGGGACCTGGGTTTGATCCCTGGTCAGGGAACTAGATCCCACATGTTACAAGCAGGAGTTTGCTTGCCACAACTGAAAGTGTGCATGCTGCAAAATAAAGATCCTGAGGGCTGCAACTAAGGCACAGCTAACTAAGTAACTAAATAGTTTTTAAAAAGTTGGTTCTTTGAAAAGATGAACAAAATTGACAAATCTTTAGCTAGGCTGACCAAGAAAAAAAAAAGAAGACTCACATTACCAAAACCAGGAATGAAAAAAGAGACCTTAGAGAAATAAAAATGATTATACAGAAACATTATGAATAAGTATGTGCTAAATTAGATAATATATATAAATGGACAAATTCTCTGAAAGATACAAACTATCAAAACTGCATCAAGAATTAGATAATCTGAATAAACCTAAAAGAAGTAAAGAGATTGTATTAGTATTCTCAAATGTTAGGCACTCAGTCTTGTCTGACTCTCTGTGTCCCCACAGACGGTAGCCCACCAGACTCCTCTGTCCACAGAATTCTCCAGGCAAGGATATTGGAGTGGGTTGCCATTTCCTTCTCCAGGGGGTCTTTTCGGGATTGAACCCTGGTGTCCTCTGTTGGAGGCACCATCTTTACCATCTGAACCACCAGGGAAGCCCTCAAAACCACTCAGTATTTTCAAAACCTTCCACAAAGAAAAGTCCAGGCTTAGATGCTTTACTGGTGAATTCTACCAAATGTTTAATTAATGACAATCCTTCACACTCTTCCAAAAAGTAGAATAGGAAGGAACATTTCCAACTCATTCCATGGGTCTAGTATTATTCAGATATCAAAACGATACCACAAGAAAACTATATTATCAATATCACAAATATAGATACAAAAATCCTCAACAAAATACCAGCAAAATGAAACCAGCAACATATGAAAAGGATTACATGTTATGACCAAATGGGATTTATCCTAGGAATGCAATATTGGTTTAATATTTGAAAATCAATGTAATATACCATATTAGTACATTAAAGAAACCAAATCATATGATCATCTCAACAGATGCAAAACAAGTATTTGAAAAAACTCAATACCATTTCATGATAAAAATACTCAAAAACCTAGGAATAGAAGTGAACTTCCTTAACTTGACAAGAACATCTACAAAAACTCCACATCTAACATTAGGCTTGAGTGTGAAAGATGAAAGTTTTCCCCCTGAGATCAGGAACAAATCAAGGATGTCTGCCTTCACCAATTCTATTCAACACTACACTAAACTTTCTAGCTAGGAACTTTGGCAAGAAAAAGGAACAAAAGGCACTCAGGTTGGACAGAAAGAAGTAATACTATCTCTATTCATAGACGATATGATCTTGTATACAGAAAATTCTAAAGAAAATACACACACACAAACTTTTAAGGATTAATGAATGAGATCAGCAAGGTTGCAGAATACAAAATACAATAAATGAAAACCAATTGTATTTCTATACACTAGCAATGAAAAACCTGAACATGAAATTAAGAAAATAATTTGATTTACAACATCAAAAAGAGTGAAATATTTAGGAGTATATTTATGAAAATAAGTATAATATATATACATTGAAAATTATAACACATTATTGAAAGAATTAAAGAAGACCAAATAAATGGAAAGAAATTCTGTGTTCATGGACCAGAAAACTTAATATTGTTAAGATAGCAATACTCCCCAAATTGATCTATGATACAACACAATCTCTACCAAAATCCCAGCTGGTTTTTTCTTTTCTTTCTTTTTTTTTTTTTTACAGAAATTGGTAATCTGGTCCTAAAAGTCTTATGGAAATGAAAGGGACCTAGATTAAACAAAGAATCTTGAAAAAGATGAGCAAAGTTGGAAGACTTACACATCCAGATTTCACAACTTCCTGCTAAGCTACAGTAAAGAAGACAGTGCAGTACTGGCATAAGGATATATAGACCAATGGAAAAGAAATGACAGTCCAGAAATAAGTTCTTTATTTATGGTCAACTGATCTTTGACCATTTAGTGATGAAAGAATAGTCTCTTTCATTAAACATGTGTGACAATTAGATATCCACATGCAAAAACAATGTAGTTAGACCCTATCTCACACCACACACACAAATTAACTCAAAATGGATCATTCTAAAACTCTTAGAAGGAAACACAGGACACACCTTTGTGATCTCAGGTTAGGCAATGATTTCTTGGGTGTGACATTGCAAGCACAAGGGGACAAAAGTAAAAATAGGTAAATTGGTCTTCATCAAAATTAAAAGCAATAGTGCTTCAAAGGTCACTATCAAGAAAGTGAAAATACAGTTCAGAGAATGGGAGAAAATATTTGTGAACCACGTCCCTCTGTAAGATGAGAACACTTGCAACTCAACAATAAAAAATATCCAAATTTTAAAAAATGAGCAAAGGATCTGAATGGACATTTCTCCAAAGAAAATACACATTGCAAATAAACATAGGAAAAGATGCTCAACATCATTAGTTACCAAGGAAATACAAATGAAAACCACAATGAAATACAAATGAAAACCACTTCATACACACTAGGCCAGCTGTGATAAAAAAGACATATAATAATAGGTGTTGGTGAAGATGTAGAGAAATCACAATTCTTCACACAGTGCTTGTAGGAATATAAAATGGTGCAGCTTTAAAAAAAATAGTCTGACCATTTCTCAAAAAGTTAAGTATAGAGAGTTACCATGTGTGCTGTGTGCTAAGATGCTTCAGTTCTGTCTGACTCTTTGTGATCTAAGGACTGGAGCCCACCATGTAGTCTCCTCCATCCATGGGATTCTCCAGGCAAGAATACTGGAATGAGTTGCTGTGCCCTCCTTCAGGGTATCTTCCTGACCCAGGTATTCAATCCACATCTCTTATGTCTCTTGTATTGGTAGATGGGTTGTGCCACCTGGGAAGGCCCATAAAACCCAGCAATTCCTCACTTAGGTGTATATCCAAGAGAACTGAAAATATACATCATTACAAAACTTATACATGAATGTTTACAGAGGCATTATCCATAGTAGCTAAACAGTGGAAATAACCCAAATGTTCACCAACTGATGAATGGATAAACAAAATATACTATGCTCATACAATGAAGTTTTAACCAGTCATAAAAAGAATGAAGTAGAGTCATGCTATACCATGGATGAATCTTGAAAACACTATACAAAGTGAAATAAGACAGTTACAAAAGGCTATATCCATATATTTTATAATTGTTTATATGAAACATCATTATTAAAAGTTTATATGAAATGTCCAGGCAAATCCATAGAGCTGGAAAGTAAATTAGTAGGGATTGGGAGAAAAAGGAGGCAGGATTGTCAACGAGTATGGGGTTTGTCTTTGAGGTGGTGAAAATTTTCTAAAATTAGATGGTGGCAATGGTTGCATAGCTCTATGAATAAAATAAAACCTACCAAATTGTGCAATTTTAAAAGGTGAATTTATGGTATATGAACTATAAAATATATGTGTGTGTATATATATACACAAATATATATACATAAAAGTTTCTTTTAGGTCTATTCAGATTACATATACATTACTGTGTTGAAATGTAAGGTAGGCCTCCATTTCCTGGTGAGAAGGGTAAATTTTTTTCCAGCTGGAATATGCCATAATATGCCTGACAAGGCAAAGTTTTCTTCTCCAAAATTGTCTTCAGAAAGGAAGGCAAAGTGGTGCAGGCCTCATGTTTTAGAGCTCCTCTCACCATTTCCCACCTCACTCTAAGGGGTTTAGGGTGAGAAAGCACAGTGTATGTTTTTGTAACAGTGGGGATGAGAATCCCCTCATAAATAACATTGGTTCCCATTCTTCTTTAAAAATTCATTTAATTAAAAAAAAAAAAAAAAACTGGCTGTACTGGGTCTCTGTTGCAGCATGGCATGTGGGATTTTAGTTCCCCATCCAGGGATCGAACTGGTGTCCCCTGCCTTGAAAGACAGGTTCTTAACCACTGGACCACCAGAGAAGTCCTCCCTAGCTCCCACTCTTGAGGCTCTCCATGGTTTCTGCTCACCCAGTACCCACTCTCTTGCCTCTTGTAAATGCATGTAGATTTTACTCTCATCTATGCCCCCATCCATCTCAGAAGGTCTGTTAGGCTGCTGTTTATGTCCATGGTCAAAAGGTGGACTTATGACTCAATCTGCCCAATCAGATGCCATTCTTCGGGAATTTGGATCAGGAGTGGGATGACTCAAAGAAAAACCTGGAGATTTGTCACAACTGGTCTGCCCTGAGGAGACAGTTCCATGGTTGCAGGTCCCTGGAGTCAGGGGAGGTATTCGGGTCCTGCTTTTTTTCTTCAGGTATTTCTTGCACCCAAGAACCCTAACTTGGCCTTTTGGACATTCAATAGCTGACACATTCCGTACCATTGTCTTGGTTCTTCCACAGCAGGGGCAGGATTCCTTGGGACTGTCCAGACAATGAAGGAAAAATTGGTGGTTTCCTTATGATTTAGTGGTTTCCTAAATCATAAGGAAACCACTACTTCCATTGGAGCATCTTTGTCTTGGTTCCTTCTTGGTGACCGTTTGCTTTAATATTTTAATTGAAGCTCTAAACATAATTGACTCTTAGCTATAGTAAGTTGCTTTGTTAGTTGAGGGAATAAAAGGCAAACAAAATCATATCCCACCTTTGGTGGGTGGTGTGAGTGTAGAGAAATGCTCTTTGAATTCAGACTACATGGATAGAAAGAACAGGAAAGAAGCATTTAAACTTAACCTGAGGGAGAGGCTCTTAGCCTGAGAAATTTCTTCCATCCACAGGGAAGATGCCCCTTGGGATAGAGCATTGAAACAAGAGAATCAGACTTTGGGGCTGACAGGGACCTTACAGAAATGACCTGACTAGAGCCAAGTTGGGCTTCAAACTTCGTCTTTGACTCCCAGTCCAGTGCTCACCTCTTCAGTTTCCAGTCATGTGGTTGACCTTGGCTGGCTCCTCTAAGTTTCAAGGGACTGGGGAGGAGGAGGGGCAATAATTGGGACTTAGTAAATGGTTGCCTAGGGAAGTATGTCTTGCAAGGCCACCCCAAAAATCAGCAAATTCCACTAGTTCTAGTTGGACTGTTTTCCTTAAGTTTTCCCAGTGGGGACTTGGCAGAAGGAACTGGGACCAGAGTTTGCATGGCAATATGATATGTGTTTTTGTTCCCACCCTTCTTCTCCATCCTCCTGGAGTCCTTGAAACAAGTCAATAGCAAAAGGGCTTGGTGAAATGATCTCTGTCACTGCCATGGTCTCTTCCCTATAGGTGACCCTGTCAGCTGAAGTGAGAGAGCCTTGATGGTCTTTACCTTACAGTGTAAGGATATCAGGCAAATGCCCAGAGAATGTGAGAAGGAAATCAACTCAGAAATCAGGCTTGGAGTTTCCCCAGGGCTGACAATGACTTACCTTAGCTCGCAACTTGCACTAGGCAGTAAGGACCCCGTGTTCTTTGAGCAGAGAAGAGATGAAATGTGCCCTTCCAAAAAAACAAAAAAAAAGAAATGTGCCCTTCCAAGCTGTATGTTTCAGTCATTAATGTGCATGATCAGTTTAACTAATACCTATACAGAGAATTTCCCATGTTCTAAGAACTGTGTCAGGTTCTGCAGCCCACACATAAATAAGAAGTGATCCCTTTGTGCAAGGAACTACAGACAAACATAAGACAGACCAGTTTAATTAAATGGGGTTGGTGATAAGCCCTGGATGCTACTGAAACAGGGTAGGGGCATGCTTCCCACCAGGAATTCAGGGAAATCTTCCTAGGGGCAAAGAGCCAGGAAAGAAAGCCACAAGCCTCACAGGCAAGAGAACCACATGAACAAAGGTGTGGAATCTGGGTGTAGGGGAAGCCACAGGTAACAGCTGACTGTGTTACTCGAGCCTGAAGAGGGAGATAGGGCAGAGAGGCTGGAGTTCATTTGTTGGGGGTGGGGAATGGAGGGAGAGGAGGGGAAGTAAGTTATGGGAAAGAACAGGGTCTTTTTTTCTGAGCAGGGAAGAGGAAAGTGCCTGGGAGATTCACATTTTAGATAGGTCACTGCCACTGCCATGTGGATTTGGGGAGCAAGAGTCAAGAATGGGGGCAGGGAACCTACTGAAAGTGATGATGAGTGCCAGTTGCAGGGTGTACACAATGAGAATGAGGCACTCCTAATGAAAGCGACATGGACTGGAGAAACGGCCAGGAGGTGAGTGACGATGGAGATAGAGATGTGGTAGGGAAATCAGGCGGGCTTGTGGGTTTCTGAGGTGGTTGATGGGGCCAGGAACTGAGGGAAGAAACACAGGAAAGGGAAATAAGTCTGTAAGAGAGATGTTGATGATGGCTAACATTTATTAAATACTTATATGGACCAGGCATTGTGCCAAGAGTTTTTCATGCATCTTCTCATAACTTTATAAAGTAGGCATATTATTCTTGATTTATAGACGAGGACAAAGAAACTTTGAGATGTTAAATGGGTCGGCCAGATCTGCACAGCTGGTTGCGTGGTGGAAAGAGTTTAAAATCCAGGCATTCTGGCTCCAGGGCCAATGCTCTTAATGACCAGGCAGGATATATGTGTATGCAAAGAATCCAAAGAGCCTGTGGGGCACCCACAGTGGAGGTCTGGAATTTAGGGAGGCCATGAAGACTTAAACCATGGTGTAAACTACTTAAGCTGACCACAGTCCCCCGGGGAATCCTTAAGTTAAAGAAGTAGCCAGTGGGTAAGGGGCTCACAAGATATGACCAAAACGTAAGTCCCAGATGATCTTTAAATCTGAAGACATGGCTCTGCTATCCGTGCAACAGAAAACTGGACAATCATGAACCTGTAGTAGTATCAAATAGAAATGTCCACCAAGTTAAGCAGATACATTAATTACAATAGTTACTAGGCTGTATAGTAATTATCCTAAACAGTAAGCACTTTACATAAATAGTAGTAATTAGTATAGCACAAGTTTCCAAAACTGTGTTCTGTGAAATA
Source organism: Cervus canadensis (assembly GCF_019320065.1). Classification (NCBI taxonomy): domain Eukaryota; kingdom Metazoa; phylum Chordata; class Mammalia; order Artiodactyla; family Cervidae; genus Cervus; species Cervus canadensis. The sequence continues at coordinate 51,267,458 of NC_057386.1, read as the reverse complement.
GTTCCTGGAGATGTTAATAAAAAAAGTCTGCATAAAGAAGGTCTTTGGAGTCAGATAAGCTTAGGAAATGCTGGCATAATTAAATAGGGCACCCAATGCCTCGTTTATAGTTTTATTTTTTCTCTGTCAGGATAGTGGAAAAGCTAAAAGTGTAGGCACTGGGAACAGACAGCCTGGGGTTAAATACTGCCGCTGACCAGCTAGGTAATTTGGGGCAAGTCACTGAACTTCTCCTAGGTAGTTTCCTCCGGACTATATATGCCCCACCCCCCATTCATTCACACTGAGGCTGACATCAGAATACTCTTGGTGTGAGGGGCTACCACAGGTCTTGCCTGTTTCTTTGAAATCTGATTGAGGTTGAAGATGATAGAGCACGTTGCAAAAGCGGGAGTGAAAGGGGATGATTTTCCACGTTCCCCCTGACTCATAATGAACACTAAATTATGATGCTCCAAAGAGCAGGCGAGGGCCAGAAAAAGTCCAACTTCCTGACCATGGTTTGGGGCAATGAAGGGAAATTGACAGGAATGAATGGAAGCTTCTTAATCACACTGTGTGGGCCAAATGCTTGGCTCCCAATAAAGACGCTCTGTTTTCCCTGATAGCTCAGTGGTAAAGAATCCGCCTGACAATGTAGGCGACTCGGTTCAACCCCTGGGTCGGGAAGATCCCCTGGAGAAGGAAATGGCAACTCACTGCAATATTCTTGCCTGGGAAATCCCACGGACAGAGGAGCCTGACTGGCTACAGTCCATGGGGTCACAAGAGTCAGAAAGCACTTACTGCCTAAATAACAACAACAACAAAAGACCCTCACCAACCCTTTAAGTAGACACTTCCTTTGTGAAGCAGGTGGACGGGAAAAGAGCAGCTGTTTCTCTCTCTCCTTTGGCGGTGGGCGGGGTGGCCTGGAGGGCATACACTCTCCCAGTGTGCACAGGTATTTTACACACCCACCCACAAACACCAGGGGGACTGCTGCCTACAAGCATCACTTTTCAGCCTAGAGGCCAGGTCCGGGCCTGAAACATGGTGGTATGCCAAGGGCTCGCCCTTCTCTGTTCCGTGTTTATAAGATGAGGAATATGGATGGGGTGAATTTTAAGAGTCCTGGCAGTCCTGACATACTTTGGTTTGTACCTCTAGGAGGTTCTATTCATTCTCCCTCCGGTCCCGTCTAACCAGACGGTTAGGGCGGACTGACCAAAAATGGCTTACTTTCATCTCTCTTCCATGGGCCTGTGTATCGAAGACAAACCTCCCCTCTCACAATTGTGCGTAGGGTCTGCCTCCGTTGCTTTTGAAGCTAAACAGCAGCTGGGGTCCCAGCTGGGAGCTTAGGTCTCGAGGCCTTAAGACTCGGGAACAAAGAGCAGAAGGGAAGAGGCCTTCCCCGAAAGTGCGAGGAGGGGAGCCCTGGGGCTGTTTATGGCTTTACCTCTCCGTAGTGCCGGCTGTCCTCTCCTTCCCACAGTTTTGGGGGGAGGGAAGGAGTCCTGTTTTCCTTAAAGCTGATGACTTCACCTCCTTCCCTTCCTCTTTCAAAGGTTAGGATCTCTACCCCTTTTCCCATCTGCTCCCAGCGTTTGAAATCTCCATCCCACTCTTCCTTTTTATTCTTCTTCGGATTGGGGTCTTGACGCCCCTCCCTCTTTTTCCCTCACTTTGAACCTTGCCTCTTTATTCCTTTTTAGGCCTGGCCTCTCTAGCCCTGGGTAGAGGGGTCCGCATACTTCTTTTCTCTCTTCTGAAGGCCACGACTCCCTCCCCCAACTCTTTCCCGCTCCCCTTCCCCACCCCCTCCCTCCGCCCCGAGGCATTGTGGGAGGAAACAAGATGTGGGGCGAGAGCGGCGCGGGGAGAAGCCCGCAGTGCGGGGCCGGGAGGGCCCAGCCAATGGGGAGCGCGGACGGCGGCGCGCGCGGCGGGGGGGCGGGGGCGGGGCGCTATTTCAGTGGGGACCGCGCGTCGGCAGAGCAGCGGCAGAGCGGAGCGGAGCTGCGAGGCGCCAGCGCGGAGCAGGCGGGTCGGCGGGCGCGAGGCGGAGCGCGGGCGGCCGGGAAAGCTCTAGGGCGGACGGCGGCGGCGCGAGCGCTCGGCCCGGGCCTGCCGGAGCCGGAGACCGCGGCGGCGGCGGCTGCTGCCGGAGGAGCCGAAGGGACACCGCCCTGCCCGCGCTCTGCCTCAGGCCATCGCTACTCCCCCGGGGCCCCGCGAGAACTCGCCTCTGTGAAGGTGAGCGGTGGGTGGGGGCGCCCCGGGGCGGTGGCCCGACGCGCTAGGTTCGGCCGCGAGGCCCGGAGCAGGTCCGGCCTCGGCGTGACGCCCCCGGCGCCTCTCTGGCCCAGGGTTGCGCCACCCTGTACCCTCGGACCTCGGGGCGCGGCCGGGGCCCCAGGCTGCAGCTGTGAGGCCTCCAGCCCCCCGGGATCTTTCTGTGCGCACGGAGGCCATGGTGTCGGGGCCGAGGGAGAGCGGCGGAGCGGGCTCGGGCGTGACGCGGCTCCTCCCGCCGCCACCCTCTGGGGCGTCCTTCCTGCAGCGAGGACGCCCCGTCACTCCGGCGCTGCTCCAGGCCGGGCGGGGGAGGGCGGCCGGCCGGCCGGGTGGAGGTGGCGGGGAGGATGCTTTCTCATCGCCCAGGTGCCGGCCTTCGGGACTGCAGCCCTCTGGAGGATGGGGTTGTGGAGGGAGACGGCCCCTTGGGGTTCCGAAGGGAGGAAATACAAGCGTTGTGCGTGTTGGGGGCTGGGGAGGGCGGGTCGTGTCGTTCGAAAGCTTGGCCTTTTTGTCGCAAGGCCGGGAATAGAGGAGGGGGAGCTGTCCTGGAGTGCCCTCTTTGCTTTTCAGAGGAGCCCCTAGCTCGTGACTGAGGCAGCTGGCCTGGGGCCCTCTGGTCATCCTTCAGTCTGGAGGCCCAGGTCCCTAGCTTCCCCCCCCATCCCCTCTCCCGGGGGGAGGGGCTACGTTGGCCCCTCCCTTCCCTTTTTCTCCCTGGCACCTTGGACAGGGGAGGCTGGGGCTAGGCCACCTCTTTGACGCCTGGGGGGCCAGGGGTGAAGAATCGTGGCATTGTAGTCACAAGACCAACATTATGTAACTGCAGGCTCTCCTGGAGGGTAAGGTAGCTTTTAATCACTGTGACAAAGTTGTTCCTTTGGACTTTTGAGGATGAGGCGGTGGAGAAGGTTAGCTTGCTGGGAAAAGGGATGCTGATTTCATACTGTAACCGGGCCGTACTCCCACCCTTGGGTTTGTAAACAGTGCTCCCTTCTGAGTGGTAACCTGGGATAGGCCACCAGGTGACACTAGTTTGCCCCACACTTAGTGAGCCTTAGAATATTCTCTGTGTTGCTGTTGTACCTTTGCTCACACCCATTGAAGGTGCTGCATTTATTCCAACCATTATTTTTTAAAAAAAGATGCTGATTTGCCTCAGGTCATAATAGGTAGGCCTTGAACTGGGTTCTCCTGACCTCTTCTTCAGCCCCAGGTGGTACTCACAGACTCCTCTAGAGGCTCTTGACTATTTCTCTCAGAAGTGTGGGAGCAGAGGGCGCTGGGGCACTAACCCATTGCTCTGCCACTTCTTGCTGAAGTGGAACCAGCCCTGCTTAGTTTGCCAGTGCGAGACAAAGATGGTACTCTGGATGCACTAAAGGGCTGTGTGGTTAGCAGCTGGTATGTGTGCATCCTTTGCATCTGGTGCAGGCTGAAGTAGTCATGAATTCTGCTTTGCTTTCCACCCGTCCAACCCATAGGTTAGTGTGGACTCAGATCAAGGTGGCCTGAAATGATACCAGGGATCTCTCCTTGAGCAGACAGGTTCATGTGTAGCTTTGTATCAGACAGGGCTGAAACAGCAGCATCTTTTGCCCACTGGGCTGATCGCAGAATGGTGCTTAGGGGAATAGTACCTGGGAGGGGGGGGATATAGATTTTTGCTGCAGAGACTGTGGTCAAGGACAGAGGACAGGATTTTGCAGCTCATCTCTGTTCCTGCAAAGCACTACACATGCCATAGACTGCTAGGCAGGCCCTGGGCAGCCCACTTGGAATTCTTGTTATCCTAAGGAGGGACTATGCAAGGTCTGCCCTGGAACTTTGATTGCTATAGGGTGAATGCAGTGGCTTAGATGACAGGGTTATGAAGCAGTGCAGTTAAAATAATAATTCTTTACCTTTTGTTGTCTCTGTCACTATTGGGCATTGGTAGCCTAGGACTTAGCAGTCTTCTTATGTGAAGGGCTAGATAGTAAATATTTTAGGCATTACAAGCCATATCATCTCTTGCGACTGCTCAACCCTGCCATTGTTCTGCCGTTGTAGGGTGTTTCTATAAAGCTTTTTAAAAAAGCAGGTGGTGGGCTGAATCTGGTTAATGGGACAGACCACTGTGTAGACTGCCCTTGTTCACAGTGTTCTCATATAACCTCATTTTAATTCTTATAACAACTCCTGATAGAGAGCTATCCTCATTGCTAAAATGGAAGTAATCAAATGCAGAAAGGCTGAGTGACTTGTTCAAGGACCAGACCTAATTCATCTTCCTACTGTGATGCCAGTGATATAATAATGGTCATTAAATCAAGGGCTTATTATGTTCAGGTGTTATACCACCTGGTTTACCCTCAGGTTAACTCAAGTCCCCATTTTAAGATGATAAACAGAGCACAAAGGTTAAGTAACTTGCCCAAGGATACAGCTGAGAGCTGGTATATTGTAGCATTTTGGCTGTTGATGCTGTTCAGAATACTAGAAATAGATAAATTTAGAGTTGGAAAAGCCTCATTTTACATACAAAAACTGACGGCTTATGTCTTTTTAACTATTTGCCTTGTGTTTCCCAGACTTGGCAGCCTCATCTCTGCTAAAATCCTAGGATCTCCCTCTTAAAATGCTTCATGTCTGTATTTTCTGTTGCCCTTACCTTTTGTGATGCTTTCTCCCGCTAAGGCCCCGCACCCAGCTGTTCCTGTTCATTGCCCGGAGCACAGGGTTGCAGCCTCACCTCTCTGCTTCTTCTGCAGTGTCACCATGTCTGACCGGAAGGCAGTGATCAAGAATGCAGACATGTCTGAGGACATGCAACAAGATGCCGTTGACTGTGCCACACAGGCTATGGAGAAGTACAACATAGAGAAGGACATTGCTGCCTATATCAAGAAGGTGTGCTGGGAGAACTGTGGCTGGTGGTTGGGATAGCTCACCTATGCCCCAGGGAGGGCTGGAGCTGGGACATAGGAAAGTAGGTGCATTCCATGCAGACAGAACCCTGGGAACTTGCAGAGCAGGTAAATTGGGGAATGAATCTTATTTCCTAAAGCATTCACCTTAAGAGTTCTTAATAGGAACTGTGCTGGGGTGTGTGTGTGTTTACAGATAATTATGTGACTGCAGAACAACAGGGCGTGAAACTTCAGGATTAAATATAACTGTCCCAATTCAGAACTATTCAAAATGAAGATCAGGGATTTTTGAATGGATAAGATCATAAACAAATTTTTGGGGAGCTGCATCATTTAAAGTGGGGTAGCCCTATAGTAATTCTCATTATGTAGGAGATTTCCTCTTATTCTCTTTAAAAGGACCCCTGGTGGTCCACTGGTTAGGACTCAGCGCAGTCACTGCTGTGGCCTGGGTTCAGTCCCTGGTCAAGGAACTAAGATCCCACAAGTCGACTTGTGCGCCCCTGCCCCCCATAAAAAATGGACTCAAGTACTAATTACCTTCTCCCTACCTTCTTAAGGAAAGGGTGTGCTTGAAAATTAATAGATGAGCATTATTGGGGCAGTAGATATATATATCGGAGAAGGCAATGGCACCCTACTCCAGTACTCTTGCCTGGAAAATCCCATGGATGGAGGAGCCTGGTAGGCTGCAGTCCATGGGGTCGCTAAGAGTCGGACACAACTGAAGTGACTTAGCAGATATATATATATATATATTTTTTTTTGAATAGATAAGCATTATTGGGGCAGTAGATTTAATCCCTGAATGAATGGGTGAATAGATACAATTAACATGTATATAATGAGGAAGCTGCTGAGCTAGAGGTGAGAGGTGGTACTCAGGGACCCTAATTTCCGGTCAGGGTCCATGTGCATTGGTGGCATAGTCCCAGTCTGATAATGTCAGCTCTAGTATCCCAAGGATGCCTAAGAGGCATGGCATTATGGTCCATACAGGTGGTATAGTGTCCTTGGGTTTTACAGAGCTCTTTGTTGTCTGTGTGTGGTATGAGAAGTGGAAACTGGAGTTCTGAGAGACTTTTTCTGTGTGTGTAGCCAAGGGATACAGAGCCAGCAAAGCTGCTAGGGGTGCTGGTTCCTTGTTGAGTGATGCTTTTTCTGTTCTTTTCAGGGAGAAAGTGTAGAATCAGGGACTCTCAGGAGAATCCTTAGATTATATCCGGTCCTGCTTTCTTGTTTTGCTTATGGAGAAGCAACTATGGGTCTCCTATGTTACACAGTCTTCAGTCAGGAATAAAGCTCTATGTGGTGATCCATGCCCTTTCCACTGTTTGCCAATACCTTTTGGAGTCATGTGGTATGGGGGCTGTGAGAAAACTAAACAAGTTATTGGTTGAGCTCCTGGCAGACAGAGCTCCAGGGTTGGCAGCATTGCTGAGCCTGTGGTGGAGGGTTGCTCTCCTTTCACGGTCATGGCAGGATGCATCTAGAATTGAGCCATCTGTTTTCTGCTGGGTTCACAGGGTGGCAGGGCCTGTCTGATTACGTCCTGAGGATTTCCTTGCTGGCTTTTGATGTTGAACTTAGATCCCTGAGAGAAGTGAGGGAATTGCCTCGATCTCATGACTGAGGCCCTTGTTCTGTGCTTACAGCTCACATAGTCCCTGGCACATTGGAGTGCATTTAAAGTTGGCTTAGAATTGCTTCCTGTTCAGTCCTCATTTTGCTCTAGTGTCTTGGTTTTTGTCATTTGGAAATGCTAGTTTAGTAGTGTGAAATGTGGTGAGTGGCAAGTCAGGGAGACTTGCTTCTCTCTTTTACTCAATGCTGTGTGACATCACTGGAGTGATTCTTAATTCTGTTGGTTTTCCTGGTTCCCTTGCTGAAGAATTGCGGGGTGGGCTTTTGAGTACTGTAGCTAGAGAGACAGGAGATGTTAGGGGTGTAAAGTTCTAGAGAGAAATAATGGAACCTTTGTGGTATTATTAACGAAGGAGTGTACTAGCCAACCTTAGAACCTGAGCTCCTGAAGTTCAGAGAACTGAGGCCATAGACTGGGGGTGGGGTGGGGGGAGACAGCTAAACCAATCAGACTCTTATTCTGATTTCTCATCCTCCAGCTGTCCTAATCACCTTTCTTCTTCTTTTTATTCTTCTTTTAGGAATTTGACAAGAAATATAACCCTACCTGGCACTGTATCGTGGGCCGAAATTTTGGCAGCTACGTTACACATGAGACAAAGCACTTCATCTATTTTTACTTGGGTCAAGTTGCAATCCTCCTCTTCAAGTCAGGCTAGGTGGCCACAGTGAAGGTGTCAGTGGCGGCGGCAGCAATGGCAAGCAGGCAGCGTTGCTGGGACTGTTTTGCACTGGGGCCAGCATCAGGATGTCCTCTCCAATGGCTGTGCTACTGCATGGACTGTATACTTGATTTCATGTGTATGTCGCAGTAAACAAAACCAAACTTCTTTCTGTTTAGTTGCCTGGGGAAGAAGGCTGCTTTATGTTTATTTTTCAAGACTTAAATTTTTTTTTTTTGGTTGTATTGCACTAGGAAATCTCTCCCACTCCTCCCTTTTCTCTTTCTCTCCCTATACAAATAAAAAGCCCTCAACAAAGACTGTAAGACTAGGAGGGCTGGGGAAAAGAAATAGGTTTCTGGAGGTAGAACTAAAACTGCAGCTGCCTCTTCCTGGTGGTGGATGCTGCTTTAGGAGGGCCAGGGAGGCTGCGGGAGGGACAGTGTTAGGATTGACAAGGAGAGAGGGATAGGACGGAGGGTAGGGGGATTGATCTAGTACCAGGGAGAATATTCCACTGAACTGTGATTCCACGGCTTGGGGCAGGGGTTGGGGCTGGATTCTTTAAGGGGCCCTGAGACGTGTTTGTCTGTGGTGTGTGGGAGTGGGGAGCAGACTTGTCTTGCTGTCTTTGTCAGAAGAGTTTGTAAGTAAGGGCTGTGTCTTTGTGGATTACCTTCTTTTATTCTTCCTGCCAGAGCTCATGCTTGGAGGATGTTGAGGGTAGGATTAGCTCGATTTTGTTTTGTTTTCATTCTTCCCTCCTTCTGTCTGCTCCCTGCTTAGCCCTTGGTTTTCTCATTCCTCTGGAGTTCTCTTAGAGCAGCCCCTGTTAGTTGGCTGGCAAGGGAATTTCTGATGACTAGTTCTTAGTTAGGTCTTAGCAATCAAACCAAATCAATGTTTCCCTTGATTTTCCTCTGTGTATATGTGTGTGAATGTGTGTGTGTATCTTGGTTTGGGGTAGAGGGGAGGGAGGGGCAGGACTGTGGAATCTCTCGGGTATATGAGTAGATAAGTGGACCTATGTTAACCTCTGGGGCATCTGTTTTGGGGGTGAGTATAGGTATCACCCCCCTCAGCCATCTGGCCTAGACACTGCTTGCCCTATGGCCATCTGCTCCCAGGAGGGCTTTAGGAGGATAGCCCATTATGAGGTGGCCATGCTACCATCTATTCTGGAGCCTAGTCTCAGTGATGAGGGAAAGTGACTTTGTGAATGGTGGCAGCCTCTTGTGGGAGGCAGGATGGAAGTGATAAAGGGCTGTTGAGGGGCTTTGGGGGGAACTTCAGAGGAGGTCAGTCTTGCAGTGGTGAAGCCAGGAATTTGGGGATGGAGCAGGGTCACTAGTGGTAGGAGATTCCAAGGGGAGTGCCGGGGAAATCTTATCTGTGGATCAAAAGGGATGGGGTGGGGGATGGGGCGGGGGGGAAGTCATTGCTGATTGAGCTATTGATTCTTATAAATTGCATTGAAAACTCTCATGTGTAGGGTTGATCCTGTGGGGGGTTTGGGATTTAGCTCATTCTCTTTTTCTTCCAAGTCCATCCTTGGGGTTGGTGGGGAGGCAGGAGAATGCCCCCTTCCCAAGCCTTTAGTGTGTACTGAGCTTTCTTTTTGATGCTGACAGGGGAGGGTGGGGACTTGGATGGTGAGTGAGTTCCCCATATCAAATCGTTTGGTGGGCACAATGCTGAGTGCTTGATTTTAGGTTTTATTTTTTTATGAATGTCTAGATCTGTTTCCCCCTGCCCTCTCAGACTTGTGTGGCCAGTTGGAAATGTCTAGTTTGTGTTCATCTCTCCCTCATTTCTGGAGCAGGGGCTGAGACCCCGCCACATCTCCTGTGCTCTGCATCCACGCCTCTTTTGGACATTAAAGGTCAATTGATGCACTTCTGAGCTGTTGGGTTTCTTTGGGGGTAAAGGGGGGATGGCTTGGTTGGTGGCAGTGGTGCCACAAAGGGGTGGGGTGGGTATATAGTGTGGAGCAGAATGGGGCTAAAGAGATACTGATTGGTCTGAATCCGGTCTTAGTTGGAGGGCCAAGGCTTGGGGCCCTTAAGTGAAGGAAAATAACCAGCAGCACTCACCCACAAGATTTCTTGGGTCATTGGTGGAGATGGTTTGGTGAGCTGCATTTTGATTCTTATGTATGATAGATGCTGAGACTGGAAGACCATGTCTCTTAGCTAAATCCTTCTCTAGCCATTCAGGAATGGAGAAGCTGAGGGCCTTTAGCAAGATGGAACCTGAGTGGTTCTCTGACTCCTGGGTTATCTGCTTGTCTCGCTTGGGGCTCCTGCCCACATACACCTGGAGAAGCCAGCAGTACTGAGATGCTTCTGAGAGTAGCTGCCCAGGCCGGTGACCCTAAGCCATTTGTCTAGGCTTAGGGCTATAATCCTTGTGGAGGGTGCTAAGGAGCAGAGATGCTTTATACTCATTTCTGTTCTCATTCACTGAGAAACATTTGAGGTTTATACTTGAGTCTAAGATGCTGTTCACAAAGAATAAAACAGGGAAGTTCTTGTTTTTTGTGACATGTACATTCTAGTGGACAGAGCTGACATACACAGTGAAAAGCCAGTAGTGATGAATAATAGTAGAGTTAGTCACTCAGTTGTGTCTGACTTTGCAACCCCACGGACTGTAGCTTGTCACGGTCCTCTAACCATGAGATTCTCCAGGCAAGAATACTGGAATGGGTATTCCCTTCTCCAGAGGATCTTTCCGACTCAGGGATTGAACCCGGGTCTCCTGCGTTGCAGGCAGATTCTTCACCATTTGAGCTACAGGGAAGTAGTGATAAATACTATCAAGGAAATGAACTGGGCAATGAGCTGTTGGTGTTGGGAGTTAGGTAGGTCAAGTTCCTTCACATAGGAAGTTTATGGGCTGGATCTTAGGGAGAAAAACCTCCAGGGCAGTGAGGTCTGAAGGAAGTAATAGGGGGGACTCTAGAACCTCAATTTCTGTCCCTACCTTTGCTGGTTTGGAATAATTCGACAGAATTGGAGCTTGAGAGAGGAGACTGAGGCCACGGTCCACAATTTATCTATGATGGGTGCCTCTGGGGTTAAATCCCTCATCCTGATGGGAGGGGCAGTCTAGGTGGCAACTATGTACAATGCACTCTGGCACAGGTAGGTAGTTGGTGCTCACCTAGGTTAATCCTGCAAGACTCCTGATGAGCCCCTACCCACTGGGACCCAGGAGGGTCGCATGGGAGGATGGACTACAAAAGGGCTGTGGAAAGCTGATGGGAGCTGTGGCAGAGGGATGCAGCCACTGTCAGAGCTGTGGCCAGGCTGAGAAAGCTGGAGCATCAGTATCCCATTTCTTTCATCCTGTACTCCAATTTTCTGGGGCCTCCTTTTGGCTGAACCTAACAGAAAGGCAGCAGATGGCAAGGATGACCCAGAGATCCAGTCTAGGGGTCAGCCCCCCCTCTCCCCAGGGAACATAGCAGGAAGAAGAGTAGAGAATGAATCCAAGAAGGGCAAACCGAACCAGCATGGTAGGAAATTCTGTTTCCCTTGACAATGTGTCTTGTCTCTCCCCAGAACTCAAGTGTTCTCTAGCTTAGACCAGAAGTGTGGCTGTTTCCCAAACTATCCCCTTCCTTCAGGTCTTTGTTCAAACACCCTCTTGTCAGAGGGGCCTGCTGACATCCTATAGGAACAGTACCACTCCCCGATCACTATTAACCTTACCCAGTTAAATTCAGCACAGCACCTGCCAGCGTTTGACATTCATTAATTTATTAATCTTTCACAAGTAGAAAATAAGCTTTTTGAGAGCAGAACCATTTCTTCTTTTTCACCGCTTTATGTTCAAGCTCCCAGAACAGCATCTATGCTGTAGGAAATACTTGATAAATGTTATTGGTAAAATGAAAAAAAAGTGCAAGCAAACATGGGCAACCTGGCTTTTCCTGAAGAGACTTTAGCCTTTGGTTTGACTCCCCCTTGCTGGCAAGCCCTGGAAAGCCGTCAGTGGGTTACTCCCCAAGTGTGTTCAGCCATTCTTCCTTGGCAGCTGTGGGAGAATGAAAGAGTGTTCATAAAGTACATTTTATTTTTAAAGCATTTCAGTTTATGCCACTGAAATCCCCTCTGAGCTAGACCCCAGCAGTCATTAGCCACATTTTTGGATAAGCAAACTGAATCAGGGAGGGTGAATGACCTGCTGAAGCACACGTAGCTGGTAGTGTTACTAGTGCTCAGACACTGACTTAACAAGGGCTGACCTGGGTTTGACAGCAGTCATCTCAAAGATACTCCTTGAGATTTAGGTCCAGTTCTCTGAGCTTAGGACTGAATGCCCTTTTTCACTATTATTCCCTTTCCTAGTCTCTACTTCAGCAAGGGCAATGAGGATAATTCCCAGGCCCTCCCGTCTCCTCTTTTCTCTTGTCTGCTAAGCACTGAGGAGCTGTCCCTTCTAGAAATTTCATGAGAAGGGTTAATGAGTCTTGTAGATTTAGGAGAGAGCAGACCCCCAGAGTTCTGAACTCTCAGGCCTCCCGTGAACTAAAGGTACAGCTTTCCCACCATTCTGGTAATGAGGAGTGACCTGTCACCTGTTGAGCAGGTCCTGTGTGCCTTTATGTACATCTTTGTGACACCAGGGGCTTGGTGTCCACACCAGTGTACGTGTATACTCCTATGCACAGACGGCTGCCGTGCTGATATAGAGAGGTTCCTAGGAAAAGGCCAAGGAGGGCCCAAGTCCTTGTGTCTCTCCTCCCTTGCTTTATCCAAGCGATGTATAGTTTGTAATGAGACTCCTGGACACTGCTGTCTAGGGCTTTAGAGAGGCCAGTGTGGTGTGGACAGAACCTAGGACTGAGTCCCACCTCCTACATTTAACCACTGTATGAACTTTGGCAAGTCATTCGACTCTGAAGTTCAATTTCTTCATCTGTAAGATGGGGATAATACCTATTTTCCCTAAAGGGTGGTTGTGAGTATCAACTGACATGTATGTGAAAGTGCTTTGAAGTTGGAACATGATGATGATGAAAATAGTGGTTTTTAGAGTCAGTGATTATGAATCTTGGGGAAAGAGCAAAGGATTCTGGAAAGTCAGGCCCCCCAAATCTCCCCTCACATCTCATTCTACTGGCCTTTTCCCACGTTGTCCTATTGCATCTGTATTATAGAGAAGGAAATTAAGGACCAGACAGGGAAAGAAACTTACCTAAGATCTCATGGATGTTTGGAATAATTGGGATGTAGAACTTTCCCCTACTGTGAAATGCCTTCTACTTGGTGATGGTATACAATTCAGTGGTTTTTAATATATTCAAAGAGTTATACAACTATCACCATTATCTAATTCCAGAACATTTTCATCACTCCTCAAAGAAACCCACTTGCAGTCACTGTTCTTCCTTCCTCCACAACCCCTGTAAACCCCTAATGTATTTTCTGTCACTGTGAATTTGCCTTGTCTGGACATATCACATAAATGAAATCATAATTATATCACATAAATGAAAGGTGGCCTTTTGTGTCTGGCTTGTTTCACTTAGCATAATGTTTTCAAGGTTCATCTGTGTTGTAATATTTATCAACATTTCATTCCTTTTTCTGGCCAAGCAATGTTCCATTATCTTTTGTTTAATGTATTCATTTGTTGAGTGACTTTTGGGTTGGTTCCACTTTTTGCCTATTGTGACTAGTGCTGCTATGAACATTGACATTTAAGTTTTTGTGTGGACAGATGTTTTCAGTTCTTTTGGGGCATCTTTTAATTTTTTAATGTCAGTTTACTTTTCTATTTTTAAAAAATCTAAATTGATGTCAGCAAATTCCCGTAAAGGGTCAGATAGTAAATATTTTATGCTTTGTGGGCCATATGATGAAATGTATGTGGTGTATGTAATTGTTTCAATGACTGAACTCTGCCATTGCAGAATGAAAGCAGCCATAGCCAGTATATAAACTAATGGGCATGAAGGTGTTCCAGCAAAACTTTAAACAGGCAGTGGGTTAGGTTTGGCTTGTGGATTGCAGTTTGCCAATCCCTAGCTTTGATGATAGATTCACATAATTCAACATTCCTAAAGTACAAAAAGTGAAAATTCTCCCTCACATTCCTATTCCCAAGCCACTGGGCTCCCTCCTTAGAAGCAATTACTCTTGTGAGGTTTTGTATCCCCTTTCAGAGACAGTTGATAAACAACATGTTTTTAAGTGACTGTGTAGCATTCCGATGTGTTACAGATAGTTTAATAAATATGAAAGGACTTAACATATCTGAAGGCATGCCCTGAAGGAACACTAGGAGTGTTGCCCTGACCTGTCCAATAGGCTCCTCCATTAGAATAATCGTTTGAACTTCTGGGATTTCCCCAGGAATTTTAGGGGACATGCCTTGCATCAAGGGATGCAAGATTTTCTTTGGTAGTTTGTGTGTCCACCACAGAGGAGATAGAGATGTAATCTGTGGATATCTATTCTCTCTCTCCTATCTATCAATCAATTGTCTTATCTATTAATCTGTATTTATTGCAAGGAATTGGCTTTTGCAATGGTAGGGGTCAGGTTGGCAAGTCTGGAATCTGTAGTGCAGGCCATAAGGAAGGTCAAGCTGGAAATACTTGGGCAGGAGTGGAATTTCTTCAGGGAAACCTCTAGGCCTTTCAACTGGTTGGATAAGGTCCTCCCATATTATCCAGGAAATTTTTTTTTTACATAAAGTTAACTGATTGTAGATGTTACAACATCTAAAAAATATCTTCACAACAACATCTGGATTAGTGTTTGAATATCTAGGTACTAGAGCCTAGCCAATTTAACACATAAAACTGATCCTCACACACAAAAAAAACAAAACTGATCCTTACAGATCATATCCAGTCAACCTGACACCAATACACATATCCTTAAACCACATTTAATCTTCTTATAAAGACAGCAAAAAAGTCATGCTTCCACCTAACATGATACATTTATCCTGTGTGTGACTGAAAATATACTATCACTTTCCCCAGAAGAGGAGGCCAAGTCCGTGAATGATGTTAATAATCCTGTAACTTCGCTAATGTAAAGTTAGCTTTTATTAATACATTTTATATTAGATGGCAAGGAGATAAGAGAGGGAAGAAAAAATACACAGACATATTCATGATAAAATAAGGAATAAATACTCATACAGTCCTCGTTTCTGAAATTGGTCAGGTGGTCATAACTGGTATTTACAACTACCTTCTTCTACTACCCATTCCATATTTCCTTTACCCTCAGCAAGCACCTCGTTACTGGTTGTGTGTTTTGTTTTGTTTTCTCCTGGTGGCATGCCCCCAAACATCCATTCTTGAAGGGTTTGTGCCATTAGAAATCTTGCCTTAATTGGATTGTTACAGTATTCCATTGACTTTAGTCATAGGCTATGATAGTACTAAGAGATGCCCTAAGGGATCTCCTGTATTTGACATGCTTCCCCTTATCTCTGTTATGTGGTAGCAACCCCCTTCCCCCTTGGTAGTCAGTATCAATCCCCCCAGCCAGTGTAGTAACTCCCATCTTTGCCTGTTTATTCAGAGGGATGAGGAGTCTCAAATGGAAGTGGCAGTCTTAACTTCTAGTTCAGGGGAATCCTCATGTGACTGTGGAAGCATTCCTCCCTTTGAAGACCTCTAGATCAGCAGCATAAGGTTGCAGATACAGGAAACAAAATTTTTCAAATGAATCACTAGGGTTAATATTGAATGCTGCCATTCTATTTCCACTCCTTGACTCCTGGAACCATGAATCCTAGCTGTGGGAGAAATAGCCCCATACACGGAATGCTAATTTGAGTACAGACAGTCTCCTGAAGGACATTGCCCCAGCCCTGCAACGTGTTGACACCTAGTTACATCTGTAACTGGGTCTTCAAAAGGCCATTCCACCATCAAGTCAGCTTCTTCGGGATGGTGGGCAACATGATAAAACCAGTAAAGTCCGTGAACATGAGCGTATTCCTGCACTTCATTTGTTGTGAATTCCTTGACTAGAAGCAGTGCTGAGTGGAATACTATGATGGTGGATAAGGCATTCCAGAAGTCCACAGAAGCAGTACATGCATGGGAAGCAAATCCACGTGCAGAGTGAGAACAGAGCACTGTCCCTTCCCTGGTGCAAGTAGTCCAGTGTAATCAATCTGCCGCCAGTTGGCTGACCGGTCACCTCAGGGAAGGTGCCGGGGCTCAGCATTGGTCTCTGCTGCTGGCAGATTGGACACTCAGCAGTGGCTGTAGCCAGTTAGGCCTTGGTGAGTGGAAGTTATGCTGCTGAGCCCCTGCATAACCTTCATCCCTGCCATCTGTCTACTTTGTTCATAAGCCAGTGGGCAGTGACGGGATGGCTGGCCACCCTATCTACTTGATTACTAAAATCTACCTCTGATTGCTAAAATCACCTTTGGTAAGCATTCACATCAGATATAAATGTCTTCACATTCTTTGCTCATTCAGACAGGACTATGACCTAGATAGTGAAAATTGTTACCAATTTTCCAATCATGTTCCTTCCAAGTCCCTGGTTATCTAGCCAAATCATTGGCCACAGGCATGAGTCAGACTTATGCCTCTGGCCATTTCTTTTCAAAATGAACAGCCAGGTGCCCTGATCAGAATTCTGCCCACTGGGGAGATTTACTCTCACTACTGTCCTTCAGAATGCACTGGAAAGGGGTGTACTACCGCTATAGTGCTGTAGCTGTCCACTTTTTTGGGGAGGTGCCTACATATTGTGCGAAACCATTTGTAGACCTGACAGTGGTAGAACAAGATCGATACACAGGTAGTTGTTGGGCTTCCCTGCTGGCTCAGTGGTGAAAAATCTGCGTGCCAACGCTGGAGATGTGGGTTTGATGCCTGGGTTGGGAAGATCCCCTGGAGAAGGAAATGACAACCCACTCCAGTATTCTTGCCTGGGAAATCCCATGCACAGAGGAGCTACATTGGTGGGCTACAGTGCATGGGGTCGCTAAGAGTTGGACAGGACTTGGTGACTGAACAATAACAGGTAGTTGTAGAAGTCCCAGTAGTGGACTATAGGTAGAGAGGGAAACCTAGGAAACTTTGAGAGATCATAAGTCAATGATCGCTTTGGAAGGCTATTGGAACTTTGTGGGATGAAGTAGGCTCGCTTAACTATGCTGTGCTTAGTCGCTCAGTCGTGTCTGACTCTTTGTGACCCCATGGACTGTAGCCTGCCAGGCTCGTCTGTCCATGGGAGTTCTCCAGACAAGAACTCTCCAGACAAGAGTGGGTTGCCATGCCCTTTTCTAGGGGATCTTCCCAACCCAGGGATTGAACCCAGGTCTCCCACACTGCAGGTGGATTCTTTACCAACTGAGCCACCAGAGAAGCCCTGCTTAACTTTTAAGCTATAAATAAAAGCATGAGATGTGCTTCAGGTCGTTAGGAAAAAGAAAAATGTCACCATCCTTCTACCGATTTGAATAAGGCTATAATAATCCCAGTTTGACCTGAGGGTCAGACACTCTCCTGTCTGATACAAAGAAGGGGCTAGTGCTATGAGCCTTGAAGAAGGCGGTCTTTACCCCTGCCCCTTTTCTTTGACTATAAAAGTGTAGCCCTCTTAATCCTTGGAGCAGAGCTCCCTCGCCTGTCTGCTTGCATCTCTTACAAGCATGCCATATTAATAAATCTACTTCTTGCCTATCACTTTGCCCCTGGCTGAATTCCTTCTGTGCTGAGACACGAAGATCCTCAGCCTCAGTGAGTCCAGACACCAGGTGAGTGATTCTTATTAAAAGACGGTGGGTTAGAGTCCCAAACAGGGTTTTGGTTGGGTTTGAGTCCAGGCATGTGGGTTCAAGTCCCAATCTGAGATGAATGGTTTCAAGCCAGTCCTGAGTTTTCTCTTCCTCAGTCAGCTGGTTATAGGGAACTCACCATGAGGTCATAGGGGCAGACTGGGAGAGAAAAGGTAATGTGGCAGCAGTAGTGACTATGTATATTTGGGCTACTTCATACCAAAGAAAAAGAACTGAGATACTTGTGTATATATATCCAATCATATAACATACATTCATACATATATATTGCCATTATAAAAGATAGAGTAAGATATACAACATATTAATATGTAATATATTCACTCTGTATAAAGAGATTTACTGTAAGTACTTGGCTTATGTGTTTTGGGGGGCTGGCTAGACAAGTTTGAAATCTGTGGCCTGGCAGGCTGGGACTCTTAATAGGAATTGAAGCTTCAGTGTACTAGCAGAATTTCTTCTTCCTCAGGGAAACATCAGTTCCTTCAATTGATTGGATCAGGCCTATCAATGTTATTTAGGATAATCTCCTTTCCTTCTTTCTTTCAACTGATATTAATCTCATCTACAAAACACCTTTACAGCAACACCTACATTATTATTAATATTTGATTGAATAATTGAGTACCATAACCCAACCAAGATGACACAAAACAACTAACAGAGTTTGTAAACTGACAAAGTTACAACTTCTCATAGAGGAATCCAAACATGTTCAAAGAGGGAGGTCATTAAAAAAAACACAGCTTTATTTTAGTGTAATAGACATACAGTAGTTCAGTTCAGTTCATTTCAGTCGCTCAGTCGTGTCTGACTCTTTGCAACCCCATGAACCACAACACGCCAGGCCTCCCTGTCCATCACCAACTCCCGGAGTTTACTCAAACTCATGTCCCTTGAGTCAGTGATGCCATCCAACCATCTCATCCTCTGTCGTCCTCTTCTCCTCCTGCCTTCAATCTTTCCCAGCATCAAGGTCTTTTCTAATGAGTCAGTTCTTCATATCAGGAGAAGTTCAGCTTCTCCTGTGTTGGAGCTTCAGCTTCAGCATCAGTCCTTCCAATGAATATTCAGGACTGATTTCCTTTAGGATGGACTGGTTTAGTCTTGCAGTCCAAGGGACTCTCAAGAGTTTTCTCCAACACCACAGTTCAAAAGCATCAATTCCTCAGCACTCAGCTTTCTTTATAGTTCAACTCTCACATCCATACATGACTACTGGAAAAACCAGTTGCAGTCATTTAAAGTGAACAATTTAATAAGTTTTGACATAGGTAGCTACTGCTAAAACTATCACTGCAATTAAGAAACATGCTCATCACACCCACAAGTCTCCTTATAATCCCTTGTCATCCTGCCCTTCCCCTTCCTTGCCGCCCTTGCAACTCCCTTCACCGGACAACCACTGATCAACTTTTTGTCACTTATAGGTTAGTTTGCATTTTCCAGAATTTTATAAAAGTGGAATCATACAATGTACTCTTTTTGGGTCTGGTTTCTTTCACTCAGTAATTATTTTGAGATTCATCCATGTTGCTCTTCTGTGTATCATAGTTTATTCTTTTTTTATTGTTGGAAATATTCCAGTGTATGAATATGTAAGATGTATTAATCTAATCCCCAACAGAAGGACATTTGGGTTTCTGTTTCGATGATTACGAGTACTGCTATTAATATAAATGTTTGTGTACAGGTTTAATGCTAATGTTGGATAAATAAGAGTGGGATTACTGTATTTTATGGTGTTTGTTTACTTTAAAAGAAATTGCCTGGGGGGACCTAAATGGGAAGGAAATCCAAAAAAGAGGGGATAGATGTATATGTATAACAGATTCACTTTGCTGTACCGCAGAAACTAACAGTATTGTAAAGCAACTATAGTCTAATAAAAATAAATAAAGGAAGCTGCCAGACTATTTTCCAGAGTGGCCACACCATTTTACATTCCCACCAACAATATATGAGAGTTGTATTTGCTTCCACCTTGTTGACACTAGCTATTGTCAGTTCTTCTTTTTTAATTTTAACTTTTCAAATACTTTGGCCACCTGATGTGAAGAACCAACTCATTGGAAAAGACCCTGATTCTGGGAAAGTTGCAGGGCAGGAGGAGGAGGGGCAACAGTGGATGAGATGGTTGGATGGCATCATTGACTCAATGAACATGAGTTGGAGCAAACTTAGGGAGATAGTGAAGGACAGGAATGCCTGGTGTGCTGCCGTCCATGGGGTTGCAAAGAGTCGGACACAACTGAGTGACTGAACAATAACAGTATGGTGATACCTCATTGTGGTTTTGATTTATATTTCCCAAATGGTAAAAGATATTGAGCATCTTTTCATGTGCTTATTTGTTACCTGTATACCTTTGTTCATCTTTTTAATGGGCTGTTTGTTTTCTCATTGTTGAGTTTTAAAAATTTCTTATGTGTTCTGGATTCAAGTCCATTGTCAAATATGTGACTTGCAAATATTTTCTCTTAGAGTCTGACTTGTTTTTTTATTCTCTTGTCTTTCATAGAGAAAACATTTAAAACATTTTGAGAAGTCTAATTTTTTTTCTTTTTTGCATAGTGTTTTGGTGTATCTAAGGACACTTTGCTTAACCCAAGGTAACAAAGGTTTCCTCCTATTTTTTTTCTTTCTATAAGTTTTAGAGTTTTACATATAGATCTATAATCCACTTGGAATTAACTTTATATGTAATATGAGGTATGGATCCTGGTTTATTTCTCTTCCCTCCCTCCCTCCCTTTCTCCCCTCCCTCCCTTTCTCCCCTCCCTTTGTATGTTGTTGTCCCTTCCAATTGTTTCATTATCATTTTTTAAAAGACTCTCTTCTCCATTAAATTGCTTTTGCAGCTTTGTAGACATTCAATTGGCCATATCTTTATTTCTGGACTTTGTGTTTTATTCCATCCATTTATTTGTCTATCTGTATGCCAACATTGTACTGTAGCTTTATAGTAGGTCTTGAACTTGGTAATGTAAATCCTCCAAGGTTATTCCTTTTCAGAATTAATTTGGGTATTCTAGTCTCTTTGCCTTTGCATATAAATAAAAGAATCATGTTAAAAAATCATGTTGTTAATACTTATAAAATGTCTTTCTGGGATTTTTGTTTGAATTGCATTGAATTCATAGATCAATTTGAAGACAATTGACACCTTAACAATGCTGAGTTTTCCAATCCATGAGCCTGGTATTTCTATTTTTTTTTTTTTACTTCTTTGATTTTTTTCCCATAAGTGTTCTGTAATTTTCAGCATATAGATTCTATATATATTTTATTAGTTTATGTCTATTTCCTTTTTCTGTGCTATTATAATAGTACTTTTTACATGGGTATAATGTAGAATTTTTATTCTGTTGCATTTATATATTTATTTAACATGTCAGCATTAATTATCATAGATTTAAAAAAATATTTTACTATCCAGTAGAGAGAGTTACTTGCCATTATTCTTCTTCAGAGTATTTTTAGGTGTTTTGCTTGCTTAAATTTTTCTTTTGTTTCAATTGAATTTTTATTTTATTTTTTTAATTAATTTTTTTTTCCATTTATTTTTATTAGTTGGTGGCTAATTACTTTATAATATTGTAGTGGTTTTTTTTTTTTCATTTATTTTTATTAGTCAGAGGCTAATTACTTTACAATATTTTAGTGGTTTTTGTCATACATTGACATGAATCAGCCATGGATTTACATATATTCCCCATCCCGATCCCCCCTCCCGCCTCCCTCTCCACCCGATTCCTCTGGGTGTTCCCAGTGCACCATCCCCCAGCACTTGTCTCATGCATCCAGCCTGGGCTGGTGATCTGTTTCACCCTAGATAATATACATGTTTCGATGCTGTTCTCTTGAAACATCCCACCCTCGCCTCCTCCCACAGAGTCCAAAAGTCTGTTCTGTATATCTGTGTCTCTTTTTCTGTTTTGCATATAGGGTTATCGTTACCATCTTTCTAAATTCCGTATATATGCGTTAGTATACTGTATTTCTCTTTATCTTTCTGGCTTACTTCACTGTGTATAACGGGCTCCAGTTTCATCCATCTCATTAGAACTGACTCAAATGAATTCTTTTTAATGGCTGAGTAATATTCCGTGGTGTATATGTACCACAGCTTCCTTATCCATTCATCTGCTGATGGGCATCTAGGTTGCTTCCATGTCCTGGCTATTATAAATAGTGCTGCGATGAAAATTGGGGTGCACATGTCTCTTTCAGATCTGGTTTCCTCAGTGTGTATGCCCAGAAGTGGGATTGCTGGGTCATATGGCAGTTCTAATTCCAGTTTTTAAAGAAATCTCCACACTGTTCTCCATAGCGGCTGTACTAGTTTGCATTCCCACCAACAGTGTAAGAGGGTTCCCTTTTCTCCACACCCTCTCCAGCATTTATTGCTTGTAGACTTTTGGATAGCAGCATCCTGACTGGCGTGTAATGGTACCTCATTGTGGTTTTGATTTGCATTTCTCTGATAATGAGTGATGTTGAGCATCTTTTCATGTGTTTGTTAGCCATCTGTATGTCTTCTTTGGAGAAATGTCTGTTTAGTTCTTGGGCCCATTTTTTGATTGGGTCATTTATTTTTCTGGAATTGAGCTTCAAGAGTTGCTTGTATATTTTTGAGATTAATCCTTTGTCTGTTTCTTCATTTGCTATTATTTTCTCCCAATCTGAGGGCTGTCTTTTCACCTTACTTATAGTTTCCCTTGTTGTGCAAAAGCTTTTAAGTTTCATTAGGTCCCATTTGTTTATTTTTGCTTTTATTTCCAATATTCTGGGAGGTGGGTCATAGAGGATCCTGCTGTGATTTATGTCGGAGAGTGTTTTGCCTATGTTCTCCTCTAGGAGTTTTATAGTTTCTGGTCTTACATTTAGATCTTTAATCCATTTTGAGTTTATTTTTGTGTATGGTGTTAGAAGTGTTCTAGTTTCATTCTTTTACAAGTGGTTGACCAGTTTTCCCAGCACCACTTGTTAAAGAGGTTGTCTTTTTTCCATTGTATATCCTTGCCTCCTTTGTCAAAGATAAGGTGTCCATGGGTTCGTGGATTTATCTCTGGGCTTTCTATTCTGTTCCATTGATCTATATTTCTGTCTTTGTGCCAGTACCATACTGTCTTGATGACTGTGGCTTTGTAGTAGAGCCTGAAGTCAGGCAGGATGATTCCTCCAGTTCTTTCTTCTTTCTCAAGAGCAGGTTGATTCCTCCAGTTCCATTCTTCTTTCTCAAGATTACTTTGGCTATTCGAGGTTTTTAGTATTTTCAATTGAATTGAATTGAATTGAATTTCAATTCAATTGAATTTTTATTTTATTTTTTTAATTTATTTTTTTTCCATTTATTTTTATTAGTTGGTGGCTAATTACTTTACAATATTGTAGTGGTTTTTGTCATAATTGACATGAATCAGCCATGGATTTACATGTATTCCCCATCCCAACCCCCCCTCCCACCTCCCTCTCTACCCGATGAGTTTTTATTTATATTGGGGTATAGTTGATTTACAATATTGTGCTAGTTTCAGATGTACAACAAAGTTGTCAGTTATACATACACATATATCATTCTTTTTCAGGTTCTTTTCCCATATAGGTTATTACAGAATATATACATTTATGTGTGTGTGTGTATATATATATATATACCTACATATACATACATACACATTTGCCAAAGGGCATGTGGGCTTTTAGTTCCCTGATCAGAAATCAAACCTGTGCCCCCTGCAGTGGAAGCACAGAGTCTCAACCACTGGATTGCCAGGCAAGTCCCAGATTATTACAGAATGTTGAGTAGAATTCCCTCTGCTATATAGTAGGTCCTTGTTGATTATTTCGTACACATTAGTGTGTATATGTTAATCCCTAACTCCGAATTTATCCTCTCCCTACCTTTGTTCTTTAGTAACCAGAAGTTTGTTTTCTTTATCTGTGAGTCTGTTTCTGCTTTGTTGATTTGCATCAATTTCTTTTAGATTTCACATATAAGTGATATATATTTGCCTTTCTCTGTCTGACTTGCTGCAGACTTAGTTTGATAATATCTAAGGCAACTTTCCTCTATTTCTTTGCATTGATGGCTGAGGAAGGCTTTCTTATCTCTCCTTGGTATCCTTTGGAACTCTGCATTCAAATCGGAATATCTTTCCTTTTCTCCTTTGCTTTTCGCTTCTCTTCTTTTCACAGCTATTTGTAAGGCCTCCTCAGACAGCCATTTTGCTTTTTTGCATTTCTTTTCAAAATCACTGCAGATGGTGATTGCAGCCATGAATTTAAAAGACACTTACTCCTTGCAAGGAAAGTTATGACCAACCTAGACAGCATATTAAAAAGCAGAGACATTACTTTGTCAACAAAGGTCTGTCTAGTCAAAGCTATGGTTTTTCCAGTGGTCATATATGGATGTGAGAGTTGGACTATAAAGAAAGCTGAGCACCGAAAAATTGATGCTTTTGAACTGTGGTGTTGGAGAAGACTCTTGAGAGTCCCTTGGACTGCAAGGAGATCCAACCAGTCCATCCTAAAGGAGATCAGTCCTGGGTGTTCATTGGAAGGACTGATGTTGAAGCTGAAACTCCAATACTTTGGCCACCTCATGCGAAGAGTTGACTCATTGGAAAAGACCCTTATGCTGGGAAGGATTGGGGGCAGGAGGAGAAGGGGACAACACAGGATGAGATGGCTGGATGGTATCACCGACTCAATGGACATGAGTTTGAGTAAACTCCGGGAGTTGGTGATGGACAGGGAGGCCTGGCGTGCTGCGATTCATGGAGTCGCAAAGAGTCGGACATGACTGAGCGACTGAACTGAACTGAACTGAACTGAAGGCAGCTTTAACAGAATGTCTGTTAACTGATGTATGGATGAGGGAAAGTGGTATATCCATACCATGCAATTTTTTTGGCCATAAAAAGCAATGGAATATGGATTCATGTGTATAACATGGATGAACCTTGAAAATGTTATGCTAAGTGAAAGAAATTGGACCGAAAAGGCCACATAAAACCCGTGAGATAACAGAAGTTTATTGCTTATGCCACTAAATTTTGAAATAATTTGTTACATAGTAATAGCTAATGAGAACTTCCTTGGTGGCTCAGATAGTAAAGAATCTGCCTGCAATGCAGATTCCTGGGTCAATAAGATCCCCTGGAGAAGGGCATGGCTACCCACTCCAGTATTCTTGCCTGGAGAATTCCACGGACAGTGGAGCCTGGCGAGCTACAGTCCATGGGGTCGCAGAGTTGGACATGACTGAGCACCTCACACAAACACAACACAACAGCTGATGAAGGCAGTGGGTTTGTAAGGATTTGTGTGCATAGGGGAATATAGGTGAGATGTTTGACATGTAGAAGGGCCACTGTGATAAATGGTGGCTAGTGTGAGTGGGAAAGCTGTCCTCCAGTTCCACTGGTTGTCTCTTGTGGGCAACCAGGGACGAGGAGAAGGGTGAACCCAGGGGAAAGGCCCCAGCACTTGCCCATACTGGGCAGAGCCCCCTCAGGTCACGCCCACCCTTGGCTGCCCTGGAGTAAGAGGACACATATATATATATAGTCCCTTAGCCCTTTACCTGTATTTACCTCCGTTAGGGCGTTGCCACTTTGTTGTATAAATGTAAGTACTGGTTATATACTATGTAACTAGCACATCTCTAATAATTGCTTATGTAACTAGTCTATACCAGCTGTGTAAATCCTCCTCAGTATTCATACGCCTGAGAGCCGAGCCCTGTCTCATTTGCTCATCTAACACAGTGCTCTGCACATAGCAGAAGCTGAGTGCAGATCTGAGAAAAGGACACATGAATGATAATGTGGGGAATAACTGCTGAAGCAAAGAAGAGTGACCCATGGATATTGACCTAGCTCACTTCTAGGATCCATCAGAAAGGAGTGTGAAAGAGAAAGCCATATGTCCAAGGATGGTTATTTGCAGCCTTTCTCGAAATGGTCAGGAAGGAAAACTTTGAAACAACCTGTCAATCCTCAAGGCAGTGGGTGAGCAAATTGTGTCCCATCCATATTCTGCAATGTCATGTAGCTCTTCAAAGAGAATGAGCTGAGGGTCTATCCTTTGACCTGAAAATTTAAGATGATGTTAGGGGAGATAAGCAAGTGGCATGATCCTGTGTTGTCAAACAATGACCAAAGCACCCTCTAAGCAGGATGTGTGTGTTTGGAAATGGCTGTGTGAGTATGGTGACGTGGGTAGAGAATCACATTGAGTAGCTAGTATTGGGGAGGTGGGGAAGAGATTAATCACTTATTCTTTTTTTAGGGGAATATTATACAGTTGTCTCATTGAAAGCAATCAGCGTAAATTATTGTTATGATTTTTGAAGAGTTTAGTAAAATTCTAAAGGAAACCAACAATAAGAACTTGGACCTAACTGTTGCCACCTTCATTTGCCTGGAGGTGAATCCCAGTTGTTTTACTAGTGAGTCAGGTGTGAGGAATGCAAATCCACTTAACCCTAATTTTAAGGTCCACCACCCTCTTGCCTTCCTGACTGAACCAGGTGAGAGCTGCCAAGCTTCTGCCAGGACCCTCCTCTTAGCCTCAAAGTAAACGCTCCCTGTCCCTGCGCCCACCGGCAGGAAGAGCTGGGGAGGAGAGAAGGGGTTGCCTCCCCTCTGCCCTGCATCTGGCCTGGGAGTGAACTCTTGCCCGTTCTCTAGGGAGAGAGCTCCTTCCCAACCAGAGAAAAAAGATATCCGTGGCTCCGGCCCTGCCTTAGATGGCAGGAAGTGTGGAAGTCAGGTCTAACCTGACTGTGTGCACAATCCTTTTAAAGGGAAAAATACTCCCAGGGACTCTGTGTTGACAAGTTAATGTCATTATAATATTATTTAAGCATGTAGAAGCATGAACCTAGGTATAATTGTATGCTTATAGCTCTTATGTGACTATGAAACCAAAAGCAAATTTACAAATTAAATACAAACAGAATTACAAAATTTCTAAAATTCAAATGAGTGACACTAATGTTATTGTTTTCTTTCTACATCCAAGTCACACTTTCCGACAGACACCAGTACCCACCAGCCACAGCATGGGGCATGCTGCCCTGGGGAGTGCCAGGCAGCTCACTCACTCCTCCCCAGCCTTGCCTTGATTTAAACCCCTATAAATCTTCCCTTCTAACAATGTATCTTGGAACCATTTGACTTTCACGTGGTATGAGTGCATCATTTAGGTATTAGATCTCTCTCTCTCTCTTTTTTTCTCTCGTTGGCTCTGAATAATTAAAGTGGCTGAAGCCATCGGAAAATATAAACAAGGGCACTGAAATTGGGAGGCAGCTATTAGTTTTAAAGTGCCCATTCATTAAAAAAAAAAAGCTTTTGTGACAATATGAATAGCCCTTGAAGGCATTGTGCTAAGTGAAATGTCAGACAGAGAAAAACAAATATTGTATGAGCTCACTTATATGTGGAATCTAGAAACACTGAACTCAGAGAAACAGAGAGTAGAATGAAGGTGGCCAAGGGCTTGCGGGGTGGGGGACCTGGGGAGATGTTGGTCAGAGGGTACGAACTTCCAAATAAAGACGAGTAAGTTCTGGGGGTCTAAGGTACAGTGTAGTGACTGTAGTTGACAATACTATCTTGTATAGTTAAAAGTTGCTATGACGATAAAGCTTTAATGTTCTCACCATAACAACAACAAACTGGTAACTATGTGAGGTGGAAGACTAACCTTACTGTGGTAAGCATTTCACAATATGTCGTGGTATCAAATCATCACATTGTGCATCTTAAACTCAGACGATGTTGTTTTTTAAAAATAATTTTATTTATTTGCTTATGGCTGTGTTGGGCCTTTGTTGCTGCACGGGCTTTTCTCTGGCTGTGGAGAGCAAAGGCTACTCTCTAGCTGTGCACGGGCTTCTCATTGCGATGTCTCCTCTTGTTGTGGAGCTTGGGCTCTTGACATGTGGGCTCAGTTGTTGCGTCTCCTGGGCCCTAGAGCACAGGCGCAGTAGTTGTGGCACATGGGCTTAGTTACCCAGTGGCATGTGGGATCCTCCTGGACCAGGGATCGAACCTGTGTCTCCTGTATTGGCAGGTGAATTCTTCACCAGTGAGCCGCCCAGGAAACCCTAAGCTCACACAATGTTATGTCAATTATATCTCAGTAAAGCTGGGAAGAAAGTTAACAATAAAAAACAAAGTGAAAAATTATTCTGGTGAATTCTTGTACCGGCAAGAACATCCCCTACTGATGAAGGGTAGACTCAGAGACTAGGGACCTCATTTTCAGATCTGACCCTCAGCAGTTGTGTGTCCTTGGGCAGACAACCTTGCTAAGCCTCAGTTTCCTCATCTGTAAAATTGTAATAGTAATATGTACTCCTTATGGTTCTTATGAGGATTAAAATAAATGAAAGAGTGCATATGAAAGTGCTTGACAACATGTCATGATCAATAGAAATCATTTACAAACATTATTCTTAGGAGCAGGTCTCAATGTGCCTTTTGAAAAAAAAAATTATTTATTTATCTGCCTGCACTGGGTCTTAGTTGCAGCATGTGGGATTTAGTTCTCTGACAGGGGATAGAAACGGAGTACCCTGCTTTGGGAGCACAGAGTTTTAGCCACTGGACCCCCAGGGAAATCCCTCAAAGTGCTTTGAAGACACTTGTGACTTGGCCAGGTTCCTTGTGTCAGCCTCAGTTTTTCCATCTGTAAAGTGGGGATAAAAAACTATTGCCTAATGGAGTAAGGGATGATGTGGGTAAAAGCACTTCATCTACTAATTCAGTAGATGTTTGATGAAAACCTGCTTTGTGTCAGTCACATTATTGTCTTCTCATTTCTTTCTGGGCATCATTTTATATCTAGAAATAGTAGTTTTGGACTGAATTTGGACTCTCTTTGGTCCTGCTACACTAGCTTCGCCTTTGATTCTCTATCTGCAGTTACAACTCAATCAACCAATCAATACTTGATCATCAATCAAATGTCCTATGTAATGAAGGCTACAAAGATGTGGAAATAAAATCAACATTTACTAAGCACCTGCTTCTTCCTTTTATTGTCTCTGAGCATTAGCATGCCTGGTTTTTAAAAGAAGGGTTGTAAAGTAGCTGGCACAGTGCCTGGCACATTCTGATAATATTTAGTTTCCTTCCAGAAAGGTCCCAAGTCCCTTCTAATTTCCAATTGTCCTTGGTTGCTTGTGACTGGAGTGTGGTTTTCTGGAGAGGAATACCGTTATCTTCTGCGCTCGCACGTAAGAAATGCGGTTGAAAGTGCGCGGAGAAGCAGCACCATCTTCTGGTGTAAGGCGGTAATGCTGCACTGGGGCGGACGAGGAAGAGCTACCTCCATGGGGAAGAAGCCTGGGGAGAGGCTGGACAAGAGGCTCCGCGCGCGCGCGTGTGTGTGCGTGTATGTGTTCGCGCACATGTTCCAACTATGGCAGATACCGCTCGACAAGAGGCTCCGTGTGTGTGTGTGTGTGTGTGTGTGTGTGTGTGTACGCGCACATGTTCCAACTATGGCAGATACCGCTCGACAAGAGGCTCCGTGTGTGTGTGTGTGTGTGTGTGTGTGTGTGTGTGTACGTGCACATATTCCAACTATGGCAGATACCACACTACTTTTCCAACTCTGCCATCCTCCGCATCAGAATACTAGGCTGAGTGTGACGGAGGCATCTGGGCCTGTGCAACGACACGGTTGCTTTGAGGAATCACCCCTCCCCCGTCGCAGGTGGGTGAATCGGCCTCAGAGAGGTGAGGGCTGACTGAAGATCACCTTGCAAGATAGTGGCAGTACCCAGAAACTAGGACTCCTAACTCTTCATTAAGGACTTTCTCCAGGACCCCCGCCAGGAACCCGTTCCTCCTGAAGGCTAGAGTATTTATTTGGCTTTTAAAATCCATAATTTCTTTGAACTACATGTGCAATTTGGGAAAAACGATTTGGTTGTTGATGGTTGCAGGCAGGGAGTGAGGTTGAGGAGTTGAGAGAAATAGCATTTATTGAACACACCAGGCACTTTATGTGTGTTATCTTAGGCTCTATCATCTGTACAGTGGGGATAAAAACCTGTTTGAAAGAGTGTTAATAAATAAAGTAATAGACATGTAGTAATACATGTAAAATGTTTATGTATGTGTAAAGTTGCTGGAACATAATGAACACTCCGTAAGTTTTAGGTTTGGTATCAGATTTTCTGGGATACAGTGAAGTTACTTGGACACAGTCTGATCTTTTGGGATCTTGCTTTTTATCAGGCAAGTTTGGAGGAATGTTCTGTTTAAGGCTGGGTTTTCCCCCACTACTGAGGCATGACCTTCCTGAGTACTCTATTCAGTGCGCTGTGGGTTGAGTTTTTATGGTCTGGCTGTGGGCAGCAGCCTCCATTTCTGGCTCTGGGTGAGTGCAGAGCACCATCCTCTCATTTTTTCAAATGGGTCTCTCCCGGGCCCCAGGTAGTTTCCTGACATGCGTGCACTGATAAGTACCCTGCTGAATACTCGAGCGGGAGCCTCTGCAGGTCTCCAGGGTTCTCTCTGTGAGCAGCTCTCCCCTCTCTAGCTCTCTGTTCTGAGAATTCCACCCTCCTTGTCTCTCCAGGCTCTCAGCTATGTCTTCTCAGCTCAGGCTCCATCTGGGTCCCCTCGTCTGAACTGAAGCCTGGATAGTAAGCTGGGGTGATCTGCGGGCTCCCATCATTTGTTTTTCCTGTCTTTTGGGGATCACCATCCTTTAATACCCACCCAATGTCCAGAGTCTTGCTTAATTATTTTGGCTGTTTCAAGCAGGAAGATAAATCTGATCCCTGCTACTTCATCTTGGGCAGGAACACAAGTCTATCAGTTAGATTTTGCTGCATAACAAACCACCCAAAATGTAGTGACGTGACCATTTATTTGCTCATGATTTGGCAAGTTGGCGGTTTGGGCTGGGCAGGCCTGCTATCTTGGCTGGGCTAACCCATGGACCTGTTAGTCAGCTATGAGTCAGCCTGACACTCTGCTTCCTGGGCATTTGGTGGCTGTTGGCTGGAGTGTTGGGGGCAACTGGGCCACGTGTCTCATCATCTAGCAGGCGAACCTGGCCTCGTTCGTAGGGCGTCTGGGTACCAAGAACACGCAAGAGCAAGGCCCCATGATTCAAGTCTATTCTAGCATCACTTTTGCTGTCATCCCTTTGGCCAAAGTAAGTTACGAACTAGAGTCAAGAGCTCAAGAAATAGACTCCACCTCTTTTTGAGAGGAGCTACAAGGTCACATTGCCAGGGCATAAATACAGGAGAGCAAGAATGTGTACTGTTTTTTTAGGATTAGTCTATCAATAGTTACTATTATTTCACTTTAATCCTCACAGCAAGGCGGGAGATAGATCTTACTATCAACATTTTACAGATGAGAAAACTGAGGCTCAGAGACCCCGAGAGAGTCACATAAGATCTCACAGCTAGCAAAAGGCAGAGCCAGGACTCGAGCCAGAGTTTGCCCGATTCTCAGCTCTTCCTGTAGTCACTGCCTTGTGTGCTGCGTGTGGTGTGTGAATGCATGTGTGATTCTGATGAGGTACATCTGTGTTCACCACCATCAACTGTCCATCCCCACACCGGTCCCTGCTGCCCCGTGGAGGTGCTCATGGTCTGGATTCTGCCTGATGGTCCCACCACCCTCTCCAGACAGAGGCCCTGGCCTGGGCCCCTTCTCTCTGGCCCTCTGGGCTGACGGATGCCTGAAAGGGACATCTGTGTGTTGGTGTCTGTGTGTGGGAGCTCGCAGGTGCTGTTGACTGCTCTTCCCACCCAGCTTGCTTCTCAATCGGCTGGTCAGTTCCTCCTTCTCGGTGCTGCTCCGAAAGCCTCCCTACTTCCACAGTCATTTGTCCCCACCCTCCCTCAGGTCAAAGACAGATGGGTCCATGTCTGATCCCACCACTCTGCTGTAATCAGACCTTCTGTGTCTTCTGATTTTTTTTCCTAGATAAAAGCTAAATTTATATTCCTGGCACCCAAGCCCTCTGTGATCTCATCCTAACCTATTTTTCCAGCCTGTTTCTCACGACCCATGTTCACTGTCTCCATAATTTAGCCAAGGGCACCATGGCTTTGCCCCTCTGCGGCCAGCCCCTGGATTGTCCTTCTCCATCTCTGTGTGGTCAATGCCTACTCCCCTGTAACACCTCCCACCTTTGCTCTCTTTTATGTGTCATGTCTTATCATTCCATTCAGGCAGTAACTTCCTGAAGGAACAGACCTTGTCTCATTTGTGTTTGACTAGTCACAGAGCTTCTGTGGTACCTGGTACCCGGTTGGTATTCAGTGAAGTGCCGCAGAGAAAGACAATCTGAGAGACACGCCTCTTTACTGTCCACCCCTGGGAAGCCCAGCTGGTGAGTTCTGAGATACAGATCTGTGTCCTCACAGTAAATTACTCTTTTCTGCCCAAGATAGTTTAGACAAGTTCTTGTTACTAGAGGTCCAGAGCATCTTGGTCAAGATAGGAAGAATATGTGGCTTTTAGTTTTCCTGGAAAATATTTATTGGAATCTTGGAAGCCTTAAATACAGGAAGGATCTTCAGTGGTGGGAACCTCAGGGAGGGTGGAAGTTAAGAAGAGAAGATCCCGTACTCGGAGACGAGAAGGGTGTGCTTTGCTGCTCCCTCAGATACTAGTCCTCAGGGGGCAACTTCTCTGACTATGTATGGCTGGCTTGGGGGGCAAGTGGGAAAAGGAAGCTGTTTCCTGGGGTCCTTGAGACAGAGGCCTCAGGGGACCACCAGTCAGCACTCCTTTTGGTAGATTTGTGGCTCTTCCTTGAGTTACACTCCGAGGGGGAGTGCTTCTTATCCACAGCCTTGATTTCCAGTTTGGCCTAAATTCTGCCTTACTGTACAAAAACAGCTAATGCTGCAGGAGAAAGTCCAGGCCCTACAGGAGGATTGGGAGAAATCTCTGTCTTACTGTGGTGCTTTTAGCCCAGAGACAGGGACAGAGAGACTTTCCCAGGATTCTCTGCAATTCCAGCCCAAGGTTGATGCCCTGACAAAGCATGTGGCACTCCAGTGACTGAATAAAATCTTGTGGACTCTGTAGCAAAGTCAAGTGCCCCTCATGGCCTTGGGGGAGGGGAAGAGAGTACAAAAACGCTGTATCCCACCAGTGGGGTTGTAGGGTGGTAGAGAAGTGGGCAGGCAAGTGGAGGCAGTACCTCTGACTGGGGTACCCACAGTGCTAGTCACCAGATATTTCTGAGGTAGGTGGACCAGGAGACTTGCTGTTGCTGATGAAATGTGAGTGAAATTGACATATGTCCCTTCCAGGTGGAAACTTCAGGAGCCAGGGCTTGAGTTGCCAATCTCCTGTCCCTCAGCTGAATAAAGTCTCATTTAGCCTGGATTCCTGAGGAATGACGATGAGCAGATCTTGCCCACACTCCCATGCTGACCATGAGATCTGGGGTTTATTTGTTAAAGCAGCATGACCTAAACTGTCCTGAAGATACGGCAGAGGAGCCTGGATTTCACATGTTGAAGGAAGACAGAGAGACGTCAGTGTGTTTCCTGGCCTGTGCGTCAGCCGCAGGGAAGGCCTGGAAGGAAAGGATCTAAGAAGACAGAGACCACTTTCAGGGGCTCAGACTCCCTCCAGCTGACCCTGGTTGTCTGGATTTTGGGATGGTAACACCCTGACTATTCCCTCAGAATGCAAACAGGCTCCATCTCCGTAGACTCGTCTCAGGTACACACTAGCTTTGGCCTTTGGCCACTCACTTCACCTCTTATGAACTTCAGTTTATGTGTAAAATGAAGTGAAGAGTGCCTACCTTGAAGATTAGAGATAACACACATAAAACACACCTTTGTAATGTGGTAGACAGTCATTTAATGGTTGCTGAGTTTCTCTTTTCCTCTGTCTGCTATCCCTGGGGGAGGTGGATGAGTGAGGGAGCTGATGGACCATAACATCTCAGACCACCCTCCCCGTTCACCTCACAATTCCACTTCACTTTGCTCAGCTGCCTCTGCTAGTCACGTTGATCAAATACAATCACAAAATATGGACCATCTCAAACAGATGTTGTATGGTAATAAAACCCCCTAAATCTGCCCGAGTGTGTGCATGTGCGTCCAGGCACATACATGCATGTACAGGAAGCTGAGATCAGAGGAAGTGATAACCTGAAATCAACAAAAACCAGTTGTTTCTGGAAAAGCTTGCACCAGCTGCTGAGGAGCCTGAAGAAAAGGTAGGCACAGGTCAATTCAGAGAGCAACAGGTCTAAAGCAGGTCATGGTGCTGATGGTGAGGATAGTGATGATAGTGGTGGTGGTGATGATGATGATGATGGTATCAATGGAGATGATGATGATGGTGACAGGGAGGATGACATCAGCTACATTTGTTGAGCACCAGCAGATGGATGTAATGGTTTAGAACATGACTCTGTCAGGAAACCCTCAGTTTGAATCCTGTTCTGCTTACCTATGAGTTGAGGAGCATATTGGTTAACCTCTCTGCTGTTCTTTGGTAACTGTGGAAACAATGGTCTGTACCTTTTACAGTTGTGACAATGGAAGGAGACAGCGTGTGAATTCTCAGTACAGAGTGTAGTACATAGTAAGTACTTAATACTTGGTGGCTATTATTAGCAGTATTACTCTCTTGAGCCAGGTACTGTGCTAAGAAGCACTTTACATACTTTTTCTCCTTTGAGCCTTCCACAAAGGATATCATGATAGTATTATTATCCTCATCTAGCAAATGAGGAAAGAAAGGCACAGGGAGCCTGAATACCTGGCCCAAATTAATTTAGCTTGTAAATAAAAGCAGAATTTGAACCTTGGTTGAACTAACTCTGAGCCTTGGCCTTATGTCTAAAGGCTGTGATTTTTAAAAAATTTTTTATTGAAATATGGTTGATTTACCATGTTGTGTTACTTTCAGGTGTATAGCAAAGTGAGTCAGTTATACACAAATACATGTATTCTTTTTTTTTTTTTTAATTCTTTTCCCATATTGGCCATTACAGAGTATTGAGTAAGTTCTCTGTGCTATGCAGCAGATTCTTATTAGTTTTCTATTTTATGTGTAGTAGTGCATATATCGGAGAAGGCAATGGCCTTCTCCCACTCCAGTACTCTCACCTGGAAAATCCCATGGATGGAGGAGCCTGGTGGGCTGCAGTCCATGCGGTCGTTAAGAGTCGGATACGACTGAGCGACTTCACTTTCACTTTTCACTTTCATGCATTGGAGAAGGAAATGGCAACCCACTCCAGTGTTCTTGCCTGGAGAATCCCAGGGACGGGGGAGTTGCCGTCTATGGGGTTGCACAGAGTCAGACACGACTGAAGTGACTTAGCAGCAGCAGTGCATATATGTCGGTCTCAATATCCTAATTTATTCCTCCCCCTGTATCCCCTGGTAACCCTGTTTGTTTTCTACACTCATGACTCTATTTCTCTTTTATGAATAAGCTCATCTGTGCCCTGTTTCAAAGATTCTGCATGTAAGCGGTATCACAGTCGTCTTTCTGTGTCTCACTTACTTCACTCAGTATGACAATCTATAGCTCCATCCATGTTGCTGCAAATGACATTATTTTGTTCTTTTTTATGACTGAGTAATATTCCATTGTATATATGTACCACATCCTCTTTATCCATTCCTCTGTTGATGGACACATTTAGTTTGCTTACATATCCTGGCTATTGTAAATAGTGCTGCAATGAACATTAGGAAGCATATATCTTTTAAAATTATGGTTTTTCTCTTGGTATATGCCCGGGAATGGGTTGCTGTGGTGGTTTTTTTTTTTTTATTACATCAAAAGATTGAAAATATAAACATCCATCAGTAGGAGATTAACTAAACAAGTTACAAGACATCCTCACACTATTTGCAACTATAAACAAAGTATTCAGGAAGATTTTCAGGTGTATTGTTAAGGGAACAGGGCACAGTAAAGAACAATGTATAGCACATTGCCATTTCAGTAAGAGGAGAAAATTATTGTATAAATGTATGCACTTAATTATATCTGCACAGGATATACAAGAAACCAATGTCATTAGTTGCCTACAGGAAGGGAACTGCATAGCTGGAGGACATGGGTGAAGAAGACTTGACTATATATACTTTTTACATTTTCCATGTGCTTCAGAGCTGGGCTGTAATTAACATATAAATAATCAACATAACTTCACTGATAACTTCTTACCATGCTCTTCCATTCTCAGCTGCCATCACTACACTGGGGTCTTGTTTTAGTTGCTCAGTTGTGTCTGACTCTTTGTGATCCCATGGACTATAGCCCACCAAGCTCCTCTGTCCATGGGATTCTCTAGGCAAGAATGCTGGAGTGGGTTGAAATTCCCTTCTCCAAGGGATCTTTCTGACCTGGGAATTGAACCCAGGTCTCCGGCATTGCAGGCAGATTCTTTACCGTCTGAGCCACCAGGGAAATTGACACTGGGCTCTTGCTGTTCCTCAAACACTATATGATATCTTGCTCAGGAGAGTTTTCTAAGCCTAATGTGAAAGAAGAGCATGAATTTGACCTGCAAGGTCCCGGGACCAGACTTGACTCGTCTCTGTGGAGGAACTTGCTGGGTGAGTGTTGGGAGCTTGTTTGCATGTGTGTAGCGGCATGTTACTGTCCGTGGTCCTGAATACCATCATTCAGTTCAGTTCAGTCACTCAGTCGTGTCCGACTCTTTGAGACCCCATGGACTGCAGCACTCCAGGCTTCCCTGTTCATCACCAACTCCCGGAGCTTGCTCAGACTCATGTCTATTGAGTCGCTGATGCCATCCAACCACCTCATTCTCTGTCATCCCCTTTTCCTCCTGCCTTCAATCTTTCCCAACATCAGGGTCTTTTCAGATGAGTCATTTCTTCACATCAGGTGGCCAAAGTACTGGAGTTGCAGCTTCAGCATCAGTCCTTCCAATGCATATTTAGGACTGCTTTCCTTTAGGATTAACTGGTTGGATCTCCTTGCACTCCAAGGGACTCTCAAGAGTCTTCTCCAATACCACACTTCAAAAGCTTTGACTCTTTTGTACTCAAATTTGTATCCATACATGACTACTAGAAAAGCCATAGCTTTGACTAGACGGACCTTTGTCAGCAAAGTATTGCCTCTGCTTTAATGAATATATCTGCTTTAATGAATGATGAATATGATCACTACTGTTTAGGATATGACTGATTCTTCTAACCCAGGGACACTAGTGAGTTCTGTGGAACATCTCTCAAAGATCTTGAAATAGGTAAGGAATAAGAAAGTGAAGGAAAAAATAGAAGGAGTCAAGAGAGAGCAAGTGTGAGCACATGATTAAGAGGGAAAACACAAGAGGCTGCGAGAAGGGCACAGTTCCAAAAGAGTGCCAAAAAGTTTAGGTTTTGAAATATTTGTTTCCACCATGAAAGAAACCATCTTAGGGACTTCCCTGGTGGTCCAGTGGTTTAGGATTTACCTTACAGTGCAGGGGGTGTGGGTTCCATCCCAGGTCAGGGAACTAAGACCCTACATGCCACAGAGCAACTCAGGGGCCTCGACTACAGAAGGCCCTGTGCTCTGGAACCTCCGGTGTGCCTCAACTACTGAGCTCCTGTGCCCCAAGTGGAGAGTCCACGCACCGCAGTGAGACATCCTGCTTGATGCGATGAAGATCCTGTGTGCCACAACTAAGACTCCACTCGACCAAATACATAAATAAACATTAAAAAACGAAACCATCTTCAGTCCAGTTCAGTCACTCAGTTGTGTCCGACTCTTTGCGACCCCATGAATCTCAGCACGCCAGGCCTCCCTGTCCATCACCAACTCCCGGAGCCCACCCAAACCCATGTCCGTTGAGTCGGTGATGCCATCCAACCATCTCATCCTCTGTCATCCCCTTCTCCACCTGCCTTCACTCTTTCCCAGCATCAGAGTCTTTTCAAATGAGTCAGTTCTTTTCATCAGGTGGCCAAAGTATTGGAGTTTCAGCTTGAGCATCAGTCCTTTCAACGAATATTTAGGACTGATCTCCTTTAGGATGGACTGGTTGTATCTCCTTGCTGTCCAAGGGACTCTCAAGAGTCTTCTCCAACACCACAGTTCAAAAGCATCAATTCTTCAGCCCTCAGCTTTCTTTATAGTGCAACTCTCAAATTCATACATGACTACTGGAAAAAACTATAGCTTTGACTAGATGGACCTTTGATCTGCACAAAGTCAAAAATACAGAAAAGCTGAAGAATGTGTATAAATCTGTATATCAACCTAAGCAAATGTGGGTGAGTATATGGATAAGATTGAAAGAGCAATATCAAGATGATTTGAGTGAAGTGATATCAGTTATTACATCAAAGAGCTCATAGTTTTTTAATCACATACTCATGATAAAACCAAGCCATATGGAAATTTACATTCATTGCATATTATTGTGTATTTGTATATTTATAATGTGAAATATTGTATGTTTAATACTATATATTAAATTTATGATATATATTATCCATAAATATATTATAAAAGATATATAATTAAGTTATAAATTCCTTATTTTATATTCATTATAAGTTAAATATATAGAAAAATTTAAAGATGAAAGCAGCAAACCATTACTCAGAAATACCATATTTCATCAAATATTGGTCTTGATTCTAAGTCAAATCATTTTTTGTATCATACAAAAATGCTGCCAGTTAAACCATGACACAATGTTTTTGTCACTTAGACTTTTTGTTGAAAGACTCTTTTAGACTTATTTAAACATGTATTATTCTTATGCAAACATGAAAAGGAAAATATATGTGAAATAAATTGAGCAATATATTTCTAAACCATCTTCACATTTAGAGTTCAACTTTTCTGTATCACTTTTTGACTCCAAGTCATGTGTGTGTGTGTATGTGCACACATGTGGGTGATGCAGCATTTCTTTTTTTTATGTTTAGTTTTTTAATTGAAGGATATTACCTTACATAATTGTGTTTGTTTCTGCCACATATTAATATGAATCAGCCATAGGTATACATATGTCCTCTCCCCCGAGCCTCCCTCCTACCTCTGTCCTCATCTCACCCCTCTAGGTTGTCACAGAGCCCCAATTCGAGTTCCCTGAGTCATATAGCAAACTCGCATTGGCTGTCTATTTTACGTATGGTAATGTATGTTTCCATGTTACTCTCACCATACATCCCACTCTCTCCTTAAAAGAGTGCTCACCTATCATCTCTGGACTTTTCCAAAGCACTGATAACCAGTTACGCATTTTGATGCTGGCACTTTCTTTATCTTGCCAGAAGGTGTCAGCAATGTCAGCTACTTCACTCTTGGCACTAGCCCAGCAGCCATTGCATGAACTCACTAGACTCCAAAGTTGCTTATATGTGAAAAAATAAATCTGCATTTTAAGATGAAAACAGAAACTTATAAACATTTCAAATATCTTTCTATGCTTATATGCGAAATGAAGAATGACTGAAGTGAGAGGAAGTTTTAGATAAGGTTAGACAAATAACATTGTAAAAAATGGTCCCTACTCTATTTTATCAATATTTAAGCTTAATTTTAATAAAACCCGACACAAAAAGTTGAAATAGATCTGAAGAAAATGCTGTACTTCAAATGTTTTTTTCTTCACAGGAGATATTAATTTCTAAAAGATCCCTCCAAGGATAAATAAAAATGATTATGAAAACCGCAAAACCGTAAGGAGGTTAGAGTCATTGATTTTTCAAACCTCATATTTCAGTGTTAGACAGTATTGATTGATTCCCTGCTACAAAAATTAAGATGGTTAGCACATTATACATCTTCCTCGTTTTATCAGTGTCCCAATTTGTTACTTCTGTTGCTTTTCCTTTCATTGAGGTTTATATTATTTATATTGTGTTCTGTAGTCATAAATTCCACATTATAATTAAATGTATCTAAAGCTGACTGCTTTAATAATCATTAAATATTAATAAAGAAAGTAATAATAAAGGCTGGCTTTTTTTTTTTTACACTGTCTTACTCCTTCTTTAAGTTCATTTGATTTTATACTTGTTTTCAAAGAATATGTGCACATAATTAAAAAGTCAAATTTTACCACTTGGCTCTAAATGAAACAGCATTTCTCTGCTTCAAGTCCTCATTCATCCAAGGCTCACTGCTCCAAATTCCCACCTCCTACAGCAATCTCGTTTGCCATCACATTCACATCCCAAAGCATTGACTTCCTGCTATTGAGGCAGTTGAGGTGCTAGATAATTTACTGAGCCCTCATCCTAACATTTATGTGTAGACGCAACCTCTTCTCATCCTCCAAATGTAATTTTCATCACTATGCATTGAATCAACATCCACAATACATATATGACACCTAGATTGGATCATTTCTTTCTTTTTTTCTTTTTGTTTAGATTTTTTTTTTGTCCTTACAACCTGGAGGATCTTAGTTCCCAGCCAGGGATTGAACCGTGGGCCCTTGGCAGTGAAAGCTCCAAGTCCTAACCATTGACCACCAGGGAATTCCCATGGATCATTTTTTGACACTCCTCTGTCTGACAGTTTTATTTACAGTGATAATCATGAAATAAAACCAGGAATAACAAGGGCCCAAATAGAGACACAGAGTAAAAATTTTCTTTTTTGAACTTCATATATATAATGCCTGTAAAAAAAAATTTAAGTATAAAAAGGAAAAATTAATAACTTGAATCTTTGTGTTGTTTCTGGTATAGGTGCTCTAGATATACCAGCTTGTACTGACTATTTCTTAAGACTTTTAAAATTAACTTTATGCAATGTTGAAGGCTTATATATTTCAAAAGAGATTTATACATTGTTTTTTTACATTTTCCTTCTTGAACTCCACTGGATTAAATCATTTCATTTTAGTATGGGTACTACACTTCAACTATCTTTATGATCAAAATAATTACAAACTGCATCAGCTGCTGGGTTCACAAACATACTACAAATGACTGCATGTTCTTCCCAGTTCCTACGCGACCAAAAAACACGACTCTTCATTTAAGAATTTTTATGTCTACCTAATATAATTTTTCTTGAAATATAGTTAATGATATTATGTTAGTTTCAGGTGTATTACATCATGATTTGACATTTTCATACATTATGAAATGATCACCATGGTAAGTCTAGTAAACATGTGTTACCATGAAAAGTTATTACAATCTTATTGACCATATTCCCTATTCTGTATATCACATTTCTGTACATATTTGTTGTATAACTGGAAATTTGTACCTTTTAATACCCTACATCTATTTCACCCTCACCCCACTCCTTTCTGGCAACCATTCTTTTGTTCTCTGTCTCTGAGTCTGCTTCTGTTGTTTCAGTTGTTTAGTTTTTTTGATTCTGTACATAAGTGAGATCATATGGTATCTGTCTGAGATCTCACTTAGCATAATACCCTTTAAATCCATCCATTCTTTCACAAATGGCAAATTTTCGTTCTTTTGGTGACTGAGTAATATTTTATTGTGTATATATACCACATCTTCTTTATCCATTCATCTGTAGATGGACACTTAGCTTGCTTCCATGTCTTGGCTATTGTAAATAATTCTGCAGTGAACACCATAGTGCATATATATTTTCTCATTGCTATTTTTGTTTTAATGGAATAAATGGCCAAAAGTGCTGAATCATATCCTAGTTATATTTTTAGTTTTATGAGGAACCTCCTTACTATTTTCGAAAGAGGTTGCACCAGTTTACATTCCTACCAACAACAGTGCATGAGGTACAAGTGTTCCTTTTTTCCCTCATCCTCCTCAACATTTGGCTTTTATGGTCTTTTGATAATAGCCATTCTGACAGGTGTGAGGTGGTATCTCATTGTGGTTTTGATTTGCATTTTCCTGATGGTTAGTGATGCTGAGTATCTTTTCATGTGTCTGTTGACCATCTGTATGTCTTTTTTTGGAAAAATGTCCATTAAGGTCCTCTGCCCATTTTTTAATAGTTTTTTTAAAAAAGTTTATTTATTTTTATTTTTGGCTGCACTGGGTCTTTGTTGCTGCACGTGGGCTGTCTCTAGTTGTGGGGTGCAGTGGCTACTCTCTAACTGAGGTGCATAAAATTCTCATTTCAGTGGCTTGTTGTGGAGCATAGACTCCAGGGCATGCAGTCTTCTGTAGCTGAAGCTTTGTTGCCTTGTGGCATGTGGGATCTTCCTGGATCAGGGAACGAGCTGGTGTCCCTTGCATTGCAAAGTGGATTCTTAACCACTGGCCCACCAGAGAAGTTCCTCTCTGCCCATTTTTAATCAAATTGTTCAGAGGTGGTTTTTTTGTTTGTTTGTTTTGGTGTTGTGTTGTATGAATTCTTTGTATATTTGGCTATTAACTTATTTGATATATTTGAAAATATCTCCTCCCATTCAGTAGGCTGGCTTTTCATTTAGTTGATAGTTTCCTTCACTGTACAAAAGGCTTTTAGTTTAAAGTAGTCCCATTTGTTTATTTTTGCTTTTGTTTCCCTTGCCTGAAGAGACAGATCCAAAAAATATTAAGACCAATGTCAAAAAGCATACTGCCTATGTTTTCTTCTAGGAGTTCTTTGGTTTTAGCTCTTTTATTTAACTATTTAATCCATTTTGAGTTTGTTTTTGTATATGATGTGAGAAAGTAGTACAGTTTGATTCTTTTGCATGTAGCTGTCCACTTTTCCCAACCCCATTTATTAAAGAGGCTGTATTTTCCTTAGGTTATATTCTTGCCTCCTTGTAGTAGATTAATTGACTATGTAAGTATGGATATAAATCTAGGCTCTCTATTTTATTCCATTGATCTGTTTTTGTGCCAGTGCCATACTTATTATTGTAGCCCTGGTATTATTTGAAATCAAGAAGTGTAATAACCCAGTCTTTGTTCTTTCTCAAGATTGTTTGGCTATTTGGAGTCTTTTGTGTTTCCATAAAAAATTTAGACTTATGTTCTAGTTCTGTGAAAAATGCCATTGGTATTTTGATGGGAATTGTATTGAATCTGTATATATATATCCAAGGATTACCTTGGATATTATGGTAATTTTAATGATATTAATTTTTCTAATCCATGAGTAGGGTATACCTTTCAATTTGATTTCATTGTCTTCAGTTTCTTTCATCAGTGTTCACTGTTTTCTGAGCACAAGTCTTGTACCTCTTTGGTTAGATTCATTCCTGTGTATTTTATTCTTTTTGATACAATTGAAATTGAATTGTTTTCCTAATTTCTCTTTCTGATAGTTGGTGTTAGTGTATAAAAATGAGACAGATTTCTGTATATTAATTTTGCATCCTGCAACTTTACTGAATTCATTTATTAGTTCTAATCTTTTTGTTTTGTTTTGTTTTTGTTTTTGTTGTCATCTTTAGGATTTTCTAGATATAGTATCTGGAGAAGGAAATGGCAATCCACTCCGGTAGTCTTGCCTGGAAAATTCCATGGATGGAGGGGCCTGGTAGGCTACTGTCCATGGGGTCGCAAAGAGTTGGACACGACGAAGTTGAGCGACTTCACTTTCTTTCTTTCTGTAGTTCCTTTTGGAGAAGGAAATGACAACCCACTCCAATGTTCTTCCCTGGAGAATCCCATGGATGGAGGGGCCTGGTGGGCTACAGTCTATGGGGTTGCAAAGAGTCGGACACAACTAAGCAACTAACACACACACAGACATAATATCCTGTCATCTACAAACAGTGGCGGTTTTACTTATTCCTTTCAAATTTAGATTCATATTATTGGGTTGGCTAAAATGTTTGTTCAGGTTTTCCTATACTATCATATGTAAAAACCAGAATGAACTTTTTGGCCAACCTAATGTTTCTCTTTGTTGTCTGATTACCGTGAAAGATTATAGATCATCCAATACTATGTTGAATAAAAGTGATGAGAGTGAATCTTTTTTTCTGATCTTAGAGGAAACTTCCTGCTTTTCATCACTGAATATGATATTGACTATAGGTTTGTCATAAATGGCCTTTATTATGTTGAGGTTTGTTCTCTCTATACCCACTTTGTTGAAAGTTTCCTTTTTTAATCATAAATGGATGCTTAATTTTGTCAAAAGATTTTTTCTGGGGTCGAGGTGGTGGGAGGGAAGTCAAAGAAGAAGGAGATATATGTATACATGTAGCTGATTCACTTCGTTGTATGGCAGAAACTAACACAACTAAACCCCAATTTTAAAAAAGACCTATTGGGAAAAAAGCTTTTTTTTTTTTTTTACATCTGTTAAGATGATCATATGATTTTTATTCTTCACTTTGTTAATGTGGTGTATCGCATTGATTGGCTTGTGTATATCGAACCATCCTTATAGCCCTGGGATAAATCCCACTTGATCATGGCATATGATCCTTTTAATGTATTGTTGAATTCAGTTTGCTAGTAGTTTGTTGAAGATTTTTCCATACATGTTCATCAGTGATATTGGCCTGTAACTTTCTTTTTTGTGTGTGGTATAGTTGTCTGCTTTTGGTATCAGGATGATCCTGGCCTCATAGAATGATTTTGGAATCATTTCTTCCTCTTCAACTTTTTTGGGAATAGTTTGAGGAAGAGAGGTGTTAACTCTTCTTTAAATATTCAGTAGAAATCACTGGTAAAGCCATCTGATCCTGGATTTTTGCTTTTAGGGAGTTTTTTTTTTTGAGGGGAATTTAAATTACTGATTCAGTCTTAATAGTGGTAATTGGTTTGTTCATATTTTCTGTTTCTTCCTGATTCAGACTTGGGAGATTGTATGTTTCTAGGAATTTATTGATTTCTTTGACATTGACAAGTTTATTGGTGCATAACTGTTTATAGTAATCTTTTATAATCTTTAGTATTTCTTTT
This sequence comes from Cervus canadensis, assembly GCF_019320065.1. NCBI lineage: Eukaryota > Metazoa > Chordata > Mammalia > Artiodactyla > Cervidae > Cervus > Cervus canadensis. The sequence goes on along the minus strand of NC_057386.1, from coordinate 51,223,326 downwards.
TTAATTCAAGTATAGTTAATTCTCCAGGGAATATCCCCTGGAGAAGGGTATGGCAACCTACTCCAGTATTCTTGCCTGGAGAATTCCATGGACAGAGGAACCTGGCAGGCTACAGTCCATGGGGTCACAAAGAGTCAGACACAACTGAAGCAACTCAGCATGCAGCACATAGTTAATTTGTAATGTTGTGTTAGTTTCAAATGTACAGCAAAGTGACTCAATTATACATGCACACATATACATATATATGTATACATGACATATATACAACAAAGGTCTGTATAGTCTAATGCTATGGTTTCTCCAGTAGTCACATACAGATGTGAGAGTTGGTCCATAAAGAAGGTTGAGCGCCAAAGAATCAATGTTTTTGAATTATGGTTCTGGAGAAGACTCTTCAGAGTCCCTTGGACTGCAAGGAGATCAAATTAGTCAATCCTAAAGGAAATTAACCATGAATGTTCATTGGGAGGACTGATACTGAAGGTGAAGCTCCAATACTTTCGCCACATGATGCAAAGAACTGACGCATTGGACAATACCCTGATGTTTCAAAAGATTGAAGGCAAAAGGAAAAGAAGAGGGCAGAGGATAAGATGGTTAGATAGCCTCACTGACTCAATGGACATGAATATGAGCAAACTCTGGGAGACAGTGGAAGATAGAGGAGCCTGGCATGCTACAGTTCATAGGGCTGCAGAACTGGACACGACTTAGTGACTGAACAATAATAATACATATTCTTTTTCACCATATTTTCTGTTATAGGCTATTACAAGATATTGAATACAGTAGGTTCTTCTTGGTTATCTGTTTTGTATATAGTAGTATGTTAATCCCAAAGATTCTTGGTATTTTTGTGGTATCAGATAAAACTTCTCTTTCATTTCTGATTTTGTTTGGGCCTGCTCCCTTTTTTCTTGATGAGTCTGGCTTAAGGTTTATCAATTCTGTTTACCTTTAAAAGAACCAGCTTTTGGTTTCATTGATTTTTTTCTGTTTTTAAGTCTCTATTCCATTTATTTCTGCTCTGACCTTTATTATTTCTTTACTTCTTCTAACTTTGCCTATTGTTTGTTCTCTTTCTCGTATTTTCTTTAGAGCTAAGTTTAGATTGCTTATTTGAGATTTTTCTTGTTTCCTGAGGTAGGCTTGCATCACTATAGACCTCACATTTAGAAGTTTTTTTTTTTTTTTTTTTACCTGAATCCTATGTAAACATTTGCTGTATTTTTGTTTTTATTTGTATCCAGGTATTTAAAATTTTCCTCTGATTTCTTCAGTGAGCCATTGATTGTTTAGTAGCATATTGTTTAGCCTCCACATGTTCGTGGTTTTTTGCAGATTTTTCTTGTAGTTAATTTCTAGTCTCATATCATCATGGTTGGAAAATATGCTTGATATGACTTCAGTTTTCTTTAATGAGACTTGTTTTGTGGCCTACCATGTGATTTATACTGAGATGGTTTCATGTGTACTTTAAAAGAACGTGTATTCTTCTGCTTTCTATATATATCTATGAAGTCCATTTGATTTAATGTGTCATCTAAGGTCAGTGTTTCCTTATTAATTTTCTGCTCGGATGATATGTCCTTTGACATAAGTAGGGTGTTAAAATCCTTTACTGTTATGTATTCTATCAGTTTCCCTCTTTATATTTGTTAATATTCACTTTATATATTTAGGTACTCTGATATTGTATACATATGTATTATGGTTGCTGTATCTTCTTGTTGGATTGATCCTTTTATCATTATGTAATGTCCCTGTCTCTTGCTACAGTCCTTGTTTTAAAATCTATTTTGTCTGATATAAGTATGGTTACCCCAGCTTTCTTTCTATTTCTATTTGCAAGGAGTTCTTTTTTTCCAATCCCTCACTTTCAGTTAGGGTCACTGGGGTCCCTTTAGAAAAGGCCAGAGATCAAATTGCCAACATCTGTTGGATCATAGAAAAAGCAAGAGAGTTCCAGAAAAACATCTACTTATGCTTTATTGACTATGCCAAAGCCTTTGACTGTGTGGATCACAATAAACTGTGGAAAATTCTTCAAGAAATGGGAATACCAGACCAAAGATTCCTGAGAAATCTATATACAGGTCAAGAAGCAACAGTTAGAACTCAACATGGAACAATGGACTGGTTCCAGATTGGGAAAGGGGTACATCAAGGCTGTATACTGTCATTTTTAACTTACATGCAGAGTACACCATGTGAAATGCTGGGCTGGATGAAGCACAAGCTGGAATCAAGATTGCCAGGAGAAATATCAATAACCTCAGATATGCAGATGACATCACCCTTATAGCAGAAAACGAAGAACTAAAGAGCCTCTTGATGAAAGTGAAAGAGGAGAGTGAAAAAGTTGGCTTAAAACTCAACATTCAGAAAACTAAGATCATGGCATCTGATTCCATCACTTCACGGCAAATAGATGGGGAAACAGTGGAAACAGTGGCTGACTTTATTTTTCTGGGCTCCAAAATCACTGCAGATGGTGACTGCAACCATGAAATTAAAAGACACTTGCTCCTTGGAAGAAAAGTTATGACCAAACTAGACAGCATATTAAAAAGCAGAGACATTACTTTGCCAACAAAAGTCCATATAGTCAAAGCTATGGTTTTTCCAGTGGTCATATATGGACGTGAGAGTTGGGCTATAAAGAAAGCTGACCACCAAAGAATTGATGCTTTTGAACTGTGGTGTTGGAGAAGACTTCTGACAGTCCCTTGGACTGCAAGGAGATTCAACCAGTCCATCCTAAAGGAAATCAGGCCTGAATATTCATTGGAAAGACTGATGCTGAAGCTGAAACTCCAATGCTGTGGCCACCTGATGTGAAGAACTGACTCATTGGAAAAGACCCTGTTGCTGGGAAAGAGTGAAGGCAGGAGGAGAAGGGGATGACAGAGGATGAGATGGTTGGATGGCATCATCGACTTGATGGACATGAGTTTGAACAAGCTCCAGGACTTGGTGATGGACAGGGAAGCCTAGGTTGCTGCAATCCATGGGGTTGAAAAGAGTCAGACACAACTGGGCAACTGAACTGAATTGAAGGAGAGAGATGAAACTAAGTCCTGTTTTAATCAAGGAAGCTCCCACCTACATTCTCTCATTTATGTTATCTACATTTGAGTTTGTGACCCATGATATTATAAGATTTTTTTTTTTTTTTGGTACAAGATAGACTTTGTGTCATTCTCAAGATTCTCTTGTTTTTGTCCAATCATATCCATTCTTGTTGCCAGGTACTTTATGACAACATGGCAGACACTGAAAGTTGCCTACCCAGCACTTCCATTCAAAATCCTACTCTCTTGCCTGCCTCCTACCAAAACCCCAAGTATTTATGTTCCCAAACTACTTGGTAGCTAGGAATAGTCATGTGATCAATCTAGTATCAGCCAATAAGACATAGGGGAAAAGAATTATGGGGAAAGAATGCTTTTCCATGATTAAAGGCAAGAGATTCAGAAAGGAAAAGATTTTGTCCCATTCCCCTTTACTCCCCTCCAGCCTTTGAGTGAGATGTGTGAGTACACACACCATAATGAAGCATGGAGGCCATCTTGACTCATGAGGGAGAGGCCAAGGGCACCACAGACTCACTGAACCCATGTCCTGCTATCAGTGAGCTGTGGGTCTCTGTTGGCTCATTGGCTTTCACTCCTGATTTTTCTTAATTACCTTTTTATCCTCCTCCTTTTCTGAGCTCCCATCTCCTTTTCCCTTATTCTTCTCTTCTTACCCTCTTCACATCTTTAATGATTTTGAAGCTGGGATGGTCTGAATCAAGAACTCAGGACACACAGGACACAAGGACACAGGAAAAGTTACAAGTCCTTAACTGCCCTCTTTAAGTCTCTTCTGAAACAAAATGGGGTATTAATAAACAGAGGAGCTTCACTGCTATGTTCATCCTCTCAGCCCTCCCATATCTCCTCCCTGCTTCCAGAGGGGCCTTCGTCTATAGGCCATTCTTCTATATGATGGCCTCTACTGGCTTCTCAGGTCCTATAGGATAAAGTCTATATTATTAATCTGACTCCCTCAAAGCTCTCCAGAGCCCACTTCTGTTCTCCAGCCTTGCTGAGACACTGGTTGAGGTTCCTGGAGTGTATGTTGTGCCATTAAGTCTTTGGACTTCTGTTCTCCCTGCCAGAAACAGTTCTACCTACGAACATAAACTTCCCTTTTGTTCACATGTCACCTCCTCTGGGAAACCTTCACCTCTCTCCCAAGCATAGTTAGTTGTTCAACCTTTAACTTTGAGCATTCTCCTAGTAGAGCTATTTCCTCCCTGAGGTGCATTTAGATGTTTCTGGATCTGTTTTCCCCATCAGCCTGTGAGTTCCTTGAGAGCAGAATGTAAGTCCTATTTTTGTACCCTCAACATTGAACAGAGAGATGTGATCCCAACTGCCTCTCACTGCTTTTTAACTCTTCAGGAAATTTAATTTCAAATTATTAATACCAAACTTAACAAAATTGGCTAAATGCCCACAATAGACCAGGTATGATCTGCCAAAACAATAACTCAAGTTGTGATCAATTTGTAAAATAGAAAAAAGAAGAGGATAAACCATCCACATTGCCACATCCCTTAACATATTTGTTGTTAAGATCTGGGTATTTACTATGGATATTTTAGAACAAAACTTTTAAAGTGGTTCCAGTGAGCCTTATTAGCTGTGGTGGCCATGGCTCTTTGCCCGCTGTTTCCATTAAAAGATTACGGGCCCCAAGAGAGGTAGATGAGCCATCTTAGACCTCCCTTGAGTTCTGACCTTCCACTGAGGCACAGTAGTGAGTCAGTTTCCAGGAGGGATTGTCAATGAAGCTAATAACCTCTCATCTGAATACTATTTTCTGTTTTTCATCTTCTTACAACAGCATTAGCTCATTTGTTCCCATCTGTAATCGTCATCCTGCCCATTGTTAGTTGAGGGATGGAGACACTCAGCAAGGGGTGATGGAAAGCGCATTGCTGTAGTTGTCCTTGTGTGTAAGGCCCAGCTATGCCATTAGCCAGTCATGTGACTTGAAGCAGGTTGTATCATGTTTCTAGGCCTCAGTTTCTGCATATGTGAAAGTAGAAAGTTGGATTAGGCTTAAGGCTAATTAGGCTTAAGGCTTCATAGAGCTTCAAAATTCTGTGACTTTATGTCCTGTTCAAGGTTGCGTGTGGAGAAGGAAATGGCAACCCACTCCAGTGTTCTTGCCTGGAGAATCCCAGGGACAGGGGAGCCTGGTGGGCTGCCGTCTATGGGGTCACACAGAGTCGGACACGACTGACGAGACTTAGCAGCAGCAACAGCAGCGGCAAGGTTGCGTGGCTTGTTTGTGGCAGAACCATGGCAAGAATCCAGTTCTGGGTCCCTAGTGCCATGCTTATCTGATCACTCCACAGATAATCTGAGTTCTTCCATGAGAATTTCCTCCAGGATGACTGGGTGCTGTGGCTTCTCTTTCTTCCCTGCCCATTGTTGGGGTAGAAAGACTTGACAGGAAGGAAGGAAAAGGGGAGGGGATGGAAGGATGGATTTAAGAAAAAGAACAAATCTGGGCTGTAAGGAAGCATGATCCAGGGTATTATTGGTGGAAATATTGGGTGGTAAGTGGTCAAATCACTTTTTGGGGAAAGGAATGAAACTTTGTCACATATTCTTAATTTTGAGTAAGGCAGATTTTATTTTTTAATTAATTTATTCATTTTAATTGGAGGCTAATTACTTTACAGTATTGTAGTGCTTTTTGCCATACATTGACATGAACCAGCCATGGGTGTACATGTGTTCCCCATCCTGAACCCCCTCCCATTTCTCTCCCCATCCCATCCCTCAGGGTCATCCCAGTGCACCAGCCCTGAGCACCCTGTCTCACGCATTGAACCTGGACTGGTGATCTATTTCACATGTGATAACATACATGTTTTAATGCTATTCTCTCAAATCACCCCACTCTTGCCTTCTCCCACAGAGTCCAAAAGACTGTTCTTTACATCTGTGTCTCCTTTGCTGTCTTGCATATAGGGTCATTGTTACTATCTGTCTAAATTCCACATATATGCATTAATATACTGTATTAGTATTTTTCTTTCTGACTTACTTCACTCTGTATAATAGGCTCCAGTTTCATCCACCTCATTAGAACTGATTCAAATGCCTTCTTTTTAATAGTTGAGTAATATTCCATTGTGTATATGTACCACAGCTTTCTATTTTTTTATTTTTATTTTTTTCCACTTATTTTTATTAGTTGGAGGCTAATTACTTTACAATATTGTAGTGGTTTTTGCCATACATTGACATGAATCAGCCATGGATTTACATGTGTTCCCCATCCCGATCCCCCCTCCTGCCTCCCTCTCCATCCCATCCCTCTGGGTCTTCCCAGTGCACCAGCCCGGAGCACTTGTCTCATGCATCCAACCTGGGCTGGTGATCTGTTTCACCCTTGATAATATACATGTTTCAATGCTGTTCTCTCGAAACATCCCACCCTCGCCTTCTCCCACAGAGTCCCAAAGTCTGTTCTGTACATCTGTGTCTCTTTTTCTGTTTTGCATATAGGTTATCGTTACCATCTTTCTAAATTCCATATATATGTGTTAGTATACTGTATTGGTCTTTATCTTTCTGGCTTACTTCCCTCTGTATAATGGGCTCCAGTTTCATCCATCTCATTAGGACTGGTTCAAATGAATTCTTTTTGACGGCTGAGTAAAATTCCATGGTGTATATGTACCACAGCTTCCTTATCCATTCATCTGCTGATGGCATCTAGGTTGCTTCCATGTCCTGGCTATTATAAACAGTGCTGCGATGAACATTGGGGTGCACGTGTCTCTTTCAGATCTGGTTTCCTCGGTGTGTATGACCAGGAGTGGGATTGCTGGGTCATATGGCAGTTCTATTTCCAGTTTTTAAAGGAATCTCCACACTGTTCTCCATAGTGGCTGTACTAGTTTGCATTCCCACCAACAGTGTAAGAGGGTTCCCTTTTCTCCACACCTTCTCCAGCATTTATTGCTTGTAGACTTTTGGATAGCAGCCATCCTGACTGGTGTGTAATGGTACCTCATTGTACCACAGCTTTCTTATCCATTAGTCTGCTGATGAACATCTAGGTTGCTTCCATGTCCTGGCTATTGTAAATAGTGCTGTGATGAACACTGGGGTACACGTGTCTCTTTCAATTTGGGTTTCCTTGGTGTGTATGCCCAGCAGTGGGATTGCTGGGTCATATGGCAGTTCTATTTCCAGTCTTTTAAGGAATCTCCACACTGTTCTCCATAGTGGCTGTACTAGTTTGCATTCCCACCAACAGTGTAAGAGGGTTCCCTTTTCTCCACACCCTCTCCAGCATTTATTGCTTGTAGACTTTTGGATAGCAGCCATCCTGACTGGCGTGTAATGGTACCTCATTGTGGTTTTGATTTGCATTTCTCTGATAATGAGTGATGTTGAGCATCTTTTCATGTGTTTGTTAGCCATCTGTATGTCTTCTTTGGAGAAATGTCTGTTTAGTTCTTTGGCCCATTTTTTGATTGGGTTGTTTATTTTTCTGGAATTGAGCTGCAGGAGTTGCTTGTATATTTTTGAGATTAATTCTTTGTTAGTTGCTTCATTTGCTATTATTTTCTCCCATTCTGAAGACTGTCTTTTCACCTTGCTCATAGTTTCCTTCATTGTGCAAAAGCCTTTAAGTTTAATTAGGTCCCATTTGTTTATTTTTGCTTTTATTTCCATTACTCTGGGAGGTGGGTCATAGAGGATCCTGCTGTGATTTATGTCGGAGACTGTTTTGCCTATGTTTTCCTCTAGGAGTTTTATAGTTTCTGGTTTTACATTTAGATCTTTAATCCATTTTGAGTTTATTTTTGTGTATGGTGTTAGAAAGTGTTCTCATTTCACTCTTTTACAAATGGTTGACCAGTTTTCCCAGCACCACTTGAGTGCAGATTTTAAAAGAGTGAGAAAAGAATAACACTGGTTTCATGAACAGAGACAATCTTTGAAAGATAATGTGTGGCAGGGAGATAGCAGAGGCACCTATCCAAGGGCAGATGCAGAAATTTGGTGAATCTGTAAAATAGCCTTGAAGCTAAAGCAGGAATGAGCTGAGCCTTTGGATAAGGAAAACTAATCCAAGGCAGTTGCCCAGAGAAGCTCAGAGCCCTCGGAGCCCTCAGAGCTCTTGAGCTCCCATGAACTCCCATTCTCTACAGCAAGGAGGGACAATTAAAGCAGAAAAGAGAAGACACACACACATGCAGGCACAAGGAAATGAGACCCTGGAGAAGTGGGAAGGTGGTGAGTCTAGATCATCAGACCCAGATACATTATCTCTAAGGTGAACTCTGACCACGCATGAACTCAACCATGATTGTGATCTTTTGTCTCTGTTTTCAGATTGGCTATTTTCTATTGCTCTGTCTTCAAGTTCACTGACTCTTCTCTCTGCCATCTCCATTAAACCCCTTCAGAGAATTTCTTTTCCATTTTTTTAATTTTTCAATTCTAACATTTCCATTAAAAAAAAACAAACAGCTTTCATGTTTTTGTTGTTGTTGTTGAGAATTGCTATCTTTCCATGTGTTTCAACGGTATTCACTTTTATCGCAGGGAGCCTGGTAATAATAGCTACTTCAAAGTCTTATAATTTCAGCGTCAGCATAACGTTAGAATTGGTCTTTCTTTGTTGTTGTCTTTTCCTTTTAAGTTATTGAAGTTATCCTTTTTTTTTTTAAGTTGAAAATTTTGTGTTGTATCCTGGAAATATTATTTTTGTAAGACTTTTATTCTTGTCAACCTCCTCTGCAGAACGTTGATTTTGTTTGTTTGTTGTTTGTTTTAGCTTTCAGCCCCGTGGAGTCCTGATCTGTCTGGTGTAAGGGGTGGTTCCAATGCCAGCGGCTATTCAAAGCCTTCGCAGTACTTTTGAGTCTGCGCCGGGTGGGCGCCACCTAGTGACCGGTCTGGGATTGGATAGCGGTCTGCGAGCGTGCGTGCTAAGTCGCTTCAGTAGTGTCTGACTCTTTGCGACCCCATGGACAGCGCTACCCTGCCAGGCTCCCCTGTCCATGGGGTTCTCCAGACAAGAACACTGGAATGGGTTGCCATGCCCCCCTCCAGGAAACCTTCCCTACCTAGGGATGGAACCCACTATGTTTCCAGCATTGGCAGGTGGGCTCTTTACCACTGGCGCCACCTGGGAAGCCCAAATTTTATGGTATATGAATTCTATCTTGAGAGTAAACTTAGTTGATTTATATTGAGAAATTCAGTCTGACTGAAAGGACCGCAGATCAGAGGCTGGGGTGAGAGATACCTAAACAATTGTACATGTGAAAAAGGCTTCACTATAGAGTTTACACTATAGAGGGCATGACCTGGACCAGGTCCTAGGACTTAGCTCACTTTTTCATTGACGGTGGTAGGAGAGGAGCCGGAGCCTTGCACTGTCCATGGTGCTGACCTCAAGGAATCTGGTTTTTGTAAACCTCCCTGGGAATTTATTTCCCTTAAGCACTCTTATCCTTCTTCATCTTGGTCCTATGATCAGTGCCCCGGAAGTGTTTTGCCCCAAGACAGTTTCTCAGTGATAATGTACATATGATGCAACAGCTCACATTCTTTTCAATAACTCCTGTTGCTCTTGCCCTCAGCAGCCTAAGCCTAGCTTTATTTCATGAATTAAGCTTGAGTTTTGTCCTCTGAGGATTGTCCTTCCCCTTAAGACCAATACGATATGTGTTTCTGGTCTGAAAGAGGCCAGAAAGTAAATGGAGCTACTGGAAAACGGTGGCCTGGATGATGGGAAGCTCTAAGTCTCCCTGGCCTCTTTGGGCTGGAGGTAGGTGATGGCCCCAGGGTCCTTCCCATGGACAGTTCAGCACTGAGAAGGTTCCTGCCAAAGCCTACTGTAACATAAGCATGGTGTGGAGGGAAGCCATGGAGACGTCTTTGGGCAAGAATGCTGGGGAATGGGATTTGGAGAACAGTTGATTTTATTTGGGACTAGGACTTTTGTCTGTACAGCTTGTGTGTTGGGTGAAATTTAGGACAGAGAGTGGGAGGGAGAGCAGTATATAGACTCCAATGGTTTCTCCTCCACCTCCCACACATGTGCTACAGCTCCTTCCCACACCAAAGAGAAAACAAACCAGGCCTTTCTCTCTTCCTTCCCACCCTCAAATGTTTCCCTTAAAAGCCTATTTTCCCCCTCCTCCTCCTACTCACTGCCTCTCCCACTCCAGGTTTTCATTTCCTCTTTACTGCTATTCCTCCATCTTTTCCTTTCTCTTACATCTTGTATTTAATAAAAAAGCTTAGTGTTCCCAAGATGACCACAGAGTAGGTTCATCTCCATTTTTGGAACCACTTATTTCTCCTTCCCTTCTCTCTCTTAGTCCTGTGTAAATTAATTTCCCAAGAGCAAGACAGATGGGAGACAGGGATTGAGCAACTATGGAAAAGGGTCTGGAATCTTTACCTTACCCGACCATGCCCCTCCCTCTTGTCTCTTTACTTGATTTCCCACTAGAATCCCTCTAAATCTCTTTCTAGGATGCAGGTGGAAGAATCATTTCCAAAGATTATTTATGAGTTAGTAGAGAGTCCTGGCCATGCTGAGATGATGCTTCCAGGGTTGTAAACCTGGTGGTGCTGGGAACTTGGATGCTTGGATTCTTTTCCAGGTTCCTTAAATTGAATCCCTTTGTTCAGTGGCTGCTCTCTCTCCTCTCACCTCTCACAGAGCACTCCACCCAACATCAAGCAATCAAACATTCTTTGGGGACCATCTATGAGAAAGGTCTTCTGTGCCTAAGAATTGTATGGCACTCAATATGTTAGACTTTCAGTAAAATTACAAACACACCTGAGATGGCAGAAGCATTCTAATGGAAAAATACCAGTATATGGCAATGCATGGAAAAGCTAATTATGCTTGGGAATTGAAGAGAGGTCAAGTTCAGACAGGGGGACAGGATGGGAAGGCAATCCAGGTGGGGCACTAGCCTGATGGAAGACAGTGAAGCCTGAGGAACCAAGGAGAAGATCAGGTTCTTTGAAGCCAAGGGGTTTCTTAGAGGGGAGCAAGCAAGAAGAGAGTAATAGTTAAGGGTGTGGATTTGTTCAGAGTTCCAGCTCTATTACTTATTCTCTGTGTCACATGGGACAAATTATTTAACCTCTTTAAGCCTCAGTTTACTTACCTGTAAAGTGGGGATAATTAATAGTACTTATTATAATTTTTAAGCATGAGAATGATATATGAGAATTAAACAGGATAATGCTTATAAAATGTTTAGCATAGTGCCTAGCACATAATAAACACACAATAAATGTTTACAATTATGACTACTACTGCTACAATGAATGTTTACTGTTTTTACCACTATTAAGTGGCATTTGGGTCTGGAAGGAAAGGTAGGAGCCAGTTTGTATGGAAGCCCCTGAAAACCCACCAGAAAACTGGAAATTTCTCCTTGTAGACAATGAAGAACCATGGAAATGCTTTTGAGAAAACTTTGAAGGAGAGGGAAAATGTCTTTCAGGAAGTCAGTTTATTTATAACGTTGCACACATGCATTTCTTTGATAAAGGCATAGAAAAGTGTGATAGTTGTCAACTTACTATGGGTAAAGACAAAAATAGGTATAATAAAGCTACGCCATTGGCATTTGAGAAATCAGTGAACAGGTGGGAGAGTTGAGGATGAAGGGTTAGGGGTCAGGGACTTCCTCTGAGAGGCCAAACCATGCTATTTAAACTACTGTCTACCTAGTTTGACTTTGACACCATGTGGAGGAGCAAAGACACAAAGCTAGACTAAAGCATATTGCCCTTTGTTGGGGTGGCTCTGACAACGTCCTAGGAAGTACTATTTTGCTCTTGCCTGTCTCAGGGCTTCCTGCCCTACTGTGCTAGGATAAGCCCTTTTTTACCCTGTTTCATCACATCATTTCCCTCCCAAGGTCTTGCAGGGGTCTCCGTGGCCCATGAGGATGCTTTTTCAGTGGTCCTATGCTGAGAGTCGATGTAGCCACAGAATGAACAAAATGCATGAAACAACATTTAAAAAATTTTTATTTATTTATTTATTTTAATTAGAAGATAATTACTTTACAATATTGTGATAGTTTTTGCCATACATCACCACAAATTGATTACAGGTATACATGTGTCCCCTGCATCCTGAATCTCCCCCCACCTTCCACCCCATCCCATCCCTCTGGGTTGTCCCAGAGCACCAGCTTTGGGTGCCCTGCTTCATACATTGAATTTTCACTGGTCATCTGTTTTACATATGGTGATGTATATGTTCCTGAAACATTTTTATACAAATATTTGAGGATAAAAGTGAGTTTGAGATGAGATAAACATAGAAATATCTTGAATACTATTATACCTCACAGATAATTTTAGAGAGAAGTCTGTTTTATATTTGTCTACAGGTTGATAGAAATATTTCTACATATATTCATTAAATTCCCTTGTAAACATCAGTGCATTTGCTGCTGCTCTTTCCATATTTCAGGAGGGGATCAGGGAGGAGAGATCTTTCTATGTTCTATTTTCTTCACAGGGTGGAGCCTCAAGGCAAAATTTCCTGAATGATTAGAGAAAAATTCTGGAAAAGTGTAATCCAAAGGAATGAATTTATTTATTTATTTGGCTGCACTGGGTCTTAGTTGTGACACAAGAATTCTCTAGTTGTGGTGCAATGATTCTCTAGTTGAGTGCCTGGGCTTAGTTGCTTTGCAGCATGTGAGATCTTAGTTCCCCAGCCAGGAATCGAACCTACATTCCCTGTATTGCAAAGCAGATTCTTAACCACTGGACCACCAGGGAAGTCCCCAAGGGGAATAGATTTAACACCAAAGAACTCAGTTTATTTTTCAAATAGACGTCTTCTAGAACTTTCACTTACTGAACTAAAGAAATGTTTCTTCCCCATTCTATATTTTCGTTCTTTCTTTTTTTAGGTATCAATAACCAAACTTCAATGAAATAACATTTGTATTTAACCAATGTTTTTTTCTAGGTCAATTTAGTGATGGTTCAACAAATAAACAGCTCATTTAAAATGAATGTACAGTATTACTATACAGAAAAGAAGTATTGACATAATATTGAAGAACATTCACTTTTCAATCACATGACTACAAACCTTACCAGGTATGAGTTTGGTAATGTCCATTATGATCCTGACCACTCTGATAGCACTCTCTTGAGTATAAAATGTGAAGAGTCCTACTTCTCTGTGTCATTATAAAGACAAAATAATATCACGTCTACAAAGCCCTTGACAAAAGTGGGCATGTTATGAAAGCTCAGTAAACAGAAACAATTAGGGCTTCCCTGATAGCTCAGCTGGTAAATAGTCTACCTGCAATGCAGGAGACCCTGGTTTGACTCCTGGGTCGGGAAGATCCCCTGGAGAAGGGATAGGCTACCCACTCCAGTATTCTTGGGCTTCCCTGGTGGCTCAGCTGGTAAAGAATCTGCCTGCAATGTGGGAGACCTGGGTTGGGAAGATCCCCTGGAGAAGGGAATGGCTACCCACTCCAGTATTCTGGTCTGAAGAATTCCATGGACGGTATAGTCCATGGGGGTTGCAAAGAATAAGACACTACTGAGCAACTTTCACTGGGAGATTAATTATTGTAGATTCTTCTGTTTCTTCTGTAGTTAGGTTTTACATTATTTCCTGTTTTTCTTCTAGAAATAATAGTGAACTCTACATCTATTTACATAAGTGTTTGTTTACATTTTTGGTATTTTTACAGGCTCAAGTTCCTGAAGTCACAATAGATTTTGTATATATTAAAAACCCAGAAGTAGATTGACAAATTGCATTCTAGATAAGTGATATTAATTTATGCTTTTACCACTAGGGTGTGAGAAAGCCTATCTCAATAAGCCTTTATAAGTGGATTTTTTAAAATGTTGATTTGAATTTAGATTTCTTTGATTGATAGAGAATCTGCATTATTTATTTTTAATATATTGGTCAGTGACATTTCACCCTTTTTTTGTTTTTCCTTTTTCTAGTAGAGTATTATTTATAAATATATATATTTTAAATGTTCTTGACCATTGTGATTTCCTATTTGTATTTATTAGTCAAATATAATTTACCAGTTTTCTTGTCTTTTTGGATGCCTGAGGTCTTCTGTTGGCATTCAGTAGCTGTTCTGTGTAAATCGTTCCACTTGTAGATATGTTTTCAATATTTTTGTGGGAGAATATGAACTCCACATCCTACTCCTCCACCATCTTGATCCCCCTCCCTCCCCTATCCTATTTTTCTTTAATATTTTGGTCTTACAAAGCTTCACAAGCCACAAAATTTGACTTCCAAAGATTATCTAGAGATATGTGTTTAATAGAAAATTCACAAAAGTTTTAAAATATAACACAGGAGGATTTAAGATTTTACACTTGTCCTGGGCTGCTTGGAGTTATCCCACAGATGGCTCCATGACAACAAACACCACTTGAGAACTATTTACGTGGGAAGGTTTGAGAAACTCTAATCATCCCAGCTTCACTGTGGCCAAAATCAATTGCTTATTTTTCTTTACATTTTCCTCTGAATTTGTACACGTCAGTTTCTTCTAGTACACATCTCTTTCTTTAGCAAATGAACCATGGGAAGCCCATCAAATGTTCACCATGAAGAACATCTACCTGTTTATCTAACTGCATTAATCATTAATCTCAATATCTTCTCAGGATTTATGCACCTAGGTTGATTATGTTTGTGGTCATAGGTACTTGGTGACATGTGTATCAATCCATTGATTGGTTCAACTATATTTGTGAAGCCTGTGGTTCACAGACACAGCAAGTATGAATCAGACATGACCCATGGACAAGGACAGCATTGTACAATTAATGTAATGTATTAATGCTTGTAATACAATGTAGGGTGTGGTTAGGGAGATGAGTGTGAAAGCCTTGAAATATATATTTATCTCCTTGAAAGGCTCTTCTAAATTCTACTTGGGGAGTGGTACTCAACAGTGACTTTGATCAACTGAATCCTAACTCTCTAAAGGAGAATGATTGAATTGTTACAGTTTTCATTTTGCATGGTTTCTCTCTAGGCATGTGGGGAAGGTCCCATGGAAACATAGAATATCATACAAGTGTCAGAGTTTATTCTCTTGGGGTTCTCACAGATGGAGGAGTTCCAGAAATCCCTGTTTGTGGTGTTCCCATTTGTCTATGTCATCACCATTGTGGGAACCCTCTTCATCATGGTCACAGTGACTACTGACTCTCAGCTCCACATAACCATGTATCTTCTTCTCTGAAATCAGTCTGTCATAGACATCTGCTATTCTACAGTCACTTTCCCAAAGATGCTGGTGGACTTCTTGCATGACACCAAGACCATTCCCTACCAGGGCTGCATGACCCAGATCTTCTTCCACTCTCTGGGAGGTGGGACTGTCTTCTTCCTCCCAGTGTTAGCCTGTGACCACTACGTAGCCATCTCCCAGCCCCTCCATTATGTCACCATCATGAACTCTCAAATGTGTGTGGGTCTAGAGGTGGCTGCCTGGGTATGGGGCTTTGTCCACTCCATTGTCCAGCTGGCTCTGATGCTCACATTACCTTTCTGTGGCCCCAGCATCCTAGATAACGTCTACTGTGACATTCCACAAGTGCTGAGACTTGCCTGCATGGCCACCTCCCTCCTGGAGTTCCTTATGATCTCCGACAATGGGATGCTGGTCCTCATCTCATCCCTCCTCCTTCTGATCTCTTACACTGTCATCCTGGCGATGCTGAGGTCCCACTCTGGGCAGGCGAGGAGGAAGGCAGCTTCCACTTGCACCACTCACATCATTGTCGTGTCTCTGAGCTTTATTCCCTATATCTATTATCTATGCCTGACCCTTCACTCCCTTCTCCATGGACAAGGCTGCATCCATCAGCTACAGAGTCTTGACCCCTGTGCTCAACCTCATGATCTACACCCTGAGGAACCAGGAGATGCAGGCAACCATGGAGAGATAAGGCAAGTGCCTAGTGATTTCCAGCAAGGAGTGAACTTAAAATAGGTAATTTAAATGACAAATCTCTCTGAACCTTTGTTTTCCCATGTAAAAAGTGGAGGAAAGTCTTTTTGGAGTGTGGCAGTTGAGATTAAACTAATATTTCTACATACCTACTCCTGTGTCAGATATTATGTTAGGCACTTCTGTACTTTTGTCTCATTCTCACAAAACTGACAGAGAATATGCTATTATCATATTCAACAGCTTAACAAGCCAGAAAACTAGGAGAGAAGTGACTTGCTCAACAATGAAGAGCAAGTGAGAGGCAGAGCTTGGCTAGGAGATGGTTCCTCTGACTCCAAGTTTCGAGGCAGGAGGTATGGATGGAATTTGAAATTCAGAGTCTCAATTAATCACAAGGGAAAACGTAGAGAGTTCCTCATCTATGGATGAATATCTGTGATGAATGCTCAACACTTTCATTCTTTTTTTTTTTAGCCTCCATTAGGGCTTTAGTCATATTGGGCTGGCCAAAATATTAGTTGGATTTTTATATCCCCTCCCTCTTGAACCTCCTTCCCACCCACTCCCATCCCACCCCTCTAGGTCACAGAGCACTGAGCTGAGCTCCCTGTGCTACCCAGCTGCTTCACACTAGCTATCTATTTACACACAATAGTGTGTATATGTCAATTCTACTCTCCCAGTTCTTCTGCCCCCCTCCCCCATTGTGTCCACATGTCTATTCTCTATTCTGTGTCTCCATACCTGCCCTGTAAACAGGCTCATCTGTACTATCTTTTTAGATTCCACATATATGCATTAATGTATGACATTTGTTTTTCTCTTCCTGACTTACTTTACTCTGTATAACAGACTTTATGTCCACCCATTCACATCACTACAAATGACCCAATTTCATTCCTTTTTATGGCTCAGTAATATTCCATTGCATATATATACATTATGGCACCATTTTTATAAGGCTCAAAAACAAACCAAGTACTGCTTAAAGATATACAGGTAAACCATTTTTAAATGGTGCAATGATGAACACAAGTTTTAGAATTTTCCTTATCATAGGTCAACCAATCAGGGGGAAACATCTAGGTCATTTCAAAGCTTTTGGTCTGGTTTTTAAGAGATGGTTCTCAGATGTGTCTTTTGTAATTATGTTTGATAACTAACATAGACACTGGCTTTATTTTTTTCCCCATTATATAGAAAGTATTTTGTTAAATGTTTTAGACACAAACCAAGAAAAAGTTAGTTTCTATAACATCTTATCAAATGAGCTTTTTGGCAAACCCAATAGATTTTGGTTTTACAATACTAGGCAAAGGAAGTGTTCCCCAAGCCAAACCCAATATCCATTTCCCTAAAATATTCAGGTAAAGGAGGCACAACTTCTTTATACAAAACCCGTTTAAACTTTCCAACTTTAATAATCCTATCAGTCCTTACACTTTGATGTTCTCTCAATCTAATTATAGCCTGCACTTTCCTCTCAACTCTGGAACAATCACATTTCTTTCTGCTCCCTGCTCTCTGCCTCCTTCCTCACTGTGGTATTTTGGAAGTGGTCTCACTTTTAACATTTTCTAACTATTTCCCATATGAGTACTTCCCTTTTGGATTTTTTCTTTTTCTACAAAAACTCCTTGGGTAATCTGAAAGCTCTTCTAGTTTCCCAACCTAATCTTCACATCACTTGCATAATATGGCTGAGAGGAGGATCCTGTAGTATGGTTGAGGAGCCAAGGCCAGAGAGGACAAAGCCATGTCTACTAGTGGTCCAGATTTGAGATATGGGTTCAATCCAAGGCTGCCACGTTATGGGTTTTTGCCTTTCTCTTTGACTTCCTGCCTTGGAATGAGGGCTCCTTGAGGGTGGGGCCATGCTTTATTCACTTTTAAATTTGCTCAACACATTGAACAGTATCTTATTCAGAGAGGCATTTCTACTTTTTCTTGCACCCTGTTATTTCCCTGTCAAGTGCAAATCTACTTTTCATTTATTGTTCTATAGCTTATATATATTTACTCTATCTCCTTTGAGGTATCGTTCCTTTGTGAGAGCCTTGGGCAATGTATAATGTTGATCTGAAGTTAAGAAGATAATGCAGAGCTTTTTTGTTTCTGCTTCCCTCCCAGCAACCATCCCATCCAGGAAATAAAAGTTACAGGCTCTTCAAGCCATCATGGCAGCTCTGAGTTCATTCTTTCTCCACCTCTACCTCCCTGCCCCATTTCACACATTTTCCCCATTCATGCTGGGTGTTTGGAGATGAGGGGAGAGAAAATGGACTGTGTCATGTTTAATCTGAGTGTCCCTCAGAACAGCGTTTTCCCTTCTACACTAAAGTCCTTCAACTATCTGACAATACTTTTCTCATCCTCTAATTTTTCTCTTCTCCAGATGCAGCATCTACATTCCTTTAATTGTTCCTATTGTGACAAATTTCCTGATTCCATTGCCCTGGCCATCTCCTCTGTTGTTCAGTTGCTCAGTCCTGTCCAACTCCTTGTGACCCCATGGACTGCAGCACACCAGGCTTCCCTGTCCTTCACTGTCTCCCAGAGTTGCTCACTCTCATGCCCATTGAGTGGTGGTGTCCTCCAACCACCTCTTCCTCTGCTATCCCTTCTCCTTTTGTCTTTGATCTTTCTCAGCATCAGAGTCTTTTCCAATGAGTCAACTCTTCACATCAGTGGCCAAAGTATTGGAGCTTCAGCTTCAGCACTGTCTGTCCAATGAATATTTAGGGTTGATTTCCTTTAGGATTGACTAGTTTGATCTCCTTGCAGTCCAAGGGACTCTCAAGAGTCTTCTTCAGCACCACAGTTCAAAAGCATCAACTCTTTGGCACTCAGCCTTCTTTATGGTCCAGTTCTCACATCTGTACATGATTACTGGGAAAGCCATAGCTTTGACTATCCAGACCTTTGTTAGCAAAATGATGTCTCTGCTTTGTAATATGCTATCTAGGTTTGTCATAGTTTTCCTTTCAAGGACCAGGCATTTTTAATTTCATGGCTGCAGTTACCATCTGCAGTGATTTTGGGGCCTAAGAAAACAAAATCTGTCTTGAAGAGTACAGTGGGACAATTATAGGCTATGAGGCTATGGGACTCAGATACCCCCAGGTCTTCCTCCTCTTGTGTTGGTTTAGTCACTAAGTTGTGTCAGACTCTTGTGACCCCGTGGACTGTAGCCTGCCAGGTTCCTCTGTCCATGGGATTTCCCAGTCAAGAATACTGGAGTGGGTTGTCATTTCCTTTTCCAGGGGATCTTCCCAACACAGGGTTTGAATCCTTTGCAGGTGGATTCCTTACTGACTGAGCCACCAAGAAAGCCCCCTGTAGATCATTCAACCTCAACATTTTTAGCTGCAAAATTTACATAATGTTCACCTCACAGCGTGGTGTGTACCAATGAGGTAAATGTAAAACACCCAGCAGAGCACTTAACACATATTAATAGTAAGTGTTCAGTTAATATTAGTTTTTCACACACTCCCATTCACACTCCCATTTAAAAAACTCCCATCAGTATTTTAATATTAAGCCAAGATAGTTAGGCATCTAGTTCCTCAGGATCTGAACAATCAAGTCAAGAACTTCCTTTCAGTTATTTTGTTTACATGACTAGTGAAAGCAGCTCTCTTAAAAGTTGCTGAGAGAAGGCTATATATGATTCAACTTGAATGATTATGGTCCAGAGAATAATTCACTTGTTCTCACCTCATTGGGTTTCTGTGGTGGCTCAGTGGTATAGAATTCACTTGCCAGTGGATTCGAATCCCTGGGTCAGGAATGTCCTTGGAGAAAGAAATGGCAACCCACTCCAGTATTCTTGCCTGGGAAATCCCATGGACAGAGGAGCCTGGCAGGCTATAGTCCATGAGATCGAAAAGGGTCAAACATGTCTTAGGAACTTAACAACAACAAACAGCCTCATTAATCCCTTGATCTTGCCATTCCACTTGTGCTAATAATCAAGCTTAGGGGTAATTTAAATGTAAGGAGAGAAATAACCTCAATAATTTTACCTATGAAGTTTACTTCACATACAATCCATTAAAAGTGTTGTATCAGTCAGAATTCCACCAGAGAAGCAGGACTAGTATGATATGGAAATGTTGGGGAGTGAGAAATTTTACTTTATTAAGTTATTCTCGCTGGTCTAAGAATGAGAATGACATGAGACAGATTAATAGAAGAAAATAAAGGTTTGAGAACATGTATACATGGGAGAGATCCAGGCAAACTGAGTATCTCAACAAAATGGCTGGAACTCTCACTTAAATACTATCATCAGCTAAAGACAAAAGAAGGTGTTGGAGGAAGGGGTATGGGACTCTGAAATGGAGAAAGACAGTTTGCATGGAGATGGAAAAGAAAGTGTTTGGTAAATAAATGCTTGCTAAGCCATGTGGAGAAAATGGAGCACAGAGTGGACACTATCTAGGCCTGCCCCCCCCCCCCAATATTTAGCCCACATTATTTGCAGGTGTTTCTGGTGATATCTCCATTCAGGGAACACGTCCTCCATCTAAATTTGTTTTGAAATTAAAGAGGAAGGTCAAAGTTTCTTCCTGAGTCTTTTGGGTTTATTGTTTTCACCTCAAAGTAATCCACATGATGAGGAGACACACACACACACACACACACACACACACAGAGATTCATTGCAAGGAACTCCTTCCTGATTGTGAGACTGGTGAGGTAAGCATGAAATCTGTAGAGCAGGCCAACAGGAAGAGCAGGCTGAAACTCTTAGCTATGAAGCTGCAGTCCAGGATTTCATCTTTCTCAAGGAAACCTTGGTCCTGCTCTTAAGGTCTTTTAACTTATCAAATCAGCTACATGCAGATTAGCTAGAATGATTTTCTTTACTTAAAATTACCTGATTATAAAAAAAGTAAAAATAGAGAATAAGATGTGGGAGGAATAGGTGGATGTGGAGCACTTCTCTTTCCATGGATGCATCAGGACTACACCTTCAGACACACAAGTGCATGCAGAACACCAGCTGAGAGCAGACAGGAGTACCTGACCAGCAGAAAAGAATATATAGAACCATGCAAAACTAGGTAGGATGAAGGAACCAGGCGGAAAAACAGGAGTGTTAGTAGGACTTGACCTGACCTTGGCAGGTGGGAGAACTCTGATCCCCACATCGGGGCAATTGTCTGAGTCAGAGGAGAAACATTTAAGGCTGAGAGTGAAACAGCTCATCTGCAGCAAACTAAAGGGAATGAGAATCAGAGAGTCCTTGCTGCAGCCATACATACTCTGGACAGGGATTCAGGTCCCCTGGAAGATGGAGTGGCTGGGAGCTGGAGTTGAGGGATTGTAGAGCAATCCCAGGGCGAGGGCTGCTGTTGACTGCAGAGAGATGGATTGAAGGGATGTGAGGGAGGAGACTGTGGTGGGGAATGCCTGTGGAGGAAAGTCAGGCAGCCACTGAAGCAAGGAGATACTGCTGAGTCACACATAGTGGGGGCAGCCATCACCATAGCCTCTCTCTCCCCGCACTCCAGCTATGGCAGCTGAACAATAGAGGCTGGCCAATCAAACACCTGACACAGAGAACTACAGAGAAGGACCCCACCCAGGGTGCCCTTTTAAGTGCCTGATGCGCCTGTCTACAGAGAAGGACCCCACCCAGGGTGCCCCTTTAAGTGCCTGATGCACCTATCTACGGAGAAGGACCCCACCCAGGGTGCCCTTTTAAGTGCCTGATGCACCTATCAACAAAGAAGGACCCCACCCAGGGTGCCCCTCTAAGTGCCTGATGCGCCTATCTGCAGAGAAGGACCCCACCCAGGGTGCCCCTTTAAGTGCCTGATGCGCCTATCTACAGAGAAGGACCCTACCCAGGGTGCCCCTTTAAGTGCCTGATGCGCCTATCTGCAGAGGAGGACCCCACCCAGGGTGCCCCTTTAAGTGCCTGATGCGCCTATCTGCAGAGGAGGACCCCACCCAGGGTGCCCCTTTAAGTGCCTGATGCGCCTATCTGCAGAGAAGGACCCCACCCAGGGTGCCCCTTTAAGTGCCTGATGCGCCTATCTACAGAGAAGGACCCTACCCAGGGTGCCCCTTTAAGTGCCTGATGCGCCTATCTACAGAGAAGGACCCCACCCAGGGTGCCCCTTTAAGTGCCTGATGCACCTATCTGCAGAGAAGGACCCCACCCAGGGTGCCCCTTTAAGTGCCTGATGTACCTATCTACAGAGAAGGGAGCCCTCTAAGTGTCTGAACAGGCAGAGCTACAGAAAAAGACTGGCCAAAGAGACCTTCTGATCGCCAGCTACAAGAGACCCGAAAAAAAGACTCTGAGAAGGTCATAAGTCCTTCAGTGGAGGCAGTCCTTGGTCCTGCCAGGGTTCCCAAAAGCCAAGCAGCTGCACCACCTTCACGCTCAACTCTCACTGGGGCAGAGCTGCCACAGGCAAAAAACGTCTTCCGTCTATACGGGCAGGGTCACTTTGGTAGTGTCCGACTCTTTGCGACCCTGTAGACTGTGGCCAGTTAGGCTTCTCTGTCAGGGAGGGGGATTCTCCAGGCAAGAATACAGGAGCGTATTGGCCAATACTGGTTGCCATACCCTTCTAGAGCACTTTATCCCCTTCTTCCCTAGCCACCAACTCCCCTGAGTACCTGATGCTGCCAGAACCCCTGTGACCCAAGCAGCTGCACCACCTCCACACCTGGCCCTCACAGGAGCAAACCCAAGTCCTCCAGGGCAGCCTCAGGAGCTAAACCCTAGTGGACGACCCACATGCAGAGGCGGAAATAAAACCACAATGGAAACCCAGGGGCAGTGTGGCTAAGGAAGAAGACCCAAAATCTTCCCACCAGTTGTACAAGCTGCAGATTAAATCCACATGATCAACTAGGCAGACTGTGTCTATGGAATATATAAAAGGACATTGAGAGCTTCCACAAAAGAAAGCACACTAGTTAACTGTGGACGTTGGAGGCAAGAATACACAGGAGAAGGACCAGATTAGAATCTGAACTGCCCCCACAGCAGGTCCAGAGATCAGCACAGTGTTGGAGGGCATCCTACGGAGGTGAGGTGGACTGTGACACCCAGTGAGGGAAAGGTCTCTGACAGCAGTGACTCAAGAAAAACTCTTATTAGTCTTATGTTTTGACTTGTTCTGTAGATTCTTTTGGATTTTTTTCCTCCCTCTGCTGTAGTTGTCGATTTTATTGACACTATGAAATCTAATTAAGCTTTTGAGCATTTTTTTTTTTCTTTTTTCTCAGCCACATTTTTTGTTGTTGGTATGAACCTCTGCCTCTACATTGGGCTTTTGCAATTCTGTGGAGTTTCTTATATTTTTTTTCTCTCTTTTCTCTTTTTTTTTTAAATTTTAATTTTTTAAACCTATTATATTTTTTCTACATTTATTCCTTTGTTTACCTTTCCTACTGTTCTTTTCTCCTTGCAATTAACCTTTAATGTATATAAATCTTTTTTCTTTAATTAATTAATTAATTTTAATTAGAGGCTAATTATTTTACAATATTATAGTGGTTTTTGACATACATTGACATGAATCAGCCATGGGTGTACATGTGTTCCCCATACTGAGCCCCCCTCCATCTCCCTCCCCATCCCATCCCTCAGGGTCATCCCAGTGCACCAGCCCTGAGCACCCTGTCTCATGCATTGAACCTGGACTGGTGATCTGGTTCACATATGGTAATATACATGTTTCAATGCTATTCTCTCAAATCATCCCACCCTCGCCTTCTCCCACAGAGTCCAAAAGTCTCTACATCTGTGTCTCTTTTGCTGTCTCACATATAGGATCATTGTTACCATCTTTCTAAATTCCATATATACACATTAATATACTGTATTGGTGTTTTTGTTTCTGACTTACTTCACTTTGTATAATAGGCTCCAGTTTCATCCACCTCATTAGAACTGATTCAAATGCCTTCTTTTTAATAGCTGAGTAATATTCCATTGTGTATATGTACCACAGCTTTCTTATCCATTCGTCTGCTGATGGACATCTAGGTTGCTTCCCAGTCCTGGCTATTATAAACAGTGCTGTGATGAACACTGGGGTACACGTGTCTCTTTCAATTCTGGTTGATGAAGAAGATTTATATACATTAAAGATTAACTGTAAGGGGAAAAGAACAGTAGGGAAGGGAAACAAAGGAATAAATGTAGAAAAACTATAGTAGGTTTAAAAAATTAAAAACTAAAATTATAAAAAAGAGAAAAGTAAAGAAAAAATGGAAGAAGAAAAAAAAAAAAAAAAAAAAAAGGAAAACTACACAGAACTGCAAAATCCAATGTAGATGCAGAGGTTTATAATAACAATAAAAAGTGTGACTGAATATACACCTATACATACACCTATAAGCAAAATCAAAATAGTCCAACAAAAATAAAGTACAATAGGTTGACCTGGTGAAGAAAGGAAACCAAAAATTGTATCTACCAGTGAAGAACAAAACTAAAGCACAAATTGGAAAACAAAACTAAAACAAGGTGCCAGTTCTGTGTAGTTTTGCTTTTTTTTTTCCTTCCTTTTTCTTTCTCTTTCCATTTTTTTTACTTTTCTATTTTTCATAATTTTAGGTTTTAATTTTTTAAACCTATTATAGTTTTTCTACATTCATTCCTTTGTTTGCCTTCTCTAGTGTTCTTTTCCCCTTACAGTTAATCTGTAATATATATAAATCTTCTTTATCTACCTCTAATTAACTTTGAATATCTATTCTTTTTTTTCTTTCTTTCCTTTCCGTTCAGCATCTTTGTTAGTTTTGTTTTCATTGTTTTATTCCCCATTTGGCACCCTGCTCTAGTTTTGTTTCCAGTTTGTGCTTTAGCTAGTTTTGTTCTTAACTGGTAAATAAAATTTTGGATTTCCCTTGTTCACTGTGTCAATCTACTGTACTTTTTTTTTTTTTGGACTGTTTTGACTTTGCTCATGGGTGTATATGTTCAGTTCAGTTCAGCCGCTCAGTCATGTCTGACTCTTTGAGACCCCATGGACTGCAGTATGGCCTCCTTGTCTGTCACCAACTCCCAGAATTTACTCAAACCCATATCCATTGAGTCAGTGATGCCATCCAACCATCTCATCCTCTGCCACCCCCTTCTCCCTCCCCGCCTTCAAACTTTCCCAGCATCGGGGTCTTTTCAAATGAATCAATTCTTCACATCAGGTGGCCAAAGTATTGGAGTTTCAGCCTCAGCATCAGTCCTTCCAGTGAATATTAAGGACCAATTTTCTTTAGGATTGACATAGGGTGTATATGTATATGTATATATTCCATTATTTTAATTAATATTTGCCTGAATTTGTAACTGCCATTTGTCTGGGGTTCATCTTTGGCTTCTCATTTTTGGATACTTGTCTTAATCTCACTTAATCCCATAACAAACCGCTTGTGGAATCTTCATTCCTGACCAGAGATCGAGCCCTGAGCCTTTGGAGTGGGAGCACGGACTCCTAGACCCTAGACTACCAGAGAACTAACCCTAGGGAGTATCAAGTAGTGAGAACTCACACAAAGGAAACCACTTGAATACAAGACCTGGCATCACCCAACCACCAGTAGAACCCTGTGCAGGATGCCTCATCTAAACAAAAATACAAACTCAATCAGCAGCAGACAGGATTACCACCTCAGTTAACCTTGTGCATCAGAGGAAAAACAAACAAAACTCAGCACAAATCTCACCCTATATGAAGCTTACACAAACCACTGGATCAACCTTAAGAGGGCAGAAACAAAAAGTACGAAAGAATTCAATTTTGAAGCTGAGAAAAGGAGACCTCAAACACAATAAGTTTAAAAAAAAAAAAAAAAGAACGAAAAGACAGAGAAATACTACACAAGTGAAGGAACAAACTAGAAACACAGAAGTCCAAATAAATGAAGAGAAAATAGGCAAACTACCTGAAAAGGAATTCAGAAAAATGATAGCTAAGATGATCAAAAACTTTGAAAACCAAATGGAGAAAATGCAAGAATCAATTAACATAGACCTAGAAGAATTAAAGAATAAACATACAGAGAAAAACAACACAATTACTGGAATTAAAAATACTCTAGATGGAATCAATACCAGACTATCTGAAGCAGAAGAAATGAATCAGTGAGCTGGAAGATAAAATGGTGGAAATAAATTCTGAAGAGCAGAATAAAGTAAGAATAATGAAAAGAACTGAGGATAGTCTCAGAGGCCTCTGGGACAATATCAAATGCACCAACATTTGACTTATAGGGGTCCCAGAAAAAGAAGAGAAAAAGAAAGGGTATGAGAAAAATTTTGAAGAGATTATAGTTGAACATTTCCCCAACATGAAAAAGGAAATAGTCAGTCAAGGCCAAGAGGCACAAAGAGTCCCACACAAGATAAACCCAAGGAGAAACATAACAAGATACATACTAATCAAACTAACAAAGACTAAACATAAAGAAAAAATATTAAAAGTAGCAAGGGAGAAGCAACAAGTAATGTACAAGGGAAACCCCATATGCTTAACAACTGATCTTTCAGCAGAAACTCTGCAGGCCAGAAGGGAATGGCAGGATATATTTAAAGTACTGAAAGGGAAAAATCTACAACCAAGATTACTCTACCCAGCAAGGATCTCATTCAAAACTGATGGAGAAATCAAAACCTTTGCAGAAAAGCAAAAGTTAAGAGAATTCAGTACCACCAGATCAGCTTTACAAAAAATGTTAAAGGGACTTATATAGTCAAGAAATACAAAAGAAGAAAAAAGATCTTCAAAATCAACCCCAAATAATTAAGAAAATGGCAATAGAAACATATATATCAATAATTACTTTAAATGTAAATGGATTAAATGCTCTAGCCAAAAGACACAGCCTGGTTGAATGGATAGAAAAACAAGACCCATGTATATGCTGTCTACAAGAAAGCCACTTCAGACCTCAAGACGCAGATAGACTGAAAGTGAGAGAATGGAAAAATATATTCCATTCAAATGGGAAGCAAGAGAAAGCTGGAGTAGCAGTCCTCATATCGGACAAAGCAGACTTTAAAAATAAAGAAGATTACAAGTGATAAGGAAGGACACTACATAATGATCAAGGGATCAATCCAAGAGGAAGACATACCAATTGTAAATATCTATGCACCAAACATAGGAATACCTCAATACATAAGATAAACACTAACAGACATAAAAGGAGAAATTGACAGTAACACAATAATAGTAGGAGACTAACACCCCACTCACACCAATGGACAGATCATCAAAACAGAAAATTAATAAGGAAACACAAGTCTTAAATGATACATTAGATGAGATGGATATCATTGATATCTTCCGGACATTCCATCCAAATGCATAAGAATACACCTTCTTCTCAAGTGCACATGGAACTTTCTCTAGTATAGACCACATCTTGGGTCACAAAATTGAAATTGTAGCAAGCATCTTCTCTGACCACAATGCCATAAGACTAGATATCAATTACAAGAAAATAACTGTAAGAAACACAAACACAGGGAGATTAAACAACACTTTTCTAAATAGCCAACAGGTTACTAAAGAAATCAAAAGGGAAATAAAAAAATTTCTAGAAACAAATGACAATGAAAACACGACAACTCAAAACCTATAGGATGCAGCCAAGGCAATTCTAAGAGGGAAGTTTATAGCAATACAGTCCTACCTCAAGAAACAACAAAAACATCAAATAGATGAACTAATTTTACACCTAAAACAACTGGAAAAATGAGAACAACCTCCCCCACCCCCAGATTAGTAGATGGAAAGAAATAATAAAGATCTAAGCAGAAATAAATGAAAAAGAAATGAAAGAAACAATAGTGAGGATTAATAAAACTAAAAGCTGTTTTTTGAGAAGATAAAAAAAATTAACAAACCTTTAGCTAAACTCATCAAGAAAAAGAGAGAAGAATGAAATCAACAAAATTAGAAATGAAAAAGGAGAGGTTACAACAGACAATGCAGAAATACAAAGGATTATGAGACTATTATGAACAACTATATGGCAATAAAATGGATAACCTGGAAGAAATGGACAGATTCTTAGAAAAGTTCAATCCTCCAAGACTGAATGAGGAAGAAATAGAAATTATGAACAACCCAATTACAAGCAGTGAAATTGAAGCTGTGATCAAAAATCTCTCAAAAAACAAAAGCCCAGGACCAAATGGCTTCACAGGAAAATTAGATCAAATATTTAGAGAAGAGCTAATGCCTATCCTTCTAAAATTCTTTCAAAAAATTGCAGAGGAAGGAACACTTCCAAACTCATTCTATGAGGCCACTATCACCCTGATACCAAAACCAGACAAAGACAACACAAAAAAGGAAAACTACAGGCCAATATCACCAATGAACATAGATGCAAAAATCCTCAACAAAGTTTTAGCAAACAGAATTCAGCAACACATCAAAAAGCTCATACACCATGATCAAGTTGGGTTTGTTTCAGGAATGCAAGGATTCTTCAATGTATGCAAATCAATCAGTATGATACACCATATTAACAGATTGAAAGATAAAAATCATATGATCATCTCAATAGATGCAGAAAAAGCTTTTGACAAAATTCAGCACCCATTTATGATTAAAACTCTTCAAAAAATGTGCATAGAAGGAACCTACCTCAACATAGTAAAGGCCATATATGATAAGCCTACAGCAAACATTATTCTCGATGATGACAAGCTGAAAGGATTCCCCCTATAAGGCACAAGACAAGAGTGTCCACTTTCACCAGTATTAGTCAACATAGTTCTGGAAGTCCTAGCTCTAGCAATCAGAGAAGAAATAGAAATAAAAGGAATCTAGATCAGAAAAGAAGAAATAAAGCTCTCACTGTTTGCAGATGACATGATACTGTACATAGAAAACCCTAAAGATAGTATCAAAAAATTACTAGTGCTAATCAGTTAATTTAGCAAAGTTGCAGGATACAAAATCAATACACAGAAATCGCTTGCATTTCTATATACTAACAATGAAAAATCAGAAAGAGAAATTAAAGAGTCAACCTCATTCACCATTGCAACAAAAATAAATATCTAGGAACAAACTTACCTAAGGAGATGAAAGAACTGTATACAGAAAATTATAAGACACTAATGAAAGAAATCAGTGGAGAACTAACTCCAGAAAGAATGAAGAGATGGAGCCAAAGCAAAAACAACACCCAGTGGTGGATGTGACTGATGACAGAAGTAAAGTCCAATGCTGTAAAGAGTCATATTGCATAGGAACCTGGAATGAATTAGGTCCATGAATCAAGGCAAATTGAAAGTGGTCAAACAGGAGATGGCAAGAATGAACATTGACATTTTAGGAATCAGCAAACTAAAATGGACTGGAATGGGTGAATTTAACTAAGATGGCCATTATATCTATTACAGTGGTCAAGAATCCCTTAGAAGAAATGAAGTAGCCATTATAGTCAACAAAAGAGTCTGAAATGCTGTACTTGGATGCAGTCTCAAAAACGACAGAATGATCTCTGTTTGTTTCCAAGGCAAACCATTCAATATCACAGTAATCCAAGTCTATGCCCCGATCAGTAATGCTGAAGAAACTGAAGTAAATGGTTCTATGAAGACCCACAAGACATTCTAGAACTAACAACGAAAAAAGATGTCCTTTTCATTATAGGGGACTGGAATGCAAAAGTAAGAGGTCAAGAGATACCTAGAATAACAGGCAAGTTTGGCCTTGGAGTACAGAATGAAGGAGGGCAAAGGCTAACAGAGTTTTGCCAAAAGAATGCACTAGTCATAGCAAGCACCCTCTTCCAACAACACAAGAGAGGACTCTACACACGGACATCACCAGATGGTCAACACTGAAATCACATTCATTATATTCTTTGGAGCCAAAGATGGAGAAGCTCTATAAAGTCAGCAAAAACCAGACAAGGAGCTGACTGTGGCTCAGATCATGAACTCCTTATTGCCAAATTCAGACTGAAATAGAAGAAAGTAGAGAAAAAACAAGACTACTCAGGTATGACCTAAATCAAATTCTTTATGACTAACAATGGACGTGACAAATAGATTCAAGGAATTAGACCTGATAGAGTGCCTGAAGAACTATGGATGGACGTTTGTGACACTGTATAGGAGGCAATGATCAAGACCATCCCCAAGAAAAAGAAATGCAAAAAGGTAAAATGTTTGTCTGAGGAGGCCTTGCAAACAGCTATGAAAAGAAGAGAAGCGAAAGGCAAAGGAGAAAAAGAAAGACATACACATTTGAATGCAGAGTTCCAAAGACTAGCAAGGAGAGATAAGAAAGCCTTCCTCAGTGATCAATGCAAAGAAATAGAGGAAAACAACAGATTGGGAAAGACTAGAGATCTCTTCAAGAATATTAAAAATACCAAGGGAATATTTCATGCAAAGATAGGCACAATAAAGGACAGAAATGGTATGGACCTAACAGAAGTAGAAGATATTAAGAAGAGGTGGCAAGAATACACAGAAGAACTATACAAAAAGATCTTCACGACCCAGATAACCACGATGGTGTGATCACTCAGCTAGAGCCAGACATCCTGGAATGCGAAGTCAAGTGGGCCTTAGAAAGCATCACTATGACCAAAGCTAGTGAATGTGATGGAATTTCAGTTGAGCTATTTCAAATCCTGAAAGATGATGCTGTGAAAGTGCTGCACTCAATATGACAGCAAATTTGGAAAACTCAGCAGAGGCCATAGGATTGGAAAAGGTCAGTTTTCATTCCAATCTCAAAGAAAGGCAATGCTAAAGAATGTTCAAACTACCGCACAATTGCTCTCATCTCACAAGCTAGCAAAGTAATGCTCAAAATTCTCCAAGCCAGGCTTCAACAGTATGTGAACTGTGAACTTCCAGATGTTCAAGCTGGATTTAGAAAAGGCAGAAGAACCAGAGATCAAATTGCCAACATCTGTTGCATCATCGAAAAAGCAAGAGAGTTCCAAATCTACTTCTGCTTTGTTGACTATGCCAAAGCCTTTGAATGTGTGGATCACAATAAACTGTGGAAAATTCTGAAAGAGATGGGAATACCAGACCACCTGACCTGCCTCTTGAGAAACCTTGTATGCAGGTCAGGAAGCAACAGTTAGAACTGGACATGAACAACAGACTGGTTCCAAATCGGGAAAGGAGTATGTCAAGGCTGTATACTGTCACCCTGCTTATGTAACTTTTGTGCAGAGTACATCATCAGAAATGCTGGACTGGATGAAACACAAGCTGGAATCAAGATTGCCAGGAGAAATATCAATAACCTCGGAAATGCAGATGACACCACCATTATGGAAGAAAGTGAAAAAGAACTAAAGAGCCCTTGATGAAAGTGAAAGAGGACAGTGAAAAAGTTGGCTGGAAACTCAACATTCAGAAAGCTAAGATCATGGCATCTGGTCCCATCACTTCATGGCAAATAGATGTGGAAACAGTGGAAACAGTGACAGACTTTATTTTTGGGGGCTCCATAATCACTGCAGATGGTGACTGCAGCCATGAAATGAAAAGACGCTTGCTCTTTGGAAGAAAAGTTATGACCAACCTAGACAGCTTATTAAAAAGCAGAGACATTACTTTGTCAACAAAGGTCCATCTAGTCAAAGTTATGGTTTTTCCAGTAGTCATGTTTGGATGTGAGAGTTGGACTATGAAGAAAGCTGAGTGCCGAAGAATTGATGCTTTTGAACTGTGGTGTTGGAGAAGACTCTTGAGAGTCCTTTGGACTGCAAGGAGATCCAACCCGTCCATCCTACAGGAAATCAGCCCTGAATATTCATTGGAAGGGCTAATGCTGAAGTTGAAACTCCAATACTTTGGCCACTTGATGTGGAGAACTGACTCATTTGAAAAGACCCTGATGCTGGTGAGAGAGTCATTTCCTAGGCAGGTTGATAAGAAGTCTAGGGGTCCAAAGGAGAGAGGGGTCTGGAATTCTCAAGGAGGAAGAAAGGGCAAACTTTTTTTGTCCCTCTTCATTCCTTAGGATTATATAACAATAATGTATCCTGCTTGAGGACAGTCTCTGGAAAAAACCTTCTGGCTAATCCTGTTATCTTAAGGTGTAAATTATGGGAGTAGGTCCAGTGAGGTCTTTACAACCTCCAGACATTCTTTTGATTCACTGTAATAACTAATTAGAGAGTATATAATTCCATTGCTAACACTAGCAAGGGGGTACTCTTTCTGCCCCCTTCTGATGCCTATGTCAGAAGCTTTCTCTATCTCCTTTATACTTTAATAAAACTTTATTACACAAAAGCTCTGAGCGATCAAGCCTCGTCTCTGGGCCCAGATTGAATTCTTCTCCTCTGGAGGCCAAGAATCCCAGCATCTTTGCGTGTTCAACAACAACCTTTCATCCTGGGGTCTCGTCCGGGATTCTTCAGGACAAGGTAAGGAGGTTTGGAGCTCTAGTTCTTTGTTCGCCTAGCGGACACATTTTCTGCTGTACTTTACTAACTCTATGGTGTGCTTGTGTGAATGAATGACACGCCCTGTGCGAAGCAAATGAGGAGTCCTGCTCTGTGGTTCTGCGGCGACCTCATACGGCTTATGGCAGAACCCTGTCGGGGGGTTTATACCGACTTGCCAATGCCAAGAGGCACTCAATATCTCCTTGAGGGACCGACCAGAAATGGACAAAGTGTGTGGACTGAACTCTCCTTTTCTTGGTCAAACTTTTCAGTCTCTTTGACCATTTCATAACTCCTTGGAATTAGAAGTACTAACCTAATCTAGCGGATCATAGACTCTCAAGGGACTTATAATCTATGCTGTTACTGTGTACTATGACTTAGGTCCCAAACTTGGATTGGTAGTCAGGAAGCGCCTAGCCTTGCTAGGCATGGAAAGTTTGGAAGCTAGATGGAGCTCTAACTCCAAGATCATCTCTGAGGTTAAAGTTTAATCAGATTGGAACCACAATGGATTTTTTTTTCCTTTGGTAGCGCTGGCTGTTAGTGGACAAGAGGAGACTCCTATACTGGTGTGGTGATGCTTAGGAGGCTCTTATAGTGGTGTGGTGATGCTTGGAAGGAACATCTCAGTTTTATGTTTGTATTGGTCTTATTGTGGTCAGGAATATACTCAGGGTCGTGCACAGGCACTCAGGTGACGAATATTTCCCCCAGCGGTTTAGCCTGGAAGGCATTCCGGAAGGTTACTCTGATTGCACCCCGGGTGGCATCAGAGGTAAGCAAGGTTTTAATGGTGAGGAGCTGGATGTCAGTCATTGATGCCATCAGGTCTACGCCTGGTGCATCTCCACCCCATGTCCGTGGTAGAACCGGGAGGGACGAGTATGTCACCTGCGTCGGTAAGGGACAGACTAAGTCCAACAGGGAAAGAAAAGCTTTGATGTAAAGTCTGTCTACACCCCCATCTAGAGCAGGGAGGGACACCTCCAGTAGAAAGAGGGCGCTGGTCGCTTTTTTCTCTCTTACAGATGGGAGCTAACAATTCCAGCCTCACTTCTTTGAACTGTATCCTGAAAAACTAGGATAGATTTGATCCCCAGGGCTTAAAGAAGACACACCTGGTCTTCCTATGTGATACTGCATAGCCACAGTATCCACTGGAGGACAGTGAACGGTGGCCGGTTGGAGGGTCTCTTGAGTATAATACTATTTTACAATTAGACCGGTTCTGTAGAAAACAAGGGAAATGGGTAGAAGTAGCATAAGTGTTACCCCTTTTCTCGCTGTGAAATATGCCAGACTTGTGTCCTAAGGGTATAGATTTGGGTGTGACACCTTCAGCTTCCTCCTGTCCTCCTACTTTGCTAGATGAGATGGAGGACAGGAGACAAAGAGATAAAGAAAATCAGGTTTCTCCAATCTATCCCTGGGGTCATATGTGCAGAGAAGCCAGAGAGACTGAGGAACAGCCACACAAGCTGTTGCCTCTTCATGAAGCACCCATCAGGAGAAATAATCAGTCTGTTAAAGTGAATAAGCCTTTTTCTTATCAAGAAATACAAAAAAATCAAGGAGGATCTGGGAGACTATTTAGAGGACCCAGAAAAATATATTAGAGCTTTTAAAGGTGTTACTCTGCTTTATGACCTTACTTGGAAGGATGGGATGTATATCTTGGGGCAAACGCTGACTCCCGACTCAAACACTCGAGTTTTGGGAAAAGCGGTTGCTTATGGAGATGAATGGTTTGGTAATGAATCAGTGGGAAAGAGGGAAGACGAGATAACTGACCTCACCATTGAAAATCAGGCGGTCCCAACTACGGAACCAAACTGGGACTACAACACAGACAAAGGAAAATGGGATCAGAGTCATTTTGTCAGATGTATTCTTGAAGGACTCAGGCAGGCTCGTGCTAAGCCTTTAAACTATGGCAAATTGGCAGACATAGAACAGGAGGAGAAGGAAGCTCCTGGTAAATTCCTAGACAGACTGAGAAAAGCCCTTCACAGATTCACTGAGATTGATCCTGAAAGTGAAGAGGGACAAGTGATCTTAAAGGATAGATTTCTCAGTTGGCTCCAGATATCCGCTATAAGCTATTAAAATGGGCATATGGACCAAATCAGTCTTTAGATACTCTGTTACAACTGGCTCAGACAGTCTATTATGGAAGGGAATATGAGGAAATGAAAGAAAGGCAGAAAAGGGCAAAGGAACAGGCAGAAGCCCTCGCAATGGCTATGAAAACCGTTCTTAAACAGCCTGAGAAAAATGCCCAGAGGGACCCAGGTGAAAAGGGATGGGCTTGCTATTGCTGTGGAAAGGAGGGGCACCTCAAGCGGGATTGCCCTCAGGCATCTAAGCCGCCCCCGGCTCCATGTCTGGTCCGCAAAGGACCACACTGAAAGAGAGACTGCCCCCAGAGACGTAGGTTTCAGGGGTCAGACTCTCAAGACAATCAGGACTGAAGGTGCCCGGGGGTCCCTACACAAGCTCCCTTCCTAATTACACCTGAGGAACACCGGGTATTAATAACTGTAGGGGGCCAATCTGTCGATTTCCTTTTAGATATGGGAGCAACTTACTCCGTGCTTACTGAAGCCCCTGGCCTACTTTCTTCCCAATCCGCTTCAATAATGGGACTGTCTAGACGAGACAAAAGGTACTACTTCAGTTTTTCTGTAAGTTGTGAGTTACTCTGTACTATTTTCACATGAGTTTCTGATTGTGCCAGAGTCTCCCTCACCCCTTTTGGGGAGGGATATACTGAGCAAGGTCCATGCCTCTGTTTTCATGAATATGGAGCCTTCCCTTTCTCTCCCTTTAATTGAACAAAATGTAAATCCTAGAGTATGGGCTGTTGGAAAATCTGTGGGTCGAGCACAAAATGCTCTTCCTGTAGTTGTCAAGTTCAAAGACCCACACTTATTTCCACATAAGAAGCAGTATCCACTGAAACCTGAGGTTAAGGAAGGGTTAAAACCCATCACTGAGAATTTAAAGGAGCAGTTCAGTTCAGTCGCTCAGTCGTGGACGACTCTTTGCAACCCCATGAATCGCAGCACGCCAGGCCTCCCTGTCCATCACAAACACCCGGAGTTTACTCAAACTTATGTCCATCGAGTCAGTGGTGCCATCCAGCCATCTCATCCTCTGTCGTCCCCTTCCCCTCCTGCCCCCAATCCCTCCCAGCATCAGGGTCTTTTCCAACGAGTCAACTCTTCGCATGAGGTGGCCAAAGTATTGGAGTTACAGCTTCAGCATCAGTCCCTCCAATGAACATCCAGGACTGATCTCCTTCAGGATGGACTGGTTGGATCTCCTTGCAGTCCAAGGGACTCTCAAGAGTCTTCTCCAACACCACAGTTCAAAAGCATCAATTCTTCAGCGCTCAGCTTTCTTCACCGTCGAACTCTCACATCCATATGTGACTACTGGAGAAACCATAGCCTCGACTAGACGGATCTTTGTTGGCAAAGTAATGTCTCTGCTTTTTAATATGCTGTCTAGGTTGGTCATAACTTTCCTTGCAAGGAGTAAGCGTCTTTTAAATTCATGGCTGCAATCACCATCTGCAGTGATTTTGAAAAGAAATGCAAAAAAGCAAAATGGCTGTCTGAGGAGGCCTTACAAATAGCTGTGAAAAGAAGAGAAGTGAAAAGCAAAGGAGAAAAGGAAAGATATTCCAATTTGAATGCAGAGTTGCAAAGAATAGCAAGGAGAGATAAGAAAGACTTCCTCAGCGATCAATGCAAAGAAATAGAGGAAAGTTGTCTTAGATATTATCAAACTAAGTCTGAAGCAAGTCAGACAGGGAAAGGCAAATATATGATATCACTTATATGTGATATGGCTGCAATCACCATCTGCAGTGATTTTGGAGCCCGAAAAAATAAAGTCTGACTGTTTCCACTGTTTCCCCTTCTATTTCCCATGAAGTGATGGGACTGGATGCCATGATCTTAGTTTTCTGAATGTTGAGCTTTAAGCCAACTTTTTCACTCTCCTCTTTCACATTCATCAAGAGGCTTTTTAGTTCCTCTTCACTTTCTGCCATAAGGGTGGTGTCATCTGCATATTCTGAGGTTATTGATATTCTCCTGGCAATCTTGATTCCAGCTTGTGCTTCATCCAGCCCAGCGTTTCTCATGATGTACTCTGCATATAAGTTAAATATGCAGGGTGACAATATACAGCCTTGACATACTCCTTTTCCTATTTGGAACCAGTCTGTTGTTCCATGTCCAGTTCTAACTGTTGCTTCCTGACCTGCATACAGGTTTCTCAAGAGGCAGGTCAGGTGGTCTAGTATTCCCATCTCTTTCAGAATTTTCCACAGTTTATTGTGATCCACACAGTCAAAGACTTTGGCGTAGTCAATAAAGCAGAAATAGATGTTTTTCTGGAGCTCTCTTGCTTTTTTCAATGATCCAGCGGATGTTGGCAATTTGATCTCTGGTTCCCCTGCCTTTTCTAAAACCAGCTTGAACATCTGGAAGTTCTCAGTTCATGTATTGCTGAAGCCTGGCTTGGAGAATTTTGAGCATTACTTTACTAGCATGTGAGAGGAGTGCAATTGTGTGGTAGTTTGAGCATTCTTTGGGATTGCCTTTCTTAGGGATTGGAATGAAAACAGACATTTTCAAGTCCTGTGACCACTGCTGAGTTTTCCAAATTTGCTGTCATATTGAGTGTAGCACTTTCACAGCATCATCTTTCAGGATTTGAAATAGCTCAACTGGAATTCCATCACATTCACTAGCTTTGTTCATAGTGATGCTTTCTAAGGCCCACTTGACTTCACATTCCAGGATGTCTGGCTCTAGCTGAGTGATCACACCATCATGATTATCTGGGTCATGAAGATCTTTTTTTGTACAGTTCTTCTGTGTATTCTTGCCACCGCTTAATATCTTCTGCTTCTGTTAGATCCATACCATTTCTGTCCTTTAACAAACCCATCTTTGCATGAAATGTTCCCTTGGTATCTCTAATATTCTTGAATATTAGAGTCTTTCCCATTCTGTTGTTTTCCTCTATTTCTTCGCATTGATCACTGAAGAAGGCTTTCTTATCTCTCCTTGCTATTCTTTGGAACTCTGCATTCAAATGCGAATATCTTTCCTTTTCTCCTTTGCTTTTTGCTTCTCTTCTTTTCACAGCTATTTTAAAGCCTCCTCAGACAACCATTTTGCCTTTTTGCATTTCTTTTCCATGGGGATGGTCTTGATCCCTGTCTCATGTACAGTGTCACGAACCTCCATCCATAGTTCATCAGGCACTCTGTCTATCAGATCTAGTCCCTTAAATCTATTTCTCACTTCCACTGTATAGTCATAAGTTAAGGAGCAGTGGCTGCACTTTGCTGGAGCAGCCATAAAGAGATACCCCACGTCCAAGGTAAGAGAAACCCAAGTAAGACTGTAGGTGTTGTGAGAGGGCATCAGAAGGCAGACACATTGAAACCATAATCACAGAAAACTAGCCAATCTGATCATAGGGCCATGGCTTGTCTAACTCAATGAAACTAATCCATGCCATGTGGGGCCACCCAAGATGGTCGGGTCATGGTGGAGAGGTCTGACAGAATGTGGTCCACTGGAGAAGGGAATGGCAAACCACTTCACTATTCTTGCCTTGAGAACCCCATGGACAGTATGAAAAGGCAAAATGATAGGATACTGAAAGAAGAGCTCCCCAGGTCGGTAGGTGCCCAATATGCTACTGGAGATCAGTGGAGAAATAACTCCAGAAAGAATGAAGGGATGGAAGCAAAGCAAAAACAATACCCAGTTGTGAATGTGACTGGGGATAGAAGCAAGGTCCGATGCTGTAAAGAGCAATATTGCATAGGAACCTGGAATGTTAGGTCCATGAATCAAGGCAAATTGGAAGTGGTCAAACAGGAGATGGCAAGAGTGAACGTTGACATTCTAGGAATAAGCAAACTAAAATGGACAGGAATGGGTGAATTTTACTCAGATGACCATTATATCTACTACTGTGGGCAGGAATCCCTTAGAAGAAATGGAGTAGCCATCATGGTCAACAAGAGTCCAAAATGCAGTACTTGGGTGCAATCTCAAAAATGACAGAATTGAGAGGGTAACAGGCAGGAAGGCCAGGGGTCTCCAAATGAAGGAAATAAGCTGCAAGTGTCAGACATTTTTATCTCTCTTAAGCACCAGGAGGAAACAAACTAGCAATATTTTTTCCTTCTCTATACAAATTTAAAAGGTGTTTTCTCTTAAAATACTGTGTTGCCATGACACCTGGTTTCACCTGAAGCTAACTATTCTCAAACCTTGAGTTAACCAGTACATTTTTCTTATGGAAATGTTTGTCTTAAGCTATGTTAATGTACTATGCATTTACCCCAGACTCTGTCTTCAAGTTGGTTCTGCCAAATGGCTCAGAACCTACTTGACAAACCAGTGTGTTATACTCAGATATTGTTCCCCTAATATATGTAAACGAAACTATTTGTATGGTAATCTGCCCTTCTACAAGATTCAAGTCAATCGTTTTATGGCCTGGGGTGAATTATCTTGTGCCATTCTGAGTTTTAAGACATTTCTTTCTTTTCATTAACAGACTGCTAGTGACTATATAACATCCAGCCGAAGACTAGCAGGGGGATTCTCTTTCTGCCCCCTTCTGATGCCTATGTCAGAAGTTTTCTCTCTCTCCTTTATACTTTAATAAAACTTTATTACACAAAAGCTCTGAGCGACCCAGCCTCGTCTCTGTCCCCGGATTGAATTCGTCTCCTCTGGAGGCCAAGAATCCCGGCGTCTTATAGTTCAGCAACAATCTTTCAGAATGATCTCTGTTCATTTCCAAGGCAAAGCATTCAATATCACGGTAATCCAAGTCTATGGCCCAACCAGTAATGCTGAAGAAGCTGAAGTTGAACAATTCTATTAAGACCTACAAGACCTTCTAGAACTAACACCCCAAAAAGATGTCCTCTTCATTATAGGAGACTGGAATGCAAAAGTAGGAAGTCAAGAAACACCTGGAGTAACAGGCAAATTTGGCTTTGGAGTACGGAATGAAGCAGGGCAAAAGTTAATAGAGTTTTGCCAAGAGAATGCACTGGTCATAGCAAACACCTTCTTCCAACAACACAAGAGAAGACTCTACACATGGACATCACCAGATAGTCAACACCGAAATCAGATTGATTATATTCTTTGCAGCCAAAGATGGAGAAGCTCTACACCGTCAGCAAAAACAAGACCGGGAGCTGACTGTGGCTCAGATCATGAACTCCTTATTGCCAAATTCAGACTTAAATTGAAGAAAGTAGGGAAAACCACTAGACCATTCAGGTATGGCCTAAATCAAATCCCTTTAAAGGAGCAGGGACTATTAATTCCCTGTAACAGTCCATGCAACACTCCTATTTTGGGTATAAAGAAATCAAATGGTACATGGAGACTAGGTCAAGATTTACAAATAATAAATGAGGTTGTAGTTCCTTTACACCCCATGGTGCCTAGTCCTTATACTCTATTGTCTGAAATTCCTAAATGAGCCAAATATTTCTCAGTTATTTATTTGAAAGATGCCTTCTATTCAGTGCCTTTGGCGAAGGAAAGTCAATTTCTATTTTTCTTTGAGGACCCTACGCAGCCAGCCTCTCAGTTAACCTGGACAGTTTTGCCCCAGGGATTTCGTGACAGTCCTCACTTATTTGGACAAAGTTTGTCACGGGATCTACAAAGCTTTAATAACTGTAAAGCAGTGATGTTACAATATATAGATGATATTTTGCTCTGTGCTGAGACAGAGGAAGCTTGTTCACGAGCCTCAGAAGACTTCTTAAACTTTCTGTCAGGCTGCAGTTACAAGGCATCAAGAGAAAAGGCTCAGCTTTGTCAACAATCTGTTAGATATCTGGGCCTAATCATATCAGAAGGGACTAGAGCCATAGGCCCTGAGAGAATTAAACCGTACTAGTTTATTGACTACACCAAAGCCTTTGACTGTGTGGATCACAATAAACTGTGGAAAATTCTGAAAGAGATGGGAATACTAGACCACCTGACCTGCCTCTTGAGAAACCTGTATGCAGGTCAGGAAGCAACAGTTAGAACTGGACATGGAACAACAGACTGGTTCCAAATAGGAAAAGGAGTACGTCAAGGCTGTATATTGTCACCCTGCTTATTTAACTTATATGCAGAGTACATCATGAGAAACGCTGGGCTGGAAGAAGCACAAGCTAGAATCAAGATTGCCGGGAGAAATATCAATAACCTCAGATATGCAGATGACACCACCCTTATGGCAGAAAGTGAAGAGGAACTAAAAAGCCTCTTGATGAATGTGAAAGAGGAGAGTGAAAAAGTTGGCTTAAAGCTCAACATTCAGAGAACTAAGATCATGGCATCTGGTCCCATCACTTCATGGGAAATCGATGGAGGGACAGTGGAAACAGTGTCAGACTTTATTTTTTCGGGCTCCAAAATCACTGCAGATGGTGACTGCAGCCATGAATTTAAAAGACACGTACTCCTTGGAAGGAAAGTTATGACCAACCTAGATAGCATATTAAAAAGCAGAGACATTACTTTGCCAACAAAGGTCCATCTAGTCAAGGCTATGGTTTTTCCAGTGGTCATGTATCGATGTGAGAGTCAGACTGTGAAGAAAGCTGAGCACCGAAAAATTGATGCTTGTGAACTGTGGTGTTGGAGAAGACTCTTGAGAGTCCCTTGGACTGCAAGGAGATCCAAACATTCCATCCTGAAGGAGATAAGTCCTGGGTGTTCATTGGAAGGACTGATTTTGAAGCTGAAACTCCAATACTTTGGCTACCTCATGCGAAGAGTTGACTCATTGGAAAAGACCCTGATGCTGGGAGGGATTGGGGGCAGGAGGGGAAGGGGACGACAGAGGATGAGATGGCTGGATGGCATCAGCGACTCAATGGGCATGAGTTTGAGTAAACTCCAGGAGTTTGTGATGGACAGGGAGGCCTGGCGTGCTGTGATTCATTGGGTTGCAAAGAGTCAGACACGACTGAGTGACTGTACTGAACTGAACTGAATTGAAATCATCCCTTACCTATGACTTTAAGACAATTGAGAGGATTTTTGGGAATCACAGGCTACTGTCACATTTGGATTCTGGGTTATGGGGAACTTGCCCGGCCTTTATATAAACTTATATCTGAAACTCTGCAGGCCCAAACTGACAAACTGGTTTGGTCTCCAGATACTTAAAAGGCTTTTAAGGTTCTTCAAACTGCTCTCCTGCAAGCTCCCGCTCTGAACTTGCCCACAGGATCAGAATTTAATTTGTTTGTCACTGAAAGAAAAGGTGTGGCCTTGGGAGTTTTGACACAACCCCGAGGGCCTCACCAGCAACCTATCGCTTATCTAAGCAGAGAATTTGATGTAATTTCACATGGGTGGCCCCACTGCCTAAGAGTAATTGGGGCAGCAGCTTGATTAGCACCTGAAGCTTTAAAAATAATTAATGGACGAGACCTTACTGTACTGACTTCCCATGAGTGGAATCTTAAATTCTAAGGTTAATATTTGGATGACAAACAGTAGGCTTCTTAAATATTAGTCATTGTTGTTAGAAGGACCAGGAACTAAGCTTAAAGTTTGTGGAAATTTAAATCCTGCCACTTTCCTTTCTGGGAAGGAAAATGAAACACTTGATCACGATTGTTCCCAATTCCTAACTTTAAACTATGCAGCTCGGGAAGATCTAATGGATACCCCATTAGACAATCCTGACATGGAAATATTTACCGATGGCAGTTCTTTTGTTCGGGATGCAAAGCATAAAGCAGGTTACACCGTGGTGACTGCTGAACAGGTTTTAGAAGCAAAATCTCTCCCCCAGGGAACCAGTGCTTACTTAGTGGGGCTTGTGGCTCTGACCCGAGCTCCAGAGTTAAGCAAAGGGCAGCGGGTAAATATCTACACTGATTCTAAGTATGCTTATTTGACTTTACATGCTCATGCTGCAATATGGAAAGACAGTTTAAAACAGCAACAGGAGAACCTATTAAACATTTCAGAGAGATTGAGAGACTTTTAACTGCTATATATTGTCCTAAAAAAGTAGCTGTT
Organism: Cervus canadensis; assembly: GCF_019320065.1. Classification (NCBI taxonomy): domain Eukaryota; kingdom Metazoa; phylum Chordata; class Mammalia; order Artiodactyla; family Cervidae; genus Cervus; species Cervus canadensis. The sequence goes on along the minus strand of NC_057386.1, from coordinate 51,180,747 downwards.
ACGCATTGCAAAGGACACAATAGGGATGGGAGTAAAGTAGCTGAAGGTAATCAGCTGGCTGGCTGTCAAGCCAGAAAAGCAGCACTTTATGAAATCCCCTCCCTACAGACGCCTTTGATCTGGACAGGTCCTGTGGAAGAGGAAAAACCACAACATACTGAGGAAGAATTAGAAAGAAAGAGAAAAGAGGAGCAAAGATTACTGATAAAGGATGGTTACAGTCTGAGGATGGAAGATTAATAATTCCTATAAGTGCTCAATAGAAAATTCTTAAGGGTTTACACCAGAATTTTCATTTGGGTGGAAAGAATACTTACCAGATGGCTTCTCTCTTTGTTTGAAGGTAAAAATGTAATGAAAACTTTGAAGAACATTATCAAAAGGTGTGAGGTTTGTCAGAAAAATAACCCAAAGGCTGAAAAGCTAGCAAAATCTGGATTACAACGAAGTAGAAAGTATCCTGGAGAGGACTGGGAAATTGATTTTACTCATATGCCAAAAGCTAATGGGTATTCTTGCTTAAAAGTTTGGGTGGATACTTTTACTGGATGGATTGAGGCTTTTCCATGTCGTAGTGAACAAGCTAAGGAGGTTATAAAGATTTTAATCCATGAAATTATCCCCAGGTTTGGACTGCCATGGAGCCTTCAGAGTGATAATGGCTCCACCTTTAAAGCTGCTGTAACTCAGGGGGTGTCTAAAGCTCTAGGAATAGAATATCACTTACACTGTTCCTGGAGACCCCAATCCTCAGGAAAGGTTGAAAAAGCTAATGACATTATCAAAAGACATCTGCGCAAATTAACTCAAGAGACACAGGACAATTGGATTAAAGTCCTACCCATAGCTTTAATGAGGGCTCAAACTGCCCCCAAAAAGGAGGGACTGTCCCCCTTTGAATGTATTTATGGAAGGCCTTTCTTACTCACAGACATTGTTATAGACCCTGAAGCCTTGGAATTAACTAGTTATGTAACTCAGCTCTCAGCTTTTCAACAGGCATTAACAGAACTCCGGGAGACTACTTCTGACCCAGCCTCCGAGTCAAGCAAGCCTCTATTTGAGCCAGGAACCAAGGTCCTCATAAAAACATTGGGGTCTGGGGGCCCATCACTCGAGCCTCTCTGGGAAGGCCCTTACCAGGTTATTCTTTCTTCTCCCACAGCTGTCAAAGTGCCAGGAATTGATTCGTGGATACATCACACTTGCGTTAAGAGGTGGCACCCTGACCAGAACTAAGTGACTTTATTTTATGTCTTTACCTCCTATGCTCTGACTTTGTACTTTTCAGATGGACCTGATAATCTATGTGAGCCTACTTCTGCTGACTCCAAAAACCCTGAGTCTGCCGTTTGATCCTCAAGACAATGCCTTCCTGTCCTGGACTCACTCCTATGCTGCATTTAATAATCAGTCTAACTGCTGGGTCTGTGGAGCACTCCCCTCTTCATCAGTGGAAGTCTTCCTGTGGTGGACATCTCCACTTCAAGGAAAAGACATTCTCCAAGTCTGCAAATACCTTCAACAACAATCATATGTGATGACTCTTCTTCATCTGATGACATCTAACAACCTTAAGATGGACTGATGTAACTACAGACATAATGTGACTTTTCACTTTGATTTAAACTTGGTTTAAGACTATTTTGCCTTACATCTGTAACTGTATAATGTATAATGGGATTTTCTAACCATCTAAAGGCTTTTAATTTACAATGGTTGTCTAAGCTCCTACGAGTGCCACAGCTTCCTCCAACTATTACGTGGGGCCCCTGGATCAGAGGCCCTCAATATGAGGGTTAGGAGAATATGTTGCCTCAACAACTTAGGGACCACACCTCTAAACAGCAGGAAGTAGTTATGGAATGAAAATGACACCCCTTTCCCTTGGCAAAATAATTCTCCTAAAAGAAAAGGGGGGAATGAGAGAGTCATTTCCTAGGCAGGTTGATAAGAAGTCTAGGGGTCCCCAAGGAGAGAGGGGTCTGGAATTCTCAAGGAGGAAGAAAGGACAAACTTTGTTTGTCCCTCTTCATTCCTTAGGATTATATTACAATAATGTATCTTGCTTGAGGACAGTCTCTGGAAAAAACCTTCTGGCTAATCCTGTTATCTTAAGGTGTAAATTATGGGAGTAGGTCCAGTGAGGTCTTTACAACCTCCAGACATTCTTTTGATTCACTGTAGTAACTAATTAGAGAGTATATAATTCCATTGCTAACACTAGCAAGGGGGTACTCTTTCTGCCCCCTTCTGATGCCTATGTCAGAAGCTTTCTCTATCTCCTTTATACTTTAATAAAACTTTATTACACAAAAGCTCTGAGCAATCAAGCCTCGTCTCTGGGCCCAGATTGAATTCTTCTCCTCTGGAGGCCAAGAATCCCAGCATCTTTGCATGTTCAACAACAACCTTTCACTGGGATAGATTGAAGGTGGGAGGAGAAGGGGATGACAGAGAATGAGATGGCTGGATGACATCACTGACTCAATGGACATGAGTTTGAGTAAACCCTGGGAGTTGGTGATGGACAGGGAGGCCTGGCATGCTGCAGTCCATGGGGTCTTAGAGTCAGACACAACTGAGTGACTGAACTGAACTGAACTGAATGAAAGAAATAAAGGTGACACAAACAGATGGGAAAATATTCCATGTTCCTGGTTAGGAAGAATCAGTATTGGGAAAATCACTATACTACAAAATGCAACCTACAGATTCAATGTGATCCTTATCAAATTACCAATGGCATTTTTCACAGAACTAGAACAAAAACTTTCACAATTCATATGGAAACACAAAAGACCCTGAATAACCAAAGCTGTCTTGAGAAAGAAGAATGAAACTGGAGGGATCAATCTTCCTGACTTCAGGTTATACTACAAAGCTACAGTCATCAAGACAGTATGGTACTGGCACAAAAACAGAAATATAGACCAATGGAACAAGATAGAAAGCCCAGAAATAAACCCATGCACCTATGGGTACCTTATTTTTGACAAAGAAGGCAAGAATATACAATGGGGCAAAGACAGCCTCTTCAATAAATGATGCTGGGAAATTGGACAGCTACATGTAAAAGAATGAAATTAGAGCACTTCCTAATACCATATACAAAGATAAACTCAAAATGGATTAAAGACCTAAATGTAAGACCAAAACTATGAAACTCTTAGAGAGTTTAGGCAGAATACTCAATGACATAAATCAAAGCAAAATCCTCTATTACCCACCTCCTAGAGTAACAGAAATAAAAACAAAAGTAAACAAGTGGAACCTGATTAAACTTAAAAGCTTTTGCACAGCAAAGGAAACTATAAGCAAGGTGAAAAAACAACCTTCAGAATGGAGAAAATAATAGCAAATGAAACAACTGACAAAGGATTAGTTTCCAAAATATACAAGCAGCTCATACAACTCAATGCCAGAAAAACAAACAACCCAATCAAAAAGTGGGGAAAAGATCTAAACAGATATTTCTCCATAAAAGACATACAGATGGCTAATAAACACATTAAAAGATGCTCAACATCATTCAGTATTAGAGAAATGCAAATCAAATGCAAATCAAAATGCAAATGAGATATCACCTCACACCCGTCCAAATGGCCATCATCAAAAAGTCTACAAAAAATAAATTCTGGAGAGGGTGTGGGAAAAAGGGATCATTCTTGCACTGTTGGTGGGAATGTAAATTGATATAGCCACTATGGAAGATGGTGTGGAGATTCCTTAAAAAACTAGGAATAAAACCACCATATGACCCAGCAATCCCACTCCTAGGCATATACCCCAAGGGAACCAAAATTGAAAAAGACACATGTATCCCATTGTTCATTGCAGCGCTATTTACAATAGCTAGAACATGGAAGCAGTCTAGATGTCCATCGACAGATGAATGGATATAGAAGTTGTGATACATATTCACAATAGAAAATTTCTCAGCCTTATAAAGGAATGCATATGTGTCAGTTCTAATGAGGTGGATGAACTTAGAACCTATTATACAGAGTGAAGTGAGTCAGAAAGAGAAAGATAAATATCGTATTCTAACACATATATACAGAATCCAGAAAAATGGTACAGAAGAATTTATTTACAAGACAGCAATGGAGAAACAGACGTAAAGAATAGACTTATGAACATGGGGAGAGGGGAGGAGAGGGAGAGATGCATGGAAAGAATAAGATGGAAACTTATATTACCATATGTAAAATATATAGCCAATGGGAATTTGCTGTATGACTCAGGAAAATCAAACAGGGGCTCTGTATCAACCTAGAGGGGTGGGATGGGGAGGGAGATGGGAGGGAGGTTCAAAAGGGAGGAAATATATGTGTGCCTATGGCTGATTCATGTTGAGGCTTGACAGAAAACAGAATTCTGTAAAGAAATTATCTTTCAATAAAAAATAAATTAATAAAAAAGTAAAATCAAAATAACTGATTATAGAATCAATTACACCTACAAAATACCTTCACAGCAACACCTGGATTCATGTTTGCATAACTGAGAACTATAGACTAGTCAAGTTAAAAAATAAAACTTACCTTCACAAGGGGAGAATTATTAATCATCAGTGACACTGAGATCCCTTAATGAAGATGTGAATGAAGTTCTTTTCATGTATATCCTGCATCCATTTAACAGTTTGAAGTTAAGTCTGAAAAAAATTTTCTTTCATATGTAGTATATAGGGAAATAATTTTCTCAGCTCAGTGTCCTTGACTGGGTCTTTAGCATAATTACTCCATTTGGGTCATTCAGGGCTTTTGGAGTCAATTATTGACTAGGGGATGCAGTGAACAGATGAGGCCTGGGGGACATTTTGCAGAGTCACTTGTGCCCTGACAGGGGAAATATATAAACTGGAACATATCAATTTTCTCTTACTGAAAGGTAAATCAGAATCAAAATCACCCATATGATAATCAAAGAGATAGACAAGTTCTGTCCCCTTCCCCAGAATCAATCCAAGGTGCTTTTTCCAGGTGACTCAGTTTTAAGATAGACTGATCCTCTAAACAAAAGAAGGGATCCCCCCCCCCAACTCCCATAGCTAACATACTCTCAACAATGGAAAGCAGAAAGCATTTCCTCTAAGATCAAGAACAAGACAAGGATGTCCACTCTAATCACTTTTATTCAGCATAATTTTCAAAGTCCTAGCCAGAGCAATCAGACAAGAAAAAGAAATAAAAGGATTCAAAATTGGAAAGGAATAAGTGAAAGTGTTGCTCTTTGCAGATGACATGATATTATACACAGAAAATCCTAAAAACACCACCAGAAAACTTCCAGAACTCATCACTGAATTTGGTAAAATTGTAAAATACAAAATTAACGTACAGAAATGTCCTGCACTTCTATACACTAATAGCAAACTACCAGAAAGAGAAATTAAGTAAATAATCCAATTTACTATTACATAAAAAAAAAAAAAGCACCCTAGGAATAGACCTACTAAGAAGACCTATACTTGGCAAACTGTAAGACACTGATGAAAGAAAGAGATGACAGAAACAGATGGATAGATATTCTGTGTTCTTGGGCTGGAAGAATCAATATTGTTAAAATGACTGTAATACCCAAGGCAATCTACAGACTCATGCAATCCCTATCTAAATACCAATAGCATTTCTCATAGAACTAGAACGAATAATTTAAAAATTCGTATGGAAACACAAAAGACCCCGAAGAACCAAAATAATCTTAAGGAAGAAGAACAAAGCTGGAGGAGTCAAACTTATTGACTTCAGACTATACTACAAAGCTACAGTAATCAAAATAGCATGACACTGGCATGAAAACAGACACATAGATCAATGCAACAGAATTGAGAGCCCAGAAATAAACTCATGCACTTATGATCAATTAATCTACAACAAAAGAGGCAAAAATATACAATGGAGAAAAGTCAGTCTCTTCAATAAGTGGTGCTGAAAAAACTGGGCATCTATATGTAGAAGTGAAATGAAAATTGCTCAGTCGTGTCTGACTCTTTGTGACTCCATGGACTATGCAGTCCATGGAAATCTCCAGGCCAGAATACTGGAGTGGGTAACCTTTCCCTTCTCCAGGGTATCTTACATGTAAAAGAATGAAATTAGAACATCTTCTAACATCACATTAAAAAATAAGCTCAAAACGGGTTATATACCTAAACAGACTACTGCGTATTACAAAACTCGTAGAGAAAAACATAGCCAGAACACTGACATAAATTGCCACAATATTGTTTTGGATCTGTCTCCTAAAATAAAGGAAACAAAGGCAAAAACAATCAAATGGGAGCTAATTAAACTCAGCATTTGCACAGCAAAGGAAACCATCCACAAAGTGAAAGGCCACCCTAGAGAATGAGAAGAAATGTTTGCAAATGATAGGACTGATAAGGGATTAATATCCAACATATATAAATGGCTCATGCAACTCAACATCCAAAAAAGAAAAATCCCAATTTAAAAATGAGCAGAAGAACTGAATAGACATTTTTCTTTTCTTTTTTTAAAAAAATATTTATTTGGCTTCTCTGGGCCTTAGCTGCAGTATGCAGAATCTTCAATTTTCATTGCAGCAAGTGAGATCATTTTAGCTGTAACATTCAGGCTCTTTTAGTTGCAGCATGTGAACTCTTAGTTGTGGCATGTGGATCCTTGCCCACATGAGATCAAATCCTTGCCCCCTGTACTGGGAGCAGGGAGTCTTAGCCAGTGGACCACCAAGGAAGTCCCTGAATAGATATTTTTCAGGAAAAATACATATAGCTAACAGATAGAAGAAAAGATAGTCAATATTGCTAATTATCAGGCAAATGCAAATGAAAATCATAATGAGACATCACCTCATACTTGTCAGAATTGCTATCATCAAAAAGAACACAAATGACAAATGTTGGTGAGGATGTGGGGAAAAGGGAACCCGTATATACTATTGGTGGGAATGTAGACTGGTGCAGCCACTGTGAAAAACAGTATAGAAGTTTCTGAAAAAAACTGAAAATAGAACTACTACATGAACCAACAATTCCACTTCTGGATATATTTTCAAAAACACCCCAAAACACTAATTTGAAAGACACATGTACAATGTACATAGCAATGTTATTTATATAATTGCCAAGAAATGAATACAACTGAAGTGTCTAAGGTGAATGCATAAAGAAGATGTAGTGTGTATATATATATATACACATATATATAGTGGAATACTCAGTTCAATTCAGTTCAGTTCAGTCACTCAGTCGTGTCCGACTCTTTGTGACCCCATGAATCGCAGCACTCCAGGCCTCCCTGTCCATCACCAACTCCCAGAGTTTACTCAAACTCATGTCCATAGAGTCGGTGATGCCATCCAGCCATCTCATCCTCTGTCGTCCCCTTCTCCTCCTGCCCTCAATCCCTCCCAGCATCAGGGTCTTTTCCAATGAGTCAACTCTTCGCATGAGGTGGTCAAAGTACTGGAGTTTCAGCTTCAGCATCAGTCCTTTAGTTCATTTTAAAATCCAACCATTTAATAAAACAGACTGAGGAATTCCATGGTGGAATTCCCTGGTTAGGACTCAGCACTTTTACTGCAAGGGCCCAAGTTTGATCCATGGTTGGGGAATGAAGATCCCACAAATTGCACACTGTAGCTAAAAAAATAATAATTAAAAATAAATAATAATTAAAAAATAAAAAACAAGATAGCCTGAGTTCATGCTAGGGAAGTGAATATGTCTTGTCAATCTCCTTGACTGTCAGATGTCACTGTTGATAAAGTGACTAATTAATTGCCTGAATTAATTCTTATGATTCTGATTTAATTCTCAGTAAGATAGTCTTTGTATATTCTAGTATATATATTTGTCCTCTCAAGGCACATAAATGAGTATAAAATGTTTACCGAACCACATCTAAAATTCAAAGTTGATTCTTCAGATCAGGATTGTGGATAATTTATCTGTTTTAGAAAATGGTTCTAATATGGCTTGTAGTTTTGAAGTGTTGGACTATTTTTAAAGTTCATAAATGTAAAAAGTTAATAAGCTGAAACCTCAGTTAAGTAAAGTTGGGAGACCAGAGCAGGGAGCTCTCACACCGTGTGACAATAGCAGAGCCCAACAGGAAAAAGAAAGACACCTCTTTTTTCCTGACAAGGACTCAGCCAGTGAAAAGCCATGAACTCTTTGTTTATTCCTGCCTTCTCCCCCTCCTTTCCCTCTCCATAAAAACAGTCTTCTTCTCTTGCCTTGAAGGACTTGCACATGGGTGCTCTTCCATTCACCATGGGTGCAGAGCTTGAATTGCAGTTCTCTGCTGATCCTGAATAAACCCATCTTTGCTGGAGAAATATTTGCTATTTGTTTTAGGTCAACATTTGTTAACATAACTGAAAGTTATCCTTTTTTAAGAGTAGGAGAGCAATAAAAGGCAAGTTGGGTATACCTCAATATTTAATGCTGAGAATTCAAAAAGAAGACATACATTCTCCTCTCAACAAACTTGCAGGCTCATGGGAAAAACAGACCCAGAAATGTAGAAATGTACTTCACAGGGGAGATAGCTTAACTAGAGGAACACGAAAGGTTAAAAGACTGAGTAACCATGACTGGGAGAGAGGGGATGGCTTCCCAGAGGATACAACGTTCAGACAGAAGTGTGTTAGGCAGACAAAGGAGGGGAAGTGTGTTTCTGGCAGAATAGGGATCTAGAGATGAAATGGTACAGCATACACTTTATGAACCCTGAAAGCCTTGACAAGGCTGGAGCACAGCGGGAAGTGGTGGGACATTAGAGTGGAGAGGAGGCACGAATCACTCTGAATAATGTTAAGATATCAGGTGCCAAAAAAAAAAAAGATATCAGGTGCCTACATTTATGTTTTACCTTGAGGGAGGTTAGAAGCCAGCGAAGGAGGTTTGCAAAAGAGTACAGATGAGGGCCTCTGTGGCAGCAGGGAGGAGGAAAGAGGGGAGAGCTGAGGATGGACAGAGTGGTATACAGCTTCTCTGTTTATTCATATTCCCATCCTGTTTCAGCAAAGACTTAATGGAGGCAGTTAAAGGGTATAATTTTCCTGTGTTCAGGACTCAGCTTGTACCAGCTTCAAAATCATTAATGATGTGAGGAGGGTGAAGAGCTAGAGGAGAAAGGGAAAAGGAGGTGGGACCCAAGAAAGAAGGAGGAGGATTACAATGTAATTAAGAAAAATCAGGGATGAAAGCTAGTGAACACCTGTTAGTCAAGTAGTCAGAGTGATGGCATGTTAGTGACAGAACAAAAACATTCACACCTCATAGGCTGTAATAGGAACAGAGAGTGACTGGTGGGTAGTTTCTGGTAAAGTTACAGAGATATATTACCTGAGTCTAATCATCATGAAACATCAGACAAATCCAAACTGAAGGATATCCTACAAAATAAGTGGCCAATAATTTTTTAAAGTTCTCAAGATAATCAAAATCAAGGAGATCTTCCAGATCAAAAAAGTCTGAAGAGACATGACAACTAAATGCAACACTTGTTTTTGAAGCAGATTTTCTTTCTATGAGACTTTATTGGGATATTTGGCAAAACTTGAGTAGAGGCTAAAATTATAACAATGTACTGATAACATATCAATTTTAATGACTGTATGGCAGTAACAGAGGGAAATGATTCTGTAGAAAATGCAGACAAATATTAAGGAATGGTGGGCATCAGGTTGGCAACTTAAGCAGTGTCCTCAAATGGTCAGGAAAATAGTCCTTTATACTATACTTGCAACTTTACTGTAAGTCTGACATTTTTCAAAAAGCTTAAAATGTTTTTAAAGTGGACGTTTTTAAGTTAAAAGAACTATGTAGCAAAATATTTTTCTGTCCTCTGAATAAGAAAAAAAATGTTTAAAAATCTGGTCTCAATAAGAACTAATACTAAAATAAAAGATTGATATGCCTGACTACATGAAAACTAACAACAAAAATAGAGAAGACAAATCACAAACTGGGAGAAGTTATAGTAATAAATCTTGCCAATGCAGGAGACACATAAGAGACCTAGGTTCGATCACTGTGTTGGAAGATCCCACTTGAGGGCACAATAACCCACTCCAGTATTCTTGCCTGGAGATTCCCAGGGACAGAGGAGCCTTGTGGGCTACAGTCCATAGGGTAGCAGAGTCGGACATGACTGAAGCGACTTAGCAGGCACACACACATTATAATAAATATAACTGAAAATAGATCATCAACAAATTGTATAAGAATTCCTACATGAACTAGAAAAAGTTAATAGAAAAACTGAACAAAATGCATTCATGGGAAACCTGAATACAATAAAAAATATGGAAAGAAATGTTAGAGAAACTCAAATTAAGACTATTGTGAAATACCATTTCTACCCACTTAATGGGCAAAAATGAAGAAGTTCAACAATATTCACTGTTAGGAGAACATGAATTAATGGGACCACTTCAGCACTGCTGATGAAGATGAATGAGATACAACTTTGGAAAACCATTTGGCACTTCTTTTGTAAAGGTAAATGTTTGAAGATGTCATGACTCAGCAATTCCACTTCAAGGTAAAGGCCCATAGCTCCTCAACAAGACAGCTAGAGACAAGTAAAAGAATATGCAAAACAGTACTGTTGGCTAGAATGAAAACTGGGCACAATCCCCCAAAGCTAATTTTCATAATGGGATATTATACAGCAGTACAAATGAAAAAACTAATCCAAAAAGAATAATATGCAGCATTTACAAGACACGTACACCCATGGCTGATTCATGTCAGTGTATGGCAAAACTCACTACAATATTGTAAAGTAATTAACCCCCAATTAAAATAAATGAATTTTAAAAAGGCATATTGTTGAGTGAAAAAAACAGAATATTATATGCAGTTTGATATGTTTATAAAACTCAAAGAAGCAAAACATTACAACAAACTGTGTAAAAATGTGGTAAAGCTATTTTTATAAGCAATGGAATGATAAACATAAAATTCAGAAACATAGTTTCATCTGTGGAAAAGTGATGTGATGAGAGAATCTATGGGTAGGTAGGTATAAGCTTTTGGTACCCTATGGTTCTTGAACTGAGCAGCAGGTATATGAATGTTCACATAACAGTGTTTTACAGTTTACATGCATTTTACACATAATCTTTTGCTTGTAATAACTATACTATATTAAAAGGTAAAGAGAAAAAATTACATATTCATGATAATTTCAAACTTGAAAATTGAATCAAATAAAATACATGGTTTACTCAATGTTTTCTCACTATTTTTTGGATTTGATTCTTATAATAAATCTGGGAAGTGTGGGGTCAGATACTAATTTCAGTAACTTTGTTGAAGAAGAAGTTATGAGTTCAAGAGAGGCCAAGTGTCTCATTCAAGCTTATCTATTTGGTAAGTGATGGGTTAGGGTCTCCAAGGCTTAAGACTCTAAATATTGTACAGTTTCCAATAATCCAGACTCACACCTAAATGGGGTACAGAAAAAATAGGTCACATACAGAAAACAGAACTGCTCTTCTGGGGAAATGCTGTCATCCTAAGAGGAAACTGTCCACCAAGAAGGCAGAAAGGAGGATGTGGCTTTCCAGAATGTTTCCATGGCAATGCATCTTATTGTTGTAGGAGTGTTCAAACAATCCACCACATAAAAAAAAGATATTTTCCTTTTTCCTAAAAATCTGAATAAGTTGCTTATTTTTGATACTCATTCACTTCTACAATTACCCTCACAGCACATCCACAAGCTATGAAGAGGACAGATGTGACAGCTCTTTCTCCACTTTAAAAATAGAAAACAAAGTCAAAGAGAAGTGACCCACTATCACTCCCTTTTACAAAGCAGCCGGTGTCTCCCTAATCTCTTCACTGCTGCCTGCATTTCCTGGTTCCTCAGGGTGTAGATCATGGGGTTGAGCATGGGAGTCATGACCGTGTGGCTGATGGATACAGCCTTGTCCATGGAGAAAGAGGTGAAGGGCCGGGCATAGAGGTAAATGCTTGGAATGAAGACCATAGACACCACGATGATGTGGGTGGTGCAGGTGGAAGCTGCCTTCCTCCTCACCTGCCCTGAGTGGGACCTCAGCATCACCAGGATGACTGAGTAGGAGACCAGGAGGAGGAGGAACCAGATGACATCTAGCATCCCACTGTTGCAGATCATGAGGAACTCCAAGACAGAAGTGTCAGTGCAGGCGAGTCTCAGAACTTGTGGAACATCACAGTAGAAATTATCTAGGACATTGGGGCCACAAAAAGGCAGTGGGAGCATCAGGACCAGTTGGGAAATGGAATGAACAAAACCTACCATCCAGGCTGTCACGACCAGCCCCACACAGAGCTCAGTGTTCATGATAGTGACATAGTGGAGGGGCCGGGATATAGCAACAAGGCGGTCATAGGCCATTACTGAGAGGAAGAAGACCATGGCACCTCCCAGAAAGTGGAAGAAGAAGACCTGAGTCATGCAGCCCTGGTAGGAGATGGTCTTCTTCTCAGCATGCAAGTCCACCAGCATCTTTGGGGCAGTGACTGAGGAGAAACAGAGGTCTAAGATAGCCAGGTTTCTGAGCAGAAAATACATGGGTGTGTGGAGCCTGGAATCAGAGGTCACTGTCACCACGATGAGGAGGTTTCCCATGACAGTGGTGGTGTAGACAAATAGGAACACCAGAAACAAGACGAGCTGGAGTTCCTGAGTCTGTGAGAGCCCCAGGAAGACAAATTCTGACACACATGTGTGGTTCCCTGAATCCATGCTCTCTGCTCCATACACCTAAAGAAAACACATCACAGACAGAGATGCATGAAGTTACTACATGCTGTTCTAGTGCTCAGTGGCTCAAAGCAATTGTCCAAGTCCAAATGATGGACACCCTCATCTGTAGATCATTATACCATGTTCTGATATAAGTGGCCTTGTCTTTGGAGATTTCACTAGTTGATGCTGGAATACACGTTCATGAGACATCTTAAAGCCATCCAGAGACACCCTATCTGCTTTTCAAAGATTCAGTGTAATATAGAGGTGGGAAAACAGAGTCCAACAGAACCAGAGTCAAATTTCAGAACTTTATGTTCCATCAGATTTTACCTTGAGTAAGTTATTTACCTGAGTCTGTTTCCACATCTCTAAGAAGTTTTCCTTTCTAGAAATTTTCCATGGAATTAAATAACACATAAGGTTTCTAGAACAGTGCCTGGAATAACACATGCTCATCACTCTCCTCTGTGTAGTGTCCTAATCTAAATAAACCCATGTTCCAGTCTCTGACACATCTTTTGTACCAGTCATTTATCAAGCAACAGTTAACACATTATAATATGAATGGACTTTTCACAAGTCTATATTTTCCCTCTATAATTCAACTCTAAGCTCCCAGAGGTATAAATATGTATCTTATAATTTATTTGTGCCCTACCATGCACACTTTGCTGATAGTCAATATTCAAAAAGTATGTGGTGTTGATTCTGGGTGAGTGAAAAGCTATAGGGAGTGCCTCCTCTGACTGATGTAGGTGGTCCCTTACTGGGAGCAGTAACAGGACATGTATGATATGTGTCCTGAGACAAGAAAAGGGGGAGAGGGGTTCTCTGGATTAAGAAATGGGTGATGGATCTTGTACAAGGGAGACTGGAATACTCAAAGAAACAATTTTAGAAGATATTACTGATTACAAGGGAGAAGACAAAGGAAGATATTAACACAAGAGAAACAGAATAGACAAAGGAATAAAGAAGTTGGATTAAAAGGAAGGGAGAAGAAGGAAGTGGAATGGAAAGGAGGAGAGACAGGGGTGGGCATGGGAACAAAATGAAGAAGGACATGGAGAATGAGAGATAGGGGTGATAGGTGAGGGTTAAGGGGCTTCCTCACCCCCCCGTCTTGCTTCACTCCCCTCCCTCACCTGCCTCCTACAATCTATTGTCCATCAGAGGTCATTTTAGTCTCATCCTTCTCCTTCCATCTGCAGCCACTCCAGTCCATCTTCTATGTCACTGTCACAGAGAGCTTTCTAAACTCATATCTCATCGTCTTCCTCCCTCATTCAGTTCAACTCAGTTCAGTCACTCAGTCGTGTCCGACTCTGTGACCCCATGAACCACAGCACACCAGGCCTCCCTGTCCATCACCAACTCCTGGAGTCCACCCAAACCCATGTCCACTGAGTCAGTGATGCCATCCAACCATCTTATCCTCTGTCGTCCTCTTCTCCTCCTGCCCTCAATCTTTTGCAGCATCAGGGTCTTTTCAAATGAGTCAGCTCTTCACATCAGGTGGCCAAAGTATTGGAGTTTCAGCTTCAACATCAATCCTTCCAATGAACACCCAGGACTTATTTCCTTTAGGAAGGACTGGTTGGATCTCCTTGCAGTCCAAAGGGACTCTCAAGAGTCTTCTCCAACACCACAGTTCAAAAGCACCAATTCTTCAGTGCTCAGCTTTCTTCACTAAATGGCAACCCACTCCATTGTTCTTGCCTGGAGAATCCCAGGGATGGGGGAGCCTGGTGGGCTGCCGTCTATGGGGTCGCACAGAGTCGGACACGACTGAAGTGACTTAGAAGCAGCAGCAGCTTTCTTCACAGTCCAACTCTCACATCTATACATGACCACTGGAAAAACCATAGCCTTGACTAGACGGACCTTTGTTGGCAAAGTAATGTCTCTGCTTTTTAATATGCTGTCTAAGTTGGTCATAACTTTCCTTCCAAGGAGTAAGCGTCTTTTAATTCCGTGGCTGCAATCACCAGTCACAGTGATTTTGGACCCCAGAAAAATAAAGTCAGCCACTGTTTCCCCATCCATTTGCCATGAAGTGATGGGATCTAATGCCATGATCTTAGTTTTCTGAATGTTGAGCTTTAAGCCAACTTTTTCAATAATCTTTTAATGAGTATCGAGGGCCCACAGATTAAAACTCAAACTCTTAAAAGTGATCTAATGGGTTAATTCAGGGTTGACATGCATGCTTACATACATGTAACTCCCTCTCAGTATGTCACATCAAGCTTTAAAATGTAGGCTCTGTCTACCTTTCTCATCAGTATCCCTGTTACCCAAGACTGATTGTTGTTCAAGGAATCCATAATCTCTCACATATGCCATATGCTTGTTTATATCTGTAGCTTTGGGAATGAATTGTGTTTCCTGAAATACCTTCTACAACCTTCTCAACTTAGAAGTCTCCAGATATCACCTTTTCTGTGACTCCTTCTCCATTTCTCCCATGCAGAGTTAATCTCTAACTTCTCAGGGTTCCAATAACATTTTATAAGTTCTCTCAGTTATAGCTTTTATCATATATTTTCTGTTGTCTCTCTTAGCTAGATTGTAAATTCAATTATTTAGTAGCCCCGTCATCTAGAATAACAACTCTGATCTAGCAGTTGCTCAAAGAAGCTTGCTAACATAATGTATGAGTAGGTAATTGTGTTATCTTGTTCAACGTGACCATGTAGACAGTTTTGTGGTGTATTCTGTTATCCTTTGCTTTCAGCATTCTCCCTCTAAATCACAAGACCAAGTTTTCACTTGGTTGTGAAAAGCTTGGTTTTGCACATGTAACTTGAGGAATCTGTTTTCAATACCTCATTTTCCCTGCATTGCCTTTTGATGTCCTCATCATATTTATGAATTACTTCTATCAAGTCTATATCATCTGTTTATTCTCTCCACTCTCCATCAAGTGTTTCTGGATGCTTCTTACAGCTGCTCTATATACAGGTGAGGAAAGCCTGGGTCTCTTACCTTCTTTCAGCCCACAATTGTAGAGAGTCTTCATGTCTAACATCTTCTTGAAGATCCTTTTTCTGCTTTAGTTTTAGTTTACCAGCCACTGCCCACACATCACATGTACAACAAGGGGTGTGACCCAAGGAGGAGGGAATACCCTCAAGGAGAAACTACTGGACTCACTCAGGAAACAAGGCTGGGCCAATTACCACTGGGGGCAAGGGAGCAATAGGAATTGTTAAAAAGTTTCAAAATGCCTCAAAAGCACATATTCATTAAGAGCTATTCCCTTGGGGTCAAAAGGACCAAGGACAATATAATATTTTTTTGACAATATAATTTTATAGATTTGTAGAATATAGGATTCTCAGGCCAAGATCCAAAAGGACAAGAGTCTCTTCAAAAGAAACAAACTTTCTGAAAGTTTTAGAAGAAATTACTTCTTACAACAGTGGTTCTTACCTGTGAGGCAATCACCTGGAATGCCTCTTAAAAGACAAACGACTGTGCTCCTGCCCCAGACTTTCTCATTTAATTGGTCAATGATAAGGCCAAGAATTTGCATTTATAGCAAGTTTTCAGATGATGCTGATGCCCCTGTTCTGGGGACCACACTTTGAGACCCATGGACTTTCTCATCTGCACAGGGACAGCTCTCTGTTGTGCAATCTTTGAGATAACTGGTCTGATTTCTTTCCTTCTTCTTCTCCTTCTTCTTCCCCTTCTTCTTCTTTTCATCTTTTCCTCTTACTTTTAAGCCTAACTGATCTTTTCCTAGGGAAATTTGTAGGTGGAAAAATACTTGTGGACTACAGTGTTAACTTACTGCCCTGTAAACCTTGTCCCTTATTTTGCCAACCAAAGCCCCCAAATTGATTAACCACCTGTACCAATGTCAACATTCTTTACATGTGAATTCTTACCACCTCTGGCACAGGATTGGTACAGGAAACCCACTTTTTTTTTCATTATGAGAAATTGCTCAAAATTGGAATTAACTGGCATTGTAATCTTGATGTGCTGTAAAAATTATCTGACTTCCGTTAATCTATATTTCTGTCTTTGTGCCAGTACCATACTGTCTTGATGACTGTAGCTTTGCAGTATAGCCTGAAGTCAGGAGGGTTTATTCCTCCAGTTCCATTCTTCTTTCTCAAGATTTCTTTGGCTTTTTGAGGTTTTATATGTTTCCATACAAATTGTGAAATTATTTGTTCAAGTTCTGTGAAAAGTACCATTGGTGGCTTGATAGGGATTGTGTTGAATCTATAGATTGCTTTGGGTAGTATACTCATTTTCACTACATTGATTTTTCCAAAACACGAACATGGTATATTTCTCCATCTATTTATGTCATTTTTGATATCTTTCATCAGTGTTTTATAGTTTTCTATATATAGGTCTTTGTTTCTTTAGGTAAATTTGTTCCTAAGTATTTTATTCTTTTTGTTGCAATGGTAAGTGGGATTCTTTCCTTAATTTCTCTTTCTGTTTCTTCACTGTTAGTGTATAGGAATGAAAGGGATTTCTGTGTATTAATTTTATATGCTGCAACTTTACTGTATTTATTGATTAACTCTAGTAATTTTCTGGTAGTATCTTTAGGGTTTTCTATGTAAAGGATTGTCATCTGCAAACAGTGAGAGTTTTACTTCTTCTTTTCCAATCTGGATTCCTTTTGCTTCTTTTTCTTCTCTGATTGCTGTGGCTAAGACTTCCAAAACTATGTTGAATAGTAGTGTTGAGAGTGAGCACACACCTATGGACACCTTACGTTTGACAAAGGAGGCAAAAATATACAATGGGGAAAAGAAAATCTCTTTAACAAGTGGTGCTGGGAAAACTGGTCAACTGCCTGTAAAAGAATGAAACTAGAACACTTTCTAACAGCATACAAAAAATAAATTCAAAATGGATTAAAGATCTAAATAGATCTAAAGATCTATAAAACTCTTAGAGGAAAACATAGATAGAACCCTCTCTGACCTAAATCACAGCAAGATCCTCTACGACCCACCTCCCAGAGTAATGGAAATAAAAGCAAAAATAAACAAATGGGATCTAATTAAACTTAAAGGCTTTTACACAACAAAGGAAACTATAAGCAAGAAGAAAATGCAGCCTTCAAAATGGGAGAAAATAATAGCAAATGAAACAACTGACAAAGAATTAATCTCCAAAATATACAAGAAGCTCATGCCGCTCAATACCAGCAAATGAATGACCCAATCAAAAGCGGGCCAAAGAACTAAACAGACATTTCTCTAAAGAAGACATCAGTTCAGTCCAGTCACTCGGTTGAGTCCGACTTTTTGCGACCCCATGGACTGCAGCATGCCAGGCTTCCCTGTCCATCACCAATTCCCAGAGTTTACTCAAACTCATGTCCATTGAGTCAGTAATGCTATCCAACCGCCTCATCCTCTGTCACTCCTTTCTCCTCCTGCCCTCAATCTTTCCAAGTGTATGGTCTTTTCCAAGGAGTCAGTTCTTCATATCAGGTGGCCAAAGTATTGGAGTTTCAGCTTCAGCATCAGTCCTTCCAATGAATATTCAGGACTGATTTCCTTTAAGATGGACTGGTTGGATCTCCTTGCAGTCCAAAGGACTCTCAAGAGTCTTCTCCAACACCACAGTTCAAAAGCATCAATTCTTCGGCACTTAGCTTTCTTTATAGTCCAAATCTCACATCCATACATGACTACTGGAAAAACCATATCTTTGACTGGACAGACCTTTGTTGGCAAAGTAATGTCTCTACTTTTTAATATGCTGTCTAGGTTGGTCATAGCTTTTCTTCCAAGAAGCAAGTGTCTTTTAATTTCATAGATGCAGTCACCATCTGCAGTGATTTTGGAGCCCAAGAAAATTAAGTCTGTCACTGTTTCCATTGTTTCTCTATCTATTTGCCATGAAGTGATGGGACCAGATGCCATGATCTTAGTTTTCTCCAGGGGATCTTCCTGACCCAGGGGTCAAACCCACGTCTCTTGTCTCCTGCATTGGCAGGTGGGTTCTTTACCATTAGCACCACCTGGGGGAAAAAACAGAGCTTCACATTTTTTAATATTCCAGAGGGATTACATTTTGCTAAGTATAAACATTTGTTTCAAAAGAATTCAGACCAACCTGGAATCTCATGTAGAATAGAAAGCTATTTAAGAAATATCAGTTTTTATTGTTCACTGAGGTTATGAAGCCAGTTAATTCCAATTCTGAACAGTTCATCATATTAAGAAAATACAAACATTTCCTGTACTAGTGCTTATATGAAAGGAAGGATCTCATTGAGTACTAATTCATGTATAGAGTGCTGGAGTTTTAAAATGGTGCAATAATTGCATATAGATGAGAAATCAATCTTGGGATCTGGTTGACAAAATGAGTTTACAGATTTGTTTCCAATTAGTGTACAAATATTTTTCCACCTATGACATCATCCAAATTAAGATCTATTAATTTTTTTAAAGTAAGCTATCAATCAAGTTTTTTTTTTTTTTTTTTTTAATATTGTGAGAAAGAACTGTTCACTGTGTTGATGAGCTTCCCTGGTACTCAGTGGGTAAAGAATCTGCCTGCAGGAGACCCAGCTTCGATTCCTGGGTTGGGAAGATCCCCTGGAGAAGGAAATAGCAACTCACTCCAGTATTCTTGCTTGGAAAATCCCATGGACAGAGGAGCCTGGTGGGCCATAGTCTGTGGGGTCACAAGAGTTGGACATGACTTAGGGCCTAAACCACCACCACCATGTTGACAGAGAACAGTGAAACTCAGAGTCAGTCGGTCTCAAACTGTGGTTTCAGAGAAGCAGCATCATCATCACCTGAAAACTTGTTTGAAATGCAAGTTTTCATGCTCCAACCAAGACCTCAGTTCAGTTCAGTTCAGTTCAGTCGCTCAGTCGTGTCTGACTCTTTGTGACCCCATGAATCCCAGCACACCAGGCCTCCCTGTCCATCACCAACTCCTGGAGTTTACTCAAACTCATGTCCATAGAGTCAGTGATGCCATCCAGCCATCTCATCCTCTGTCGTCCCCTTCACCTCCTGCCCCCAATCCCTCCCAGCATCAGGGTCTTTTCCAATGAGTCAACTCTTCGCATGAGGTGGCCAAAGTACTGGAGTTTCATCTTCAGCATCAGTCCTTCCAACGAACACCCAGGACTGATCTCCTTTAGGATGGACTGCTTGGATCTCCTTGCAGTCCAAGACCTACTACATCAAAAATTCTGTGTGGGCATTTCTGAGTCTTCATATCCATTCTAGGTGATCTAATGGGTGCTTCCAAAACTTCCAGAGATTTTGATTCTTTTGGAGAGGTTCTGTCCTTTCTGATCTTGGTATCCTAATCCAACAATTTTCAGTGTCTTTGGTGGGTTTTTGTTTGTTTTTGTTTTGTGGGGTTTCTGTTATTTTGTTTTCGATTACTTTGTTTTTTGGCTTCAAGATGGCCTTTCAAATAATGCTTTTGAGAGACCGAGAAACTTATTAACAGGTCCCATTGTTCCCTCATCCCCAGCAGGACTCATTCTAGCTCTGCTTCATGAGCCCAGTCCAATCATTTCTCCCTGAGGAGATCCCCTCTTCCCCAAGGCCATGCCCATGAGTCATGTGTGTGAGTGATGGCAGGGATCAGGAAGCTGTGAGACAGCATGGGGGAGGACCTCCCTAAGTGTAAGACATGAACTCTCTTCTTCCACTCAGTGATGAAGGAAGGTGAGAGCCTGAGGTTTTCCATACCTGCTGATAGGAAAATAGTAGTTAGGTATTTAAAAACACCTGCTGGAAGGTGAGGAGAATAAGCCAGTGTCATAGACTTGATGGTACTAAGTCTAAGAAAGAGGAGAGCCTTGGAAGTAATTTGGAGGGGGCACTGTGCTGTTAATACAGCGGCTTCGTGTTACATGTAAAACCCAGGAATTTCAGCAACTGAGCATAGAGCTGGCCTTATGAGAAAAGAAACAGGATACTTAAAATCACTAAAAATACTACACATAATCCATCACCTACTTAATACATTATTTGGCAACATTCACTGAGCATGTGCTGTTATCAGAGTTGCCATTCCAATTTCTAAGATTACTAATATACTGAAATCATGATATAGTTGATTTAGAGGAGAAGCTGAAAAAGGAAACAAATGATGATAAATATTATTGGGGTATGTTTTAAATGCTTAAAGAAACTTGAGCAGTGGGTTTTTTTCTGCAAGGGAGGAAATGGTGATAGGAGTGACAGAGAGGGTAATGTTAAAGGTGGGCTTTTCTAAGGTTGAGATGAGATGGTAGGGAAGAAAATTCCAGGAAACAAGCATGGAAATAAATAAATATGTTATCATGTTTAAGACTATAATCCACTAAAGAGCAAGTTGTTCATCAGAGGTAGAGATACTGATTAGAAAGGCATATGGAGGTTTTGTTTTATAGCCCTGTATGACAAGCTGAGTTGCATGTGCAAGTGTAAGTATGTGTTTCTCCCCTGACTTGATCCACAAAATATTGGATGTGGCTTCTAAGGGGCTCTGGTGAGCATCACTATAAGGGGTGAGAGAGGAAAGTGATTGGATCAGCATTTAGAAAGGTCTAATGGACAGCTTTGTAGAAGGAAGAGTGGAGTGAAAGCAAATTGAAGTGAAAAATAAGAAGGGAGTAATCTCTGATCAATAATAGAATGCATGAGGTCAGGTGGGAGAGAGTGGGGGCTGAGATGAGACAGAGAGATGAGGAGAGAAGAGAACACTTGACCTTCACCTGTCACCTCTATCTCTCACCCTGAGAGTCCTTCTTCACCTTTTTCACATTTCCTCCCTTGCCCCACCATTTTTCCATCTCTCCTTCTTTCACCTCATCTCTCCTTCCTTCACTCATTTTATTCCCTTATTTTCCTTCCGTATAGTTTGCTTCCTTCCTTTAGAGTTTTCATCTATTTCCATTTTTTTCCAACATTTTTTCTTTTCTACCCTTGGATTCAATATCATTTTCTGAAATTGCTGTCCTTTCAGAAGAGTTCTAGTCTTCAAGCAATATATTCATCATTTGTTTCTCCATTAATGAAATAGTTACTCCTCTGACTCTTGTATCTACCTGTGATCTGGGGGGGCCTTACCCAGTAAGGAGCCACCTACACTTGGGGATGAGGAGAAATGAAATATCCCAGGGTGCAACTGTGTCCAGAGGCTCCCCTTCCAGGACCTGCAAATACAAAAGCTTTTCATGCACCCAGAGACTCTGATTCTGGGAAAGACTGAAAGTAAAAGAAGAAGGGGGCAGCAGAGGATGAGATGGTTAGATAGTACTACCGAGTCAACGGACATGAATTTGAGCAAACTCCGGGAGATAGTGGAAGACAGCGAAGCCTGGCATGCTGCAGTCCACGGGGTCACAAAGAGTTGGACACAACTTAACAATTGAACAACAAAAGCAGTTAACATCAGGTAACTATCATGCACTATGAACAAGGATACAAACTGTGAAATCAAGACCTATGTCTGTAACACAGTATAGCTGAATAGTGGAGGAAAAATCATAGACAAATGAAATGTTTGTTAACGCTATGATGTATTAACTGTTTCATGAAAAACTGCTGGTACAAAAATGTATTGATATTAAAGACTGGAAAAAGGGAGGAGGTCTTTAGAGCAGGAGACTATACAGAGGAGACTGATTACCATTTATTATTGCAGATACTGTTATAGGAAATTTATGTATTATTTTATTTAATTCCCTAGACAATTCATAGGGAAAACATTTTCTTATAGATGTAGAACCTAGGACTCAGATTAAGTAACTTGCTGAAGGTCAAATCTCAAGGAAGAAGAAGCTTGGAATTTTGACTGTTTCTATTGAACTCCAAGGGTCTTGCTATCACTATGTTACACTGAATATTTGAAAGGCAGGTTGCACATGTCTTTTGATGGCTTTAAGCTATTTCATGAATATGTATTCCAGCACCAATTAGTGAACCGTCTACAGAAGGACTACTTAGATCCGCACCTGGTATTATGATATGCACATAAGAATGTCCATCTTCTGGAACTTGGACAAATCATTTTGAGCCCCTGAGCACTTGAAAGGTAAACAGCAACATCAGACAGTTTGTGTTGCTTAGGTGAATGGAGAAGACACCATGGCATCAGGAAACCTCACATGTGTATCAGAATTTGTCCTCCTGGGGCTCTCACAGACTCAGGAGCTCCAGCTCTTCTTGTTTCTGGTGTTCCTCTTTGTCTACACCACCACTGTCATGGGAAACCTCCTCATTATGATCACAGTAACCTCTGATTCCAGACTCCACACACCTATGTATTTCCTGCTGCGAAATCTTGCTGTCATAGACCTCTGCTATTCCACAGTCACTTCTCCAAAGATGTTAGTGGACTTCTTGCAAGAGAGCAAGACCATCACCTACCAGGGCTGCATGGCCCAGATCTTCTTCTTCCACTTTTTGGGAGGCGGGACTGTCTTCTTCCTCTCAGTGATGGCCTATGACCGCTACATAGCCATCTCCCGGCCCCTCCACTATGTCACCATCATGAACACTCAAGTGTGTGTGGGGCTGGTGGTGGCTACCTGGGTAGGCGGCTTTGTCCACTCCATTGTCCAGCTGGCTTTGATGCTCCCATTGCCCTTTTGTGGCCCCAACATCCTGGATAACTTCTACTGTGACATTCCACAAGTGCTGAGACTTGCCTGCACAGACACCTCCATCCTGGAGTTCCTTATGATCTCCAACAGTGGGATGCTGGTCTTCATCTGGTTCCTCCTCCTTCTGATCTCTTACACTGTCATCCTGGTGATGCTGAGGTCCCACTCTGGGCAGGCGAGGAGGAAGGCAGCTTCCACCTGCATCACTCACATCATTGTTGTGTCTATGATTTTCATTCCCTGTATCTATATCTATGCCCGGCCCTTTGCTCCATTCCCCATGGACAAGACAGCATCCGTCAGCTACACTGTCTTGACCCCCATGCTCAATCCCATCATCTACACCCTGAGGAACCAGGAGATGCAGGCAGCCATGAAGAGATTAGGCAAGCACCTAATGATTTCCAGCAGGAAGTGAACTTAAGATAGGCTGATTTTAAGTGACAGATCTTCCCTCTGAACTTTTGTTTTTCTATGTGAGAAGTGAAGAAAAATATTTATTGAGTGTAGCAGTTGAGATTAAGCTAGTATGTCTACAGACCTTCTCCTGTGTCAGGTGTTGTGTTTAGGCACTTTTATACTTTTGTCTCATCCTCAGAAAACTGACAGTGGATATGTTATTATTATATTAAACAGTTTGCAAGTGAAAAAACTCAGAGAGAACTGACTTGTTCAATGAAGAAGAGCAAGTAAGGAGCAGAGCCTGGTCAATGGATGGTTCCTCTGACTCAAAGTTTTGAGGCAGGAGATGTGGATGGAATTTGAAATTCAGGATCTCATATAATCACAAGGGAAAACTTGGAGAATTCCTCATCTGTGGGAGAATATCTGTGATGAATGGCCAACACTTTCATTTGAATTCTAGAGCAATCACATTTTTTTTTCCTGTTCCCTGCCTCTATGCCTCATTCTCCATGGTGGTATTTTGGAAGTAGTCTTATTTTTAATATTTTTTCATAAACAATGAGTTTTTATTATATAACTTTTTTCATTTTTAATATTGTCTAAATATTTCCCATAAGATTATTTTCCTTTGATTTATTCTTTTTCTGTCAAATGCTCCTTGGATAATCTGAGAATTATTTTGCTTTCTGCACACAATCTTTACATCACTTGCATGATACGGCTAAAAGGAGCATGCTGTAATATGGTTGGGGAACCAAAGCCAGAGAGGGCAGGGCTGTGTCTACTAGTGGCCCTGCTTTAGGTACGTGTTCAGTCCAAAGCTGCCACCTCATGGGGTTTTGCCTTTCTCTTTGACTTCCTACCCTGGAATGAAGGCTTTCTTGGGGTTGAGGATTGTGCTGTATTCGTCTTTAAATCCTCTTAGCACCTAGACAGTATCCTATTCAGATAAGCATTTCTAGTTTTTCTTGCACCCTGTTCTTTCCCTTTGAAGTTCAAATCTTTTCATTTGTCTCTGTATAACCAGTATTTATTTACCCCATCTCTTTGAGGTAGGTTTCCCTTTGTTAAAGTCTTGGGCAATGTATAACATTGCTCCAAAGTTAAGAAGATAATAAAAAAGTTTTCTTGTTTCTGCTTCCCTCCCAGCAATGATCCCATTCAGGAAATAAAAGCTATAGGCTCTCCAAGCCATCAAGGCAGCTTCGAGTTCATCCTTTCTTTATTTATACTTCCCTGCCCCATTTCACACATTTCTCCCCATTCGCAGTGGGTGAGATGACAGGAGAGAAAATGAACTCTGTCATATTTGATCTGGGAGGTCCCACAGTAGTGTTTTCCCATTCATGGTAAAGTCCTTTAAATATTTGACAATACTTTTCTCATCTTCTGATTTGTCTCTTCTCTAGATGCAGCATCTACACTCATTCAATTGTTCCTATTGTGACAGGTTTCCTGAGTCCAACATCCTGACCATCTCCTCTATATTTACTCTCATATGACCATAAGCCTTGTAAAATGTGATGCTCAACATATGGCACACAATTCTATGGGAGGATGTGAGCTCTTTTGGACACTATGATAGTCCTCTTTGAAATATATATCCATAAGGATTCTGTTGATAGCAAGTAGCAGCATAACCAAATCACAATGGCTTAAGGAATGAGATTATCTCACTTAAGAAGATTAGAGGATAGGCAATTCTAGAGTTGGTTAATTCTTCGGTTCTAACATTTTAGGGGCCTGGGTTGACTGTTCTATAATTCTCTGTATTTCCCATCATGATGGTAATGTGGCTGTTAAAGCTACAATTATCATATCTTTATATCCAAATAGTTCAGCAAGAAGGAAGAAGAAGGGCATTCATGTACTTTTTCTGAAAAACCGGGGGTGAAAAAAATTTTTTTCTAGTACCATTCCCTCATTCCAGCAGAATTCCCTTAGGACTTCTTGGCCAGAAACTTGGGTCATATGGTCACCCCAATCTACAGGGGAGGATGGAAAGTGAATGGCTGGTTATTTCATCCAGAAAGAAGGGGATTGAAAATGACAATCAACAGTGGCTGCCACATGGTAGAAGCCCCTGGCAGCAGGATGGTAGACATGAGAGTCAGAAATCTTGACAATGAACAAAGTTTGTCATGGACAGGGTCATAAAATCAAATGCCTAAAGGAATTGACAAGTAACATTAAGACATTAAGTGTGCCCAGTGAACCTAAGGTGAAATAGATATCCAGGCCATTGGGCTCTTTCCCATCCTTATGCAGAGCTCCAATATCTAAGTCTTTACAGAACAACCAGAAGGATTTTATTTAGAGATACTAAATAGCTCCAGAGAAATAGTCCAGGCCATCTTTCCAAATTTGCCATCTTCCCAAACTGGCGTTTAGGGATCTTCTGACAAAGCAATTGATCTGATCATCCCAAACAGAAGCTTCAATGAATACAGCCCTTTCCATGAGAATTTATACCTTTAAGACATCTCTCATGGAAGTTCTACTGTGTTTATGATGTGAATTTGACTCAACCAAAATTTATTGACCCTAAACTATCAGGTCAAGTGATACTCTTCAGTTATTTTATTTATATGATTAGTGAAAGGAACTCTCTTAAAAGTTATTGATGGAAGGCTGTAAGTCATTCCAGTGATGGTAGATTAATTATGATCCAGAAAAAAATATTATGGTCCAGAGATGACTTTGCTTCTTCTCAGCCTCATTAATCTCTTGATCTTGCCATCCCACTTGTATTTATAGTCGAACTCAGGGATGATTTAAGTGTAAGAGAAAGACCTTAATAAACTTGCCAATGAAGTTTACTTCATATATGATCCATTAAAAGTGGTGTATCAGTCAGGGTTCTGCTAGAGAAACAGAACCAGTACTGAAATGGAGCAGGACCCTAGTCCTTGTCCTCCATGTCCTTTGTCTGTCTTTTGTTAGTGGAAAAACTTTAGCCAAAGAATAATAAGTTTAATCAGAGAAGTGAGAAAATATAGAAACAAAGGAAAACAGTCCAAAAAGACTAAATAATTATATATTAGTCATTAAGCATAATCAAGTACATATAAATAATTTTCTAAGCCATATCCTGTGAGCTGTCTCATAGATACTAAAATCTCTACCATTTAGAAGTTATGACCAGACTGAAGTCATGACATAAGCTGCCACAATTCCAAGAATTGGCCTCAAGTAAATGGAAACAGACAGATTCTGGAACTGAAGATTAATTGTACCTAAAATAATCAAAATGACACTTTCCAGAACACCATATGACCAACTGGAAGATGACTGTCAGAGTTGACTTGCTGTTTCTCCTTGTAGGTCCCTCTTTCCATCTATAGAAGCTCTTGTCGAAGGGGGAGGCAGTTGGCCTTTGAGTAGAAGTGCTCCTCCCCTTCCCCACCCCTACCAGTTGCCAATATCCAAAGTAAAGAAAACTTGCCTTTCCACCAATCCTGCCTCTTCATTGACTTTTCAGTAATGAGCAGCCAGACACCACTTTCAGTTACAGTATGATATGGAAATGTTGGGAAGGAAGAAAAATTTTCCTCTACCCTTACAGGTTCTCCTGCTGGAACTATAAAGGAAATTGACATGAGAAAGTTTAATGGGAAAAAGTCTAGCAAGGTTTGAGAACATGTACACATGGGAGAGACCCAGACAAACTGAGTAACTCATCAAAATGGCTGGAAACTTCACCTTAAACACCATCTTTAGCTACAGACGAAAGAGGGTGTTGGAGAAAGGGGTGTAGGACTTGAAAAGGGAGAAAGACAATTCACATAGAGATGGAAAAGAAAGTGTTTTAAAAGTTAATATTTGCTGGACCATGTAGAGACGTTGGAACACAGAGTGGACACTGATCCCTAGGCCCTGTTTCCCCTTCTCCACCCCCAACCCCACTCACACCTATGCCACTTTCTTTGCAGGTGTCTCTGATGAGAGCTTCATTATGGGAACAAATCTTCTATCTAAATTCTTTAGGCAGCTGAAGGAAAAGCTCATGGTTTATCCCTGAGTCTTTTGAGCCTTGATTGTTTTCAGCTCAAAATAATCCACATGCCATGGAGACAGAGAGAGAGAATAAGAGAAATTTCTTGCAAGGAATGCCTTACCTGATTGTGAGACTGGCAAGTTAAGTATGAAACATGCCCTTTCTGCCAACAGGAAGGGCAGGCTGGAGCTCTTAAGTATGAAGCTGCAGTTCAGAATTTCATTTTCTTCAAGAAAACCTTCAAGGTCCTTCTCTTAAGACTATTTAACTTATTGAATCGGGCATGTCTAGATTAGCTAGGATGGTCTCCTAGCTAGAAATCAACTGATTCCAAAAAATAAACAAATAACACCAACATATTATGCAATAGAATCAATCATATCTATAAAATACCTTCCCAGCAGCACTTAGATTATGTTTGCATAACTGAGACCTATAGACTAGTCAAGCTGACACATAAAACAGACCATCACAAGGGGAGAAATCTTAATCATCATTGATGCTGGTTTCCTTAGTGAAGATTAAATGAAGCACCTTCTAAATGTATCCTGCATCCATTAAGCAGTTTGAAGTTAGTCTGACAAATATATAGTTTCTTAGAAGTGTTATACACAGAAAATAATTTTCTCAGTTCACTGTCCATGACGGGGTCTTTAGCATAATGACTCCATTCCAGCCATTCTGGGGTTTGGAAGTCATTATTTTTTATTTTGGTGGGTGGATGCAGTAAATAGATGAAGTTTGGTAAACATTTTATAGACTCACATGTGCCCAAACTGGAGAAAATACAAACAGGAACATATCAAGTTTCACTTATTGAAATATAAATCAGGATCTGAACCAAAATCATCCACATGATAGTCAATGAGATGGACACATCCTGTCCCCTTCCCCAGAATCTACTGAGGCTGCTTTTCAAAGTGACTCAATTTTATTTTATTAGTTTTTTCTTAGTGGCTCTATTTTATTTATTTATTTTATTTTTTGTCCTTTTTTTCCATTTATTTTTATTAGTTGGAGGCTAATTACTTTACAATATTGTAGTGGTTTTTGTCATACATTGACATGAATCAGCCATGGATTCACAAGTATTCCCCATCTCGATCCCCCCTCCCACCTCCCTCTCCACCCGATTCCACTGGTCTTCCCAGTGCACCGGGCCCGAGCTCTTGTCTCATGCATCCAGCCTGGGCTGGTGATCTGTTTCACCATAGATAATATACATGTTTCAATGCTGTTCTCTTGAAACATCCCACCCTTGCCTTCTCCCACAGAGTCCAAAAGTCTGTTCTGTACATCTGTGTCTCTTTTTCTGTTTTGCATATAGGGTTATCATTACCATCTTTCTAAATTCCATATATATGCATTAGTATATTTTATTGGTCTTGATCTTTCTGGCTTACTTCACTCTGTATGATGGGCTCCAGTTTCATCCATCTCATTAGAACTGAGTCAAATGAATTCTTTTTAATGGCTGAGTAATATTCCATGGTGTATATGTACCATAGCTTCCTTATCCATTCATCTGCGGATGGGCATCTAGGTTGCTTCCATGTCCTGGTGCTGCGATGAACATTGGGGTGCATGTGTCTCTTTCAGATCTGGTTTCCTCAGTGTGTATGCCCAGAAGTGGGATTGCTGGGTCATATGGCAGGTCTATTTCCAGTTTTTTAAGAAATCTCCACACTGTTCTCCATAGTGGCTGTACTAGTTTGCATTCCCACCAACAGTGTAAGAGGGTTCCCTTTTCTCCACACCCTCTCCAGCATTTATTGCTTGTAGACTTTTGGATAGCAGCCATCCTGACTGGCGTGTAATGATACCTCATTGTGGTTTTGATTTGCATTTCTCTGATAATGAGTGATGTTGGGCATCTTTTCATGTGTTTGTTATCCATCTGTATGTCTTCTTTGGAGAAATGTCTGTTTAGTTCTTTGGCCCATTTTTTGATTGGGTCATTTATTTTTCTGGAATTGAGCTGCAGGAGTTGCTTGTATATTTTTGAGATTAATCCTTTGTTTGTTGCTTCGTTTGCTATTATTTTCTCCCAATCTGAGTGCTGTCTTCTCACATTGCTTATAGTTTCCTTTGTTGTGCAAAAGCTTTTAAGTTTCATTAGGTCCCATTTGTTTATTTTTGCTTTTATTTCCAATATTCTGGGAGGTGGCTCATAGAGGATCCTGCTGTGATTTATGTCAGAGAGTGTTTTGCCTATGTTCTCCTCTAGGAGTTTTATAGTTTCTGGTCTTACATTTAGATCTTTAATCCATTTTGAGTTTATTTTTGTGTATGGTGTTAGAAGGTGTTCTAGTTTCATTCTTTTACAAGTGGTTGACCAGTTTTCCCAGCACCACTTGTTAAAGAGGTTGTCTTTTTTCCATTGTATATCCTTGCCTCCTTTGTCAAAGATAAGGTGTCCATAGGTTCGTGGATTTTTCTCTGGGCTTTCTATTCTGTTCCATTGATCTATATTTCTGTCTTTGTGCCAGTACCATACTGTCTTGATGACTGTGGCTTTGTAGTATAGTCTGAAGTCAGGCAGATTGATTCCTCCAGTTCCATTCTTCTTTCTCAAGATTACTTTGGCTATTCGAGGTTTTTTGTATTTCCATACAAATTGTGAAATTATTTGTTCTAGTTCTGTGAAAAATACCTTTGGTAGCTTGATAGGGATTGCATTGAATCTATAGATTGCTTTGGGTAGGATAGCCATTTTGACAATATTGATTCTTCCAATCCATGAACACGGTATGTTTCTCCATCTGTTTGTGTCCTCTTTGATTTCTTTCATCAGTGTTTTATAGTTTTCTATGTATAGGTCTTTTGTTTCTTTAGGTAGATATACTCCTAAGTATTTTATTCTTTTTGTTGCAATGGTGAATGGTATTGTTTCCTTAATTTCTCTTTCTGTTTTTTCATTGTTAGTATATAGGAATGCAAGGGATTTCTGTGTGTTAATTTTATATCCTGCTACTTTACTATATTCGTTGATTAGCTCTAGTAATTTTCTGGTAGAGTCTTTAGGGTTTTCTATGTAGAGGATCATGTCATCTGCGAACAGCTAGAGTTTCACTTCTTCTTTTCCTGTCTGGATTTATTTTACTTCTTTTTCCGCTCTGATTGCTGTGGCCAAAACTTCCAAAACTATGTTGAATAGTAGCCATGAGAGTGGGCACCCTTGTCTTGTTCCTGATTTCAGGGGAAATGCTTTCAATTTTTCACCATTGAGGGTGATGCTTGCTGTGGGTTTCTCATATATAGCTTTTATTATGTTGAAGTATGTTCCTTCTATTCCTGCTTTCTGGAGAGTTTTAATCATAAATCAATGTTGAATTTTGTCAAAGGCTTTTTCTGCATCTATTGAGGTAATCATATGGTTTTTATCTTTCAATTTGTTAATGTGGTGTATTACATTGATTGATTTGTGGATATTGAAGAACCTTTGCATTCCTGGGAGAAAGCCCACTTGGTGATGATGCATGATTTTTTTAATATGTTGTTGGATTCTGTTTGCTAGAGTTTTGTTAAGGATTTTTGTGTCTATGTTCATCAGTGATATTGGCCTGTAGTTTTCTTTTCTTGTGGCATCTTTGTCTGGTTTTGGAATTAGGGTGATGGTGGCCTCATAGAATGAGCTTGGAAGTTTACCTTCTTCTGCAATTTTCTGGAAGAGTTTGAGTAAGATAGGTGATAGCTCTTCTCTAAATTTTTGGTAGAATTCAGCTGTGAAGCCATCTGGTCCTGGGCTTTTGTTTGCTGGAAGATTT
Organism: Cervus canadensis; assembly: GCF_019320065.1. NCBI lineage: Eukaryota > Metazoa > Chordata > Mammalia > Artiodactyla > Cervidae > Cervus > Cervus canadensis. Next base: position 51,149,214 of record NC_057386.1, on the reverse strand, counting down.
CTGATTACAGTTTCGATTTCCTTGCTTGTGATGGGTCTGTTAAGATCTTCTATTTCTTTCTGGTTCAGTTTTGGAAAGTTATACTTTTTTAAGGATTTGTCCATTTCTTCCAAGTTGTCCATTTTATGGGCATAGAGCTGCTGATAGTAGTCTCTTATGATCCTTTGTATTTCAGTGTTGTCTGTCGTGATCTCTCCATTTTCGTTTCTAATTTTGTTAATTTGGTTCTTCTGTCTTTGTTTCTTAATGAGTCTTGCTAACGGTTTGTCAATTTTGTTTATTTTTTTCAAAAAACCAGCTTTTAGCTTTGTTGATTTTTGCTATGGTCTCTTTAGTTTCTTTTGCATTTATTTCTGCCCTAATTTTTAAGATTTCTTTCCTTCTACTAACCCTGGGGTTCTTCATTTCTTCCTTCTCTAGTTGCTTTAGGTGTAGAGCTAGGTTATTTTTTTTTTTTTTTTGAGCTAGGTTATTTATTTGACTTTTTTCTTGTTTCTTGAGGTAAGCCTGTAATGCTATGAACCTTCCCCTTAGCACTGCTTTTACAGTGTCCCATAGGTTTTGGGTTGTTGTGTTTTCATTTTCATTTGTTTCCATGCATATTTTGATTTCTTTTTAAATTTCTTCTATGATTTGTTGGTTATTCAGAAGTGTGTTATTTAGCCTCCATATGTTTGAATTTTTAATAATTTTTTTCCTGTAATTGAGATCTAATCTTACTGCACTGTGGTCAGAAAAGATGACTGGAATGATTTCATTTTTTTTGAATTTACCAAGGCTAGATTTATGGTAGTGGCTCTATTTTAAAGTGAACTAGAGCTCTAAATAAGATTTTTTTTTTTAAATCTCCACTCTTGTATGTAGAAGAGTTTCACACAATGCTCTAACCTGCCAAAGGCAGATACTCTATTTTGTCAGGAATAGACATTTGCAGTGAAATAATTCAGACCAACCTGTAAGTCCTAGGCAGATCAGAGGGCTCTGTCTAAGAAATGAGTTTTTTTAACAGCACTTCAGTGTTAAAATGTCAATTAATTCCAGGGTTGATCAATTCCTCATAATGAGCATTATATTTGTTTCTTGTATCAATCCTTGTATTAGAGTCAGTAAGAATTCACAAGTAAAGAATGCTGGCATTTTATAGACAACGTAGTAGACTTGGGTACTGGTGGTAAGCCAACAACACTGGGACTTTGGTGGACAAAATAAAGGACAAGGTTTACAGAAAAGTAAGTTTCTATTGTATTGATAGGACACATTTTCCCATCTAAGGCTATCCATAAATAAAAATTAATTAGACTTCAAAGTAGAAGAAAAGGAGGAAGGGAAGAAAGAGGAGAAGAAGAAGAAGAAGGAAAGAAATAAAATCAGTTATCTGGAAGATTCCAGGAGAGAGAGAACCGTCCCTGTGCTGAGAAGCAAGTCTGTGGTTCTCAAAGTGTGATCCCAGGAACAGGGACATTGGCATCATCTCAGAACTTGTTACAAATGCAAAATATTGGCCTTTTCATTGACCAGTAGAGTGAGAAAATCTGGAGCTGGGGCACAGTTATTTGTTTTTCAACAAGCTCTGCAAGTCATTGTCTCAACGGTGAGAATCACTGGGTAAGAAATGGGTTCTTCTAAAAGTCCCAGAGTCTGTTTATTTTGGAGAGACTCGTCCTTCTAGATCTTGGCCTGAGAATCCTACATTCTACAAATCTATAAAATTGTCTTGTCCTTGTCCTTTCGGTCTCAAGGAATAACTTTTAATGAATGTGTGTTTTGAGACTTTTAGCAACTTTTTAACTAGTCCCATTGCTCCCTTTCCCCCAGTGGTAATCAGTCCAACTCTGCTTCCAGAACTGAGTCCAGTAGTTTCTCCCAGTGGTAATCAGCCCAACTCTGCTTCCAGAACTGAGTCCAGTAGTTTCTCCCCAAAGACATTCCCTCTTCCCCAAGGGTCACACCCATTGTTGTATAGGTGACATATGGTCAGTGACTGGGAAACTAAATCTTTAGAAAAAAAATCTCCAAGATGATGGAAGACCTGAAGGTTGTCTCCCAGTCTAGGCTGAAAAAAGGTGAGAGACCAGGGTTTTCTCACCTGTAAATAGAGCAGCTGTAAGAAGCATCCAGACGCACTTGCTGGAGAGTGCAAAGAAAAAACAAGAGATTTAGACTTGATGATAGTAAGGCTAAAGTGTGAGGAGCACTTCAGAAAGTAATGCAGGGGAAACGAGGTATCAAAAACAGATTCCTCAAGTTGCATGTACAAAACCAGGCTTTCAACAACCAAGTGAAAACTTGGTCATGTGATTTAGAGGGTGGATGCTGACAGCAAATGATAATATACCATAAAATTCTTTACATGGTCACACTGAACAAGATCACATAATCATCTAATACATAATGTTAGCAAATCTTTTTTAGCAACTGCTAAATCAGAGATGCTATTGTAGGTGCTGGGATGAATAAGTTATTGAGTTTACAATCTCTTTCAAAGGGACAACAATATGATAAATGTATAAAGGAAATATTTATAAAATATGATTTGAATCCAGAGAAGTTAGGGATTAATTCTGTATGGGAGAAATGGAGGAGTCACAGAGAAGGTGATGTTTGAATCTTCTAAGTTGAGAAAGTTACAGAAGGTACTTCAGGAAATAGAATTCATTCCCAAAGCTACAGAAATAACCAAGCATATGACATGTGTGAGAGACCATGGATTCCTTGAACAGCGACTGGTTCCTGGGTAACAGGGATACTGATGAGAAAGGTAGATGGAGCCTACATCTTGGAACTTAGTGTGATGTACTGAGAAGGACTTGCATGCACGTGTGTAAGTATGTTTTCCTACCCTGAATTAACCCACAAAGCATGTTAGGCAGTTTCTAAGAGTTTGGGTTTTAAGCTGTGGGTCCTCAATAGTTATTAAAAGATTACAGTGAGGTAGGATCAGATATGTGTTTAGAAAGGTCTTTGTGACAGTGATGTAGAAGATGGACTGGAGTTGATACAGATGGAAGCAGAAAGGTGAGACAAAAATGACCTCTGTTGGACAATACATTGCAGGGGGTAGGTGAAGGAGGGGACTGAGACATGGCAGAGAAGTGGGGAGGCCACTTAGCCCTCAACTGTCACCTCTATCTCTCACCTCCCTATCCTTCTTCACCTTTGTTCCCTTCCATCTCCTACCCCTCCACCTTGTCATTCCCTTTCCTTTCTCCTCCTTAATCTTAATCTCATCCTCTTTATTCCTTTGTCTACTCTATTTCTTTTATTTCAATATCTTCCTGTGTCTCTCTCCTTGTATTCAGTAACATCTGAAATATTTGTGCCTGTTGGAACAGCTCTTCCAGTGCCCTTCATACAAGATCCATCACCCATTTCTTAATGCAGAGCATCTCTCCCCACCTTCTTATGTCTCAGCACACACACACCATGTATGTCCTGGCTTCATCTGGTAAGAGGCCACCACACCAGTGAGGGAGGCACCCCTATAATTATTTATGTACTCAGAGTCAAACCACATGTCTTTGAGCATTAACTGTGAGCAAACATGAGAACTTCAGGGCACAAATAAGTTTTGAATCAAGACATAGGTTGGTTGAATTGTGGGCAGACAAGCACATTATGGTTGAATTGTGGAGGAAAAACCTAGAAATATGAAAAGTTCACTAACATTTTGATGTATTAACTATCGCATGAGAAATGACTGGTACAAAAATGTATTGCAGACTCTAAGAAGGTAGGATGTCGTCAGAGTAGGAGACTACACAGAGGAGAGTGATTAACGTTTATTATTCCAGGTACTGTTCCAGGAACCTTATATGCTAGCTCATTTATACCGCTAGACATTCTATAAAGACAACATATTTCTTCCCACCTTACAGATGTGGAGAGTGAAACAGAGCTTGAAAACTTATTCTAGATCAAACCTCAAGGAATAAGAATCTGGAATTTAACTACAAATCAGTTGGACTCTTAAGGGTTTTCTATCACTATATTAACACTGAATCTTTTAAAAAAATAATTTATTTTAATTGGAGGCTAATTACTTTACAATATTGTGGTGGTTTTTGCCATATATTGACATGAATCAGTCACAGGTGTATGTGTGTCCCCCATACTGAAACCCTCTCCCACCTCCCTCCCCATCCCATCCCTCTGGGTTGTCCCAGTGCACTGGTTTTGTGTGCCCTCTTTCTTGCATCAAACTTGGACTGGTGATTTATTTCACATATGGTAATATACATGTTTCAATGCTTTTCTCTCAAATCATCCCACCCTTGCCTCCTCCCACAGAGTCCAAAAGTCTGTTCTTTATATCTGTGTCTTTTTTGCTGTCTCATATATAGTGTCATCATTGCCGTCTTTCTAAATTCCATATATATACATTAATATACTGTACTGGTGTTTTTCTTTCTGACTTACTTCACTCTGTATAATAGGTTCCAGTTTCATCTACCTCATTAGAACGGATTCAAATGTATTCTTTTTAATAGCTGAGTAATATTCCATTGTGAATATGTACCACAATATTCTTATCCATTCATCTGCTGATGGACAACTAGGTTGCTTCCGTGTCCTGGCTATTGTAAACAGTGCTGTGATGAACATTGGAGTATATGTGTCTCTTTCAATTCTGGTTTCCTCAGTAACACTGAATCTTTTAAAAGTAGGTTGTATGTGTCTCTGGATGAATTTAAATATTTCATGAGTATATATTCTAGTACCAAGTTGTACACGTTCCAGTGGTAGACCATTTAGTCAGCAACTGAAATTAGGATGTGCACATAAAGATCCATCATCTAGATCTGAGGAAGTCAATTTGAATTCCTGAGCACTAGTATATCACTGTCTGTGGTGTGTTTTCTTTAGATGCATGGAGAAGACACCATGGAATTGGGGAACCTTACGTGGGTGTCAGATTTTGTCTTCCTGGGGCTCTCACAGACTCAGGGGCTCCAGCTCATCTTGTTTCTGGTGTTTCTGTTTGTCTACACAACCACTGTCATGGGAAGCCTCCTGATTATGGTCATGATGACCTCTGATTCCAGGCTCCACACACCCATATATTTTCTGCTGTGAAACCTGGCCGTCATAGACCTGTGTTTCTCCTCAGTCACTGCCCCAAAGATGCTGGTGGACTTCCTCGCTGAGAAGAAGACCATCTCCTACCAGGGCTGCATGACTCAGGTCTTCTTCTTCCACTTTCTGGGAGGTGCCATGGTCTTCTTCCTCTCAGCGATGGCCTGTGACCGCCTTGTTGCCATCTCCTGGCCCCTCCACTATGTCACCATCATGAACACTCAGGTCTGTGCTGGGCTGGTCATGACAGCCTGGATGGTAGATTTTGTTCATTCCATTTCCCAACTGACTCTGATGCTCCCACTGCCTTTTTGTGGCCCCAATGTCCTAGATAACTTCTACTGTGATGTTCCACAGGTATTGAGAGTCACCTGCATTGACACTTCTGTCTTGGAGTTCCTCGTGACCTGCAACAGTGGGATGCTGGATGTCATCTGGCTCCTCCTCCTCCGCCATCCTGGTGATGCTGAGGTCCCACTCAGGGCAGGCGAGGAGGAAGGATGCTTCCACCTGTACCACCCCCATTGTCATGGTGTCTATGGTCTTCATTCCAAGCATTTGCCTCTATGCCCAGCCCTTCATCTCTTTCTCCATTGACAAGGCTATATCCATCAGCCACATGGTCATGACTCACATGCTCAACCCCCTGATCTACACCCTGAAGAAACAGGAGATGTAGACAGCAGTGAAGAGATTAGGGAGGCACCAGGCTGCTTTGTAAAAGGGAGTGACAGTGGGTCACTTCTCTTTGGCTTTCGCTTTTTGGTTTTCCATCGATAAGTTGGAGAGAGAGCTGCTGTATCTGGCCTCTTCATAACTTGAAAATAAGCAACTTATCCAGATTTTGAGGATAAAGGTAGCTATCCTTACTTTTGTTTGTGTTGGATGATTTTAACACTCCTATGACAATAAGATGGAGAAGGAAATGGCACCCCACTCCAGTACTCTTGCCTGGAAAATCCCATGGATGGAGGAGCCTGGTAGGCTACAGTCCATGGGGTCGCTAGGACTCAGACAAGACTGAGCGACTTCACTTTCACTTTTCACTTTCATGCATTGGAGAAGGAAATGGCAACCCACTCCAGTGTTCTTGCCTGGAGAATCCCAGGGACGGGGGAGCCTGGTGGCCTGCTGTCTATGGGGTCGCACAGAGTCGGACATGACTGAAGCGACTTAGCAGCAGCAGCAGCATGACAATAAGATGTGTTGCCATGCAAACATTCTGGAAAGTCACACCCTCCTTTTTGTCATTTTGGCAGATAGTTTTCTGTTACAATGACAGTATTCCCCTAGAAGAGCAGTTCTATTTTCTGTATTTGACCTCTTTTCCCAGGATCCTGTTTTGGTGTGAGGCTGGATTGTTGGAAACTGAACAATATTTAGAGTCTTATGCCTTAAGTTGGAAACTGTGTCCATCACTTACCTAACAGATGACCTTGAGTGAGACATCTGGCCTCTCTCGAACTCATAACTTCTTCCTCAACAAACTTGTTGAAATTAATATCTGACCTCAAATCCCTCAGGTTTATTATAAGTATCAAATCCAAAAATTGTGAGAAAATATTGAGTTAACCATATATTTTATTTAATTTTCAATTTAGAAATCATCATGAGTATTCCAATTTTCCACTGTGTATTTTAGCACAGTATAATTACTGAAAGCAAAAGATTATGTGTAATATGAATGTTAGTTATAAAACACTATATTATATTGTATGAACAATCATGTACATGCTCCTCAGTTCAAGAACCACATGGTACCAATAGCTGATACCTGCCTATGGGACCTCTCCATCACATCACTTCTCTCCAGATGAAACCACTTTCTTGAGTTTCATGTTTATAAATCCATCATTCATAAAAACAATTTTATCACATTTTAACATAAGCACTATATTGTTTTATATTGTTTATTGAGTTTATAAACTATCACACTTTAGGTAATATTCTGGCATTTGATTTTTTTCACTCAACATTTTTTTTCTAAATGTCACATATTGTTCTGTTTGGCTGTAGTTCATTCATTTGCTCTGTTGTATAATATTCCAATGTGAGACTAAGCTTACTGGGAATGTTCTCGGGTTTTGCTCTTGAAACAATGCTCTTTTGAAAAATCTGCTTGTCTCCAGTTGTCATGTTGAGGAGCTACGGGTCATTACTTTGGAGTGTAATTGCTGGATCATGAGATCTTCAAAGTTTTACTTTCACAAAATAGGGCTAAATTGTTTTCCAAAGAAGTTGCACCAAATTACTTGGTTATCAGCAGCACTGCAGTGTTCCCATTGATTCTCATCCTCCTAATAGTTGATATTGTCATACTTTTTCATTTTTCTCAATTAAGCAGGTAAGAAATGGTATTTCACTGTAGTCTTGATTTGCATTTCTTTACCATTTCCCCATGTTTTAATTATATTCAAATTTCCAATGAATGTTAGCATGTTTTCTATTGCCTGTTTCTTGTTAATGTAAAAGTTTTTACATAATTTGGTTACTGGTCTTTTTCAGTTTTATTTATTATAATGCCTTCACCCAATCTGAGGTCTCCCCTGGGCACTTAGATGGTAAAAAGTCTGCCTGCAGTGTGGGAGACCCAGATTCAATCCGTGGGTTGGGAAGATCCCCTGGGGAAGTAAACGGTAACCCACTCCAGTATTCTTGCCTGGAAAATCCCATGGACAGAGGAGCCTGGCAGGCTACAGTCCATGGGGTCGCAAAGAGTTGGGCATGACTGAGAGACTTCACTTTCTTTCTTTCACCCAATTTGTGGCTTGTCTTCTTTATGTTTGGTATTAGTTTTCACATAGTCATGTGTATCAGTCTTTCACTTCTGTCTTAGACCTAATATTTAAACATTGATTCTTTTCTCAGCAGACAGAAATGTGTTCTTGCTTCTCTCAAAGGATGCTGATTGTATAGTCTTTTCTTCTGTTTCCTACATCATTTCTGTTTGTTTCTCATTCATTTTTTGGTTTGTTTTGTCCTTTTGTGTTCGCTGCCATTTTTAAACTCCTGGTGATCCTTGGCTATCTACATTTAAGAGCAAGGCAATAAACTACTAATTGGTACGTCAGTCTATTGAAGCTTTCAGATTTTACCTTAGGGGTTCTGGTGGAAATCGCTTTTTACTGTGGGCTCCCAAATGCCATTATATGACAGTCTGTTTTTTGGGGGTTTTGTTTTGGCAAGGAAAAAAAGTATGATTTTTTGTCTTCGTTGTTGTTGTTTAGTCACTTAAGTCATGTCTGACACTTTGCAGTCCCATGGACTGGCTGCCAGGCTCCTCTGTCTGTGGAGTTATCCAGGCAAGAATACTGGAGTGGGCTGCCATTTCCTTCTCCAGGGGATCTTCCCAACCCACAGATTGAATCTGGGTCTCCCACACTGCAGGCAGACTTTTTACCATCTAAGTGCCCAGGGGAGACCTCAAATTGGGTGGGTGCCCAATACTTTCTAGACCCAGGCATTCAACCCATGTTGCCTGCATTGGCAGGCAGATTCTTTACCACTGAGCCACGTAGGAAGCCTCTCTTTGATGCTTGAATTTGTGCTGGTAAGAGGAGAGTGATGAGCCTCAGTACCTCTTTAGATAGAGAAATTCCTGTCTGACCTCCTCTCTCATTTACATTCTCACATTTGATTTTGTGATCTCCATTGTTAAAATAGTTTCCCTATGTAAAACAGGTCTTGCATCACTGAAAACATTCTCTTGTGTCTGGTCCATTATCTTTATTCCTGTTTTCAAGAGCTTTATAAGAAGATGGTGTTGTTTTTCAGTGTCTATGCAAAGCCGTTCCCAACTGTTTACCTCTTGCTTGTCCTCTATCATAAATGTTCACGTTCCCAAACCCTTAGAGTCTAGGAGTGCTCATCTGTTCATGTGATCCAGGAATGAAAATTACAACAAACAAGATGTTAGTCTGAGAGATTCTGGAAAATATTTCTCTTCCATGAGTAGAGGCAAGATATGTAAGAAGAGAAAGAAACTCTCCACCACCCATTTCCTTACTTCTAACCTTTGAATAAGGCTAGAAAATTCTTAAAGAGAAGAGAAAACCAGACCACCTTACCTGCCTCCTGAGAAGTCTATATGGAGGTAAAGAAGCAACAGTTAGAACTGGACATGTAACAACAGACTGGTTCCAAATTGGGAAAGGAGTACATCAAGGCTGTATATTGTCACCCCGCTTATTTAACTTATATGCAGAGTACATCATGTGAAATGCCAGGCTGGATGAAGCACAAGCTGGGATCAAGATTGCCAGGAGAAATATCAATAACATCAGATAGGCAGATGACACCACCGTATGGCAGAAAGTGAAGGGGAACTAAAGAGCTTCTTGATGAAAGTGAAAGAAGAGAGTGAAAAATTTGGCTTAAAACTCAACATTCACAATACTAAGATAATGACATCCAGTCCCAACACTTCATGGCAAATAGATGGGGAAACAGTGGAAACAGTGACAGACTTTCTTTTCTTGAGCTCCAAAATCACTCCAGATGGTGACTACAGCCATGAAATTGAAAGACCTTTGCTCCTTGGAAGAAAATTTATAACCAACATAGACAACATATTAAAAAACAGAGACTTTACTTTGCTGACAAAGGTCTGTCTAGTCAAAGCTATGGTTTTTCCAGTAGCCAAGTTTGGATATGAGAGTTGGACTATAAAGAAAGCTGAGCACCAAAGAATTGATGCTTTTGAGCTGTGGTTTTGGAGACTTCTGACAGTCCCTTGGACTGCAAGGAGATCCAACCAGTCAATTCTAAGGAAAATCAGTCCTGAATATTCATTGGAAGGTCTGATGCTGAGGCTGAAATTCCAATACTTTGGCCATCTGATGTGAAAAGTTGACTGATTGGAAAAGACCCTGATGCTGGGAAACATTGAAGGTAAGAGAAGGGGACAACAGAGGATGAGATGGTTGGATGGCGTCACCGACTCAATGGACATGAGTGTGAGCAAACTCTGGCAGTTGGTGATGTACAGGGAAGCTTGGCATGCTGCTGTTCATGGGATCGCAAAGAGCTGGACATTACTGAGTGACTGAACTGAACTGACTGAGCCTTTGAATGAGATGTGGAGGGCATACACCAAAATGAAGCATTAACGTATCTGGGCTCATAAGGGAGAGGCCAGGGGCAACACAGACTCATTGAACAAATGCCCTGATATCACTGAACTGTGGGTCCCTGTTGGCTCACTGGCTTTCACTCCTGATTTTTCTTAATTACCTTTTATTCCTCCTCCTTCTTTCTTGGCTCCCATCTCCTTTTCCATTTCTCCTCTAACTCTTCACCCTCCTCACATGTTTAATGATTTTGAAGCTGAGATGGGCTGAGTCATGAACACAGGAGAGTTATAAGTCCCAAATTGCCCTTTTCTGAAATAATGGGGCATGAATAAACAGAGGAGCTACACTATGTCCATCCTCTCAAATCTTCCATCCCTCCTCCTCCCTGCTGCCACACGAGACCCTGTAGGTCATCTGTAGGTCATTCTTCTGCATAAAGTCCTCCACTCGCTTGTAATCTCATTCAAGGTAAAGCCTAAATGTGGGAGCCTTGTATCTTAACATTATTCAGAGTGATTCATGCCTCCTTTCTACCCTAATGCCCCACCACTGTGCTCCAGTCTCACCAAGGTTTTCAGGGTTCATGGAGTGTATGTTGTGCCATTTCATCTCTGGACCTCTGTGAAACACATTTTTCCTTCTTTGTCTGCAGAACAGACTAGAATCACCTCTGTTTAAATGTCATCTCCTCTCCCAAGTCTTCCTTCTCTTTCAGCCATTGCTATTGTCTCAGCCTTTTAACCTTTGAACATTCCCCCCCCCCCCCCCCCCCCCGTTAGACCTATCTCCTCTCTGATGTGCATTTATGTATTTCTGGTTCCATTTCCCCCTCAGCCTGTGAGTTCTTTGAGAGGAGAGTGTTTGTCTTATTTTTATATCCTCAGCACTGAGTGCTGATGTGTACCCAACCTGCCTCCCACTGCTCTCCAACTCTTTTTTTTTTTTAATTTATTTTTCATTTATTTATATTAGTTGGAGGCTAATTACTTTACAATATTGTAGTGGTTTTTGCCATACATTGACATGAATCAGCCATGGATTTACATGTATTCCCCATCCCGATCCTCCCTCTCGCCTCCCTCTCCATCCCATCCCTCTGGGTCTTCCCAGTGCACTAGCCTTGAGCACTTGTCTCATGCATCCAACCTGGGCTGGTGATCTGTTTCACCCTTGATAGTATACTTGTTTCAATGCTATTCTCTCAGAACATCCCACCCTTGCCTTCTCCCACAGAGTCCAAAAGTCTGTTCTGTACATTTGTGTCTCTTTTTCTGTTTTGCATATAGGACTATCATTACCATCTTTTAAAATTCCATATATATGCGTTAGTATACTGTATTAGTCTTTATCTTTCCGGCTTACTTCACTCTGTGTAATGGCTCCAGTTTCATCCATCTCATTAGAACTGAGTCAAATGAATTCTTTTTAATGGCTGAGTAATATTCCATAGTGTATATGTATCATAGCTTCTTTATCCATTCGTCTGCTGATGGGCATCTAGGTTGCTTCCATGTCCTGGCAATTATAAACAGTGCTGTGATGAACATTGGGGTGCACGTGTCTCTTTCAGATCTAGTTTCCTTGGTGTGTATGGCCAGCAGTGGTATTGCTGGGTCATATGGCAGGTCTATTTCCAGTTTTTTAAGAAATCTCCACACTGTTCTCCCTAGTGGCTGTACTAGTTTGCATTCCCACCAACAGTGTAAGAGGGTTCCCTTTTCTCCACACCCTCTCCAGCATTTAATGCTTGTAGGCTTTTGGATAGCAGCCATTCTGACTGGCGTGAAATGGTACCTCATTGTGGTTTTGATTTGCACATCTCTGATAATGAGTGATGTTGAGCATCTTTTCATGTGTTTGTTATCCATCTGTATGTCTTCTTTGGAGAAATGTCTGTTTAGATCTTTGGCCCATTTTTTGATTGAGTTGTTTATTTTTCTGGAATTGCTGCCCTCCAACTCTTAAAAAAGGATAACTCTCAGTCATATTAAAAAATATTGATCTAAAACAAATAGACTGACAAATATTTCCCCAACAAAGGCAGGTTTATTCACGATCAGCAGAGAATTGCAATTCAGGGTCTGCACCCATGGTGAGCCACAGGGTTCATGGAGTGCAAGTACCCCGTGGGAAGGGAAAAAAAATGCATTTAGAGAGAAAAAGGAGGGTGGGAAGCTGTTATAAAGAGTTCATGGATTTTCATTGACTGACACCTTCCCAGGAAAGAAGAGGAGTCTTTCTTTTTCCAGTAGGGCTCTGTTATTATCAGGGTGCGAAAGCTCCATCTTCTGGTCTCTCAACTCTACATAATTGAGATTTCTGTTCATTAATTTTTACACAACCATTTATTGAATTTTCACAATGGGCCAAGTACAATAAATAAAACAATAGGAAATATTGTAATCCATTTCAAACAGTTAAATTACCCACAATCTTTCTCTGAAGAGTCAACTTTGAGGTTGAGATGTAGTTTAGAAAATATTTTAAACTCATTTATAAGAGTGCATTCCTTGAGAGGAGAAATATATAAAGTAGAATATACAAAGAGTTATTGAAAACCAAATCAGAGTAATCATGAATTAATCCAGGTAATTAAATCAGTTGCTGTGGAGGCACAAAAGACTGGGTTCAATTCCTGGGTCAGGAAGATTCCCTGAAGGGGGAAATGAAAACTCACTCCAATATTCTTGTTTGAAAAATTCCACGGGCAGAGGAGATTGACAGGGTGTAGTCCTTGGGCTCGCAATGAGTGGGACACGACTTGGTGACTCACAGCGTGTGAGATGAGTACAACTGTGTGGTAGTTTGAGCATCCTTTGGGATTGCCTTTCTTAGGGATTGGAATGGAAAATGACCTTTTCCAGTCCTGTGGCCACTGCTGAGTTTTCCAAATTTGTTGGCATATTGAGTACAGCACTTTCACAGCAACATCTTTCAGGATTTGAAATAGCTCAACTGGAATTCCATCACATCCACTAGCTTTGTTTGAGGTGATGCTTTCTAAGGCCCACTTGACTTCACATTCCAAGATGTCTGGCTCTAGGTGAGTGATCACACCATTGTGAAAACTTGTTAGAAACGCGAATTCTCTGGCTCAACTCAAGACCTACTAAAGAAAGATTCTTCATGGGTGTTTCTGAATTTTAACATCCCCTCCAGATAATTCTAGTGGGTGTTCAAGTATGTGAATGAATGAACTGTGAAATGGGTCTTTCCAAAAATCCCAGAAATTTTGTTTATTTTGGAGAAACTCTGTCCTTTCAGACCCTCATCTCCTAATCCTACATGTTATGAATCTCTACAGCTTTCAATATTCTTGGTGGGTTTTTGTTTTCTTTTCTTGTTTTGTGTAAGTTTTTGTTGTGGTTTTTGGTTTCTTTGTCTTCTGGCCCAAGGAGAACTTTCCAATAGTCTTTCTGAAAGACTTTGGAACTTTGAAACAACTCTCATTGTTCCCTTGTTCCCAGCAGGAATCATTCCAGCTCTGCTTCCTGAGCCCAGTCCAATCATTTCTCCCTGAGGATATACTCTCTTCCCCAGGGTCATGCCCCTGAGTCCTGTGTGTGAGGGATGGACAGAGAACAGGAAGATGTGGGGCTACATGGGGAGGATCCCACCAAAAGATGTAAGACCTCAACCCTCTTCCCCCATTCAGGGCTAAAGGAAGGTGAGAGCCTGAGGGTTTTCCACACAGGCATATAAGTCAATGGTAGTTAGGTTTTTGGAAACACCAGCTGGAGAATAAACATTTGACATCGTCGCTCAGTTGGTAAGGAATCTGCCTGCAATGCAGGAGACCCCAGTTCGATTCCTGATTCTGGAAGATCTGCTGGAGAAGGGGTAGACTACCCACTCCAGTATTCCTGGGCTTCCCTTGTGGCTCAGCTGGTAAAGAATCCACCTGAAATTCAGAAGACATGGATTCGATCCCTGGGTTGGAAAGACCCCCTGGAGAAGGGAATGGCTACCCACTCTAGTGTTCTGGCCTGGAGAATTTCAGGGTCTGTATAGTCCATGGGGTTGCAAAGAGTCAGACACAACTGAGCGACTTTCATTTTCACTTCACTTCACATAGACTTGATGGTACTGAGTCTTATGTTGGAAGAGAGCTTTGGGAAGTAATTTGGGTGGATGTACTGTTAAATAACTCCTTCGGGTTGCATGTAAAACCCAGTAATTTTAGCAATAAAGTATATCACTGGCCTAGTGAGATAGGAAACAGAGGATAAGTAAGTTCACTTCAAATATCTCCAAATAATCCATTACCTACTTAATACAGTATTTGGCAACATTCACTGAGCATGTGTTGTTACCAGAGTTTCTGTTCCAAGTTCTGAGGTTACTAAGATATTGAAGTTATGATGCAGTTGGTTGAGGGGAGAAAGTGGAAAAACGAATGATGGTAAATATATAACAGAAGTATTTTTGAAATGTTATAAGAACCCCGAGAATGGGGAATTTGTTCTGCATGGGAGAAATGGTGACAGGTGTAACAGAGGGTGATGTTTGAATGGGCTTTTCTAGATTTGAGAAAGTCAGATCAGAATTCTGGGAAACCAATATGGAAATAAATAAAATAGTTAATAATCTATTGAAAAGCTTGCGGCTCATTGGAGGTATAGATACTGATTAGGAAGGCAGATGAAGGTTACATTTCATAGTCTGTATGACATGCTGAGTTGCATACACTTCTGTATGTGTTTCTACCCTGACTTGATCCGCAGGGTATTGGATGTGGCTCCTAAGGGACTCTGGTGGAATCACTACAAGAATTAGATGTGAGAGGGGAACGTGATCAGATCAGCATTTAGAAAGGTCTCAAGTAGAGCTGTGTAGAAGGTGTACTGGAGGAAGTGAAGATGAAAGTGAAAAATAAGAAGGGAGTGATCTCTTATGGATAATGGATCTGGGGAGTCAGGTGAGAACGAGTGGAGGCTGAGAGAA
Organism: Cervus canadensis; assembly: GCF_019320065.1. NCBI lineage: Eukaryota > Metazoa > Chordata > Mammalia > Artiodactyla > Cervidae > Cervus > Cervus canadensis. Next base: position 51,134,125 of record NC_057386.1, on the reverse strand, counting down.
AGTGGAAAGGGTGGGGGTCACCAATTATTCTATCTCTCACCCTCCGAGTCTTTCTTCACCTTTGGTCCCAATTTCTCCTCTGCCCCTTCACCTTTCCATTCCCCATCCTTCACTCATTCTATTTCCCTGTCTTCCTTCCTTTTAAATTTCTTCTTCCATTCAATTCTTCACCTATTTCCATTTCTTCTCCTTTAATAATTTTTTTTTCTCTTCTATTGGATTGGATTCAACAACTTCTGAAATTGCTGTCTTTTCAGAAGAGCTCTAAGTCTCCTGTTCGAACAATATATTCATCTATGTCTGTACTAATTAGTTACCCTTCTGCCACTTGACTCCACCTATGTTGTGGGTGAGCTGAGCCTCACTCAGTAAGGGGCTACCTACCGTGGAGGATGGGGAAAAACAAAATGTCCCAGGTGTCTAGCTGTGGCCAGAGGTTCTCCTGTATGAACCTGCATACCCAGAAGCATTTTACTCATGCTAGAGTTAATACCAGGTACTTATTAGTTACTGACTAACAGCAAGGAGATCATTCCTGGGTGTTCATTGGAAGGACTGAGGTTGAAGCTGAAACTCCAATACCTAGGCCACCTGATGCGAAGAGCTGACTCATTTGAAAAGACCCTCATGATGGGAAAGATTGAGGGTGGGAAAAGGGGATGACAGAGGATGAGACGGTTGGATGGCATCACCGACTCAATGGACATGGGTTTGGGTGAACTCCTGGGAGTTAGTGATGGACAGGGAGGCCTGGCGTGCTGTGGTTCATGGGGTCACAAAGAGTCAGACACGACTCAACTAAACTGAACTGAACAACAAGGATGAGCACTGAAGCGTACAAATAAATTCTGAAATGAAGATTTTATCCATAGCATATTTTTGTTGAATTGTAGAAGAAAAACATAGACACATGAAAAAGGTCATTAACATTATTATCTGTTAACTGTTGCATGAAAAAAAATGATTGGTACAAAAATGTATTAGAGACTGGAAAAGGGTGAATATCTTAAGAGTAGGAGACTACACAGGGGAGAGTGATTACCATTTATTATTTTAGACACTGTTCTAGAAAGCTTGTGTGTTATTTTATTCAAGCTCCAGGACAAATTTACAGACAAACATTTTCTTACAGAGATGAAATCTGAGACTCAGATAAGAGATTTACTTAAGGTCAAATCTCAGAGAAATATAAAGTTATGAACTTTACATTTCCCAACTCTGTTGGGCTCTATGTGTCTTCTCACCACTCTATTACCACTGAATCTTTGAAAAGCAGGCTGCATATGTCTCTGGATCAATTTAAGGTATCTTGTGAATGTGTTCTCCAGTATCAGCTCTCCAAAGACAAGATCACTTATATCAGCCCAGGGTATTATGATCTGCACATGAAGGTGTCCTTTGTATGGACTTGGACAATTGCTTTGAGTCACTGAGCACCAGAATGGCGCATAGTAACTTCATACACCTCTGTTTGTGGTGTGTTTTCTTTAGGTGTATGGAGCAGAGAGCATGGATTCAGGGAACCACACATGGGTGTCAGAGTTTGTCTTCTTGGGGCTCTCACAGACTCAGGAGCTCCAGCTCTTCTTGTTCCTGCTGTTCCTGTTTGTCTACACCACCACTGTCACGGGAAACCTCCTCATCATGGTCACAGTGACCTCTGATTCCAGGCTCCACACACCCATGTATTTCCTGCTGAGAAACCTGGCTGTCTTAGACCTCTGTTTCTCCTCAGTCACTGCCCCAAAGATGCTGGTGGACTTCCTTGCTGAGAAGAAGACCATCTCCTACCAGGGCTGCATGGCCCAGATCTTCTTCTTCCACCTCTTGGGAGGTGGGACTGTTTTCTTCCTCTCAGTGATGGCCTATGACCGCTACATAGCCATCTCCCGGCCCCTCCACTATGTCACCATCATGAACACTCAAGTGTGTGTGGGGCTAGTGGTGGCTACCTGGATAGGGGGCTTTGTCCACTCCATTGTCCAACTTGTTTTGATGCTTCCATTGCCTTTTTGTGGCCCCAATATCCTAGATAACTTCTACTGTGACATTCCACAAGTGCTGAGACTGGCCTGCACGGACACCTCCATCCTGGAGTTCCTTATGATCTCCAACAGTGGGATGCTGGTCTTCATCTGGTTCCTCCTCGTTCTGATCTCTTACACTGTCATCCTGGTGATGCTGAGGTCCCACTCAGGGAAGGCAAGGAGGAAGGCAGCTTCCACCTGCACCACGCACATCATTGTTGTGTCTATGATTTTTATTCCCAGTATCTATATCTATGCCCGACCCTTCACTTCCTTCCCCATGGACAAAGCTGTGTCTATCAGCCACACGGTCATGACTCCCATGCTCAACCCCATCATCTACGCACTGAGGAATCAGGAGATGCAGGCAACCATGAAGAGATTAGGCAAACGCCTAGTGATTTCCAGCAGAAAGTAAACTTAAGATAGATTGACTTTAAATGACAAATGTTTTCTCTGAACTGTTTTCCCATGTGAGAAGTGGAAAAAAGACTTTATTGAGTGTGGCAACTGAGATTAAAGTAATATTTCTGTGGACCTACTCCTGTGTCAGGTATTGTGTTAGGCACTTTCGTACTTTTGTGTCATTCTCAGAAAACTGACAGTGGGTATGCTATTATTATATTAAACAGTTTTGTCCACCCCTGGTTCCTCAATGGTAAAGAGTGTGCTTACCAATGCAGGAGACACGAGTTCAATCCCTGGGTCAGAAAGATCCCCTGCAGAAGGAAATAGCAACCCATTCCAATATGCTTGCCTGGGAAATCCCATGGACAGAGGAGCCTGGGGGGCTAGAGTCCTTGGTGTCTGAAAGAGTCGCACATGACTTAGCAACTAAATGAACAAATCAGCTTTACAAATGGGAAAACTCAGACAGAAGTGACTTGCTTGATAATGAGGAACAAGTGAGGTACAGAACTGGGCTAGGGGACATTTTCTCTAACTCAAGTTTTGAGGCAGAGGATATGGGTAGAATTTGAAACTCAGGGTCCCAGACAATCACAAGGGAAAACTTAGAGTTCCTCTTCTATGGATAAATACCTGTGATGAATGCTCCATATTTTCATCTTAACTCTGAAGCATTCACATTTGTTCTGCTCTCTGTCTCTCTACCTCAACCTCACTGGGGTATTTTGGAAGTGATCTCACTTGTAACATTGTCTAAAAATTCCCATAAGTGTATTTTCCCTTTGGATTGTTCCTTTTCTACCAAATACTCTTTGGATAATATGAAAACTATTCTGCTTTCCCAACCAAATCCTTACATCATTTGTATGATGTGGCTAAGAAGAGGACGCTCTAGGATGGTTGGGGAACCAAAGCCAGAAAGAGCAGGACCATATCTATTAGTGGTCCTGATCTGAGGTATGGGTTCAGTCCAAGGCTGCTGCCTCATGGGGTTTTGCCTTTCCCTTTGACTTCCTGCCCTTAATGAGGGCTTCATGTAGGTGGGGACTGTACTTTATTCATCACTGCTGAATTTTCCAAATTTGTTGGAATATTGAGTACAGCTCTTTCACAGCATCATCTTTTATTTTTAAATTTTTTTTCCATTTATTTTTATTAGTTGGAGGCTAATTACTTTACAATATTGTAGTGGTTTTTGTCATACATTGACATGAGTCAGCCATGGATTTACATGTATTCCCCATCCCGATCCCCCCTCCCACCTCCCTCTCTACCCGATCCCTCTGGGTCTTCCCAGTGCACCAGGCCCGAGCACTTGTCTCATGCATCATCTTTTAGGATTTGAAGTAGCTCAGCTGGAATTCCATCACCTCCACTAGCTTTGTTCATAGTGATGTTTCCTAAGGCCCACTTGACTTCACATTCTAGGATGTCTGGCCCTAAGTGAGTATGAGTGATTACACCATCATGATTATCTGGGTCATGAAGATCTTTTTTGCACAGTTCTTCTGTCTATTCTTGCCACATATTCTTAATATCTTCTGCTTCTGTTAGGCCCATACCATTTCTGTCCTTTATTGAGCCCATCTTTGCCATTCAATATCACGGTAATCCAAGCCTATGCCCCGACCAGTAATGCTGAACAAGCTGAAGTTGAACAGTTCTATGAAGACCTACGAAACCTTCTAGAACTAACACCCCAAAAAAGATGTCCTTTTCATTATAGGGGACTGGAATGTAAAAGTAAGAAGTCAAGAAAAACCTGGAGTAACAGGCAAATTTGGCCTTGGAGTACAGAATGAAGCAGGCCAAAGGCTAATAGAGTTCTGCCAAGAGAATGCACTGGTCATAGCAAACACTCTCTCCCAACAACACAAGAGAAGACTCTACACATGGACATCACCAGAAGGTCAACACCAAAATCAGATTGATTATATTCTTTGGAGCCAAAGATGGAGAAGCTCTATACAGTCAGCAAAAACAAGACCGGGAGCTGACTGTGGCTCAGATCACGAACTCCTTATTGCCAAATTCAGACTGAAATTGAAGAAAAGTGTGGAAAACCACTAGACCATTCAGGTATGACCTGTATCAAATCCCTTATGACTATACAGTGGAAGTGAGAAATAGATTTAAGGGACTAGATCTGATAGACAGAGTGCCTGATGAGCTATGGATGGAGGTTTGTGACATTGTACAGAACACAGGAATCAAGACCATCCCCAAGAAAAAGAAATGCAAGAAAGCAAAATGGCTGTCTGAGGAGGCCTTACTAGTAGCTGTGAAAAGAAGAGAAGCAGAAAATAAAGGAGAAAAGGAAAGATATACCCATTTGAATGTAGAGTTCCAAAGACTAGCAAGGAGAGTAAGAAAGCCTTCCTTAGTGATCAATGCAAAGAAATGGAGGAAAACAATAGAATGAGAAAGACTAGAGATCTCTTCAAGAAAAGAGATACCAAGGGAACATTTCATGCAAAGATGGGCTCAATAAAGGACATATATCGTATGGAGTGAATGCACCAACCAAAAAGACTTAGACTGGCTCAGTACATGAAAATATTGGCATGGATGCACTTCCACTTACCACCTCATTCCATTTAAGCTCCCAAATTGTGTGTAATTATTTTGTATTGTTAGGTTAATCATGTTTCCATTACAGTTTGCACTTATAATTATCTTTTATTTTTTGTGTAGCTATTATGGTGGAAATGGATAAACATCTTTTACTATTGTGATTATGTAACTATTATTCATTTAATGAATAAAAGTTACCAAAAAAGATGGCATTTTCATCATAGGGGACTGGAATGCAAAAGTAGGAAGTCAAGAAATACCTGGAGTAACAGCCAAGTTTGGCCTTGGAGTACCAAATGAAGCAAGGCAAATCCTAACAGTTTTGCCAAGAGAACACGCTGGACATAGCAAACACCAGTTCTAAAAACACAAGAGACGACTGTACAAATGGACATTACCAGATGGTCAATACCCAAATAAGATTGATTATTTCTTTGCAGCCTAAGATGAAGAAGCTCTATACAGTCAGCCAAAAGAAGACTGAGAGCTGATTGTGGTTCGGATCATGAACTCCTTATTGAAAAATTCAGCCTTAAATTGAAGAAAGTAGGGAAAACCAGTAGGCCATTCAGGTATTACCTAAATAAAATCTCTTACGATTATACAGTGGATGTGACAAATAAATTCAAGGAATAACATCTGATAGACAGAGTTCCCGAAGAACTCTGGACAGAGGTTCGTGACATTGAACAGGAGGTGGTGGTCAAAGCCATCCCCAGGAAGAAGAAATGCAAAAAGGCAAAATTTGTCTAAGGAGGCCTTTCAAATAGCTGAGAAAAGACAAGAAGTAAAAGGCAAAGGAGAAAAAGAAAGATGTACCCATCTGAATGCAGAGTTCCAAGGAATAGCAAGGAGAGATAAGAAAGACTTCCTAATAGATCAATGAAAAGAAATAGAGGAAAACAACAGAATGGGAAACACTAGAGATATCTTCAAGAAAAGTAGAGATACCATGGGAACATTTCATGCAAAGATGGGCACAATAAAGGACAGAAATGGTATGGACCTAACACAAGCAGAAGAGATTAAGAAAAGTGGCAAGAATACACAGAAGAACCATACAAAAAAGATCTTAGTGGCCCAGATAACCATGATGGTGTGATCACTCACCTAGAGCCAGACATCTTGGAATGCAAAAGGTCTAAGGAAGCCTTAGGATGCTTCCACATGGGCTTTAGGAAGCATCACTATGAACAAAGTTAGTGGACGGGATGGAATCCCAGTTGAGTTATTTCATATCTTAAAAGATGATGCTGTTGAAGTGCTGCACTCTATATGCCAGCAAATTTGGAAAACTCAGCAATGGCCACAGGACTGGTAAAGGTCCATTTTCATTCCAATCCCAAAGAGAGGCAATGCCAAAGAATGTTCAAACTACTGCACAATTGCACTCATCTCACACACTAGCAAAGTAATGCTCAAAATTCTCTAAGCTAGTCTTCAACATGAGAACCGAGAACTTCCAGATGTTCAAGCTGGATTTAAAAAAGGCAGAGGAACAAGAGATCAAACTGCCAACATCTGTTGGATCATAGTAAAAGCAAGAGGGCTCCAGAAAAACACTTACTTCTGCTTTGCTGATTATACCAAAGCTTTTGACTGTGTGGATCACAATAAACTTTTGAAAATTCTTCAAGACATGGGAATACCAGACCACCTTGCCTACCTTCTGAAAAACCTGTGTATAGGTCAAGAAGCAATAGTTAGAACCAGACATGGAACAATGGACTGGTTCCAAATTGGGAAAAGAGTACGTCAAGGCTGTATATTGTCACCCTACTTGTTTAACTTCTGTGCAGAGTACATCATGAGAAATGCTGGACTTGATGAAGCACAAGCTGAGATCAAGATTGTCAGGAGAAATATTGATAACTTCAGATATGCAGATGTCACCACCTTTATGGCAGAAAGCAAAGAGGAAGTAGTGAGCCTCTTGATGAAAGTGAAAGAGGAGAGTGAGAAAGCTGGCTTAAGATCATGGCATCCTGTCCCATCACTTCATGGCAAATAGATGGGGAATGAATGGAACTAGTAAGAGACTTTATTTTCTTGGGCTCCAAAATCACTGCAGCCATGAAATTAAAAGACGCTTGCTCCTTGGAAGAAAAGCTATGACCAAACTAGCTTCTCTATTAAAAAGCAGAGACATTACTTTGCAAGCAATGGTCTGTATGGTTGAAGCTATGGTTTTTCCAGTAGTCATGTATTTATCTGAGAGTTGGACCATAAAGAAGGCTGAGCTCCATAGAATTGATGTGTTTAGATTGTGGTGTTGGACAAGACTCTTGAGAGTCTCTTGGACTGCAAGGAGGTCAATTCAGTCAATCCTAAAGGGAATCATTCCTAAATATTCATTGGAAGCAGTGATGCTGAAGCTAAAACTCCAATATTTTGGCCATCTGATTCATTGGAAAAGACACTGATGCTGGGGAAGATTGAAGGCAGGAGGAGGGGACGACAGAGGATGAGATGGTTGAATGGCATCACCAACTCGATGGATGTGAGTTTGAGCAGGATCCGGGAGTTGGTGATGGACAGGGAAGCCTGGCATGCTACAGTCCATGGGGTCCCGGAGAGTCAGACACGACCAAGCGACTGAACTGAACTGATTCATTTAATACTGTTGTATCATGATTGATCAACAAAAGATAATAAAATTCTATATTATTAAAACTACCATTTAAAAGAAAAATCTACAATCACTACTTTTTTTTGAGGTTATGTCTTTAGTTTAATCAACATAGAAAACTGATTCCTTGGCTGTAATACATAATCTGGATTCAGTTTTACTTTGTTTTCTTTCTACATGAAATACCTAATTTTCCTGCAGTTCATTATGCATGATATAATTTCTTCTCTCTTAATTAAATTTGAATATATGTCAATTATTATTTTTCACATTAAGTACTATTCTTGACTCCAGTCAAGATATATAATCTTATGTTTTATCTCATAATCATGTCAGTACATGATATCAGTACAATTTTTCATACTTCTAAAAATCCTTATAAATTCTACCTTTAGGATTTGCAAAAGCAAAATTAAATCTATTTCTTTAATTATCTATGTCAAAACTAAGACACTGTGTATATATTTACTTCAAGATGGGGAAATCAGTATAGGTTGGGCTTACCCTTCTAATTTTTAATTGTATAATCTACTTGTTTGAAACAACTTACTATAATGTTTAAAACTTACCATAATCTTTAATTTTGTCTATTTTTTCTATCAAAACATTTTATGTCATTTTCCCTGCTTTATACCAAATTAGAATAAATTTTGCAATTATATATTTAAATGTTTAGTGATGCCAGGCACAATTAAATGGTCTAAATCATAGTCATTTAAAATAGAATGTTTTTTCTTGATTTTAATAGAACTATGAGCTCATTCTTAAAAAAATAAAAGATGAAGCAACAGAATTAAAATTTTCTGTAATCCAGAGGAAAATATCTTTGTGGTTTTCTTTTTTAAAATCATTTTATTTATTATAATTGGAGGCTAATTACTTTACAATATTGTGGTGGTTTTTGCCGTACATTGACATGAATCAACCACAGGTGTACATGTGTCCCCCGTCCTGAACCCCGCTCCCACCTCTCTCCCTATCCCATCCCTCTGGGTTGTTCCAGTGCACCGGTTTTGAGTGTCCTGTTTCATGCATCAAACTTGGACTGGTCATCTATTTCACATATGGTAATATACCTGTTTCAATGCTATTCTCTTTACAATCACTTTTTAAAATCCAGATGCACATTAGAAACACCTTGGAATTTTTTGAAAAATACAAATGCCTAGCTATTGTTTTTTGTCCCCCAAAGCTCTAGATGTGATTCTAATGAGCAGCCATGTTTGAAAACAGCTAGACTGTATGATGATCTTTTACTTTTATCCAGTTTGTTTCACTTTTTCTATTTCATGTTCAGTGTTCCCATTTCATTCAGTTTATATTTCCCAATTTCTCTGTCTCTTTTTTTGTTGTTCTTTCTCAGGCCTTTATCAAATGCAGTAGAAAAGCTTGTGTGTGTGTGTGTGTGTGTGTGTGTGTGTGTGTGTGTGTATTTGTATAGTATGTATAATATTAATAAAAATATATTTTAGAAAACATGAATTTTTGCTTATCTAAATATTTATGACATTTGGTTCCACTTGCAGAACTAAGTATGAATAGAATGCTAGACTTCTAATATACATTTACTTAAAACTTTGAGATAGTTCCATTTATTCTGGCATCTAGCATTACTGCTAAAAGTCTAGAAAGATGATTACTTTAGTGATTTTTTTTTAAAAAGATGAATGAGGCTTAAAACTCCTAATCCAATTCTGAGAATATAAACAAATACTATGTTGTGAAGAAAAAAAAAAACCAGGAAATTAACATGTATTATTAACTAAAGTAGAGATTTTATTGAAATTTCACAAAAATTTATGCTAGTGTCCATTATTTGTTTTCATACTTTATTCAGTATTCCACATTGTATTTATGTGCATTGAGCAGCTTCAGCTGCATGCAACAAATTCTGATAAATTCTCTTTTCATTTTTTTTCCATTTATTTTTATTAGTTGGAGGCTAATTACAATATTGTAGTGGTTTTTGCCATACATTGACATGAATCAGCCATGCGAGGGGGAAGTGGGATAGGGAATAAATGTAAATCTTTTCATTTTTATTGTTACAAATATTTTCTAATTTTCCTTGTTGTGGCTGCTTAGATATATCCATCATTTAAAAGTGGACATTTAATTTCCAAACACATGGCGTTTTAAAAGTATCTTTGATATTAATTTCTGGTTTTTATATTAATTTCTCATTTAAATGCTTTCTTCTCTGCAATCACTCTCTGTGTTTTTTCAGTCTTAACTTTATTGAGGCTTTCAATGGCTAAGTCAAAGATCTCTCTAGGTAAATGTCACATTGCACTTGAAAATATATAGGTTATTTTCAAGTATCTTTTGATAATGATTTATTTTTTAAATTAATTTATTTTGATTGGAGACTAATTACTTTACAATACTATGGTGGCTTTTGCCATACATTGGCATGAATTAGCCACAGGTGTACATGTGTCCCTCCATCCCAAACCCTGCTCCCACCTCCCTCCTCATCCCATCCCTCTGGGTTGTCCCAGTGTACTGGATTTGAATTCCCTAGTTATAAAAGAGAACACATTCTGTATGGTTTCAGTACCTTTAGACTGTGAAATACTTGCACCTTGTTTTACATCCCTGGATTTCACATCTCTGGATATGTTCCAGTGACTCCTGGTTTATAGTCTATGGGAACTTGAATAGAGCTTATTGCCTGCTGTTGTGTGAAAACTGTATAAATTTTAATTATGTTGAATTGGTTCATAGTGCTTTTCAGGTCTACTATATCCTTCTACGTTTCTGTCTATTCATCCTATTAATTTTTGAGAGTTTGATATTGAAGCACCAACTAAAGACCTTAATTTATCTACTTAAAAATAATTGTAATATATAGTAGAACTATATGTATCTTTGTTCTGTATTTTCCAAGTCTCCTGTAATGTGTTATCATATTTTCATAATTTAGGGGCTTCCCAAGTGGTACTCGTGGTAAAGAAACACCTGACAATGCAGGAGACATAAGAGACACTGGTTTGATCCCTAGATCAGGATGATCCCCTGGAGGAGGGCATGGCAACCCACTCCAATATACTTGCCTGGAGAATCTCATAGATAGAGGAGCCAGGCAGGCTACAGTCTAGTCCACAAGGTTGCAAAGAATCAGACACGACTGAAGAGACTTAGCACACATACATGCATACTTTCATAATGTAAAAAATAAAAAAAGAAGAAATAAAGTCATCAATAAAAATTAAAAAAAAAAAGAAGACCAAACTAGGCATTTCTCCAAAGAAGACATACAGATGGCTAAGAGGCACATGGAAAGATGCTCAACATCACTAATTATTTGAGAAATGTGAATCAAAACTACAATAAGCTATTACCTCAAACCAGTCAAAATGGCTATTATCAGAAAATCTACAAGCAATAAAAGCTGGAGAGAGTGTGGAGAGAAGGAAACCCTTCTACAGTGTTGGTGGGAATTTAAATTGGTTTAGCCACTCTGGAGAACAGTATGGAAATTTCTTATAAAACTAAAAATGGAGTTACCATATGACCCTGCAATCCCACTCCTGGGCACATATCCAATGAAAAACATGGTCTGAAAGGATACACGGACCCAATGCTCATTGCAGCACTGTTTACAATTGCCAAGACATGGAAGCAACCTAAATGTCCATTGGCAGAGGAATGGATAAAGATATGTGGTGCATATATACAATGGAATATTACTCAGCCATTGAAAAGAATGAAATAATTCCATTTGCAGCAACATCAATGGACCTAGAGATTGTCATGCTGAATGAAGACAGTCAGACAGAGAAAGAGAAATTTTGTATCATATTCCTTATATGAGGAATCTAAAAAGAAATGATACAAATGAATTTATTTATAGAACAGAAGCAGATCACAGACTTAGAGAATGAACTTATGGTTACCAGGGGGTAAGGATGGGAAGAAAGAGATACTTAAAGAGTCTGAGATAGACATCTACATCCTAAGAACAGCATGTATATTATCTATGGTGAAACAGGTCACCAGCCCAGGTGGGATGCATGAGACAAGTGCTCGGGCCTGGTGCACTGGGAAGACCCAGAGGAATCGGGTGGAGAGGGAGGTGGGAGGGGGGATCGGGATGGGGAATACGTGTAAATCTATTGCTGATTCATGTCAATGTATGACAAAACCCACTGAAATAATAAATAAATAAATAAAAATAAATAAATAAATAAATAAAAATAAAATGAATAACCAACAAGGAACTGCTCTATGGCACAGGAATCTCTGCTCAGTGTTATGTGGCAACCTGGATGGGAGGGGAGTTTGGAGGAGAATGGATACTTGTATATGTATGGCTGAGTCCATTCATTCTCCACCTGAAACTATCACAAAATTGTAATTTGGCTATTGTCCAATATAAAACAAAAAGTTAAAAAACAAATATAATTGAATGACTAACTTAATGAGCAAACACAAAATGAAAAAAAAAAACAACCCAGAATAATTTTTGAATCTACCTCACTTGTATGTGGAAGAACTTTACATTGTACTCTTATCTACCAAAGGCAGATACTCTATTTTGCCAAGAATAAACATTTGCAGTGAAATAATTCAGACCAATCTGTAAGTCCTATGCAGAACAGAGAATTCTAAGAAATAAGAAAGTTTTTACAGCACATCAAGGTTACAATGCCAATTAATTCCCGTGTTGATCAATTCCTCATAATGAGAAATATGTGAGTTTCCTGTACCAATCCTTGTATTAGAGGTAGTATGAGTACACAGGTAAAGAATGCATCTATTCTTTAGATGAATAGATCTAACAGATCTTAGAATAGATGAATAAAGAATCATCAATTCACTGTATAGATGATCTAGTTACACTTGGGATGGATGGTAAAACAGTATAAGGGCTTTGGTTCACAAAATAAAGGACAAGGTTTATAGACAGTAAATTTCTATTGTATTGATCGTATATGTTTGTCCATCTATGACTATTTCTAAGTAAAGATCAGTTAGTCTTAAAATTAGAAGAAAAGGGGAAAAGGGAGAAAGAAGAGAACAGGAAGGAAGGAAAGAAATCAAGCCAGTTATCCATCAATTCAGTTCAGTTCAGTCACTCGGTCGTGTCCGACTCTTTGCAACCCCATGAATCACAGCACGACAGGCCTCCCTGTCCATCACCAACTTCCAGAGTATACCCAAACTCTTGTCCATTGAGTCGGTGATGGCATCCAACAATCTCATCCCCTTTCGTCCCCTTCTCCTCCTGCCCTCAATCTTTTCCAGCATGAGGGTCCTTTCAAATGAGTCAGCTCTTTGCATCAGGTGGCCAAAGTAATGGAGTTTCAGCTTCAACATCAGTCCTTCCAATGAACACCCAGGACTGATCTCCTCTAGGATGGACTGGTTGGATTCCTTGCAGTCCAAGGGACTCTCAAGAGTCTTCTCCAACACCACAACTCAAAAGCATCAATTCTTTGGTGCTCAGCTTTCTTTATGGTCTAACGCTCACATCCATACATGACTACTGGAAAAACCATAGCTTGACTATGACGGAACTTTGTGGACAAAGTAATGTCTTTGCTTTTTAATATGCTGTCTAGGTTGGTCATAACTTTCCTTCCAAGGAGTAAGTATCTTTTAATTTCATGGCTGCAATCACCATCTGCAGTGATTTTGGAGCCCAAAAAAATAAAGTCAGCCACTGTTTCCACTATTTCCCCATCTATTTGCCATGAAGTGATGGGACCAGATGCCATGATGTTAGTTTTCTGAATGTTGAGCTTTAAGCCAACTTTTTCACTTTCCTCTTTCAATTTCATCAAAAGGCTCTTTAGTTCTTCTTCATTTTCTGCCATAAGGGTGGTGTCATCTGCATATCTGTGGTTATTGATATTTCTCCTGGCCATCTTCATTCCAGCTTCTGCTTCCTCCAGCCCAGCATTTCCCATGATGTACTCTGCATAGAAGTTAAACAAGCAGGGTAACAATACACAGCCTTGATGTACTCCTTTTCCTATTTGGAATCAGTCTGTTGTTCCATGGGCAGTTCTAATTGTTGCTTCATGACGTGCATACAGGTTTCTCAAGAGGCAAGTTAGGTGGTCTGGTATTCCCATCTTCTTCAGAATTTTCCACGGTTTATTGTGATCCACACAGTCGAAGGCTTTGGCATAGTCAATAAAGCAGAAATGGATGTCTTCCTGGAACCCTCTTGCTTTTTCGATGATTCGGTGGATGTTAGTTATTTGATCTCTGGTTCCTCTGCCTTTTCTAAAACCAGCTTGAACATCTGGAAGTTCACGGTTCACATATTGCTGAAGCCTGGCTTGGAGAATTTTGAGCACTACTTTACTAGCAGGTGAGATGAGTGCAATTGTGTGGTAGTTTGAGCATTCTTTGGCATTGCCTTTCTTTGGGACTGGAGTGAAAACTGGCCTTTTCCAGTCCTATGGCTACTGCTGAGCTTTCCAAATTTGCTGACATATTGAGTGCAGCACTTTCACAGCATCATCTTTCAGGATTTGAAATAACTCAACTGGGATTCCATCACCTCCACTAGCTTTGTTCGTAGTGATGCTTCCTAAGGCCCACTTGACTTCACATTCCAGGATGTCTGGCTCTAGATGAGCGTGAGTGATCACACCATCATGATTATCTGGGTCATGAAGATCTTCTTTGTATAGTTCTTCTGTGTATTCTTGCCACTTCTTCTTAATATCTTCTGCTTCTGTTAGGTCCATATTTCTGTCTTTTATTGAGTCCATCTTTCCATGAAATGTTCCCTTGGTATCTAATTTTCTTGAAGAGATCGCTAGTCTTTCCCATTCTATTATTTCCCTCTATTTCCTTGCACTGATCGCTAAGGAAAGCTTTCTTATCTCTCCTTGCTATTCTTTGGAACTCTGCATTCAAATGGATATATCTTTCCTTTTCTCTTTTGCTTTCTGCTTCTCTTCTCTTCACAGCTACCTGTAAGGCCTACTCAGATGGCCGTTTTGCTTTTTTGCATTTCCTTTTTTTGGGGATGGTCTTGATTCCTGTGTTCTGTACAATGTCACGAACCTCCATCCATAGTTCATCAGGCACTCTGTCTATCAGATCTAGTCTCTTAAATCTATTTCTCTCTTCCACTGTTTAGTCATAAGGGATTTGATTTAGGTAATACCTGAATGATCTAGTGGTTTTCTGTACTTTCTTCAATTTAAGTCTGAATTTGGCAATAAAGAGTTCATGATCTGAGCCACAGTCAGCTCCTGGTCTGGTTTTTGCTGACTGTATAGAGCTTCTTCATCTTTGGCTCCAAAGAATATAATCAATCTGATTTCGGTGTTGACCATCTGGTGATGTCCATGTGTATAGTTGTCTCTTGTGTTGTTGGGAGAGGGTGTTTGCTATGACCAGTGTGTTCTCTTGGCAGAACTCTATTAGCCTTTGGCCTGCTTCATTCTGTACTCCAAGGCCAAATTTGCCTGTTACTCCAGGTGTTTCTTGACTTCCTACTTTTGCATTCCAGTCCCCTATAATGAAAAGGACATCATTTTTGGGTGTTAGTTCTAGAAGGTCTTGTAGATCTTCACAGAACCATTCAGCTTCAGCCTCTTCAGCGTTACTGGTTGGGGCATAGGCTTTGATTACCATGATATTGAATGGTTTGCCTTGGAAACAGACAGAGATCATTCTGTCGTTTTTGAGATTGCATCCAAGTACTGCATTTTGGACTCTTTTGTTGACTATGATGGCTACTCCATTTCTTCTAAAGGATTCATGCCCACAGTAGTAGATATAATGGTCATCTGAGGTAAATTCACCCATTCCAGTCCATCTTAGTTTGCTGATTCCTAGAATGTCGACGTTCAGTCTTGCATCTCCTATTTGACCACTTCCAATTTTCCTTGATTCATAGACCTAACATTCCAGGTTCATATGCAATATTTCTCTTTACAGCATCGGACCTTGCTTCTATCACTAGTCACTTCCACAACTGGGTGTTGTTATTGCTTTGACTCCATCTGTTGATTCTTTCTGGAGTTATTTCTCCACTGATCTCCAGTAGCATATTAGGCAGTTATCCATAAGATTCCTGAAGAGAGAAAAGTTTGTTGAGGAGCAAGTCTGTGGTTCTCAAAGTGTGGTCCCTGGAGCAGGGAAATTGACATCACCTGAGAACTTGTTACAAATGCAAATTCTTGGCTTACCACGGGCCAACAGAATGAGAGTCTAGAGGTTGGGTACAGTGATTTATCTTTTAACAAGTTCTGTAAGTCATTGTCTCAAAGGTAAGAATCACTGGTCTAAGAAATGGGTTCTTCTAAAACTCCAGAGAGTATGTTTCTTTTGAAGAGATTCCTGTACTTTTGGATCTTGCCCGAGAAATCCCGTATTCTACAAATTTATAAAATTGTATTGTCCTTGGTCCTTTTGGCCCCCAAGGAATAACTTTTAATGAATATGTGGTGTTGAAACACTTAGAAACTTTTTAACAACTCCCATTGCTCCCTTCCCCCCAGTGGTAATCAGCCCAGCCCTATCTGTTGAACCGAGTTCAGTAGTTTCTCCCAAGGATATCCCCTCTTCCCCTAGAGTCACAATCATTGTTGCATACTCAATGTATGGGCAGTAACCGGGAAACTGATGCTGGAGAAAAAGGATCTCCAAAAAGATGGAAGGTCTGGAGACTCCCCCAGTCTGGCTAATGGAAGGTGAGACCAGGGTTTCCTCACCTGTGGATACAGTAAGAAGAATCCAGAGTCACTTGCTGGAGAGTGCAGAGAATAAACAAGGGACATAGACTGATGGTAGGAAATCTAAAGTGTGAGGGGAGCCTCAGTAATGCAGAGGAAATGAGGTTCTGAAAACAGATTCCTGAAGTCGCATGTGCAAAACCAGGCTTTTAACAACCAAGTGAGAATGTGTTCCTGTGATTTAGAGGGAAGATGTTGAGAGCAAAGGATAAAGAAATACACCACAGAATTCTCTGCATGGTCACACTGAACAAGATCATGTAACTCCCCTAATATATTTGGATAGCCAACTGTTTTTTGAGCAACTGCTAAATCAGAGTTGTTATTATATATTTTTGGGCCACTAAGTAATTAAATTTAAAATCTAATTCAAAGGGACAACAGAAAAGAAATGATAAATGCCATACTAAAGGTACTTATAAAATGTTATTGGAACCCTGAGAAGGGAGAGATTAATTCTGCATGGGAGAAATGGAGAAGGAGTCAGAGAGAAGGTGATATTTGAGGACTTCTAGGTTGAAAAAGTTGTAGAATGTATTTCAGGAAACAGAATTCATTTCCAAAGCTGCAGAAGCAGCTGAATATATGACATATGTGATAGACCATGAATTCCTGAACAGCAACAAGTTCCTGGGTAACAGGGATACTGATGAGAAGGGGAGATGGAGCCTACATTTTAGGACTTGGTGTGATACACTGAGAGGGAGTCACATGTGTGTAAGCATGTGTTTCAACCCTGAATTAACCCATAAACCATGGTAGGTCACTTCTAAGAGCTTGAGTTTTAAGCTGCGGGCCCTCAATGCTCATTGAAATATTATAATGACGGGGGGAGGTGATCAAATATGAGTTTAGAAAAGTCTCTCTGACAGTGATATAGTATATGGACAAGAGTGGAGGCAGATGGAAGCCCAAGGATAAGACTAAAATGATCTCTGATGGACAATGGATTGCAGGAGGCAAGTGAGGAGGGGAGTGAGGCAAAACAGGGGAGTGTGAAAGCCACTTAACCATCATTTGTCACCTCTATCTCTCACCTCCCTATCCTCCTTCACCTTTCTTCCCTTCTAGCTCCTGCCCCTCCACCTTTTCATTCCCTTTCCTTCCTCCCCCCTAATCATAATTTTCTTCTTTTTGTTCCTTTGTCTATTCTATTTCTCTTATTTCAGTATCTTTCTGTGTCTTCTGCTCTTGTATTCAGTAACATTTTATAAACTCTTGGGCTTTTTATTAAAGCTCTTCCAACCTCCTTCATACAGTATCCACCACCTGTTTTTAATTAGAGAATTTCTCTCCACTTTCTTGTGTCTCAGCACACACACCATATATGTCCTGGCCCCCGTCCAGTAAGGGGCCACCTACACCAGGGAGAGGGGACACTGCCTATAGCTGTTCACCCACCCAGAGTCAACACCACATGCTTTTTGAGTATTGACTATCACAAAGCATGAGCACTGCAGAGAACAAATAAATTGTGAATCAAGACATAATGTCAGTACCATGTTATGGTTGAATTGGGGAGGAAAACCCTAGAAACAAAAAGTTCATTAACATTTTGACATGTTAGCTGTTACACAAGAAATGATTGGTACAGACTATTAGAGACTTGGAAGAAGGCAAGAGATCTTTACAGTGAGACACTACACAGAGGAGAGTGATTACCATGTAATAGTCCAGGTACTATTTAAGGAACCTATGTGTTATCTTATTTAATCCTCTAGACATTACATACAGACAACATTTTTGTTGTGGAAACTGAGACAGAGAACTTGAATAACTTACTCTAGGTCAGATATTAAGAATAAGAAGCTCTGGAATTTGACTACAAGTCTGTTGGACTCCAAGCATCTTCTCGTCACTGTACTACACAGTATGTTTAAAAAGCAGTCTGTATGTGTCTCTGGATATCTTTTTGATATAGCATGAATATATATTTCAGCACCAATTTGTACATGCTCCAAAGGCAAGGCCATTTAATCAGTGCCTGGAATTATGATCTGCACAAAAATGTCCATCATCTAGAACTGGAACTTAATTTGAGCCCCTGAGCACTAATACATCTCTGTCTGTGGTGTGTTTTCTTTACGTGTATGGAGAAGACATCATGGAATCAGGGAACCACATGTGGGTGCCAGAATTTGTCTTCCTGGGGCTCTCACAGACTCAGGAGCTCCAGCTTATCTTGTTTCTGGTGTTCCTGTTTGTCTACACAACCACTGTCATGGGAAACCTCCTCATCATGGTCACAGTGATCTCTGATTCCAGGCTCCACACACCCATGTATTTTCTGCTCAGAAACCTGGCCATCATAGACCTGTGTTTCTCCTCAGTCACTGCCCCGAAGATGCTGGTGGACTTCCTCTCTAAGAAGAAGACCATTTCCTACCAGGGCTGCATGGCCCAGATCTTCTTCTTCCACTTTCTGGGAGGTGCCATAGTCTTCTTCCTCTCAGTGATGGCCTGTGACCGCCTTGTTGCTATATCCCGGCCCCTCCACTATGTCACCATCATGAACACTCAGGTCTGTGCTGGGCTAGTGGTGGCCAGCTGGGTGGGAGGCTTCATTCATTCCATTTCCCAACTGGCTCTGATGCTCCCTCTGCCTTTCTGCGGCCCCAGCATCCTAGATAATTTCTACTGTGATGTTCCACAGGTATTGAGACTCGCCTGCACTGACACTTCTGTCCTGGAGTTCCTTGTGATCTCCAACAGTGGGATGCTGGATGTCATCTGGTTCCTCCTCCTCCTGATCTCCTACTCAGCCATCCTGGTGATGCTGAGGTCCCACTCTGGGAAGGCGAGGAGGAAGGCAGCTTCCACCTGTACAACCCACATCATCGTCATGTCTATGGTCTTCATTCCAAGCATTTACCTCTATGCCCGGCCCTTCACTTCCTTCTCCATGGACAAGGCTGTATCTGTCAGCCACACAGTCATGACTCCCATGCTCAACCCCATGATCTACACCCTGAGGAACCAGGAAATGCAGGCAGCAGTGAAGAGATTAGGGAGGCGCTGGCTGCTTTGTAAAAGAGAGTGATAGTGGGTCACTTCTCTTTGGGTTTGTTTTCCATTGATAATTTGGAGAGAGAGCTGCTGTATCTGGCCTCTTCAATAACTTGTGTATGTGTTATAAGGGTCATCATAGAAGTGAATGCTTATTGAAAATAAGCAGCTTACCCAGATTTTGAGGAAAAAGGTAAATTCTTACTTTTGTTTGTGTTAGATGATTTGAATGCTCCAATGACAGCAGCATTTGTTGTCATGGAAACATTCTGGCAAGCCACACCCTCCTTTCTGCCTTCTTGGTGGACAGTTACTTTCTTGTTAGAATGGCAGCATTTCCCCAGAAGAGCAGTTCTGTTTTCTGTACTTTGACCTCTCTCTCAGCACCTCATTTTGGTGTGAGACTGGATCATTGGAAACTGCCCAGAATTCTGAGTCTTAAGCTTTATTTTTTTTTAAAGTTTATTTATTTTAGTTGGAGGCTAATTACATTACAATATTGTAGTGGTTTTTGCCATACATTGATATGAATCAGCCATGGGTTTACATGTGTTTCCCAATCTGAACCTCCCTCCCACCTCCCTCCCTACCCCATCATCCCTCTGGGTCATCCCAGTGCACCAGTCCTGAGCACCCTGTCTCATGCATCAAACCTGGACTGGCGATCTGTTTCATATATGATAATATACATATTTTAATGCTGTTCTCTCAGATCATCCCACCCTCAACTTCTCCCACAGAGTCCAAAGACTGTTCTATACATCTGTGTCTCTTTTGCTGTCTCACATATAGGGTTATCATTACCATCTTTCTAAATTCCATATATATGTATTAGTATACTGTATTGGTGTTTTTCTTTCTGGCTTACTTCACTCTGTATAATAGGCTCCAGTTTCATCCACCTCATTAGAACTGACTCAAATGTATTCTTTTTAATGACTGGGTAATATTCCATTGTGTATATGTACCACAGCTATCATCCATTTGTCTGCTGATGGACATCTAGGTTGCTTCCATGTCCTGGCTATTATAAACAGTGCTGCAATGAACATTGGGCTACACCTGTCTCTTTCAATTCTGGTTTCCTCAGTGTGTATGCCCAGCAGTGGGATTGCTGGGTCATATGGCAGTTCTCTTTCCAGTCTTTTAAGGAATCTCCACACTGTTCTCCACAGTGGCTGTACTAGTTTGCATTCCCACCAACAGTGTAAGAGAGTTCCCTTTTCTCCACACCCTCTCCAGCATTTACTGTTTTGTAGACTTTTTGATAGCAGCCATTCTGACCGGTTTGAGATGGTACCTCATTGTGGTTTTGATTTGCATTTCTCTGATAATGAGTGATGTTGAGCATCTTTTCATGTGTTTGTTAGCCGTCTGTATGTCTTCTTTGGAGAAATGTCTGTTTAGTTTTTTGGCCCATTTTTTAATTGGGTCACTTATTTTTCTGGAATTGAGCTGCAGGAGTTGCTTGTATATTTCTGAGATTAATTCTTTGTCAGTTGCTTCATTTGCTATTATTTTCTCCCATTCTGAAGGTTGTCTTTTCACTTTGCTTATAGTTTCCTTCGTTCTGGAAAAGCTTTTAAGTTTAATTAGGTCCCATTTGTTTATTTTTGGTTTTATTTCCATTACTCTGGGAGGTGAGTCATAAAGGATCCTGCTGTGATTTATGTTGGAATGTGTTTTGCCTATGTTTTCTTCTAGTTTTATAGTTTCTGGTCTTACATTTAGATCTTTAATCCATTTTGAGTTTATTTTTGTGAAGACATACAGATGGCTAACAAGCACATGAAAAGATGCCCAATATCACTCATTATCAGAGAAATGCAAATCAAAACCACAATGAGGTACCATCTCACACCGGTCAGAATGGCTGCTATCAAAAAGTCTACAAACAATCAATGCTGGATAGGGTGTGGAGAAAAAGGAACTCTCTTACACTGTTGGTGGGAATGCAAATTAGTACAGCCACTAAGGAGAACAGTGTGGAGATTCCTTAAAAGACTGGAAAGAGAACTGCCATATGACCCAGCAATCCCACTGCTGAGCATGCAAACTGAGGAAACCAGAATTGAAAGAGACAGGTGTAGCCCAGTGTTCATTGCAGCACTGTTTATAATAGCCAGGACATGGAAGCAACCTAGATGTCCATCAGCAGACAAATGGATAAGATAGCTGTGGTACATATACACAATGGAATATTACCCAGTCATTAAAAAGAATACATTTGAGTCAGTTCTAATGAGGTGGGTGAAACTGGAGCCTATTATACAGAGTGACGTAAGCCAGAAAAGAAAAACACCAATACAGTATACTAATACATATATATGGAATTTAGAAAGATGGTAATGATAACCCTATATGTGAGACAGCAAAAGAGACACAGATGTATAGAACAGTCTTTTGGACTCTGTGGGAGAAGGTGAGGGTGGGATGATCTGAGAGAATAGTATTGAAACCTGTATATTATCATATATGAAGCAGATAAGTCTTAAGCTTTAATTTGGAGACCCAAACGCATCACTAACCAAATGGATGACCTTGCATGAGACACCTGCCTTCTCTTGAACTCATAACTTCTTATCAACAAACTCACTGATCTTAACATCCCAAGCTTCCCAGTTTTATTATAAGAACTGTATATAAAAATTGTGAGATAAAATTGAGTCAACTATGGAATTACATGTTATTTTCAGGCTGGAAATTATCATGAGTATTCATACTTTTTCACTGTACATTTTAGTATAGTATAATGATCATTACAAGCAAAAGATTACATGTAAAACATGTAATTTCAAAACATTATATAATATAATATGAATATTCATGTACATGATACTCAATTCAAGAACCACAGGGTACCAACAGCTTATACCTACCTATAGGTCCTCCCCATCACATGATTTCTTCCCAGGTGAAACCACTTATTTAAATTTTGTGTTTATCATTCCATTGCTTATAAAAATAATCTCATCACATTTTTACATAATCAGCATATTGTTTTGTTTTGCTATTTTGAGCTTCATACAAATATTATATTGTATATAATATTCTGGGACTTGCTTTTTTCCACTCCACATTATGTTTCTAAATGACACATGTTATTCTGTTTGGCTGTAGTTTATTCGTTTGCTCTGCTGTGTAATATTCCTTTGTGAGAATAAACTTAGAGGGGTTGTTCCAAGTTTTTGCTGTTGCAAACAATGCTCTTTCGAATATTCTACTTGTTGTTTTGTTGAGGGGTTTGGGTCGTATATCTGGAAGTGGAAGTACCAGTTAAAGTGGGTAAAAATATTTCACTGTAGAGAAATTTGTATTTTTCTAACATTTCTTTCCATACTTTTTATTGCATGCAATTTCACATGAATGCTTTTTGTTTGCTTTTCTTCTGACTGTTTCTACATAGTGTAGGAGTTTCTGTGTAATTTGGTTGCTGATTTATTGCCAGCTATATTTATTACAATGCCTTCTCCCAGTTTGTGGTTTGTCTTCTTTATTTTTGGTGTTACTTTTCATGTAATCAGGTATATCAATCTTTTATTTTAGTATTAGCTGATGTGTGTGTTTAGTCTCTCAGTCTTGTCCAACTCTTTGTGACCCCTTGGATTGTAACCTGCCAGGCTCCTCTGTCCATGGAATTTTTCAGGGAAGAATACTGAAGTAGATTGCCATTTCCTCCTCCAAGGGATCTTTCCAGTCCAGGGACTGAACCTTCATCTCCAATGTCTCCTGCATTGCAGGTAGATTCTTTACCTGCTGAGCCATTGGGGAAGCTCAGTTAGCTCATATTGATATCTAATTTTTAAAAATTGTTTCTTATCCAGAGGATAAAATGATATTCTGCTACCAAGTTCTATCTTAACTATTAAAAAAATTAACTTTAAAAACATTTTACACTCTTTGGAAAACTTCAAACTTACAGAACATTTGTAAATATAGTATAATAGTTTTTTTCCTGAAAGTTTCAGGGTAAGTTACCAACCCAATGCCCACCACTCCTTAATATTTGTATGCATTTTTACAAAGACATTTTCCTCCAATACTGACATAGAGTCATTAAAACTAATAAAAAACAAACATTGATAGCATATAATATTTAGTTTCTACTCAAATTTTGCCAAATTTCTCAATGAATTCTGATAAACAGAGAATCTGGGGAGTAGCCATGTGTTGAATTTAGCTGTCATGTCTTTTTAAACTCATTAGATCTGGAAGAGTTTCCCCTTAATTTTGCCTAATAGTACTCCATTCTTCTTTATGGCTGAATACTACCCCACTGTCTGGATACAGTATATTTTGTTTATCCACTTATCTGTTGAATGACATTTTGGTTGTTTCCATATTTTGTCTATTATAAGGGCTACTGCTAATATTTGTTAACAAATATTTGAGTACCTATTTTCAGAACCTTTGAGTATATACCAACGAGTGGAATTGTTGGATCATGTGGTTAATTCTGTGTGTAGCTTTTTGAAGAACTGCGAAAGTGTTTCACAGCAGCATTCCTATTGGAACTTATGAGGGTTCTAATGTTTTCACATTCTCACACTTGTTATTTATTACTGCTATTACTACTACTACTACTACTATCTTATCAGGTATGAAGTAGTATTGCATGGTTTTTATTTTCATTTCCTTAATTACTGGTGATATTGAACATCATTTCATGTTGAGCATTATTTATTGTAGGGAATTTAAATACTTTCTTTAGAGAAATGTATATTCAATCCCATAGCCTATTTTGAAAGTTGGATTTTTGCCTTTTTGTTGTTGAACTGTTGTTGCTATTCAATCACAAAGTCGTGTCCAACTCCTGTGACCCCATATAAACTTTTCTTATGTTTCCTATGTCATTTCTGCTTACTTATTATTCATTTTCCAATTTATTTGGTTTTTCCCTTTTGTCTCAGTGGCCTTCCTTAATCTCTTATTGATCCTTGGCTATCTACACTTAAGAACAAGGCAGTAAAATACAAATTTGTACATCTCTAAATGAAAGCATTTCTCACACAGTGAAGAACTTGCCTGCGATGAGAGGTTGATCCCTGAGTTGGGAAGATTCTTGTGGAGAATGAAATGCAACCTAGCTTCAGTATTCTTGCCTAGAGAATTCCTTGGACAGAGAAGCCAGGTGGGCTACAGTCCATGGGTTGCAAGGAGTTGGACACAACTGAGTGACTAACACTTTCACTTTCATATGAAAACTTTTAGACTTTATCTTAGAGGTTCAGGTGGATATCAGCTATTTACTGGGGGACACATGAATGTCAAAACATGGAGGTCTATTTTTCTGGAAAGAAAAACCTTGCTTTCCTGTCTTTGTCTTAGGTGCTCAAATTTTGTGGTAGGATAGGGAGAGTGATGGGATAGTACTTCTTCAGAGAACAATTCTTACTCCTTCTTTCATTTACATTCCTCACATTTTACCTCTGGTCCATCATATTCATTCCCTATTCCAGATGCTTTATAAGATGGTGACTTTGTTCTTGGGGGTCTACCCAAAGCCATTCCCAACCACCTCCTTCTTGCTTGTCCCCCAACATAAGTGTGCACTTTCCTAGAACATTTGAGAAGCCAGGCTTCCTGATGTGTGTATCTGATCCAGGATTGAAAATTACAACAAAAAATGTGTTAGCCAAGTAGCTTCTGGAGAAGGTTTCTTCTCCATGAGTAGAGATAAGAGATGAAGGAGGATAAAGAAACTGCCCCCTACTTCTTTCCTCACTTCCAGCTTTTGAATGATATGTATGAGGACACACATCATAATGAAGCATGGAGGCATCTTGGCTCATGAGGGAGAGGCCAAGAGCCCCACAGACTCACTGAACCCGTGTCCTGATATCAGCGAACTGTGGGTCTCTGGTATCTCACTGGTTTTCACTCCTGATTTTTCTTAATTGCCTTTTCATCCTTATTCTTTCTTAGCTCCCGTTTCCTTTTCCCTTCCTCCACCAGATCTCCACCCTACTCACATCTTTAATAATTTTGAAGCTGGGATGGACTGAGTCATGAACACAGAACAGTTATAAGCTGCTAACTGCCTTCATTCCGTCTTTCTTGAACAGAATGTGAATAAACAGAGGAGCTATATACCGCTATGTCCATCTGCTCAGCTCTCCCCTCTCTCCTCCTCCCTGCTGTCATGGAGGACCTTGTCTGTAGGTCATTCTTCTGTATGATGTCCTCTACTGGCTTCCCACATCTCTGAAGGTAAAAACCTAAATATATCAGACTAGTCCCTTAACACTATTTAGAGTGATCTTAGTCTGCTCTTCACCTAAATGTCCCACCACTTACCCTGCGCTCCAGCTTCATCGAGGCTTTCAGGGTTCATGGAGTGTATGCTCTACCATTTCATCTCTGGACCTTTGTTCTTTTGCCAGATACACACTTTCCCTGCTTTGTCTGCCTAACACACTTGTACTTTACTTCTGCTTAAATGTCATTTCCTCTCCAAAGTCTTCCTTCTCTTCCAGTCACGGTTGGTTTCTCAGTCTTTTAACTTTTGAGCATCACTCTAATAGAGCTAGAAAAGCATTCATTAATACCTGTTTCTGGGTTTAACTTTCCCACCAGCCTGTGAGTTCCTTGAGAGGAGAATATATGTCTTATTTTTGTATCCTAAGCATGAAGTGTACCCAGACCTACCTCTCACTGCTCTTCTATTCTTCTTGTTGTTCAGTCACTCAGTTGTGTCTGACTCTTTGTGATCCCATGGACTGCAATATGCTGGGCTTACCTGTCCTTGACGATCTCCTGGAGTGTGCTCAAACTAATCATGGAGAAGGAAATGGCAACCCACTCCAGTATTCTTGCCTAGAGAATGCTGTGGACAGAGGAGCCTGGTGGGCTGCTGTCCATAGGGTCACACAGAGTCGGACACAAAGAAGCAACTTAGCATGCATGCACGCATTGGAGAAGGAAACAGCAACCCACTCCAGTATTCTTGCCTGGAGAATCCCAGGGACGGAGGAGCTTTGTGGGTTGCTGTCTATGGTGTTGCACAGAGTCGGATGCGATTAAGGCGACTTAGCAGCAGCAGCAGCAGCATGTCCACTGAGTCAAAGATGCCATCCAATCATGTCATCCTCTTTTGCCCTTTTCTCTTCTTTTCCTCAATCTTTTCTAGCATCTAGGTCTTTTCCAATGAGTCAGTTCTTCCTATCAGGTGGTTAAAGTATTGGAGCTTCAGCTTCAACATCAATCCCTCCAATGAGTATTCAGGGTTGATTTCCTTTAGTATTGACTGGTTTGATCTCCTTGCTGTTGATAGTTTACGGTGAACGATGCTGGATTCATTACTTTCAAAGAAGATTTAGCTTTGGGACCAGGGACCAGGTTTGATCACTCAAGAGATTTTGTGTAGCAGAGTTCTATTAAAGTATGATAAGGGACAAAGAAAGCTTCTGACATAGACATCAGAAGGGAGACCGAGAGTGCCCATCTCCCTAGTCTTAGCAAGGGAGCTATCAGTTCAGTTCAGTCGCTCAGTCGTGTCTGACTCTTTGCAACCCCATGAATTGCAGCACGCCAGGTCTCCCTGTCCATCACACACTCCCGGAGTTTACTCAAACTCATGCCCATCGAGTCAGTGATGCCATCCAGCCATCTCATCCTCTGTCATCCCCTTCTCCTCCTGCCCCCAATCCCTCCCAGCATCAGGGTCTTTACCAACGAGCCAGCTCATCGCATGAGGTGGCCAAAGTATTGGAGTTTCATCTTCAGCATCAGTCCTTCTCAATGAATGGCCCAGACTGTATCCTCCTTTTAGGATGGACTGGTGTGATTCCTTGCAGTCCAAGGGACTCTCAAGAGGTCTTCTCCCAACCCACAGTTCAAAATGCATCAATTTTTGTGCCAGCTTTTCCCACAGTCCTAACTCTCACATTCATACTGACACTGGAACCATAGCCTGACAGATGGACCTTGTTGGCAAAGTAATGTCTCTGCTTTTTAATAGTGCTATCTTAGGTGTCATAACTTTCCTTCTCAAGAGGTAAGCATGCTTTTAATTTCATGGCTGCACGTCACCACTTGCATTACTTTGGAGCCCGCAAAAAAAAGTCTGACACTGTTTCCACTGTCTCCCCACCTATTTCCCATGAGGTGATAGGACCAGATGTCATGATCTTAGTTTTCTGAATGTTAAGCTTTAAGCCAACTTTTTCACTCTCCTCTTTCACTTTCATCAAGAGGCTTTCTAGTTCCTCTTCACTTTCTGCCATAAGGGTGGTGTCATCTGCATATCTGAGATTATTGATATTTCTCCCGGCAATCTTGATTCAAGCTTGTGCTTCTTCCAGCCCAGTGTTTCTCATGATGTACTCTGCATATAAGTTAAATAAGCAGGGTGACAATATACAGCCTTGATGTACTCCTTTTCCTATTTGGAACCAGTCTGTGTTCCATGTCCAGTTCTAACTGTTGCTTCCTGACCTGCATACAGGTTTCTCAAGAGGCAGGTCAGGTGGTCTGGTATTCCCATCTCTTTCAGAATTTTCCACAGTTTATTGTGATCACACAACGAAGGCTTTGATAGCTCAATAAAGCAGGAAATTAGATGTTTTCTGGGAATTCTCTGCTTTTTCGCTGATTTCCAGTGGATGTTGCAATTTAGGTCTCAGTTCCTCTATCTTTTTAAAACCGCTTGAACATCTGGAAGTTCTCAGTTCACGTATTGCTGAAGCCTGGCTTGGAGAATTTTGAGCATTACTTTACTAGCGTGTGAGATGAGTGCAATTGTGTGGTAGTTTGAGCATTCTTTGGGATTGCCTTTCTTAGGGATTGGAATGAAACCTGACCTTTTCCAGTCCTGTGGCCACTGCTGAGATTTCCAAATTTGCTGGCATAGCCAAAGCAGCACTTCCACAGCATCATCTTTTAGGATTTGAAACAGTTCAACTGGAATTCCATCCCCTCCACTAGCTTTGTTCTTAGTGATGCTTTCTACGGCCCACTTGACGTCACATTCCAGATGTCTGGCTCTAGGTGAGTGATCACACCATATACTTTTTAAATTGATTGTTGCAATAAATCAAAAGAATGTCTCAATGTTGTAAAGATCTTACTAGACCCACTCCCACAATTTACATTTTAAGATGGCAGGATTAGAACTAACAATAGAAAGACCTGACCACACCCACTCCCAATATACATTTTAAGATAACAGTATTAGTCAGAAGGTTTTCAGGAAGGGGAAACTGTCTTCAAGCAGGATACATTGTTGTTATATAATCCTTACTAACAGCTCAAATGCTGCTGAGAGGAGCAACCCCACGTCCAAGGAGTGGTGGTTGCGTGGGCACAGGAGAGCCGAGAGGAGCTACTCCACGTTCAAGGTCAGGAGGGCTGGTCATGAGGAGAAACCCCTCATCCAAGGTAAGAGCAGCAGCTGTGCTTTGTTGGAGCAGCCATGAAGAGATACCCCATATCCAAGGTAAGAGAAACCCAAGTAAAATGATAGGTGTTGCGAGAGGGCATCAGAGGGCAGACACACTGAAACCATAATCACAGAAAACTAGCCAATCTGATCACAGGACCACAGTCTTATCTAACTCAATGAAACTAAACCATGCCGTGTGGGGCCACCCAAGATGGTCGGGTCATGGGGGAGAGGTCTGACAGAGTGTGGCCCACTGGAGAAGGGAATGGCAAACCACTTCAGTATTCTTGCCTTGAGAACCCCATGAACAGTATGAAAAGGCAAAATGATAGGATACTGAAGGAGGAACTCCTCAGGTCGGTATGTGCCCAATATGCTACTGGAGATCAGTGGAGAAATAACTCCAGAAAGAATGAACAGAAGGAGCCAAAGCAAAAACAACATCCAGTTGTGGGGGTGACTGGTGATAGATGCAAGGTTCGGTGCTGTAAAGAGCAATATTGCATAGGAACCTGCAATGTTAGGTCTATGAATCAAGGCAAATTGGAAGTGGTCAAACAGGAGATGGCAAGAGTGGATGTCGACATTCTAGGAATCAGTGAACTAAAATGGACTGGAATGGGTGAATTTACCTCAGATGACCATTATATCTACTACTGTGGGCAGGACTCCTTTAGAAGAAATGGAGTAGCCATCATGGTCAACAAAAGAGTATGAAATGCAGTACTTGGATGCAATCTCAAAAACGACAGAATGATCTCTGTTCGTTTCCAAGGCAAACCATTCAATATCACGGTAATCAAAGCCTATGCCCCAACTAGTAACACTGAAGAAGCTGAAGTTGAACAGTTCTGTGAAGACCTACAAGCCCTTTTAGAATTAACACCCCAAAAAAGATGTCCTTTTCATTATAGGGGACTGGGATGTAAAAGTAGGAAGTCAAGAAATACCTGGAGTAACAGGCAAATTTGGCCTTGGAGTACAAAATGAAGCAGGGGAAAGGCTAATAGAGTTTTGCCAAGAGAACGCACTGGTCATAGCAAACACCATCTTCCAACAACACAAGAGAAGACTCTACACATGGACATCACCAGATGGTCAAAACCGAAATCAGATTGATTATATTCTTTGGAGCCAAAGATGGAGAAGCTCTATACAGTCAGCAAAAACAAGACCGGGAGCTGACTGTGGCTCAGATCACGAACTCCTTATTGCCAAATTCAGACTTAAATTGAAGAAAGTATGGAAAACCACTAGACCATTCAGGTATGACCTAAATCATATCCCTTATGACTATACAGTGGAAGTGAGAAATAGATTTAAGGGACTAGATCTGATAGACAGAGTGCCTGATGAACTAAGGACAGAGGTTTGTGACTTTGTACAGGAGACAGGGATCAAGACCATTCCCTTGGAAGGGAAATGCAAAAAGGCAAAATGGTTGTCTGAGGAGGCCTTACAAAAGGCTGTGAAAAGAAGAGAAGTGAAAAGCAAAGGAGAAAAGGAAAGATATTCCCATTTGAATGCAGAATTCCAAAGAATAGCAAGGAGAGATAAGAAAGCCGTCCTCAGCAATCAATGCAAAGAAATAGAGGAAAACAACAGAATGGGAAAGACTAGAGATCTCTGCAAGAAAATTAGAGATACCAAGGGAACATTTCATAAAAAATGGGCTCAATAAAGGACAGAAATTGTGTGGACCTAACAGAAGCAGAAGATATTAAGAAGAGGTGGCAAGAATACACAGAAGAACTGTACAAAAAAGATCTTCACGACCCAGATAATCACTCAGCTAGAGCCGGACATCCTGGAATGTGAAGTCAAGTGGGCTTAGAAAGCATCACTACAAACAAAACTACTGGATGTGATGGAACTCCAGTTGAGCTATTCCAAATCCTGAAAGATGATGCTGTGAAAGTGCTGCTTTGGATAGGCCAGCAAATTTGGAAAACTCAGCAGTGGCCACAGGACTGGAAAAGGTCAGGTTTCATTCCAATCCCTAAGAAAGGCAATGCCAAAGAATGCTCAAGCTACTGCACAATTGCACTCATCTCACACACTAATAAAGTACTGCTCAAAATTCTCCAAGCCAGGCTTCAGCAATATGTGAACCGAGAACTTCCAGATGTTCAAGCTGGTTTTAGAAAAGGCAGACGAACTAGAGATCAATTGCCAATATCCGTTGGATCATCAAAAAAGCAAGAGAGTTCCAGAAAAACATCTATTTCTGCTTTATTGACTACGCCAAAGTCTTCGATTGTGTGGATCACAATAAACTGTGGAAAATTCTGAAAGAGATGGGAATACCAGACCACCTGACCTGCCTCTTGAGAAACCTATATGCAGGTCAGGAAGCAACAGCTAGAACTGGACATGGAACAACAGACTGGTTCCAAATAGGAAAAGGAGTACGTCAAGGCTGTGTATTGTCACCCTGCTTATTTAACTTATATGCAGAGTACATCATGAGAAACTCTGGGCTGGAAGAAACACAAGCTGGAATCAAGATGGCCAGGAGAAATATCAATAACCTCAGATATGCAGATGACACCACCCTTATGGCAGAACGTGAAGAGGAACTAAAAGCCTCTTGATTAAAGTGAAAGAGGAGAGTGAAAAAGTTGGCTTAGAGCTCAACGTTCAGAAAACTAACATCATGGCATCTGGTCCCATCACTTCATGGGAAATAGGTGGGGAGACAGTGGAAACAGTGTCAGACTTTATTTTTTGGGGCTCCAAAGTAACTGCAGGTGGTGACTGCAGCCATGAAATTAAAAGATGCTTACTCCTTGGAAGGAAAGTTATGACAAACCTAGACAGCATATTAAAAAGCAGAGACATTACTTTGCCAACAAAGATCCATCTAGTCAAGGCTATGGTTTTTCCAGTGGTCATGTATGAATGTGAGAGTTGGACTGTGAAAAAAGCTGAGCACCGAAAAATTGATGCTTTTGAACTGTGGTGTTGGAGAAGACTCTTGAGAGTCCCTTGGACTGCAAGGAGATTCAACCAGTCCATCCTAAAGGAGATAAGTCCTGGGCATTCATTGGAAGGACTGATGTTGAAGCTGAAACTCCAATACTTTAGCCATCTCATACGAGGAGTTGATTCATTGGAAAAGACCCTGATGCTGGGAGGGATTAGGGACAGGAGGAGAAGGGGACGACAGAGGATGAGATGACTGGAGGGCATCACCGACTCGATGGGCATGAGTTTGAGTAAACTCCGGGAGTGTGTGATGGACAGGGAGACCTGCCGTGCTGCGATTCATGGGGTTGCAAAGAGTCAGACACGATTGAGTGAGTGTACTGAGCTGACTGGACTGAAGGAATATAGAAAGAAAAAGTTTGTCCTTTCCTCCTCCTTGAGAATTCCAGACCCCTATCTCCTCCTTGAGAGCATCAGATCCCTTTCTCCTCCTCAGGGACCCCAGAGTTCTTACAAAACTCCCTAGGAATTGACTCTCTCACTTTCCAAGGGACTCTCAAGAGTCTTCTACAGAGTTGAGTTCAGTTCAGTCGGTCAATAGTGCTCGACTCTTTGCAACCCCATGAACTGCAGTGCACCAGGCCTCCCTGTCCATCACCAACTGCTGGAGTCTATCCAAACCCATGTCCATTGAGTTGGTGATGCCATCCAACCATCTCATCCTCTGTTGTCCCCTTCTCCTCCTGCCCTCAATCTTTCCGATCATCAGGGTCTTTTCAAATGAGTCAGTTCTTTGCATCAGGTGGCCAAAGCATTGGAGTTTCAGATTGAACATCAGTCCTTCCAATGAACACCCAGGACTGGTCTCCTTTAGGATGGACTGGTTGGACTTGCAGTCCAAGAGGCTCTCAAGAGCCTTCTCCAACACCACAGTTGAAAAGCATCAATTCTTCAGCACCAGCTTTCTTTATAGTCCAAGTCTCTTATCCATACATGACTGGTGGAAAAACCATAGTCTTGACTAGATGGACATTTGTTGGCAAAGTAATATCTCTGCTTTTTAATATGCTGTCTAGGTTGCTGATAACTTTCCTTCCAAGGAGTAAGCATCTTTTAATTTCATGGCTGCAATCACCATCTGCAGTGATTTTGGAGCCCCCCCAAATAAAGTCAGCCACTGTTTCTACTGTTTCCCCATCTACTTGCCATAAAGTGATGGGACCAGATTCCATGATGTTAGTTTTCTGAATGTTGAGCTTTAAGTAAACCTTTTCACTCTCCTCTTTCACTTCTCCAAAACTATGGTTCAAAATCATCGATTCTCCAGTGCTCAGCCTTATTTGTGATCCAGCTCTCACAGACATACATGACTACTGGAAAAACCATAGCTTTAGCTATATGGACGTTTGTCAGTAAAGTCATGTCTCTGCTCTTTAATAACCTGTCTAGGTTTGTCATAGCTTTTCTTCCAAAGAGGAAGCGTCTTTGAATTTCATGACTGCAGTCACCATCCACTGTGATTTTAGAGTCCAAGAAGATATTCTTTTAAAAAGATAACTTTCCATCATGTTAACTAATGTTAACTTAAAATTGTACATGTTGTTGTGTTGAGTGCTCAATCACTCAGTTGTGTCTGTCTGTTTTCAGCCCCACCGACTGTAGCCTGCCAGGCTTCTCTCTTCATGGAATTCTCCAGGCAAAAATACTGGAATGAGTGCCATTTCCTATTCCAGGGTATCTTTCCAACCCAGGGATTGAACCCAAGTATCTTATGTCCCCTGCACTGCCGGGCAGGTTCTTTACCACTAGTGTCACCTGTCAAGCCCATATAAAGAGTACTAGAGTTTTACAGATGCTGCAGTAGAATTGGATATGGATAGAGAATCAACCTTGGGATCTGATTGACAAAATAAGATTTATAGGATTTGTTTCCAATGTTGTATACAAACATTTTCCAACTTATGATGTTGTCCATGTAAAGATCATTTTTTTTTTTAAAGTAAGCTAGTAAACCATTTGTCTTACTGTGATACTGTGAGAAAGAACTGTCCATTGTAGCTGACAAGAACAGTGAAACCCAAAGTTAGTGGTTCTCAAAATGTGGCCCCAGAGAAGCAGTGTCAGGCTCACCTGAAAAGTTGTTAGAAATTCAAATTTTCTGGCTCCATCCAAGATCAACTAAATAAATTTTTTCTGCATGGGCATTTCTCAAGTTTAACATCCCCTCGAGTGATTCTAATGCAATAGGTTAAAAAAATCCCACAAACTTTGAGACAATCTGGTTTTTCAAATCTTGGTCTCCTAATCTTGCATGTCATAAATCTACAATTTTCAATTTTTTTGGTCTTTTCTTTCATTTTGGTTTGTGTGTATATGTGTGTGTTTTGAATTTTGTTATGTTTTGTTAGTTTTTTGCCCTCAAGGTAGACCTCTCATACAGTGAGTGTTTTTGAGAGACTTAGATACTTTTTAACAACTCCCATTGTTCCTTGCCTCCCATGGGAATCATTTCAGCTCTGCTTCCTGAGCTCAGTCCAAGAATTTCTCCCTGAGGATATACCCTCTTCCCCAGGGTCATGGCCATGAATCATGTGTGTGAGGTATGGGCAGAGATCGGGAAGTTTGAGGCTCATAGAGAGGACCTCCTAGAACAATGCAAGACCTGAATTCTCTTCTCCCATTCAGGGTTGAAGGAAGGTGAGAGCCTGAGGGTTTTCATACCTGCCAAAGGTGATTAGGTTCTTGGAAACACCTGCTGAAGGGTGGTGAGTATAAACAAGTGACATAGGCATGATGGTATTAAGTCTAATGTTGAAGGAGAGCCTCATGAAGTAATTTGGAGTGGGGGTGGGGAATGTGCTGTTAAAACAGCTGCTTCGGGTTGCATGTAAAATCCAGTAGTTTCAACAACCAACAATCACCCAACCACTGGCCTTGTGAGATAGGGAACAAAGGATAAGTAAAATTACTTAACAAATCTTCCATTACCTACTTAATACATTAACTTCACAATATTTACTGAGCATGTGCTATATCAGAGTTGCTGTTCCAAGTTCTGGGGTTAGCAAGATATTGAAATTATGTAGCTGGTTGAGGGGAGACACTGGAAACAAATGAACAATGATAAACCTGTAACAGAGGTTTGTTTTGATGTTAAAGAACCTTGAAAAATGGGGAATTTGTTTGCATGGGAGAAGTAGTGACAGGAGTGATAGAGAGGGTGACATTTAAGTGGTGGACATTTTCTAGGATGGAGAAAATAGGAACAGAATTTCAGGAAACAAATATGGCATATCTAAGACCATAATTCATTGAAGAGCTAGTGGTTCATTAGAGGTGCAGATACTAATTAGAAAGGCAGATGGAGGTTACATTTTACAGCCCAGCATGACATGCTGAGTTGCATGCACGTGTACGTGTTTCTACTCTGACTAGATCCACAAAGTGTTAGATGTGGACCCTAAGGAACTCTGGTGAGCATCACAAAGAGTAGAAGTGAGAGGAGAACATGAACAGATCGGCATTTAGAAAGGTCTCATGGACAGTTATGTCAGGCGAGTGTATGCGCCTCGCTTCTGTCTCATTACAACAAACATTTGGAGCGACGGACATCAAAGCCCTCAGTGAGTCATAGCTCTCGGGTCTTGGACAGACCGTGTTATAGCTCTTAGACAAATTAGTGTTACAGCTCTATTTTATTTAGATAATAGCAGGAAAACCCATCCTCGAAGCATGAGGGCATGCCAACCCAAAGACGCAAAGAGAAGAGAGTGGGGGAGTGCGCCAGCGCATGGGAGAGAGAGAGGGAGAGAGAGAGCCCTTTGGCTCCTCTTTTTATGTTTTTTCCTCCCTCTGGCATGCCCTATGCAAATTGGGCTAGCCAGGAGTGCTGTTTGTTCTACCTGAGGGCCTCACTCAGGTCCTCGAACCTTCCTTTGTTCTATTTTTGTGGGCTTTTCCCTTCCTTATCTTTTAGCCACCGCCATTTTGGACTACTGTTTCCTATTCTAACTACCTAACATTACCCCCTCAAGAGATGGGAGGCCCAATTCTTTGGAAATAGGGGCATCAACGTCTTTCTGGCTACTTCCTGCTGAACTGGGACAGCCAGGGGTATTGCCCTCCCCCCGCCCCCTTTCTAGTCTCAAGCCTCAGAGTCCTTACAGTGGTGTCCATCTAAGGATGAGTGATATTTTTCATGGTCAGCTGTAATTTTATATCTTTGTTGAACTGGCACTGCCTGTTGTAGCTTGTTGACAAGTGTATTGAGTGTCCTCTTCTGTTTTCTTCCATGGCTTGCCTCGTGAGTAGTGAATCCAGGAGTCATGTCCTGGTGCCTTGATTGCTGGTGGCAGAGGCTTAGCCTCTATGGTCTCAAAATTGGAGACTACTGTATACCCGGCTCTTCTTTTTCCAACTAAGACAAAGCTACTTCCATCAGTGTACCAGATTTCCTCAGGATTTGTCAGAGGATCTTCCAACAATCCCCCTTGGGGTTTTGTCCAGTGGTCCAAGGTTTCTAGGCAAGAGTGAAAGGGGAGAGTGCCATCAGGGGTAGGCAGGAGGGTGGCTGGGTTAAGAACCTCACAAGGGGATATAGTGAGGCCTGGATTTTCCATCAGCATTACTTAATATCTGAGGATTCTTTGATCAGACATCCATAAATGACCTTTCCCATTTAGGAGTTGTTTTACTTGGTGGCTGGTAAAAATAGTTAGTTTGCCCCCAAAGGAGAGTTTTAAAGCATCTTCTATCATGATTGCAATAGCTGCAAGATTTTGAAAGCAGGGGGGCCAGCCTTGGGCGGTTGGATCAAGTCTCTTGGATAAGTAAGCTACAGGCTGGGGCTCAGATGCCAACCTTTGAGTTAACACTCCCAAGGCTATTCCCTCTCTTTCATGGACATAAAGTTGGAATGCTTTTTCTAGGTCTGGCAACGTCAAGGCAGGTGCCTGAGTTAAGGCCTGTTTTAGTGTAGCCTCTGCCTTCTTTTGAGGAGTTCCCCCACATCAGTGGGATTGAATCATCTTGTCCCTTTAAGCTTTCATATAAGGGCTGGGCAATTAGACCATAGTTGGGTATCCAGATTCTACAGTACCCAGTTAGCCCCAGGAAAGCTCGCAATTGTTTTCGAGTCATAGGGGAGGGCAACTGGAGGATTCCTTGTACCCAATCAGAGGACAGCCTCCTGGACCTATGTGTAATCTGAACTCCCAGGTAAGTGACCTTTGTCTCGAACATTTGTGCTTTAGTACAGGAGACTTTATATCCCCTTTCTGCCAAAAAGTTTAGAGCCTGAATTGCATGTTGTTGGGCATTTTCCTCATCTGGAGAGCAGATTAGTAGGTCATCTATGTATTGTAATATTTACCCATTAAGTCCCACGTCCAGATCTAGGAGATTCCGGCTAAGGGCCTGTCCAAACAGGTGAGGGCTATCTCCGAACCCCTGAGGTAATACTGTCCAAGTCATCTGTTGGTGTTTTTCTCCTGGGGCCTCCCACTCAAAGGCAAAAAGATACTGGGATTCTTTAGCCAGTGGTATGAAAAAAAAAAAAAAAAATGCATCTTTGAGATCCAAGACTGTAAACCACTTGGCACTGGGTAGGATTTCTCCCAAGATTACATAGGGATTGGGTACTGTGGCATGGAGGGGGACTACAGCTTCACTTATGATCCAGAGATCTTGAACCATTCACCAGGTTCCATCCTTTTTCTTTACTGAGAGGATTGGGGTGTTACATGGCGAATTGGTGGGGACCAATAGCCCACAAGCAAGGAATTTATTTATTAAAGGCTGTAGTCCCTCCTGAGCCTCTCTTTTGAGGGGATATTGTTTCTGGTTAGGAAACCGAGTGGGGTCTCGGAGGACAATGATGACCAGCTCAGCTTGGTGGGCTCGTCCAGGAATTCCTTGGTCCCACAGAGAAGGCAATGGCACCCCACTCCAGTACTCTTGCCTGGAAAATCCCATGGATGGAGGAGCCTGGGAGGCTGCAGTCCAAGGGGTCGCTAAGAATCAGAGACGACTGAGCAACTTCACTTTCACTTTTCACTTTCATGCACTGGAGAAGGAAATGGCAACCCACTCCAGTGTTCTTGCCTGGAGAACCCCAGGGATGGGGGAGCCTGGTGGGCTGCTGTCTATGGGGTCACACAGAGTCGGACATGACTGAAGTGACTTAGTAGCAGTAGCAGCACACCTGGGGGTTAATTTTGTATTCCCATAGTTTTTGGTCCCTCTCTATTGGAGAAGGTGTAATGGGTTCTTCAGTAGTAACCAGGAGCTGTAGAGTTCTCAGGGCTGAAAAGCTTCCCATCACAAGGGTGGTCCCCAGTTTAGTGAGTATGTTTCTTCCCATTAAGGGAGTAGGACACTCAGGGACTACCAGAAACTTGTGGGAAAATAGTTGTCCATCCGAGCAACAAAGAAGTGCTTGGGTGAATCTTTTAGTAGTTGTTTTTCCTGTAGCACCCAAAATGGTACAGGTTTGGGAGGAGAAGGCTCCAGAGCAGATCAAGACAGAATAGGTAGCCCCTGTGTCAACCAAGAAATTCTTGGACCTACCTGCCACATCCAGTTGCACCCTTTGCTCCAGCCCCGTGATGATTATCTGTGACAGGCGGGCTGGCTGGAGCAGGCCGCTTCAGTTCTGTTGAACCATCTTGAGGGAAGGCTTGGCGCTTGACCTTGAGGCTCTTGGGTCCCGAGGGCAGAGTGCTGCCCAATGTCCCAGTTGATGGCATTTGTGGCAAGCTGTTCTAGGAGACTTGTCACGGTTTGGACACTCTTTGACCCAATGCCCCGCCTGTTTACAGATTAAGCATTTGTCTCATGCCTTGTCTTTCAAGGAATTGGGGTGTGCCATACGGCTTCCCTGGAGGGTGGCCAGCATCTGGGCATGCCTTGTCTCTTTCCTTCTCTCCCTCTTCTGGGCCTTGGCCTCCTTCTCCTGTTCTCTGTTATAAAAGGTATTGGTGGCTGTCTGGATCATCTCACCTAAAGAGGCAGCAGGGTCCTGCTGCTTTAGCTGTTGTAACTTAATTCTGATATCTGATGCACATTGGGACAGGAATTTGTCCTTTAAAATCACCTGTCCCTTGTAAGAGTCTAAGTCCAGATTGGTAAACTTTAGGAGGGCCTCTTTTAGCCTTTCCAGAAAGGCAATGGTGTTCTCACTGGGCTCCTGAGTTATTGCTGAGACCCGGGCATAGCTGATTACTTTTTGTTGGGCTGCTTTCAGTCCTGCCTTCACACAGATTAGAAAATGTTCTCTTTCCCAGATGTTCTCAAGGTTATTATAATTCCAATTAAGATCGGAGGAGGGGACTGCAGTTTCCCCTACTGGGTATCTATCACTTGACATGTGAAGTCCCATTGCATACCTTCGGGCTTCCTTTAAGACCCTAGTATATTCAGGGTCAGATAATGTTTGACTAAATACGATCATGATGTCCTTCCATGTCAAGTCAAAGGCCAAGGTAATATGTTGGAATGTATCTATATATTTGCCTGGGTCATCTGTATAGCTTCCCAGGTCTTGTTTGATCTGTCTTAGTTCGAAGAGGGAGAAGGGCTTATGGACCTGGGTTGGTCCGAATTCTCCTCCAGTTTCAACTAAGGGACATACTCGAGCTGGCTTTTGTGGAGGGGGTGCTCCCAGAT
The DNA here is from genome assembly GCF_019320065.1 of Cervus canadensis. NCBI lineage: Eukaryota > Metazoa > Chordata > Mammalia > Artiodactyla > Cervidae > Cervus > Cervus canadensis. The sequence continues at coordinate 51,094,798 of NC_057386.1, read as the reverse complement.
ATGGGGGCACGTTTGGATACAAGGAAGAAGCACCAGCCAACTTGGCAACTATGGGAGGCTCCAGTCTCTTTGGAGGCATGGGAGGTGAGCCTTTATGGGGTGGTTCCTTCTCTTGGTTGCCTGTGCCTAACACCATCTGCCTAGTAGGCTTACTTTTAGGGCATACAACAATCCCATACTTAAGACATTGTTCCTTCATATCTCTTAGTCAAAAGAAAATTTGGACATAGGGGATCTCTGTCCATTTTCCTTGTCTTTTGCAGAATAATTCTAGCTGCAGGATGGTATTGTAATTTAAACTCCCATCCTCAGGCAAGTGTTCCTTGTTCCCCAGTGGATATTGTGGCCATGAAGTGGCACAAAAGAATTTTAAGCAACTCCTCCTCAGAGTTAGAAGATTGAACAGCTTCCAGTTATCAAGATGCATCTCAAGGGCGTCTGTCAGGAAGTGGATTGGTTATTTCCCATCTGAAAGACAGTCATGTCAGGGAGGAAAAGAAAAACGAAAACTAATAGGCCTCCTTCAATTTTCATGGGTGGATTTCCTTAGGGGTGAGTCTTTCTGAAGCTTATCCTACCCAGTACCGTTGAAACCTGAAAGCCAGGTGTCCCTGGGCCAGGGTGCAGATCCCCAGGCAGGCTGAGGTGTGACAGCCTCCTAGAGATCAAATTCCCGAGCAGATTGAGGTGTGACAACCTTTTGAGGACCAGATCCCTAGGCAGGTCAAGGCAGGTTGACATCCTGAGACCTCCGGACTGGAGTTTGGTGTCCCCAAGATCTCCAGCGTGACCAGTGCTGGGTAGGATTAAGGGGTTATAATCTTAACTCCAGCAAAGTGCAGCCACTGCTTACCTTGGACGAGGGGTATCTCCTCACGGCCGCCCCTCCTGACCTTGAACGTGGAGTAGCTCCTCTCAGCCCTCCTGCGCCCATCACCAGATGGTCAACACCAAAATCAGATTGATTATATTCTTTGGAGCCAAAGATGGAGAAGCTCTGTACAGTCAGCAAAAACAAGACCGGGAGCTGACTGTGGCTCAAATCACGAACTCCTTATTGCCAAATTCAGACTTAAATTGAAGAAAGTATGGAAAACCACTAGACCATTCAGGTATGACCTAAATCATATCCCTTATGACTATACAGTGGAAGTGAGAAATAGATTTAAGGGACTAGATCTGATAGACAGAGTGCCTGATGAACTAAGGACAGAGGTTTGTGACATTGTACAGGAGATAGGGATCAAGACCATTCCCTTGGAAGGGAAATGCAAAAAGGCAAAATGGTTGTCTGAGGAGGCCTTACAAAAGGCTGTGAAAAGAAGAGAAGTGAAAAGCAAAGGAGAAAAGGAAAGATATTCCCATTTGAATGCAGAATTCCAAAGAATAGCAAGGAGAGATAAGAAAGCCGTCCTCAGCAATCAATGCAAAGAAATAGAGGAAAACAACAGAATGGGAAAGACTAGAGATCTCTGCAAGAAAATTAGAGATACCAAGGGAACATTTCATGCAAAGATGGGCTCAATAAAGGACAGAAATGGTGTGGACCTAACAGAAGCAGAAGATATTAAGAAGAGGTGGCAAGAATACACAGAAGAACTGTACAAGAACGATCTTAACGACCCAGATAATCACGATGGTGTGATCACTCAGCTAGAGCTGGACATCCTGGAATGTGAAGTCAAGTGGGCCTTAGAAAGCATCACTATGAACAAAACTAGTGGAGGTGTTGGAATTCCAGTTGAGCTATTTCAAACCCTGAAGGATGATGCTGTGAAAGTGCTGCATGCAATATGCCAGCAAATTTGGAAAACTCAGCAGTGGCCACAGGACTGGAAAAGGTCAGGTTTCATTCCAATCCCAAAGAAAGGCAATGCCAAAGAATGCTCAAGCTACTGCACAATTGCGCTCATCTCACACGCTAGTAAAGTACTGCTCAAAATTCTCCAAGCCAGGCTTCAGCAATATGTGAACCGAGAACTTCCAGATGTTCAAGCTGGTTTTAGAAAAGGCAGAGGAAGCAGAGATCAAATTGCCATCACCCACTGGATCATTGAAAAAAGCAAGAGAGCTCCAGAAAAACATCTATTTCTGCTTTATTGACTATGCCAAAGCCTTTGACTGTGTGGATCACAATAAACTGTGGAAAATTCTGAAAGAGATGGGAATACCAGACCACCTGACCTGCCTCTTGAGAAACCTATATGCAGGTCAGGAAGCAACAGTTAGAACTGGACATGAAACAACAGACTGGTTCCAAATAGGAAAAGGAGTAAGCCAAGGCTGTATGTTGTCACCCTGCTTATTTAACTTATATGCAGAGTACCTCATGAGAAACTCTGGGCTGGAAGAAGCACAAGCTGGAATCAAGATGGCCAGGAGAAATATCAATAACCTCAGATATGCAGATGACACCACCCTTATGGCAGAAAGTGAAGAGGAACTAAAAGCCTCTTGATTAAAGTGAAAGAGGAGAGTGAAAAAGTTGACTTACAGCTCAATATTCAGAAAACTAACATCATGGCATCTGGTCCCATCACTTCATGGGAAATCGATGGGGAAACAGTGGAAACAGTGTCAGACTTTATTTTTCTGGACTCCAAAACCACTGCAGATGGTGACTGCAGCCATGAAATTAAAAGACACTTACTCCTTGAAAGGAAAGTTATGACCAACCTAGACAGTATATTACAAAGCAGAGATGTTACTTTGCCAACAAAGGTCCGTCTAGTCAAGGCTATGGTTTTTCCAGTGGTCATGTATGGATGTGAGAGTTGGACTGTGAAGAAAGCTGAGTGCTGAAGAATTGATGCTTTTGAACTGTGGTGTTGGAGAAGACTCTTGAGTCCCTTGAACTGCAAAGAGATCCAACCAGTCCATCCTAAAGGAGATCAGTCCTGGGTGTTCATTGGAAGGACTGATGTTGAAGCTGAAACTCCAATACTTTGGCCACCTCATGCTAAGAGTTGACTCATTGGAAAAGACCCTGATCCCTCACCCTGATGGTAAGGGATTGGGGGCAGGCGGAGAAGGGGACGACAGAGGATGAGATGGCTGGATGGCATCGCCAACTCGATGGACAAGAGTTTGAGTAAACTCCGGGAGTTGGTGACAGATAGGGAGGCCTGGCGTGCTGCAATTCATGGGGTTACAAAGAGTCAGACATGACTGAGCGACTGAATTGAAATGAACTGAATCTTAACTCATTGCTGGTTTGTCCACTGTGAATGGAAATGATATCATGATGTAAAGCAATCCAATCCTGTGCCCTGAGACTGGGAAACAGTGAAACAGTCATAAGCCTTATCCTCTTACTGCTCTAAGGGATTGTAAGTCATTGATTTCTTCCCCTAGTCCTTCATAAGAGCAGGTTAGGATGTCTCCCATGGTAAACATTTTGTTGTCATAGACCCATGTTAGGTAATAACAGAAGTAGTGACAAAGGAGTGGGTTTTCTGGCCCTGTTGGGGCTTTAAGGTATTTTAATAATAGGCTGGGTGGAGCAATGTTGCCTACAAGGGGGCAGGGTCCTGATTGTAGGAGTTAGTAATTGGCTTAAGAACAAATTTGTTAAGAGGCAACAGACCAGATGTTCCATAAAGTTGGAGTGGAGATTTGATCCAAGGGTATGTTTGTAAGGGTGGTAAGGGTTTGGGCCCAAACAGCCTGTGGGGCTAACTCCCAAAGTGGCAAATGTTATCCCTGGAAGCCCAATTGCCTTTGAAGGGATGCCAACAGATGGACTTCTAGTAGGCATGGTGTGCCTCTTGCCTGCCCTAGCAGGTTCACTGAGAGATGCTAGTGTTGCACATGTTGTAGGAAACATGGAAGATGAATGCCTGAATATCTAGAGGGATTGGATATTATACAGTATTTCCCTCCCAAGGGCCAGCTATTTTCTGGTTGTCCCTCCAGAAGATTGTAGAGGCAACATTGTGGGCCCGGATGGGGCTGAGGAAAGGAGCATGAAACAGGAGGGAAGGGGTAGAGCACATCCTTTGAAAGAATGACATAGCACAAGGGCATAACGTAAACCAATTAAAATCAGTTGGGTCCAAGATGACAAGTCAAATTCAAGTAAACCTTAATCCCCAATCTATAAGCCAACAGACACACCCAGAGGTGGCAGGACAGCTCTAAGGCACTGTCAAAAGGAGGAGTGGGTGCTTCCCCAATGATTGGGATGATCCTCTCACTCATTAGCATATGAATTCACCCCACTTGCAAAACCTAGCCAGGCCGCATTCCATGGCCCTTGGCAATGGCCCACACCCTGATGAGTGGCTTCTCTCTGAATCCTAACAAATCCACCTCTTACTTATCACTTTGTCTCTCAATTAATTTTTGCAATGAGACATCAGAGCCTGAGCTTCACTAGTTTTGGCCAGGTTTGAGTGCCAGGAGAGAGCTGAAGGACAGGAGGAAAAAGCAGTGGGAAAAACGTGCCAGGGGATCCCCTTCATAGCCTGCCAGAAAATCTGCTAATACCTGACCTGTGCTCACAGTTTTCATTGGCCTGATTATTAGTACAGAGAAGACTAAGGACAGAAGAACCCCCACTGGCTTGGGTAACAGTTACTGGGGCCCAGCAGACAGTGCCTTTGGGACATACCAAAGAGTAGCCTCTCCAGAGTCCCTCAATTGCGCCCACTGCTGCCTGTCTGTTCGCAGGGGGTTCAAGGAAACAAGAAATGAGAGATTGTAAAGGAATTAAGATTTTGTTAGGCATGTCCCTCTAGCCACAGGAGCGAGGACCTCCTACCTTAACCGGAGGTCTTCTGGAATCTGAGACTGAGCTGCGTGAGCTTTCTGCTGAGTTCGTTTTTCACTGTCCTGGTCTCCAGCACGATGGGCCTCTTGTCAATTCCCTTGCGCTGGGTTTTCTTCACGTTCCACTTCTACCGTGGGAGCTTTCGCTGAGTTGGGCTCCTGCTGTGCTTGGCCTCCTCCTTGCAGGGGCCCGCGCCAAGGTTGTTTCAGCCAGGTTGAATCCGAGTCATGGCACCATAAATGTCAGGCTAGTGTATGCTCCTCGCTTCTGTCTCGTCACAACAAACATTTGGAGCAACGGACATTAAAGCCCTCGGCGAGTTACAGCTCTTGGGTCTTGGACAGACCGTGTTATAGCTCTTAGACAAATTAGTGTTACAGCTCTATTTTATTTAGATAATAGCAGGAGAATCCATCCTCGAAGCGTGAGGGCATGCCAACCCAAAGACATGAAGAGAAGAGAGTGGAGGAGCACGCCAGCACGTAGGAGAGAGAGAGAGAGAGAGAGAGAGAGAGAGAACGCACTTTGGCTCCTCTTTTTATGTTTTTTCCTCCCCCTGGGCATGCCCTATGCAAATTGGGCTAGCCAGGAGTGCCGTTTGTTCTACCTGAGGGCCTCACTCAGGTCCTCCGACCTTCCTTTGATCTTCCTTTGTTCTATTTTTGTGGGCTTTCCCCTTCCTTGTTTTTTAACCACCGCCATTTTGGATTCCTGTTTCCTATTCTAACTACCTAACAGTTATATAGAAGGTCCAGTTCAGTTCAGTCGCTCAGTCGTGTCTGACTCTTTGCAACCCCATGGACTGCAGCACACCAGGCCTCCCTGTCCATCACCACTTGTAGAGTTTGCCCAAACTCATGTCCATTGAGTCGGTAATGCCGTCCATCTCATCCTCTGTCGTCCCCTTCTCTTCCTGCCCTCAATCTTTCCCAGGAACAGGGTCTTTTCAAATGAGTCAGCTCTTTGCATCAGGTGGCCAAAGTATTGGAGTTTCAGCTTCAACATGAGTCCTTCCAATGAACACTCGGGACTGATCTCCTTTAGGATGGACTGGTTGGACCTCCTTGCAGTCCAAGGGACTCTCAAGAGTCTTCTCCAACACCACAGTTCAAAAGCATCAATCCTTCAGTGCTCAGCTTTCTTTATAGTCCAACTCTTACATACATACATGACCAATGGAAAAACCATAGCCTTGACTAGATGGACCTTTGCTGGCACAGTAATGTCTCTGCTTTTTAATATGCTGTCTAGATTGATCATAACTTTCCTGCCTGGTGTAACAGCAAATTGAAGTGAAAAACAAGAAGGGAGTGGTCTGTGATAGATAAGAGAGGTCCGGAGGTCAGTGTGGGGGATGAGACGAGGCAGGGGGAGTATGGAGGGCACTTAATCCTCACCTGTCACCTCTGTCTCTCACCCTCCGAATCCTTCTTTACCTTTGGTTCCACTCACTCCCCCACCCAACCACCTTTCCATTACCCTTCCTTCACTCATTCTATTTCCCCATTTTCCTTCCTTGTAATTTTCTTCCTCCCTTTAATTCCTCATATATTTCTATTTCTCTACCTTCAACATTTTTCTTTCTCTTCTATGCTGGATTCAATATCATCTTCTAAAATTGCCATTCTTCAGATCTTCATCCAGAGGGGCAAGAGTGCATGCAAGTGGTAGCAGGTCCTGAAATTCTCTTCAGTTCTTGAGACTGGCCAGTCACATGTGTAAAGTGCATCTCCAAGAGACAAAAGAGGCTTCTATTGATACTTAAGGTGTGTGACTTCAGAGAGAAGTGGATAATTGTGCAACAAATCTAAACTTTTAGATTAGTGAATTGTTGAACTGCTAATCTCTCTTGGTTCCCAAAGGAAGAGATTATTTATGATTGAATGTGACATGTTCCTGAATTTTGCATGCCATGTTACAGCAATGCAGTTGCTAAGAATCCCATTTGGCTTGTCAACCTTCTACTCTTCCATTGTGTTGTAAAAGCCACATTCAGTGAACTGATTGTCCTGAACTGAACTCATCGCCTTCCTCTGAACCCTCCTCTGCTCTCAGGGTTACTCTCTCAGGGAACTAAGCATTACCATCGCCACCCAATTGCCCAGTCCAGCAATCTAAGGATCATTCATGACATCTTCCTCTTCCCCTCAATCCAAACTATCACCATGCATGCATGCTAAGTTGCTTCAGTCATGTCCAGCTCTTTGCAACCCTATGGATTATAGCCTACCAGGCTCCTCCATCCATGGGATTCTCCAGGCAAGAATACTGGAGAGGGTTGCCCTGCCCTCCTCCAGGGGATCTTCCCAGTCCATGGATCGAACCTGCGTCTCATGTCTACCACATTGGCAGGCAGGTCCTTTACCACTCGCACCACCTGGGAAGTCCAAATTATCACCAAGTCCTCTCAACCCTACTTCCAATTAGTGCTATTTCTACCACCCTAATTCAGGCCACGCTCACCTTCTCTACTGCCTTAACCACATGCACCTCCTAACTGGGCTCCCTGCGTCCACCTTTGCTTCCTGTCCAATCAACTTGATGTCTAATCAACATCCTGGTCAATCAAAATCACACAACTGAGCTCATTGCTCTCTACCCTGAACCTTTTGGTGGCTCCCATATGATATGAACGTGCAGTAAGACTCTACCAGGAAAGAAAAGTTATAGCTTAAAAGAGAACAAAGTTTAGAAATAAAATCAAAAAGAAAAGAAAAAAATAAATAAAATTGCTGATCTTTCAAAAGAGTTCTATGTCTCCTTTAAACAATATATTCATTTAATTTCTTCACTAATGTAATAGTCACCCCTTGCCCCTTGTCTCCACCTATAATCTGAAGAACTTCACCCACTAAGGGGCCAGCTACTCTGGAGGATGGAAAGGAATGGATACCCCAGGTGTGCAGCTGTGTCCAGAGGCTCCCTTGCTTGTCCCATGCAAGTACCATTGTACACCAAGTAGATTTTCACCCACCAAGCCGTAACACCACGTACTTATTATTAATAATTACTGACTATGAGCAGGGATGGACAGTGCAGAGCACAAATAAATTGTGAAATCAAGACCTATGTGTCTAGCACCTTATGGTTGAATTATGAAGGAGAAACACAGGTGCATGAAAAGTACATGAACATACTGATGTGTTCACTGTTACATGAAAAATGATTCATACAACAGCCAATATTTTCTAATAACTGTAAATGGAAAGTAACTTCTAAATTGCATAAAAGATCATGTATGGATGTGAGAGTTGGACTGTGAAGAAAGCTGAGCGCCAAAAAATTGATGCTTTAAACTGTGGTGTTGGAGAAGACTCTTAAGAGTCCCTTGAACTGCAAAGAGGTCCAACCAGTCCCTCCTAAAGGAGATCAGTCCTGAGTGTTCATTGGAAGGACTGATGTTGAAGATGAAACTCCAATACTTTGGCCACCTCATGCAAAGAGTTGACTCATTGGAAAAGACCCTGATGCTGGGAGGGATTGGGGGCAGGAGGAGAAGGGGATGACAGAGGATGAGATGGCTGGATGGCATCACTGACTCAATGGATGTAAGTTTGAGTAAATTCCGGGAGTTGGTGATGGACAGGGAGGCCTGGAGTACTGCGATTCATGGGGTCTCAAAGAGTCAGACACCACTGAGCGACTGAACTGAACTGAAGGAAATTTTTAATTTTAATTTAATTTATTTTTTGGAGGCTAATTATAATATTTTATTGGTATTAACAAACTAATTTTTTAAAAGGAAAAGTGATTAGTAAAAAATGTAGTAGAGATTGGAGTGGAGTAGGAGACTGCACAGAGGAGAGTAATTAACATTTACGATTTTAGATACTGTCCTAGGAACTTTCTGTGTTATTTTACTTAATCCCTTAGGCAGTTTCTATAAAGAAAATATGTTTCTTACAGATATGGAAATTGTAACGCAGAATAAGAAACTAGCTCAAAGTCAAATCTCAAGGAAATGGATGCTCTGAGTTTTGGCTCTGGTACTGAAGAATTCTGAAGTTTTCCCACCCCTATATTGTGCTGAATCTTAGAAAGGCAGGTGGCATGTGTCTCTGGATGGTTTTAAGATATCTCACGTGTGTGTATTTAAGCAAAAACTAGTAAACTTTCAAGAGACAAAGTCATTAAATTAGCACTTGATATTGTGATCTGTACATGAGGATGTCCATCATATTTACTTGGATGACTGAATTCAGCCCTTGAGCCCTAAAAGGGCAAACAACAACTTCATGTATCTATATCTCTGCCTTTTTTCATTTAGGTGTATGGAGAAGACACCATGGATTCAGAGAACCTCATGTGGGTATCAGAATTTGTCTTCCTAGGGTTCTCCCAGAATCAGGAGCTCCAGCTCTTCTTGTTCCTGCTGTTCCTGTTTGTCTACACCACCACTGTCACGGGAAACCTCCTCATCATGGTCACAGTGACCTCTGATTCCAGGCTCCACACACCCATGTATTTCCTGCTGAGAAACCTGGCTGTCATAGACCTTTGTTTCTCCTCAGTCACTGCCCCAAAGATGCTGGCGGACTTCCTTGCTGAGAAGAAGACCATCACCTACCAGGGCTGCATGGCCCAGATCTTCTTCTTCCACCTCTTGGGAGGCGGGACTGTCTTCTTCCTCTCAGTGATGGCCTATGACCGCTACATAGCCATCTCCCGGCCCCTTCACTATGTCACCATCATGAACACTCGAGTGTGTGTAGGGCTGGTGGTGGCTGCCTGGGTAGGGGGCTTTCTCCACTCCATTTTCCAGCTGGTTCTGATGCTCCCATTGCCCTTTTGTGGCCCCAACGTCCTGGATAACTTCTACTGTGATGTTCCACAAATGCTGAGGCTTGCGTGCATGGACACCTCCCTCCTGGAGTTCCTTATGATCTCCAACAGTGGGATGCTGGTCTTCATCTGGTTCCTCCTCCTTCTGATCTCTTATACTGTCATCCTGGTGATGCTGAGGTCCCACTCTGTGCAGGCAAGGAGGAAGGCAGCTTCCACCTGTACCACCCACATCATCGTTGTGTCTATGATCTTCATTCCCTGTATCTATATCTACTCCCGGCCCTTCACCTCTTTCCCCATAGACAAGGCTGTGTCCATCAGCTACACTGTCTTGACCCCCATGCTCAATCCCATCATCTACACCCTGAGGAACCAGGAGATGCAGACAGCCATGAAAAGATTAGGGAAGCACCTAGTGATTTCCAGCAGGGAGTGAACTTAACAAAAGTTGACTTTAAATGACAAATCTTCTCTCTGAATTTTGTTTTCCCATATGAGAAGTGAAGGAAAGTCTTCATGGAATGCAACAGTTTACATTAATATTTCTATGGAGCTGTTGCTCTGTCAGGTATTGTGTAAGGCACTTTCACACTTTTGTCTCATTCTCAGTAAACTGACAGTGGATATGTTATCCTTATATTAAACACTTTAGAAATGAGAAAACTCAGAAGTGGCTTTCTTGGTGATGAACAGCAAGAGAGGAGATGGCCAGGAGATGGTTCCTCTGATCCTCAAGTTTCAAGACAGGAGATATGGGTGGGATTTGAAACCCAGGGCTTCTTACAATCACAAGGGAAATTTTAGCATTTCTCATCTATGGATGGGGGCTTCCCTGGTGGTGCAGTGGTGAAGAATCCACCAGCCATGCAGGAGATGCAGGTTCGACCCCTGGGTTGGAAGATTCCCTGGAGAAGGAAATGGCAACCCAACCCACATAAGTATTCTTGCCTGGGAAATCCAATGGACAGAGAAGCCTGGCGGACTGTAGTCCATGTGGTCACCGCAAAGAGTTGGACACAAATTAGCGTCTAAAGAACACCAACAACAATATCTGTGGATGAATATCTGTGATGAATATTCAACTCTTTCATCTTAAATCTGGAACACTCACCTTTGTTCTGCTCCCTCATCCCTTCTGTGGTTTTTGGAAGTGGTATCACTTGTGATATCATCTAAATATTTCCCATAAGGGTATATTCTCTTTGGGTTTGTTTTTTTTTCTGTCAAATACACCTTGGATAACCTGAAAAACTAGTCTGTCTTCCCAACCCATTTTTTGCATCATATAGATGATATGGCTGAGAAGAGGATGTTATAGTATAGTTGGGGATCCAACTGGGGATCCATGCAGAGCCATGTCTATTAATGGTCCAGATACGAGGTATGGATTCAATCCAAGGTTGCCACCTCATGGGTTTTTGCCTTTCTCTTTGACTTCCTGCCCCAGATTGAGGGCTCCTTGAATGTGGGCCATGCCTTATTCACCTTGAAATTTGCTCAGCACCTTGAACAGTAGCTTATCCAGAGAGGTATTTCTACTTTTTTTTGCACCCCATTCCTTCCCTGTATAGTTCAGATCTATATTTGATTTCTCTCTGTATAACATTTATTTTCTCCATCTTCTTGTTTCCTTTTTAAAACTCTTGGGCAATGTAGAATGTTGACCCAAAGTTAGGAAGATAATATGAAAACTCTTTTTCCTACTCCCTCCCAATAACCACTTCATCTGGGAAGTATTTAATAAAAGTTGCAGGCTCTTCAAGCCATCATGGCAGCTCTGAGTTCATCCTTTCTTCACTTCTATGTCCCTGCACCTTTTCACACATTTCTCCCCATTCTTAGTGGGTGTTTGGAGATGAGGGCAGAGAAAATGGACTGTGTCATATTTGATCTGAGTGTCCCTCAAAACAGTGTTTTCCCCTTTCACACAAAAGTCCTCTAAATACCTGGTGATACTTTTCTCACCCTCTAACTTGTCTCTTCACTAGATGAAGCATCTACTTTCCTTCAATTGTTCCCATTGTGACAAGTTTCCTAATTCCACCATCTTGGCCATCTCTTCTGTATTTACTCTCCTATGACAACATCCCTCTTGAAATGTGATGCTCAGCCTATGATGTATAGCTGATTGGAGAGTGTGATCTCTTTTGAAAACTATGATAGTCCTACTTGAAATATACAGCCACAAAGACGTTTTTGGTGGCAAACAGCTGGATAACCAAATCAGTGCTTAAAGAATGAGGAGATTATCTCATTTAAAAAGATTAGAGGGCTTCCCTGGTGATTCAGTAATAAAGAATCCACTTGCCAATGCAAGAGACATGGGTTCTATCCCTGGTTCAGGAAGATCCTACATGCCTTGGAGCAACTAAGCCCATTCACCTCAACTATTGAACCTGTGCACTAGAGCCCTAGAACCACAACTACTGAGCCCATGTGCCTCAAGTAGTAAAGTCAGAGCACTCTAGAACCCCTGCTCTGCAATGAGTGAAGCCACCACAATGAGAAGCCGGCACACCACAGCTAGAGAGAAGCCCCTGCAAACTGCAACTAGAGAAAAGCCTGTCTAGCAACAAAGACCCAGCACAGCAAAAAATAAATGAATAAATAAAATTATATATATATAAATTAGAGGACTGGCAATTTCAGAGATGGTTAATTCAGCAGCTCCAATATTTTAAGTTGGTTATTCTATAATTTCCTGTCTTTCCCCTCAATATGGCAAATGGCTGGTAAAGCTTCAGTAATCATGTGTGTGTGTGTGTGTGCACGTGTGCGCTTAGTTGTGCCCAAATCTTTGCAACCCTATGGGCTGTAGCCCAGTAGGCTCCTCTATCCATGGGATTTCCCAGGCAAGAATACTGGAGTGGGTTGCCCTTTCCTCCTTTATGAATCATACATTTATATCTAAACAATTCAGCAAGAAGGAAGAGGAGAGGCATTCATGTGCTTTTTATTTTTATTTTTTTAGACCTAGGGGGAAATTTTTTTCTAGAACCATTCCAGCAGAATTCCCTTATGACTTGTTGGGCAGAAAGTGGGTCATATGGTCACCCTGCTCTACAAAGGAAATGGAAAGTGCATGGCTGGCTGTTTCAGCCAGAAAATGGCAATCGACAGTGTCTGCCACATAGTTGGAAGCCCCTGGTAGCAGGATGGCAGAGAGGTGATTGGCCTGAGTCAGAAATCTTGACAATGAGCAAAGTTTCTCATGGATAGGGTCATAAAATTAAATGCCTAGAGGATCTGACAAATAACCTGGATATGTTAAGAGGGCCCAGGTAAAGACTAAAGGGAACTAGAGAGTGCATATCCAGGTCAAAGGGAAAACAGCACTCCTACTGCTCTTGCCCACTCTTTGCAGAGATCAATACATGAATCCTAACAGAACAATCAGAAGAATTTTATTTAAAGATACCAAACACCTCGGATGAGTAGTCCAGGCCATCTTCCCAAATTGGCATTCATGATCTTCTGACGAAACAACTGACCCAATCATCCTAGACAAAAGCCTCAATGAATACAGCTCTATCCATGAGAATTTATGCCTTTAAGACATCTCTCACAGAAGCTATGTTGTGTTTATGATATGAATTTGCTTAACTCCACATTTATTTATTACCTAAATGCTCAATGGACCTTCAATGTTCTTTAGTTATTTTGTTTAGTGATTAGTGAAGCACCTCTCTTAAAAGTTGTTGAGGGAAGGCTGTAAGTCATTCCAGAGGTAGTACATTAATTTTGGTCCAGAATAAATCTCTGCTTCTCAGCCTCATTATCCCTTGATCTTGCAATTCCACTTGTATTTATATCAAGCATGGGGATGATTTAAGTTTAAGGAGAGAAAAACCTCAATTAACTTTACCTATGAAGTTTACTTCATATCAGTCAGTTCAATCACTCAGTCGCATCTGACTCTTTGCGACCCCATGAACTGTGGCACATCAGGCTTCCCTGTCCATCACCAACTCCCAGAACTTGCTCAAACTCATGTCCATCGAGTCAGTGATGCCATCCAACCATCTCATTCTCTGTCGTCCCCTTCTCCTCCTGTCCTCAATTTTTCCCAGCATCAGGGTCTTTCCTAATGAGTCAGCTCTTCACATCAGGTAGCCAAAGTATTGGAGCTTCAGCTTCAGCATCAGTTCTTGCAATCATTATTCAGGACTGATTTCCTCTAGGATTGACTGGTTTGACCTTCTTTCAGTCCAAGGGACTCTCAAGAGTCTTCTCTAGCACCAAGTTCAAAAGTACCGATTCTTCAACACTCAGCTTTCTTTATGATCCAACTCTTATGTCCATTCGTGACTATTGGAAACACCATAGTTTTTGACTAGACAGGCCTGTGTTGGCAAAGTAATGTCTCTGCTTTTTAATATGCTGTCTACTTCACATATAATCTATTAAAAGTGGTGTATCAGTCAAGGTTCTGCCAGAGAAACAGGACCAGTATGATATGGAAGTGTTGTGAAGGAAGAAATTTTCCTCCACCATTCTAGGTTCTCCTGGTTGGTCCATGAAATTGACATAAGACAAATTAAGAGAAAAAAGTCAAGCACAGTTTGAGAACATGTATACATTGTAGAGAACCAGGCAAACTGAGTAACCCACCAAAAACATTCACCTTGAATACCATCTTCAGCTAAAGACAAAGAGAAGGTGTTGGAGGAAGTTGTGTGGGACTCCAAAAGGGAGGAAGACAATTCACATGGAAGTGGAGAAGAAAGTGTTTGATAAGTAAATACTTGCTGGTCCATGTAGAGACAATGGAACACAGAGTGGACCCTGATCTCTAGGTCCGGTCCCCCCTACACACACACACACACACACATACACATACACTCACAAATACATACCTAATACATATTCTTTGTAGGCAAATCTGGTGAAAACCCATTCTGGGAACGGGTTCTCTATTTAAATTCTTTAGACAGCTAAAGGGGAAAGTCAAGGTTTCTTCCTGAGTCTTTTGAGCCTTGACAACTTTCAGCTCAAAATAATCCAAAGACATTTCGGGGTGGAAAATTTTATATGTATTATATATGAAGAGGGAGAGAGAGAGAGATATTGCAAGGACTTCCTTACCTGATTGTCAGACTGGCTTGGCAAGTATGTAGTCTGTAGGGCAGGCCAACAAGAAGGGCAGGCTGGAATTTTGGGGCAGGAAGCTGCAGTCCAGAACTGCATCCTCTTCAAGGAAACCTCAGTTCTGCTGTTAAAACCTTTTTTAAGAAAAAGTAATTAATTTATTTTAATTGGAAGATAATTACAGTATTGTTATGGTTTTTGCCATACATCAACATGAATCGGCCACAGGTATACATGTGTACCCCCCACCCTGAACTCTCTCCCACCTCCCTCCCCTCCCTACCCTTCTGGGCTGTCCCAGAGCACCGGCTTTGGGTGCCCTTGCATCAACCTTGATGCATCAAACTTACACTGGTCATAATTTATTGAATCTGGTACATCCACATTGGCTGGGATAATCTCCTTTACTTAAAATGAATGGATGGGGATGCATGAGACAAGTGCTCAGGCCTGGTGCACTGGGAAGACCCAGAGGAATCAGGTGGAGAGGGAGGTGGGAGGGGGGATCGGGATGGGGAATACGTGTAACTCTATGGCTGATTCATATCAATGTATGACAAAACCCACTGAAATGTTGTGAAGTAATTAGCCTCCAACTAATAAAAAATAAAAAAATAAAATAAAATAAAATAAAATGAATGGATGGGACTTCCCCAGCTGTTCAGTGGTTAACACTCCATTATTCAACTGTAGGGGGCAGGGTTCATTCGCTGGTCTGGGAACTAAGATCTCCCAGGCCATCTAGTATGGCCAAAAGAAAAAAAAATTTTTTTAATGAATTGATGGTAAAAAAATAAAATTAGCTGATTAGAGAATCAATCACATCTATAAAATACCTCCACAGCAACACCCAGACTCAAGTTTGAATAACTGAAAACTACAGACTAGTCGATTGACACATAAAACCACCCATCAAGAGGGGAATCATTAATCATCAATGACTCAGGCCTCTCTTAATGAGGATGTAGAAAAAAAAAAAGTTCCTCCTAAATGTATCCTGCATCCATTTAGCAGTTTGAAGTTAGGCAAATACATATATATATATATATATATATATATATATATATATATATATATATATATTTGATACATAGGATAATAATTTTCTCATCTCAGTGTACATGACTAGGTCTTTACTCCATTCTGGCCATTCTTGATTTTGGAACTCATGTTGGCAAGAGGATGCAGTGAACAGATGATGAGGTTTGGTGAACATTTTACAGAATGACATGTGCTCCTACAAGAGAATATATAAAGTGGGACATATCAGGTTTCTCTTATTGGAAACTGAATCAGAATCTGTATCAAAATCATCTACGTGATAGTCAGTGAAAAGGACACGTCCTGTCCCTTCCCCAGACAGGAAGGCTACTTTTGTGTGACTTAATTTTATTTTCTTATTTTCCATTGTGAATCAATCTTAAAATGGACTAGAGCATAAGAATGCTTTTTTGAAAAAATTATTTATGTATGTGGCTCTGCTGGGTCTGTTTCTGGAAGAGCTTCACATCCTACTCTTACCTGCCATTGTATTTTATTTTGCCAAGAATGAGCATTTGTAGTAAAATAATTCAGACCAACCTGGAAAGTTACATGTAGCTCAGAGAGCTCTGTCTAAAAAATCAGACAATTTTTAAAGCACATCAAGTTTAAAATGCCAATTAATTCCAGTTTTGATCAATCCCTCATAATGAGCATTGTATAAGTTTCCTGTACCAGTCCTTGCATTAGAGGTAGTAAGAGTTCACAGGTAAAGAATGCTGGCATTTAAACAGATGATTTACTGGACTTGGGGCTTCCTTAATGGCTCAGTGGCTAAAGAACCCATCCACAATGCAGAAGATGCAGGAGATGCAGGTTCGATTCCTGGGTCAGGAAGATTCCCTAGAGGAAGGTGTGGCAACCCACTCGGTATTCTTGCCTGGATAATCTCATGGACAGAGGAGCCTGGTGGGCTACAGTCCAAAGGGTCACGAAGAGTCATACATGACTGAGTGACTAAGCATGCAGGCACATAGTGGACATGGGTACAGATGGTTAATCAATAATGGGGCTTCAGTTGCCAAAATAAAGGGCACGTTTTACAGGACAGTAAGGTTCTGTTGAACTGATGCCATATATCTGCCCATGTATGACTTTCTCTATGTAAAAATCAATTAGGCTTAAAAGTAGAAGAAAAAGAAAAAGGTAAGAAGAAAGAGAAGAAGGAGGAAAGAAATTAGGCCAGTTATCTCAGATTGCACAAGAGAGAGAACAGTCCTTATACTGATGAGCAACTCCATGGTTCTCAAAGTGTGTTGCCTGGAACAGAGAAATCAGCATCGTCTGAGAATTTGTTACAGATACAAATTCTTGGCCTTATCATTGATCAACAGAATGAGAAAGTCTGGAGCTTGGGCACTGTAATTTGTCTTTTAACCAGCTCTCCAGGTGATGGTCTCAAGGGAAAGAATCGAAGAAATGGGTTCTTCTAAAACTCCCAGAGAAACTGTTTCTTTTGAAGAGACTCTTACTGTTCTAGATCTTGGCCTGAGATCCCACATGCTACAAATCTATAAAATTGTTTTGTCCTTGGTCCTTCAGACCCTGAGGAATAACTCTTAATGAATGTGTGTTTTTGAGAGATTTTAAAACTTTTTAACAAGTCCCATTGCTCCCTTGCCCCCAGTGGTAATCAACCCAACCCTGCCTCTTGAATCGAGTCCAGTAGTTTCTCCTCAAGGATATTCCCTCTTCCCCTAGAGTCACACCCTTTGTTGTATACATGATGTTTGGGCAGTGGCTAGGAAACTACGTTTGCAGAAAAGGGATCTTCAAGAAGATGCAAGACATGAGGGCTCTCTCCCATTCTGGGCTGAAGGAAGGTGCGAGACCAGGGGTTTCTCACCTGTAGACAGAGCAACTGTTAAGAAGAATCCAGACACACTTGCTGGAGGGTGCAGAGAAAGAGCAAGACATTTAGACTTGATGATAGTAAGGCTAAAGTGTGAGGAAAACTTCAGAAAATAATGCAGGGGAAATGGGGTGTTGAAAACAGATTTTCCAATGAGGGATGATATTGAGAGCAAAGGATAGGAAAATACACCACAGAGTTCTCCACATGGTCACATTGAACAGGCATAATTACCTACTAATTCATTATGACAGCAACTTTTTTTGAGCAACTGTTGAATCAGAGTTGCTATTACAGGTGCTGGGGCTACTAAGTTACTGAACTTACAATCTTGTTAAGAGGGACAACGGAAAAAAATATGATGAGACGAAAATGACCTCTGATGGACAATACATTGCAGGAAGCAGGTGGGGGTGGGGAGTGAGACAAGGCAGGGGAGTGAGAAGGCCATTTAACTCTCACCTGTCACCCTTATCTCTCACCTTCTGTGTCCTTCTTCACCTTTGTTCCCAGCCTCTTCCCTCCCCCTCCACTTTCCCCTTCCCCTTCCTTCCTCTTAATATCCCCTCTTTGTTCTTTTGACAACACCCTGGTGGCTCAGACAGAAAAGAATCTGCCAGCAATGCAGGATACGTGGGTTTGAAACATCCCCTGGAAAAAGAAATGACAACCCACTCTAGTATTCTTTATTCCTTTGTCTATACTATTTCTCTTATTTCAACATCTTCCTTCTTCATCTATCTTTGTATTCAGTAACAGAAATTCTTGGGCCTTTTAAAGGAGCCCTTCCATTCCCCTTCTTACAAAGTCCATCACCTATTTCTTAATCCAGAAAATCTCTCTCCACCTTCTCATGTCTCAGCACAAACACCATGTATATCCTGTTAACTCATCCAGTAAGGGACCACCTACACCAGTGATGGGGGGACATTCCCTGTAATTGTTTACCCACCCAGCAGTCAATGCCACATGCTTTTTGAGTATTGACTATGAGCAAGCTTGATCACTTCAGGGCACAGATTAATTGTAAATCAAGGCACATGTCTGTAGTGGCACATTATGGTTGAATCAGGAGGAAAAACCTAGAAATACAAAAAGTTTACTAACTTTTAGATGTAATAGCTATTGCATGAGAAATGACTGGTATAATAATGTATTAGAGACTGTAAGAAGGCAGGAGGTTTTCAGTGGGAGGCTACACAGAGGTGAGTGATTACTATTTATTATTCCAGATGCTATTCTAGGAACCTTATGTGTTATCTTATATAATCCCCTAGACAATGTATAGAAATAACACTTTTAATTCCACCTTAGAAGTGGAAACTGAGACAAAGAGCTTGAATAACTTATTGTGGATCACATCTCAAGGCTAAAAAAACTCTGTAGTTGGACTACAAGTCTGCTGGACTCCAAGTGTCTTCCTAACACTATATTACACTGAATTTTTTAAAGCAGGTTGTATATGTCATGAATGGCTTTAAGATATCTCAAGAATATATATTCCAGTACAAACTAGTACACATTCTAGAGCCAAGGCCATTTAGTCAGCACTTGGAATTATGATGTGCATATAAATGTCCATCATCTAAACCTGGACACTCAATTTGAGGCCCCGGCACTAATACGTCACTTCTGTGGTGTGTTTTCTGTAGGTGTATGGAGTAGACACCATGTTATCAGGGAACCACACGTGGGTGCCAGAATTTGTCTTCCTGGGACTCTCACAGACTCAGGAGCTCCAGCTCATCTTGTTTCTGGTGTTCTTATTTGTTTATATCACCACTGTCGTGGGAAACCTCCTCATCATAGTCACAGTGACCTCTGATTCCAGGCTCCACACACCCATGTATTTTCTGCTCAGAAACCTGGCTGTCACAGACCTCTGCTATTCCACAGTCACTGCCCCGAAGATGCTGGCGGACTTCCTCTCTGAGAAGAAGATCATCTCCTACCAGGGCTGCATGGCCCAGATCTTCTTCTTCCACTTTCTGGGAGGTGCCATGGTCTTCTTCCTCTCAGTGATGGCCTATGACCGCCTTGTTGCCATCTCCCGGCCCCTCCACTATGTCACCATCATGAACACTCAGGTCTGTGCTGGGCTAGTGGTGGCCAGCTGGGTGGGAGGCTTCATTCATTCCATTTCCCAACTGGCTCTGATGCTCCCTCTGCCTTTCTGCGGCCCCAACATCTTAGATAATTTCTATTGTGATGTTCCACAAGTGCTGAGACTTGCCTGCACGGACACCTCCCTGCAGGAGTTCCTTATCATTTCCAACAGTGGGGTGCTGGTCCTTATCTGGTTCCTCCTCCTCCTGGTCTCCTACTCAGCCACCCTGGTGATGCTGAGGTCCCATTCAGGGAAGGCGAGGAGGAAGGCAGCTTCCACCTGTACCAACCACATCATTGTGGTGTCTATGGTCTTCATGCCCAGCATTTACCTCTATGCCCGGCCCTTTACCTCCTTCTCCATGGACAAGGCTGTGTCCATTAGCCAAACTGTCATGACCCCCATGCTCAACCCCATGATCTATGCCCTAAGGAACCAGGAGATGCAGGCAGCAGTGAAGAGATTAGGGAGGCATCCTCTGGCTTGTAAAAGTGAGTGACAGCGAGTTCCTCACTTCTCTTTGACTTTGTTTTCTTTGTAGAGTGGGCATAGAGAGCTACTGTATCTCCCCTGTTCACAACTTGTGGATGTGTTGTACGGATTATCATAGAAGTGAATACATAGTGAACCTAAGCAACTTACTCAGATTTTTGGCAAAATTGATAATATCCTTATTTTTTATTTTGATGTTGATTTGAATACTCCTATGACAGATGTGTTGTCATAGAAGCATTTGAAAGTCACAGGTTCTTTTCTGGCTTCTTTGTGGACAGTTTCTTCTTAGGATGGCAGCATTCCCCTAGAAGAGCAGTTCTGTTTTCTGTACCTGACCCTTTTTTCCAGTACCCCTTTTGCTGTGAGTCTGGATGGCTGGAAACTACACAGGATCCAGAGTCTTTAGCCTGAAATTGGAGACCGTGTCCATTACTTACCAAACGGATGACCTTGAATGAGACACCTGGCCTCTCTTGAACCCTTAATTTCTTCTTCAACAAATTTGCTGAAACTAATATGTGACCCCAAACCTTCCAGTAACAGAATCAAAAATTGTTACAAAACATTGAGTGATCCATATAACTGTATTTTTATTTTCAAATTGGAAATTATCATGAGTATTCAGATATTTTCACTGTATATTTTAATATAGTATAATAATTATTACAAGTAAAAGATCATGTTTAAAACTTATTGGAAAAGACCCTGATGCTGGGAAAGACTGATGGTAAAGGAGAAGGAGGCAGCAGAAAATGAGATGGTTAGATAGCATCATCGATTCAATGTTCATGAATTTGAGCAGAATTAGGGAGATAGTGAAGGACAGGTGAGCCTGGAGTGCTGCAGTCCATGGGGTCACAAAGAGTCAGACAAGACTTAGTAACTGAACAACAGCAACAACAAATGCATATACATTATAATACACAACATTATCAGTATAGTGTATAAACAGTCATGTATATAGTAGTCAGTTCAAGAATCACATGGTACCAGTAACTTCCCTATAGGTGCTCTCTACCACATCACTTCTCTTCAAATGAAACCGCTTGCTTGATTTTTGTGTTTATCATCCCATCATTTATAAAAATAATCTCATGACACCTTTACATAATCAGCATAGTGTTTTATTTAGCTTTTTTGAGCTTTATACAAACATTAGACTGGATACAATATTCTGGGATTTGCTTTTTTTCACTCCACTTTATGTTTCTAAATGCCACATGTTACTCTGTTTGGTTGTAGTTCATTCTTTGCACTGCTGTATAATATTCCTTTGTGAGAATAAGCTTAGTGGGATTGTTCCAGTTTTTCTGTTGCAAACAGTGCTCTTTTGAATATTCTTTTTCTTGTCTCCAGTTGTTATGTTGAGGAACTATGAGTCATTATATATTTTAAAGTGAAATTGCTGAGCCATGAGATCTTCAAAGATTTATCTTTACAAAACTATGCCAAATTCTTTTCCAAAGTTGTTAATGCATTGCATTTCATCAGCAGTGTTGAGGTGTTCTTATTGATTCATATCCTCCTAACATTTGTTATTGGCAGATTTTTTCATTTTTGCTAATTTATTGGGTTAAAAAATGGAATTTCACTGTAGCCTTAATTTGCATTTCTCTAACATTTCCTTCCAATTTTTTATTGTATGCAGGTTTCTCATGAATGCATTTTGTTCCCTTTCCTCTTACTTTTTCTAGTTAGTGTATGAGTTCTTAGGTAATTTAGTTGTTGACCTATTATCAGCTATGTTTATTATAGTACTTTCTTCTAGTTTGTGACTTGTCTTCCTTATTCTTTGTGTTAGTTTTCATGTAGTCAGTTTTATTTTAGTATTAGTTCATATTGAAATCTTATTTTTAAAAATTGCCTCTTATCCATAGGACAAAGCGATATGATATTCTGCTATGTAGTTCTTCTAGCTTTAAAAAAAATATTTAAAACCATTTTTAACTTTTTGAAAAATCTCACACTTACAGAAAATTTGCAGGTAGAGCATAATGTACTTTTTCCCTGAAAGTCTGAGCATAAGTTACAAACTTGATGCCCACCACTCCTTAATATTTGTGTGCATTTTCTGCAAAAATACCAATACTGCTGTACAGTCAGGTATGGCATTTTTTGTGACTTTACCAGGAATATCTCAGAAGTCATGCTCTGCTGCTATTGCAGCCTATGAGGTGTAAGAAATTTTGCTTTGTCCTGTTGCTCATGTCTCATCACTTTGATTACTAAGAGGTGTTCATTAGGCTTATCACTTAAGTGTACATTTTCACTTGGAAGTTAGTAAATATTTTGTGGGAAGGTACTTTGAGACTATGTGAATATCTAGTTTCTTACCAAACTTCCAATTTATTCATTTATACCTGTGTGAAATTAATTTTCCTTTTTTGTTCATTATGTTATAATCTATTATTATCATTACTTATTTTGATGCTTCACTTACCTCAGAACTGGCCGGTCAGAATCTGTAAGCTGGCTTGTATGTTCTTTTTATTGTTTGAGCACTTTTCTTACCTGCCCACTGAAATGCCCCATGCTTATCTTGTACTTTCTCTGTTCCAGCTCTGGAATCACCTATTTCAGCAAACAGTCCTACTTCCTTTGAGTGGAGAATGGTACTGAAAGGCAAATCTGAGTGCTGGGTGTGTATATATATAACAGTCCCATTCAATCTTTGTCTATCTATCATCTATCTATCTACCTCTATCATCCGTGTAACTAATGAAAATCATATATTCACACAGATATTTCCATTCCCAATGGAACATCATAGAATTCCTTCTATTTTTCTTTTTCTATACTTATAATTCCTTTCTCTGGTGAGGAAACTGGCTCCCATTATTCTCTCTCTCTATATAAAGTTATTATATATTTATATTATTCTTTATATATATAATTATGTATTTTATATATTTCAAGTCACATAAAATTAATTATTTAATTCACCCTTTCTATGCAACCATCTCCCATAGTAATTCTGTCTACATTTCCTCTCTCTCTCCTAATACTTTCCTCACTGCACTTGGGCTTTGGTATCACACAGCAGGCCAGCTCCTTGCTCAGACACTTTCCTTACCTTACTCATGCTCCAACACCGCCCATCAGAACCTTCCAGTGTGGAAACCCTTCTCACTCTGCTTGGGCCCTGACAGTTGACATCAGGCCACACCTCTGCATAGACACCCTTCTCATACATTTGGAGATACACTACCTAAGCTGAGTCATCCCACCATAGAAACAGTCTTCTCACCTTGAGTTAACACCACAGTGGGTAGCTCCAAAGGGACACTCAGACTCTGACAACCCATTCTGGGGCCCATCTTGTGGACAACCTAATTAATTACATTTTCATTCTACATTCAGAGGATAATTCCTCAATTCTACCTTCCAAACCACTATTAAAGTTTTCATTTCTGAAAATATATTTTAATTCCCAAGAATTCTCTTTCTGTTCTATAACATTTTCACACCTTATTTTTTCATGTCCTTATTTTATGCATATTATATCTTTTTCCTTCTCTCAAAGGATGATAGCTATATAAACTTTTCTTCTGTTTCCTATGACATTTTGGCTTTGCTTCTGATTAATTTTCCTATTTATTTGGTTTTTTCCTTTTGTGTTAGTGGCCTTCCTTAATCCCTGTTGATCCCTGGCTACCTACACTCAAAAGCAAGGCAGTAAAACACAAATTTGTACCTCTCTTTATGTTAAAACTTTTAAACTTCATTTTAGAAGCTCAGGTGGATATCAGCTGTTTACTGGAAGTCACCCAAATGCCAAAACATGGAGGTACATTTTTCTGCAGTTTCTGCAAATAAAAATCCTTCTTTCCTGTCTTCTTACTTTGAGTTAAATACTCAAATTTAACTCAATTTTTGGAGAATGATAGGTCCCAGTACCTCTTTACAGAGTAAATTCTTACCTGACCTCCTTCTCTCATTTACATTACTTGTATTTGAGTTCATGACCTCTGCTGTTAAGAGTTTTTCTGTATAAGACAGACTTTGCATCTCTGTCAACCTGATGTTGCCTCTGGTCTATCATATTCAGTCCATATTGCAGGTGCTTTATAAGACAATAGTCTTGTTTTTTGAGGTCTACCCAAATCCATTCTTAGCCTCTTCCCTTTGTTTGTCCCCAAACAAAACTGTGCACTTTCCTAAAACATTTAGAAGCAAGGCTTCCTGATGTGTGTATCTGATCCAGGATTGAAAATTTCAGCAAAAAATGTATTAGCCAAGGAGCTTCTGGAGAAGGTTTCTGCTCCATGATTACAGGCAAGATATGCAGAAGAGACTTCCCCCAAGTGTATCGTCACCTTCAGCCTTTGAATGAGATGTGTGAGGACACACACCATAGTGAAGCAAGGAGGCACCCTGGCTCATGAGGGAGAGGTCAAGGGCACCACAGACTCACTGGACCAGTGTCCTGATATCGCTGAGTTAGTGGGTTCCTGGGGGCTCACAGTTTTCCACTCCTGATTTTTCTTAATATTTTTAATCTTCCTCCTTCTTTCTTAGCTCCCAACTCCTGTTCCCTTTCTCCTCTACCTCTTCACTCTCCTCACATCTTTAACAACTTTGAAGTTGGGATGGGCTGAATTAAGGCCTTTAACTCCCCTGATTAAGTCTTTGATGAAACAGGATGTGGTATGAACAAACAGAGGAGCTCTATACTGCTCTGTCCATCCTCTCAACTCCCCTCTCTCTCCTCCTCCCTGCTGCCACTGAGACCCTACTAAGTAGATTATTCTTCTGCGTAATGTCCTCCCCTGGTTCTCACCTCCCTCAAGGTAAAACCTAAATGTATGGGCCTGGTCTCTTAGCACAATTTAGAGTGATCCCTGCCTGCTCTCCACCCAATGTCCCACCACTTCCTCTGTGCTCCAGCCTAGTCGAGGCTGTCAGGGGTCACGGAGTGTGTGCTGCCCCATTTCATCTCTGGTTTCTGTTCTTTCTGCCAGATACTTTACCTCCTTTGTCTGCCTGACAGACTTGAACTTCACTTCTGTTTAAATATCATCTCCTCTCCAAAGACTTTCTTCTCTCCCAGTCATGGCTATTTGCTCAGCCTTATAACCTTTGAGCATTCCCCTAGTAGAGCTCTCTCCTCTCTGAAATACATTTACTTTCCCCATCAGCAGCTGAGTTCCTTGAGAAGAGAATGTATTCTTATTTTTGTATCCTCAGCATTGAGCATAGAGTTGGAATCAAGCTATCTTTTATTGCTCTCTTACTCTTAAAAAGGATAACCCTCAATTCTGTTAAAAAAATTGATCTAAAACAAATAGCCAAATACTTCTCCAGCAAAGATGGGTTCATTTGGGACCAGCAGAGAATTGCAGTTCAGGGTCTGCACCCTTGGTGAGCCATGTGCAAGTCCTTCAGGGTAAGAGAAGAAGAATGCTTTTATAAACAGGGAAAGGAGAGTGGGAGACTGCAGTAACAAAGCGTCCATGGCTCTCCACAGACTAAGACCTTGCCAGTCTCTTCATTGGAAGGAGGGAAGTCTTTCTTCTTCCTTTTGGTTTTGGAGGTTGTTGTAGGGTGTGAGAACTCCTCCATCTGTTCTCCTGATTCTACTTAATTGATGTTCTTGTTTATTAATTCTTTAAAGCATTTATTGAACTTTCACAATGGGCCAAATAACTCCAAAACAATAATACACTGGAATCATTTCTCTAAAGCAGACAAATTACATACAGTCCCACTCTGAGGAATCAACTTGGAGGCTGAGATGTGGATTAGTAGATACTTTATTATCTTATGTGTCTTGAGAAAAGAAGCATATAGACAGACAATGGCTCTTTTAAAAGAAAAGTATTTATTTTTTAAAAGAATGATAATTACTTTATAGAATTTTGTTTTCTCTTAAACCTCAACAAGAAGCAGCCACAGGTATACATACATCCTCTCCTTTTTTTTTTTCCATTTATTTTTATTAGTTGGAGGCTAATTACAATATTGTAGTGGGTTTTGCCATACATTGACATGAATCAGCCATGGATTTACATGTGTTCCCCATCCCGATCCCCACTCCTGCCTTCCTCTCCATCCCATCCCTCTGGGTCTTCCCAGTACACCAGCCCTGAGCATTTGTCTCCTGCATCCAACCTGGGCTGGTGATCTGTTTCACCCTTGATAGTATACTTGTTTCCATGCTGTTCTCTCAGAACATCCCACCCTCGCCTTCTCCGACAGAGTCCAAAAGTCTGTTATTTTCATCTGTGTCTCTTTTTCTGTTTTGTATATAGGGTTATTGTTACCATCTTTTTAAATTCCATATATATGCGTTAGTATACTGTATTGGTCTTTATCTTTCTGGCTTACTTCACTCTGTATAGTGGGCTCCAGTTTCATCCACCTCATTAGAACTGATTCAAATGAATTCTTTTTAATGGCTGAGTAATATTCCATGGTGTATATGTACCACAGCTTCCTTATCCATTCATCTGCTGATGGGCATCTAAGTTGCTTCCATGCCCTGGCTATTATAAACAGTGCTGCGATGAACACTGGGGTACACGTGTCTCTTTCAGATCTGGTTTCCTTGGTGTGTATGCCCAGGAGTGGGATTGCTGGGTCATATGGCAGTTCTATTTCCAGTTTTTGAAGGAATCTCCACACTGTTCTCCCTAGTGGCTGTACTAGTTTGCATTCCCACCAACACTGTAAGAGGGTTCCCTTTTCTCCACACCCTCTCCAGCATTTATTGCTTGTAGGCTTTTGGATAGCAGCCATTCTGACTGGCATGTAATGGTACCTCATTGAGGTTTTGATTTGCACTTCTCTGATAATGTGTAATGTTGAGCATCTTTTCATGTGTTTGTTAGCCATCTGTATGTCTTCTTTGGAGAAATGTCTGTTTAGATCTTTGGCCCATTTTTTGATTGGGTCATTTATTTTTCTGGAATTGAGCTGCAGGAGCTGCTTGTATATTTTTGAGATTAATCCTTTGACTGTTGCTTCATTTGCTGTTATTTCCTCCCATTCTGAAGGCTGTCTTTTCACCTTGCTTATAGTTTCCTTTGTTGGGCAAAAGGTTTTAAGTTTAATATTTCACACAAATGGAGACCAAAAGAAAGCAGGAGTCACAATACTCATATCAGATAAAACAGACTTTAAAATAAGGCTGTGAAAAGAGACAAAGATGGACACTATATAATGATCAAATGATCAATCCAAGAAGAAGATATAAAATTATAAATATATATGCACCCAACACAGGAGCACCGCAATATGTAAGGTAAATGCTAACAAGTATGAAAGGGGAAATTAACAATTACACAATAATAGTGGGAGACTTTAATACCCCACTCACAACTATGGATAGATCAACTAAACAGTAAATTAACAAGGAAACACAAACTTTAAATGACACAATGGACCAGCTAGACCTAATTGATATCTCTAGGACATTTCACCCCAAAACAATCAATTTCACCTTTTTTCTCAAGTGTGCATGGAATCTTCTCCAGAATAGATCACATCCTGGGCCATAAATCTAGCCTTGGTAAATTAAAAAAAGATTGAAATCATCCTAGTCATCTTTTCTGACCACAATGCAGTAATATTAGATCTCAATTACAGGAAAAAAAACTATTAAAAATTCAAACATATGGAGGCTAAATAACACGCTTCTGAATAACCAACAAATCATAGAAGAAATCAAAAAAGAAATCAAAATATGCTAGAAATGAATGAAAATGAAAACACAACAACCCAAAACATATGGGACACTGTAAAAGCAGTAATAAGGGGAAAGTTCATAGCATTACAGGCTTACCTCAAGAAACAAGAAAAAAGTCAAATAAATAACCTAACTCTACACCTAAAGCAACTAGAGAAGGAAGAAATTAAGCACCCCATGGTTAGTAGAAGGAAGGAAATCTTAAAAATTAGGGCAGAAATAAATGCAAAAGAAACAAAAAAGACCATAGCAAAAATCAACAAAGCTAAAAGCTGATTTTTTGAAAGGATAAACAAAATTGACAAACGGTTAGCAAGAATCATTAAGAAAGAAAGGGAGAAGAATGCAATCAACAAAATTAGAAATGAAAATGGAGAGACCACAACAGACACCACTGAAATACAAAAAAATCATAAGAGATTGCTACCAGCAGCTCTATGCCAATAAAATGGACAACTTGGAAGAAATGGACAAATTCCTAGAAAAGTATAACTTCCAAAACTGAACCAAGAGGAAATAGAAGATCTTAACAGATCCATCACTAGCACAGAAATCGAAACTGTAATCAGAAATCTTCCAGCAAACAAAAGCCCAGGACCAGATGCCTTCACAGCTGAATTCTACCAAAAATTTAGAGAAGAGCTAACACCTATCTTACTCAAACTCTTCCAGAAAATTGCAGAAGGTAAACATCCTCTCCTTTTTGAAGATCCCTACCATCTCCCTCCCCATTCCACCCCTCTAGGTTGATACAGAGCATGCAGCAAATTCCCATTGGCTATCTATTTTACATATGGTAATGTAAATTTCCATGTTACTTTCATCATATATATCACCCTCTCCTCCCCTCTCCCATGACCATGAGTCTATTCTCTATGTCTGTTTCTCCACTGATGCCCTGCAAATAAATTCTTCTGTAACATTTTTCTAGATTCTGTGTATATGGGTTAGGATATGATATTTATCTTTGTCTATCTGAACTACTTCGCTCTGGATAGTAGGCTCTAGGTTCATCCACCTCATTAGAACTGACCTAAATGTGTTCCTTTTGATGGCTGAGTAATAGTCCATTGTGTATATGTACCACTTCTTTATCTATTCATCTGTCAATGAACATCTAGGTTGCTTTCATGTTTTATATATTGTAAACAGCACAGCAATGAACAACAGGATAATGTGTCTCTTTCAGTTTTGGTTTCCTCAGGGTATATGCCAAGGAGTGGGATTGCTGGGTCACATGGTGGTTTTACACCTAGCTTTTAAAGGAATCTCCATACCATCTTCCATCGTGGCTGTATCAATTTACATTCCCACAAACAGTGCAAGAACAATCCCTTTTCTCCACACCCTCGCCAGCATTTATTGCTGTAGACTTTTTATGATGGCCATTCTGACCGGTGTGAGGTAATATTTCGTTCTAATTTTGATTTGCATTTCTCTAATAATGAGCAATGTTGAGCATCTTTTCAAGTGTTTATTAACCATCTGTATGTCTTCTTTGGAGAAATATCTGTTTAGATCTTTTACCCAATTTTTGATTGGGTTGTTTGCTTTTTTGGTATTGAGTTGTATGAGCTGCTTGTATATTTTTGAAATTAATCTTTTGTCAGTTGCTTCAATTGCTATTATTTTCTCCCATTCTGAGGGTTGGCTTTTCACCTTATAGTTTCCTTTGCTGTGCAAAAGCTTTTAAGTTTAATCAGGTCCCACTTGTTTACTTTTGTTTTTATTTCCATTACTATAGGAGGTGTGTCATAGAGAATCTACTTTGATTTATGTCATCGAGTGTTCTGCCTATGTTTTCCTCTAAGAATTTTATAGTTTCTGGTCTTACACTTAGGTCTTTAATCCATTTTGAGTTTATCTTTCTGTATGGTGTTAGGAAGTGCTCTAATTTCATTCTTTTACATGTAGCTGTCCAGTTTCCCCAGCACCGTTTATTGAAGAGGCTGTCTCTGCCCCATTGTATATTCTTGCCTCCATTGTCAAAAATAAGGTACCCACAGGCACATGGGTTTATTTCTGGGCTTTCAATCTTGTCCCATTGGTCTATATTTCTATTTCTGTGCCAGTAACATACACTCTTGACGACTGTACCTTGGTAGTATAGTCTGAAGTCAAGAATGTTGTCTGAAGGTTGATTCCTACAGCTCAGTCTTCTTTCTCAAGACTGCTTTGGCTATTTGCGGTCTTTTGTGTTTCCATATGAATTGTGAAAATTTTTGTTCTAGTTCTGTGATAATGGCATTGGTAATTTGATAGGAATCACATCGAATTGGTAGATTGCATTTGGTAGGATAGTCATTTTCATAATATTGATTCTTCCTACCTGGGAACATGGTCTATCTCTCCATCTATTTATGTCATCTTTGATTTCTTTCATCAGTGTCTTATAATTTTCTGTGTACAGTTCTTTTGTCTCCTTAGGTAAGTTTATTCCTAGATATTTAATTCTTTTTGTTGCACTGGTGATTGGGATTGATTCCTTAATTTCTCTTTTTGATTTCTCATTGTCAGTATATAGAAATGCAAGTGATTTCTGTGAATTGATTTTGTATCCTGAAACTTTCCTAAACTCCCTTATTAGCTCTAGCAGTTGTTTTATACTGTCTTAAGGCTTTTCTATGTACAGTTTGATATTATCTGCAAACGATGAGAGCTTTACTTCTTTTTTGATCTGCATTCCTTTTGTTTCTTTTTCTTCTCTGATGGCTGGAGCTAGGACTTCCAAAACTATGTTGAATAATAGTGGGGAAAGTGGACACCCTTGTTTTGGTCCTGATCTTAGGGAGAATGCTTTCAGTTTTCACCGTTGAGAATAATGTTTG
The DNA here is from genome assembly GCF_019320065.1 of Cervus canadensis. Lineage (NCBI taxonomy): Eukaryota > Metazoa > Chordata > Mammalia > Artiodactyla > Cervidae > Cervus > Cervus canadensis. Next base: position 51,064,144 of record NC_057386.1, on the reverse strand, counting down.
CTGTAGGCTTATCATATATGATCTCTACTATGTTGAGGTAGGTTCCTTCTATGCCCATTTTTGAAGAGTTTTAACCATAAAGGGGTGCTGAATTTTTTTCAAAGGCATTTTCTGCATCTATTGAGATGAGCATATGATTTTTATCTTTCAATTTGTTAATATGGTGTATCACATTGACTGATTTGCATATATTGAAGAGCCTTGCATCCCTGGAATAAACTCAACTTGATTATGGTCTATGAGCTTTTTGATGTGTTGATGAATTCTGTTTGCTAAAATTTTGTTGAGGATTTTTGCATTTATGTTCATCAGTGATAATGGCCTGTAGTTTTCTTTTTTGCATTGTCTCTGTCTGGTTTTGGTATCAGGGTGATGTTGGCCTCATAGAATGAGTTTGGAAGGGTTCCTTCCTTTGCAATATTTTGAAAGAGTTTTAAAAGGATAGGCATTAGCTCTTCGTTAAATGTTTAAAATAGAATTCCCCTGTGAAGTCACCTGGTCCTGGGCTTTTGTTTCTTGGGAGATTTTTTTTATCACAGCTTTGATTTCACCGCTTGTAATTGGGTTGCTCATAATTTCTTTCTTTTTTTTTTTTTTTGGAGAGAGAATCTTTATTTTTTTGTAGTGGTTTTTTAAAATTGTACATAATTGCTTTACAACGTTGTGTTAGTTGTGTTGTCTGCTGTACAACAAAGTGAATTAGCTATATGTATACATTTATCCCCTCCCTTTTGGAGAGAATCTTTAGACTTAATTTAAAAGATATAACAATGCTGAACCAAAAGAAATTGTGAAGTGTGAATATTGTTTGTAAATTAATTCAAACAAATTATTCAAAAATAAGACATTCATGAGATAATTAGAATTTGGACACCGGATATTTGATATTAAGGGACAATGACCAGTTTTTTTAGGTCTCTTAAAGATATTTTGATTATATTTGTTTGCAAACAGTCCTTATCTTTTACAGCTACACTCTCAAATATTATAGATGAAAGAATAATATCTAGAATTTGCTTACAAACAATATGGGATAGATAAGTACATAGCAGTACATATTAACAAGATTACTCATAATTACTATTAATTTCTCATAATTATTAATTACTCATAATTTCTATTTCTTCCTCGTTCAATCTGGGAGGATTGAACTTTTCTAAGTATCTGTCCATTTCTTCCAGGTTATCTGTTTTATTGTCATATAGTTGTTCATAATAGTCTCCTACAATCCTTCATATTTCTGCATTGTATGCTGTAATCTCTCTTTTTCCATTTCTAATTTTGTTGATTTGACTCTTCTCTCTTTTTTTCTTGATGAGTCTAGCTAAAGGATTTTAGCTATCTTCTCAAAGAACCAACTTTTAGTTTTGTTAATCTTTATCATTGTTTCTTTCATTTCTTTTTCATTTATTTCAGCTTGGATATTTATGGTGTCTTTTCTTCTGATAATTTTGGGAGGTTTTTTGTTCTTCTTTTTCCAGTTGTTTTTGGTGTAAAGCTCGGTTGTCTATTCGATGTTTTTGTTGTTTCTTGAGGTAGGATTGTATTGCTATAAACTTCCCTCTTAAAACTGCTTTTGCTGCATCCCATAGGTTTTGAGTTGTCATGTTTTCATTGTCATTTGTTTCTAGAAACTTTTTGATTTTCATTTGGATTTCTTCAGTAACCTGTTGGTTATTTAGCAACATGTTGTTTAATCTCACTGTTTGTGTTTTTTACAGTTTTCTCTTGTAATTGATACCCAGTCTCATAGTGTTGTGATCCAAAAGGATGCTTGATACAATTTCAATTTCCCTAAATTTACTGAGGTTTGATTTGTGACCCAAGATGTGGTCTATCCTGGAGAATGTTCCATGTGCACTTGAGAAAAAGGTGTATTCTTCTGCATTTGGATGGAATGTCCTGAAGATACAATGAGATCCGTCTCATCTAATGTATCCTTTAAGACAACAAGAAAATATTGTGAATCTTCACTAATTTTCTGTTAATGCTCTGTCCATTGGCTTGAGTGGGGTGTTAAAGTCTCCTACTATTATTATGTTACTGTCAATTTCTCCTTTTATATCTGTTAGTGTTTGTCTTATGTATTGAGGTGTTCCTATGTTGGGTGCATAGATATTTACAATTGGTATGTCTTCCTCTTGGATTGATCCATGGATCATTATGTACTGTCCTTCCTTATCTCTTGTAATATTCTTTATATTAAGGTCTATTTTGTCTGATATGAGGATAGCTATTCCAGACTTCTTTTGTTTCCCGCTTGTATGGAACATATATTTCCATCCTCTCACTTTCAGTCTATATGTGTCTTGAGGTCTGTCTGAAGTGGCTTTCTTGTAGACAGAATGTATATGGGTCTTGTTTTTGTATCCATTCAGCGAGTCTGTATCTTTTGGTTGGAGCGTTTATTCCATTTATGTTTAAAATAATTATTGATATATATGTTCCTTTTGCGATTTTCTTAATTGTTTGGGGTTTGATTTTGTAGATCTTTTTCTTCTCTTTATTTCTTACCTATTTAAGTCCCTTTAACATTATTTGTAAAGCTAGTTTGGTGGTACTGAATTCTCTTAACTTTTGCTTTTCTGAAAAGCTTTTGATTTCTCCATCAATTTTGAATGAGATCCTTGCCAGGTAGAGTAATCTTGGTTGTAGGTTTCCCCCTTTCAGTATTTTAAATATATCCACCATTCCCTCTGGCCTGCAAAGTCTGCTGAACAATCAGCTGTTAAGCATATGGGGTTTGCCTTGTATGTTAGTTGCTGCTTTTCCCTTGATGTTTTTAATATTCTTTCTTTGTTTGTAACCTTTGTCAGTTTGATTAGTATGTGTCTTGGTGTATTTCTCCTTGGCTTTATCCTGTATCAGACTCTTTGCACCTCTTGGACTTGATTGACTATTTCCTTTTCCATGCTGGGGAAATTTTAAACTGTAATCTCTTCAGAAGTTTTATCATACCCTTTTTCTCTTCTTTTTCTGGAACCCCCATAATTCGAATGTTGTTACATTTGATATTGTCCCAGAGGTCTCTGAGACTATCCTTAGTTCTTTTCATTCTTTTTACTATATGCTGCTCTTCAGAAGTTATTTCCACCATTTTATCCTCCAGCTCACTGATTCATTCTTCTGCTTCAGATATTCTGCTATTGATTCCTTCTAGAGTATTTTTATTTTCAGTAATTGTGTTGTTTGTCCCTGTGTGTTTATTCTTTAATTCTTCTAGGTCTATCTTAATTGATTCTTGCCTTTTTTCTATTCTGTTTTCAAGGTTTTTGATCATCTTTGCTATGATTATTCTGAAATTTTTTTCAGGTAGTTTGCCTATTTTCTGTTCATTTATTTGGACTTCTGTATTTCTCGTTCGTTCCTTCATTTGTGTAGTATTTCTCTGCTTTTTCATTACTTAAAAAAAAATTAAAAAAAAAAAAACTTATTGTGTTTGAGGTCTCCTTTTCCCAAGCCTCAAGGTTGAATTTCCTTTTCCTTTTGGTTTCTGCCCTCCTAAGGTTGGTTCAGTGGTTTGTGTAAGCTTCACATAGGGTGAGATTTTTGCTGGGTTTTTTCTTTGTTGTTGTTGTTGTTGTTTTTCCTCTGATGGGCAAGGCTGAGTCAGGTGGTAATCCAGTCTTGCTCTGATTTGATTTGTATTTTTGTTTTGTTTGTTGTTTAGATGAGGCGTCCTGCACAGGGTTCTACTGGTGGTTGGGTGAACCTGGGTCTTGTATTTAAGTGGTTTCTAGTGTGTGAGTTCTCATTATTTGATACTCCCCAGGGTTAGTTCTCTCGTAGTCTAGGGTCTTGGAGTCAGCAGTACTCCCATTCCAACGGCTCAGAACCTGATCTCTGGTCAAGAATAAAGATTTCACAAGTGGTTTGTTATGGCATTAAGTAAGATTAAAGCAAATATCTCAAAATGAGAAACAAAAGATAAATGCCAGACAAATGGCAGTTATAAAATCAGACAAATAATAATTAAAATAATGAAATATACACATGTACAAATACACCCATAAGCAAAATCAAAACAGTCCAACAAAAATAAAGTACAGTAGATTGACCTGGCAAACAAAGGATATAAAATTTATATTTACCAGTTAAGAAAAAAACGAACTCAAGCACAAGCTGGAAAACAAAGCTAAAGCAAGATGCAAAGTGGGGAATAAAGCAGTGAAAACAAAACTAAGAAATATTGAGAGGAATGGAAAGATAGAAAGAATAGCTATGCAAAGTTAAATAGAGGTAGATAAAAACATTTATATACATTAAAGATTAACTGCAAGGAGAAAAGAACAGTAGGAAAAGCAAACAAAGGAATAAATATAGAAAAATAATAAGTTTTTTTAAAAATTAAAATGAAGAAAAGAAAAAAAAAAAAAAAGGAAAACTCCACAGAACTGCAAAAGCCCAGCGTAGAGACAGAGGTTTGTAACAACTATAAAAATAAAAAATATGACTGAGAGAAGAAAACAAAATCAAAAGCTTAATTAGATTACATAGTGCCAATAAAATTGACAACTACAATGGCAGGGAGGTCAAGGGGAAGGAAAAAAGTAAAATAAATCCAAAAAAACCACAGAATAGGTCAAAATATAAGAATAATAAATGTTTTTCTTGAGACACTGCTGTCAGATTCCTTTTCCTCACCGGAATCACAGTCCTCCTCACCTCCCTAGGATGCCCTCCAACAATGTGCTGGCCTCTGGACCTGCTGTGGGGACAGCTCAGATTCTAATTTGGTCCTACTCCTTGTGTTCTTGCCTCCAATGTCCACAGCTACCAGGACTAGTGCATTTTCCTGGTGGGAGTCCTCAACGTCCTTTTATATATTCCATGTCACTGAGTCTGGCTAGCTGATCATGTGGATTTAATCTGCAACATGTACAGCTGGTGGGAAGGTTGTGGGTCTTCTTCCTTAGCCACATTGCCCCTGAATTTTAATTCTGGTTTTATTTCCACCTCTGCATGTGGTTTGTTCCCTGGAGTTTGCTCCTGAGGCTGCCCTGGAGGACTTGGTTATGCCCCTGTGAGGGCCAGGTGTGGAGGTGGTTCAGCTGCTTGGATTGCAGGCGTTCTGGCATGCCAGGTGCTCGGGGGAGTTGGTGGCTAGGGCAGCAGGAAATATAGTGTTCTAGAAGGGTATGGCAGCCAGTATGGACTAATACCTTCCAGTATTCTTGCCTGGAGAAACCCCCTGACAGAGAAGCCTGGCAAGCCACAGTCCACAGGGTCGCAAAGAGTTGGACACTACTGAAGAGACCCTGCATGCATAAACACAAGCTTTTTTTTTAATCTGTGGCAGCTCTGCCCAAGTGAGGGTTAAACATGATGGTGGTGCACCTGCTTGGGTAGCCAGGACGCTGGAGGCACCAAATGTGTAGGGACACGGACTGCCTCCACCACAGGAGTTATGGCCCAATCAGAGTCTTTTTTTGAGCCTCTGGTAGCTGGCAATCAGAAGGCCTCTTTGGCCAGTCTTTCTCCTTGCTCTGCCCATTCAGGCACTTAGAGGGCTCCCTTGCCTGGGGTCCTTCTCTGTTGTTCGGTGCAGCAGGCACACAGAAGGGCCCCCCTGGCTGGGGTCTTAGTCTGTAGATCAGTGCAACACACATAAAGGGGCACTCTGCGTGGGTCTGACTCTGTAGTTTAATGGGCCAGCTTCTTGATTGTTCAGCAGCCCATGCTGGCTTTTGGGGAGAGAGAGGCTATGGTGACGGCTCCAACCCCTAGGTGTGACTCAGCAGTATCGTCTTGTTTCAGTGGCTGCCTGGCTTTCTTCCACAGGCATTTCCCACCACAGTCTCCTCCCACACATTCCCCTCAATCTGTCTCTCTGCAGTCAACAGCAGCCCTCGCCCTGGGATTGCTCCACAATCCCTCAACTCCAGCTCCCAGCCACTGAGCCTTCTAGGGGACCTGCATTCCTGTCCAGGGTATGGTGCAGCAAGGACTGTCTGATTCTCATTCCCTTTAGTTTGCTGCAGATGAGCTGTTTCACTCTCAGCCTTAAATGTTTCTCCTCTGACTCAGACAATTGCCCTGATGTGGGGATCGGACCCCTGCTTCAGTTCCCCCACCCACTGAGGTCCTACGAATGCTCCTGCTTTTTCCCTTAGTTCCTTTCTCTTATCGAGTTTTGCATGGTTCTATATATTCTTTTCCACTGGTTGGGTACTCCTGCCTGCTCTCAGCTGGTGTTCTGCGTGCACTTCTGTGTCTGAAGGTGTACTCCTGATGTATCTGTGGAGAGAGATGTACTCCACGTTCACCTACTCCTATGCCACCTTGTTCTCACTCCTGCTTTTTTTTTTAAATTGAGAACTAAATCAGAATCATAATAAATTAATCCAGGTAATTTAAGTAGTTCTTTTTGATAGTTACAGTTAATGGCATCTCACGGTAATGGGCTGTCACTTCAATCGTGTCTGACTCTTTGCCAGCCTATGGATTGTAACCCTCCAGACTCTTCTATCCTAGGGATTCTCCAGGCAAGGATACTGGAGTGGGTTGCCATTTCCTTCTCCAGGTCTGACTGTAAAGGAAATTGATAAGACCCATTTATTTCTCCAGAATCAACCCAGGCTATTTTAAGAAAAGACTAGAGTTTAAAATGAACTGAAACTCTAAATATTGGAAGAGCTAGTGTTTTTAGAATCTCTTGTACTTAGAAGCCACAATTTCATATACTTTAAAAAATAAACCAGAGGGATTGTGCTTTGCTAAGTATAAATATTTGTAACAAAAGAATTCAGATCATCCTGGAAATCTCATGTAAAACAGAAAACTGTATCTAAGAACTCACAGTTTTTATTCTACACCAAGATAATAAAACTTATCTAAACAGTACGTCATAATAGGAGTGTATATACAATTCATGTACTAGTCCTTGTATAAAAGGAAGGACTTCATTGAGTAGTAATTCATATATAAAGAGTACTAGAGTTTTATAGATGGTGCAATAGAATTGGATATACATGGGGAGTTGACCTTGGGTTCTGGTTGGTAAAATAAATGACAGATTTATAGGGTTTGTTTCCAGTGTAGTATGCAAACCTTTCCCCACCTATCATGTTGTCCAAGATCAATTAATTTTTTAAATTTTATTTATTTATCCATTTTGATGGAAGATTCTTTTTTATTTTATTTATTTATTTTAATTGGAGGCTAATTATAATATTGTAGTGTTTTTTCCATACATGCACATGAATCAGCCATGGGTGTACATGTGTTCCCCATCCTGAACCCCCCTCCCACCTCCCTCCCTATCCCATCCCTCAGGGTCATTGCAGTGCAACAGCTCTGAGCACCCTGCCTCATGTATTGAACCTGGACTGGCAATCTAGTTCACATATGTTAATATACATGTTTCAATGTTATTCTCTCAAATCATCCCACCCTGGCCTTTTCCCACAGAGTCCAAAAGTCTGTTCTTTATGTCTGTGTTTCTTTTGCTATCTTGCATATAGGGTCATCATTACCATCTTTCTAAATCCCATATATACATGTTAATATCCTGTATTGGTGTTTTTCTTCCTGACTTACTTCACTCTGTATAATAGGCTCCAGTTTCATCCATCTCATTAGAACTGATTCAAATGCCTTCTTTTTAATAGCTGAGTAATATTCCATTGTGTATATGTACCACAGCTTTCTTATATATTCATTTGCCGATGGACATCTAGGTTGCTTCCATGTCTTGGCTATTATAAACAGTGCTGTGATGAACATTGGGGTACACATGTCTCTTTCAATTCTGGTTTCCTCGGTGTGTATGCCCAGCAGTGGGATTGCTGGATCATATGGTGGTTCTATTTCCAGTTTTTGAAGGAATCTCCACACTGTTCTCCCTAGTGGCTGTACTAGTTTGCATTCCCACCAACAGTGTAAGAGGGTTCCCTTTTCTCCACACCCTCTCCAGCATTTAATGCTTGTAGGCTTTTGGATAGCAGCCATTCTGACCGGCGTGAGATGGTACCTCATTGTGGTTTTGATTTGCATTTCTCTAATAATGAGTGATGTTGAGCATCTTTTCATGTGTTTGTTAGCCATCTGGATGTCTTCTTTGGAGAAATGTCTGTTTAGTTCTATGGCCCATTTTTTGATTGGGTCGTTTATTTTTCTGGAATTGAACTGCAGGAGCTGCGCGTGTATTTTTGAAATTAATTCTTTGTCTGTTGCTTCATTTGCTATTATTTTCTCCCATTCTGAAGACTGTCTTTTCACCTTGCTTATAGCTTCCTTGATTGTGCAAAAGCTCTTAAGTTTAATTACGTCCCATTTGTTTATTTTTGCTTTTATTTTCATTACTCTGGGAGGTGGGTCATAAAGGATCCTGCTGTGATTTATGTCAGAGAGTGTTTTCCCTATTTTTCCTCTAGGAGTTTTATAGTTTCTGGTCTTACATTTATATCTTTAATCCATTTTGAGTTTATTTTTGTGTATGGTGTTAAAAAGTGTTCTAGTTTCATTCTTTTACAAGTGGTTGACCAGTTTTCCCAGCACTACTTGGTAAAGAGGTTGAATTTTCTCCATTGTATATTCTTGCCTCCTTTGTCAAAGATAAGGTGTCTATAGGTGCATGGATTTATCTCTGGGCTTTCTTTCTGTTCAATTGATCTGTATTTCTGTCTTTGTGCCAATACCATACTTTCTTGATGGCTGTAGCTTTGTAGTATAGCCTGAAGTCAGGCAAGTTGATTCCTCCAGTTCCATTCTTCTTTCTCAAAATTGCTTTGGATATTCAAGGTTTTTTTTGTATTTCCATGCAAATTTTGAAATTATTTTTTCTAGTTCTCTGAAAAGTACTATTGGTAGCTTGATAGGGATTGCATTGAATCTATAGATTGCTTTGAGTAGTATACTCATGTTCATTATATTGATTCTTCCAATCCATGAACACGGTATATTTCTCCATCTATTTGTGTCATCTTTGATTTCTTTCATCAGTGTTTTATAGTTTTTTATATATAGGTCTTTTGTTTCTTTAGGTAGATTTATTCCTATGTATTTTATTCTTTTCGTTGCAATGGTGAATGGAAATGTTTCCTTAATTTCTCTTATTGTTTCCTTAATTTCTTTTTCTGTTATATGACCCAGTAATCCCACTGCTGGGCATACACACTGAGGGAACCAGAATTGAAAGAGACATGTGTACCCCAATGTTCTTTGCTGCATTGTTTACAATAGCTAGGAAATGAAAGCAACCCAGATGTCAATGGGCAGATGAATGGATAAGAAAGCTTTAGTAAATATACACAATGGACTATTATTCAGCTATTAAAAAGAATGCATTTGAATCAGTTCTAATGAGGTGATTGGAACTGGAACCTATCATATGGAGTGAAGTAAGTCAGGAAGAAAAACACCAATGCAGTATTTTAATGCATATATATGGAATTTAGAAAGATAGTAACAATGACCCTACATGCGAGACAGCAAAAGAGACACAAATGTAAATGACAGACTTTTGGACTGTGGGAGAAGGCGAGGGTGGGATGATTTGAGAGAATAGCATTGAAACATGTATATTAACATATGTGAAATAGATCACCAGTCCAGGTTCGATGCATGAGACAGCTCGCTCAGGGCTGGTGCACTGGGACAACCCTGAGGGATGGAATGGAGAGGGAGGTGGTTCAGGATGGGGGACACATGTACACCAATAGCTGATTCATGTGAATATATGGAAAAAACCACCACAATATTTCAAAATAATTAGTCTCCAATTAAAATAAATTGATTAATTTACCAAAAAAAGAGTGCATTCCTTGAGAGGAGAAATATACAAGTAGAATATACAAGGGCTTCCTTACTGAAAACCAAATCAGAGTAATAATGAATTAATCCAGGTAATTTAATTAGTTGCTGTGGAGGCACAAGAGACTCAGTTTCAATCCTTGGGTCAGGGAGATCCCCTAGAGGGGGAAATGGAAACCTACTTAAGTATTCTTGTTTGAAAAATTCTACAGACAGAGGAGACCGGTGGAGTGAGTCCAGGGTGTCACAATGAATGGGACATGACTTAGCAACCGAACAACAACAGATAATGTTGCAGTTATTAACATCTGACAGTCAAGGAAACTGATAAGACCTATGTCCTTCCTTAGCATTGACCAGGGTATTTTGACAAGAAGCTGAAGTTTAAAATGAGCTAAAAAATAAAAAAATAAAAAAAATTTAAAAATGAGCTAAAACTCAATACTGGAAGGAATTAGTGTTTTTAAAATCTCTTCTATGTGAAAAAAATCAGAGCTCACCAGTTTTTTTTTTTAAACAAACCTGAGAGATTATATTTTGCTAGCTATAAATATTTGTAACGAGGAATTCAGACCAACCTGAAATCTCAAGTAGAATAGGAAACTCTAAGAATCACAGTTTTTATTGTATACACTAGGATTATGAAGCCAGTTAATTACAGTTCTAAACAGTTCATCATAAGATAGTGTATATACTTCCTGTACTACTCCTTTTATGAAAGGAGGGATCTTACTGAATAGTAATTCCTATATAAAGAATACTAAAATACTACAGATGGCTCAATGTAATTGGACATGGATGGGAAATCAGCCTTCAAATCTGATTGAGAAAATAAAAAAGAATTTACAAGATTTATTTCCAATGTAGTAAACAAACATTTTCCACCTATGGCATTGTGCAAGTTAAGATCAATTAATTCTAGCATTGAAACATGTATATTACCATATGTGAAATAGACCACCAGTCCAGGTTTGATGCATGAGACAGGGTGCTCAGGGCTGGTGCACTGGGATGACCCTGAGGGATGGGATGGGGACGGAGGTGGGAGGGGGGTTCGGGATGGGGAACACATGTACACCTATGACTGATTCATGTGATGTATGGCAAAAACCACTACAATATTGTAAAGTAATCAGCCACATATTAAAATAAACTAATTAATTTTTAAAAAGGTCAATTAATTCTTTGTAAAAAAAAAAAAAGAAAGAAAGAAACTATCAAATCTGTTGTCTTTAATGACACCGTGAAAAAGAACTGTCCATTGTGCTGACAACAAACTTCCCTGGTGGCTTAGACGGAAAAGCGTCTGCCTACAATCCGGGAGACCCAGGTTCGATCCCTGGGTTGGGAAGAGCCCCGGGAGAAGGAATGGCAACCCACTCCCGTATTGTTGCTTGGGAAAATCCCATGGATGGAGGAGCCTGGTTGGTTACAGTCCATGGGGTCGCAAAGAGTCGGACACAACTGAGCGACTTCACTTTCTTTTCTTTCTTTATTGTGCTGACAAGAGCAGTAAAACTCAAAGTCGGTGGTTCTCAAACTGTGGCCCTAGACAAGCAGCATTAGCATCATCTGAAAGTTTGTTAGAAATGTGAATTCTCTGACTCAATCCAAGACCTACTAAAGGAAGAATTCTTCATGGGTAATTCTGAGTTTTAACATCCCCTCCAGATAATTCTAGTGGATGTTCAAGTAAGTGAATGAATGAACTATGAAATGGGTCTTTGCAAAAGTCCCAGAAATTTTGTTTATTTTGGAGAAACTCTGTCCTTTCTGACCCTCATCTCCTAATCCTACATATTATGAATCTCTACAGCTTTCAATATTCTTGGTGGGTTTTTGTTTTCTTTTGTTGTTTTGTGTAAGTTTTTGTTGTGGTTTTTGGTTTCTTTGTCTTTTGGTCCAAGGAGAACTTTCCAATAGTAAGTCTTTCTGAAAGACTTTGGAACTTTGAAACAACTCTCATTGTTCCCTTGTTCCCAGCAGGAATCATTCCAGCTCTGCTTCCTGAGCCCAGTCCAATCATTTCTCCCTGAGGATATACTCTCTTCCCCAGGGTCATGCCTCTGAGTCCTGTGTGTGAGGGATGGACAGAGAACAGGAAGATGTGGGGCTACATGGGGAGGATCCCACCAAAAGATGCATGACCTCAACCCTCTTCCCCCATTCAGGGCTAAAGGAAGGTGAGAGCCTGAGGGCTTTCCAAACAAGCATATAAGTCAATGGTAGTTAGGTTTTTGGAAACGCCAACTGGAGAATAAACATGTGACATAGTAGCTTAGTTGGTAAAGAATCTACCTGCATTGCAGGAGACCCCAGTTCTTGATTCCTGATTCTGGAAGATCTGCTGGAGAAAGGGTAGACTACCCACTCCAGTATTCTTGGGCTTTCCTTGTGGCTGAGCTGGGAAAGAATCCACCTGAAATGCAGAAGACCTGAATTCAACCCCTGGGTTGGAAAGATCCCCTGGAGAAGGGAATGGCTACCCACTCTAGTATTCTGGCCTGGAGAACTCCAGGGTCTGTGTAGTCCATGGAGTTGCAAAAAGTCGGACACGACTGAGCGACTTTCATTTGCACTTAACTTTCACATAGACTTGATGGTACTAAATCTAATGTTGGAAGAGAGCTTTGGGAAATAATTTGGGTGCATGTACTGTTAAAATAACTGCGTCAGGTTGCATTTAAAACCCAGTAATTTTAGCAACCAAGTATAGCACTGCCCTTGTGAGATAGGAAACAGAGGATAAGTAAGTTCACTTTAAATATCTCCAAATAATCCATTGCCTACTTAATACAGTATTTGGCAACATTCACTGAGCATGTGCTGTTACCAGAGTTTCTGTTCCAAGATCTGGGGTTGTTAAGATATTGAAGTTATGATGCAGTTGGTTGAGGGGAGAAAGTGGAAAAACGATGGTAAATATATAACAGAAGTATTTTTGAAATGTTATAAGAACCCTGAGAATGGAAAATTTGTTCTGCACGGGAGAAAGGTGACAGGAGTAACAGAGGGTGACATTTGAATGGGCTTTTCTAGATATGAGAAAGTCAGATCAGAATTCTGGGAAACCAATATGGAAATAAATAAATTAAATATTTAATAATCGATTGAAAAGCTTGTGGCCCATTGGAGGTATAAATACTGATTAGGAAAGCAGATGAAGATTACATTTCATAGTCTGTATGACATGCTGAGTTGCATACACTTCTGTATGTGTTTCTACCCTGACTTGATCTGCAGGGTATTGAATGTGGCTCCTAAAGGATTCTGGTGGAATCACTACAAGAATAGATGTGAGAGGGGAACGTGATCAGATCAGCATTTAGAAAAGTCTCAGGTACAGCTGTGTAGAAGGTGTACTGGAGGAAGAGAAGATGAAAGTGAAAAATAAGAAGGGGGTGATCTTTAATGGATAATGGATCTGGGGAGTCAGGTGAGAGTGAGTGGAGACTGAGAGGAAGTGGAAGGGGTGGGGTGTCACCAATCATTCTATCTCTCACCCTCCAAGAGTCTTTCTTCACCTTTGGTCCCAATTTCTCCTCTGCCCCTTCACCTTTCCATTCCCCATCCTTCACTCATTCTATTTCCCTGTCTTCCTTCCTTTTAAATTTCTTCTTCCATTCAATTCTTCACCTATTTCCATTTCTTCTCCTTTAATAATTTTTTTTCTCTTCTATTGGATTGGATTCAACAACTTCTGAAATTGCTGTCTTTTCAGAAGAGCTCTAAGTCTCCTGTTCAAACAATATATTCATCTATGTCTGTACTAATTAGTTACACTTCTGCCACTTGACTCTGCCTATGTTGTGGGTGAGCTGAGCCTCACTCAGTAAGGGGTTACCTACTGTGGAGGATGGGGAAAAACGAAATGTCCCAGATGTGCAGTTGTGGCCAGAGATTCTCCTGCATGAACTTGCATATTTCACTCATGCTAGAATTAATACCAGGTACTTATTAGTTACTAACAGCAAGGATGATCACTGCAGGGCACAAATAAATTCTGAAATGAAGATTGTATCCATAGCACATTTTTGTTGAATTGTAGAAGAAAACCATAGACATATGAAAAAGTTCATTAACATTATTATCTGTTAACTGTTGATTGAAAGAAAAATGATTGGAACAAAAATGTATTAGAGACTGGAAAGGGGAGAATATCTTAAGAGTAGGAGACTACACAGAAGAGAATGATTACCATTTATTGTTTTAGACAGTGTTCTAGAAAACTTGTGTGTTATTTTATTCAAGCTCCGAGACAAATTTACAGACATTTTCTTACAGAGATGAAATCTGAGACTCAGATAAGAGATTTACTTAAGGTCAAATCTCAGAGAAATATAAAGTTATGAACTTTACATTTCCGAACTCCGTTGGGCTCTATGTGTCTTCTCACCACTCTATTACCACTGAATCTTTGAAAAGCAGGTTGCATATGTCTCTAGATCAATTTAAGTTATCTTGTGAATGTGTATTCCAGTATCAACTCTCCAAAGACAAGATCACTTATATCAGCCCAAGGTATTATGATCTGCACATGAAGGTGTCCTTTGTATGGACTTGGACAATTGCCTTGAGTCACTGAGCACTAGAATGGCGCATAGTAACTTCATACACCTCTGTTTGTGGTGTGTTTTCTTTAGGTGTATGGAGCAGAGAGCATGGATTCAGGGAACCACACATGGGTGTCAGAGTTTGTCTTCCTGGGGCTCATAGTCTCAGGAGCTCCAGCTCTTCTTGTTCCTGGTATTCCTGTTTGTCTACACCACCACTGTCATGGGAAACCTCCTCATCATGGTCATGGTGACCTCTGATTCCAGGCTCCACACACCCATGTATCTCCTGCTGCCAAACCTGGATGTCTTAGATATTTGTTTCTCCTCAGTCACTGCCCCAAAGATGCTGGTGGACATCCTCACTGAGAAGACCATCTTCTACCAGGGTCGCATGGCCCAGATTTTCTTTTTTCACCTCTTGGGAGGTGGGACTGTCTTCTTCCCCCCAGTGTTAGCCTGAGACCACTACATAGCCATCTCCCGGCCCCTCCACTATGTCACCATCATGAACACTCGAGTGTGTGTAGGGCTGGTGGTGGCTGCCTGGGTAGGGGTCTTTGTCCACTCCATTGTCCAGCTGATTCTGATGCTCCCATTACTTTTCTGTGGCCCCAACACAGTTATCCAACCCTTGGATAACTTTTACTGTGACATTCCACAAGTGCTGAGACTTGCCTGCATGGACACCTCTCTCCTGGAGTTCCTTGTGATCTCCAACAGCGGGATGCTGGTCTTCATCTGGTTGCTCCTCCTTCTGATCTCTTATACTGTCATCCAGGTGATGCTGAGGTCCCACTCAGGGAAGGCAAGGAGGAAGGCAGCTTCCACCTGCACCACGCACATCATCGTTGTTTCTATGATTTTTATTCCCAGTATCTATATCTATGTTTGACCCTTCCCTTCCTTCCCCATGGACAAAGCTGTGTCTATCAGCTACACCGTCTTGACCCCTATGCTCAACCCCATCATTTATGCATTGAGGAATCAGGAGATGCAGGCAACCATGAAGAGGTTAGGCAAACGCCTAGTGATTTCCAGCAGAAAGTGAACTTAAGATAGATTGACTTTAAATGACAAATGTTTTCTCTGAACTGTTTTCCCATGTGAGAAGTGAAGAAAAGATTTTACTGAGTGTGGCAGCTGAGACAAAGTAATATTTCTGTGGACCTACTCCTGTGTCAGGTATTGTGTTAGGCATTTTCGTACTTTTGTGTCATTCTCAGAAAACTGACAGTGGGTATGCTATTATTATATTAAACAATTTTGTCCACCCCTGGTTCCTCAATGGTAAAGAGTGTGCTTGCCAATGCAGGAGACATGAGTTCAATCCCTGGGTCAGAAAGATCCCCTGGAGAAGGAAATAGCAACCCATTCCAATATGCTTGCCTGGGAAATCCCATGGACAGAGGAACCTGGTGGGCTACAGTCCTTGGTATCCCAGAGAGTAGGATGTGACTTAGCAACTAAATGAACAAATCAGTTTTACAAATGGGAAAACTCAGACAGAAGTGACTTTCTCAATAATGAGGAGCAAGTGAGGTGAAGAGCTGGGCTAGGGGACATTTTCTCTGACTGCAAGTTTCGAGGCAGAGGATACAGGTAGAATTTAATACTCAGTGTCTCAGACAATCACAAGGGAAAACTTAGAGAGTTCCTCTTCTATGGATAAATATCTGTGATGAATGCTCCATATTTTCATTTCAACTTTGAAGCAATCACATTTGTTTTGCTCTCTGTCTCTCTACCTCAACCTCATTGTGGTACTTTGGAAGTGATCTCACTTGTAACACTGTCTGAAAATTCCCATAAGTGTATTTTCCCTTTGGATTGTTCCTTTTCTACCAAATACTCTTTGGATAATATGAAAACTATTCTACTTTCTGAACCAAATCTTTACATCATTAGTATGGTGTGGCTAAGAAGAAGATGCTCTAGGATGGTTTGGGAACCAAGGCCAGAGAGAGCAGGACCATATCTATTAGTGGTCCTGATCTGAAGTATGGGTTCAGTCCAAGGCTGCTGCCTCATGGGGTTTTGCCTTTCCCTTTGACTTCCTACCCTGGAATGAGGGCTTCTTAAGGGTGGGGGCTGTACTTTATTCATCTTTAAATCCTCTCAGGACCTAGACATTATCTTATTCAGATAGGCATTTCTCCTTTTTCTTGCATACTGTTCTTTCCCTGTGAGTTGTAATCTTCTTTTATCTCTGTATAAAGTAAGATGAAAGTTGTTCAGTCATGTTCAACTCTTGGCAACCCCATGGACTATACAGTCCCTGGCATTCTCCAGGCCAGAATACTGGAGTGAGCAGCTGTTCCCTTCTCCAGGGGATATTCCCAGCCCAGGGATCAAACCCAGATCTCCCACTTTGCAGGCAGATTCTTTACCAGCTGAGCTCCCAGGGGAGCCCCACGTCTCTGTATAACTTGTATTTATTTACCCCATTTCACTGAAGTATGTTTCCCTTCGTTAAAATCTTGGGCAATGTATAACATTGCTCCAAAGTTAAGAAGAGAATAGAAAGCTTTTTGTTTCCTCTTCCCTCCTAGCAACCATCCCATCCAGGAAATAAAAGTTACAGACTCTTCAAGCCATCATGGCAGCTCTGAATTCATCTTTTCTTCACTGATACTTCCCTGTCCCATTTCACACATTTCTCCCCATTTGCAGTGGGTGTTTGGAGATGACAGGAGAGAAAATGAACTCTGTCATATTTGATCTGGGAGGTCCCACAGAACAGTGTTTTCCCATTCACGCCTAAGTCCTTTAAATATTTGACAATTACTTTTCTCATCCTCTAATTTGTCTCTTTTCCAGATGCAGCATCTACATTCCTTCAATTATTTCCATTGTGACAAGTTTCCTGATTCCAACATCCTGACCATCTCCTCTGTATTTGCTCTCATATGATCACATGGCTCATAAAATGTGATGCTCAGCATATGACACACAGCTATATGGTGGGTGTGAATTCTTTTGGACACTATGATAGACCTCTTTGAAATACACATCCGTAAGGATGCTTTTCATTGCAAGTAGCAACATAACCAGATCACAGTGGCTTAAAGAATGAGGAGATTATCTCACTTAGAAAGATTAGAGGATACACAATTGTATAGTTGGTTAATTCATCAACTCCAACATTTTAGGATCTGTTTTGGCTGCTCTATAATTCCCTGTCTTTCCCATAATGATGACAATATGGCTTCCAAAACTTCAGTCATTGTACCTTTTTAAGAAACTTTTAATTGAAGGATAATTGCTTTATAGCATTTTGTGGTTTTCTGTCATGCATCAACAAGAATCAGCCATAGGTACACCCATGTCCCCTCATTCCCAGACCTCCCTCCCCTCTCCCTGACCACCTCACCCTTCAGCCTGTTGCAGAGCCCCTGTTTGAGTTCCCTGGGTCATACAGTAAATTCCCATTGACTGTCTGTTTTACATACGGTATTGTAAATTTCTATCTCTCTATACATCTCCCCTTCTCCCTCCTCTCCTCCCACTGTGTCCATGGGTCTGTTCTCTGTTTCTCCATTGCTGCCCTGAAAATAAATTCATCAGTGCCATCTCTTCAAATTCTATATATATATGTGTCAGCATACGATATTTATTTATTTATTTATTTTTTTAGGTTTTTTTTTTCTTTTTTTCTTTTTTTTAAATTAATTAATTTATTTTTTCAGTGGGTTTTGTCATACATTGACATGAATCAGCAATAGATTTACACGTATTCCCCATCCCGATCCCCCCTCCCACCTCCCTCTCCACCCGATTCCTCTGGGTCTTCCCAGTGCACCAGGCTCGAGCACTTGTCTCATGCATCCCACCTGGGCTGGTGACCTGTTTCACCATAGATAGTATACATGCTGTTCTTTCGCAACATCCCACCCTCACCTTCTTCCACAGAGTTCAAAAGTTTGTTCTGTACTTCTGTGTCTCTTTTTCTGTTTTGCATATAGGGTTGTCGTTACCATCTTTCTAAATTCCATATATATGTGTTAGTATGCTGTAATGTTCTTTATCTTTCTGGCTTACTTCACTCTGTATAATAGGCTCCAGTTTCATCCATCTCATTAGAACTGGTAGCATACGATATTTATATTTCTCTTTCTGACTAACTTCTCTCTGAATAACGGGCTCTATTTTCACTTCATTAGAATGCATTCAAATACATTCCTTTTTATGGTTGAGTAGTATTCCATTGTATGTATGTAACACAGCTTCTTTATCCATTCATCTGTTGATGGACATCTAGGTTGCTTCCATGTTCTAGCGATTGTAAAAAGTGCTGCAGTGAACATTTGGGATACATGTGTCTTTTTCCTTTTTTATTTCCTCAGGGGGTAAATGCTTAGGAGTGGGATTGCTGGGTCATGTGGTGGTTTTACTCTAAGCTTTTTAAGGAGTCTCCATACCATCTTCCATATGGCTGTATCAGTTTACATTCCCACCAACAGTGCAAGAACGTTCCCTTTTCTCCCCACCCTCCCCAGCATTTATTGTTTGTAGACTTTTTTAAGATGGCCATAGTGACACGTGTAAAGTGGTATCTCATTGTAGTTTTTTAAATTTATTTTTTAATTGAAGGATAATTGCTTTACAGAATTTTGTTGCTTTCTGTCAAACCTCAACATGAATCAGCCATAGGAATACATAAATCTCCTCCCTTTTGAACCTCCCTCTCATTTCCCTTCCCATACCACCCCTCTAGGTTCTTTCCTTGTGTTTAGCCTTTGTTAGTTTGATTAGTATGTATCTTGGCTTGTTTCTTGTTGAGTTTATCCTGTATGGGACTCTTTGAACCTCTTGGATTTGACTATCTCCTTCTCCATGTTGGGGGAATTTTCAACTATAATCTCTTCAAAAATTTTCTCATACCCTTTCTTCTTCTCTTCCTCTTCTGGGACCCCTATAATTCACATATGGTGCACTTAATATTGTCCCAGAGGTCTCTGAGACTATGCTCAGTTCTTTTCATTCTTTTTTACTATATGCTGCTCTTCAGAAGTTATTTCCACCATTTTATCTTCCAGCTCACTGATTCGTTCTTCTGCTTCAGATATTCTGCTATTGATTCTTTCTAGAGTATGCTTAATTTCAGTAATTGTGTTGTTTGCCTCTGTATGTTTATTCTTTAGTTCTTCTATATCTTTTTAAATTGATTCTTGCATTTTCTCCATTTTGTTTTCAAGGTTTTTGATCATCTTTACTATCATTATTCTGAATTCTTTTCAGTTACTTTGCCTATTTCCTCTTCATTTATTTGGACTTCTGGGTTTCTAGTTTGTTCCTTCAGTTGTGTAGTATTTCTCTGCCTTTTCTTTTTTTAGCTTATTGTGTTTGAAGCCTCCTTTTCCAAGGCCTCAAGGTTGAATTCTTTCTTCCTTTTGGTTTCTGCCTTCTTAAGGTTGGTCCAGTTGTTTGTGTAAGCTTTGTATAGGGTGAGATTTGTGCTCAGTTGTTGTGGTTGTTGTTTTTCCTCTGAAGGGCAAGGCTGAGTGAGGTGGTAATCCTGTCTGGTTATGATTTGGTTTGTATTTTTGTTTAGTTTGTTGTTTAGATGAGGTGTCCTGCACAGAGTGCTACTGGTGGTTGGGTGATGCCGGGTCCTGTATTCAAGTGACTTCCTTTGTGTGAGTTCTCACTATTTGATACTCCCTAGTGTTAGTTCTCTGGTAGTTAGTGTCTTGGAATCAGTGCTCCCACTCCAAAGGATCAGGGCTTGACCCCTGGTGAGAAATGAAGATTCCACAAATGGTTTGTTATGGCATTAAGTGAGATTAAATCAAATACCCCAAATCAAGAAACCAAAGATGAACTCCAGACAAATGGCAGTTACAAAATCAGGCAAATAATAATTAAAATACTCATGAGCAATGTCAAAACACTCCAACAAAAATAAAGTACAGCAGATTCACCTGGCAAACAAAGGAAATAAAATTTATATTTACCAGTTAAGAATAAAACTAACTAAAGCCCAAACTGGAAAACAATATTAAAGCCAGGTGCCAAGTGGGTAATAAAGCAATGAAAACAAAACTAACAAATATGTTGAGAGTAAAGGACAGAAAGAAAAGAAAGAAAGAATAGGTATGCAGAGTTAAATAGAGGTAGATGAAGATTTATGTACATTAAAGATTCACTGCAAAGGGGAAAGAATAGGAAAGGCAAACAAAGAAATAAATGTAGAAAAAATATAATAGGTTTAAAAATTAAAAATTAATATTATAAAGAAGAGAAAAGGGGGAAAAGGCAGAAGAAATAAAATGGGGTGGGAACTCCACAGAACTGCAAAAGCCCAATGTAGACACAGAGGTTTATAACAACAATAAAAAGTGTGACTGAATATATACATATACATATACACCCATCAGCAAACTCAAAAAAGTTAACAAAAATAAGGTACAGTAAATTGACCCGGCAAACAAAGGAAATAAAAAATTATATGTACCAGTTTAGAACAAAACTAACTAAAGCACAAAAAGGAAAACAAAACTGAAGCAAGGTACCAATTGGGGAATAAAGCAATACAAATAAAACTAACAAATATGTTCAGTGGAAAGGAAAGAAAGAATAGATATGCATAGTTTAATTGAGGTAGATAAAGAAGGTTTATTTACATTAAAGATTAACTGCAAGGGGAAAAGAACAGTAGAAAAAGCAAACAAAGGAATAAATGTAGAAAAAACAATAGGTTTAAAAAATTAAAATAAAAAACAGGAAAAAAAAAAAAAAGGAAAACTCCACAGAATTGAAAACGCCCAACATAGAGGTAGATTTGTAAGAACAATACAAAATGTGACTGAGAAAAAAAAAAAAAAAGCTCCGAAGCTTAATTAAATTTCATCGTGCCAATAAAATTGACAACTACATCAAAGGGGTAGGAGGGAATGGGGAAAAAAAGAGAGAAAAATTCAAAAGAATCTACAGAACAAGTTAAAACATAAGAATAATAAGTGTTTTTCTTGAGTCACTGCTGTCAGTCTTTTTCCTCTCTGGGAATCACAGTCCACCTCACTTCCCTAGTATGCTCTTTAATACTGTGCTGATCTCTGGACCTGCTGTGGAGGCAGCTCAGATTCCAATCTGGTCCTTCTCCTCTGTGTTCTTGCCTCCAGTGTCCATAGCTATGAGAACTAGTGCATTTTCTTTTGTGGCTGCTCTCAATGTCCTTTTATATATTCCATAGACTCAGAGTCTGCCTAGTTGATCAT
This sequence comes from Cervus canadensis, assembly GCF_019320065.1. Classification (NCBI taxonomy): domain Eukaryota; kingdom Metazoa; phylum Chordata; class Mammalia; order Artiodactyla; family Cervidae; genus Cervus; species Cervus canadensis. Next base: position 51,042,618 of record NC_057386.1, on the reverse strand, counting down.
GTGGATTTAATCTGCAGCTTGTACAGCTGGTGGGAAGGTTTTGTGTCTTCTTCCATAGCCACACTACCCCTGGGTTTCAATTGTGGTTTTATTTCCACCTCTGCATGTGCGTCATCCACTGCAGTTTGCTCCTGAGCCTGCTCTGGAAGATTTGTGTTTGCCCCTGTGAGGGCCAGGTGTGGAGGTGGTGCAGCTGCTTGGTCGTAGGGGTTCTGGCAGCACCAGGTACTCAGGGGAGTTAGCGGTTAGGGAAGAAGGGGATAAAGTGCTCTAGAAGGATATGGCAATCAGTATTGGCCAATACACTCCTGTATTCTTGCCTGGAGAACCCCCCTGACAGAGAAGCCTGGCAGGCCACCGTCTACAGGTTCGCAAAGAGTCAGACACAACAGAAGCAACCCTGTGCTCATAGATGTAAGACTTTTTTTGCCTGAGGCACCTCTGCCCCAGTGAGGATTGAACATGAAGTTTGCACAGTTACTTGGTTTGTGGGGGTTCTGGCAGCACCAAGTGTGCAGGTACACGCACTGCCTCCACCCCAGGAGTTATGGTACTATCAGAGTCTTTTTCGAGCCTCTTGTAGCTGGGGATCAGAAGGCCTCTTTGGTCTGTCTTTTTCCATAGTTCAACCCATGCAGGCACTTAGAGGGCCTAGGGTCCTCTGTTGTTTGGTGCATCAGTCACTAAACGGGCACCCTGGGTGGGGTCCTACTCTGTAGTTCTGTGCAGCAGGCATTTAATGGGCCAACCTCTCTATTGTTCAGCTGCCCATGCTGGCTTGTGTGGTCTGAGAGGCTGTGGTAATGGCTCCACCCCGTACTAGTGACTCAGTAGTATCGCCTTTCTTCCATGGCTGCCTGTCTTTCCTCCACAGGCATTTCCCACTATAGTCTCCTCCCTCACAATCCCTCTATCCATCTCTCTGCAGTCAACAGCAGCTCTTGCCCTGGAATTGCTCCACAACCCCTAAACTCCAGCTCCCAGCCACTGTGTCATCCAGTACCTGCATCCCTGTCAGGGGTATGTATGGCTTCGGCAAGGACTGTCTGATTCTCATTTCATTTAGGCTGCTGCAGATCAGCTCTTTCACACTCAGCTTTGAATGTTTCTCCTCTGACTCAGACAATTGCCCTGATGTGTGGATCAGACCTCTGCTTCAGTGTCCCCATCCACCGAGGGCAGGTCCAGTCGTATGAACACTCCAGTTTTTCCCCCTAGTTTTTTCATCCTACCTAGTTTTGCATGGTTCTACGTATTCTTTTCCACTGGTCAGGGGCTCCTGTCTGCTCTCAGCTGATGTTCTGCATGCACTTCTGTGTCTGAAGGGCTATAACTGATGTATCTGTGGAGAGAGATGTACTCCGCGTCCACCTACTCCTTCTCCATCTTTTCCCAATCTCCTCATTGTAGTTTTGATTTGTGTTTCTCTAATAATGAGTGATGTTGAGCATCTTTTCATGTGCATGTTAGCCATCTATATGCCTTCTTTGGAGAACTGTTTCTTCAGGTCTCTTTCCCACTTTTTGATTGGGTTGTTTGCCTTTCTGGTATTGATTGGTATGAGCTGCTTGTATATCTTGGAAATGAATTCTTTATCAGTTGTTTCCTTTGCTATTATTTCCCCCCATTCTGAGAGTTGTCTTTTCACCTTCTTTGAAGTTTCCTTTGCTGTGCAAAAGCTTTTAAGTTTTATTAGGTCCCACTTCTTCATTTTTGTTTTTGTTTCCATTACTCTAGAAGATGGATCATAGAAGATCTTGCTTTGATTCATGTCATCGAATATTCTGCCTATGTTCTCCTCTAAGAATTTAATCATTTCTGGTCTTACATTTAGGTCTTTAATCCATTTTGAGTTGATCTTTGTGTATGGCAGTAGGTAGTGATCTAATTTCCTTCTTTTGCACATAGCTGCAGTTTCCAGGACCATTTATTGAAGAGGTTGTCTTTGCCTCTGTATATTCTTGCCTTCTTTGTAAAAAGTAAGGTATCCATAGGTGCATGGGCTTATTTCTGGGTTCTCTATCTTGTTCCATTGGTGTATATTTCTGTTTTTGTGCCAGGACCATACTCTCTTGGTGACTGTAACTTTGCAGTATAGTCTGAAGTCAGGAAGATGGATTCATCCAGCTCCATTCTTCTTTCTCAAGACTGCTTTGGCTATTCGGGGTCTTTGGTGTTTCCATATGAATTGTGAAATTTTTTGTTTCTAGTTCTGTGAAAAATGTCATTGGTAATTTTGTAGAGATTACATTGAATCTGTAGATTGCATTTGGTAGTATAGTCATTTTCACAATATTGATTCTTCCTACCCAGGAACATGGAATATCTCTCCATCTGTTTATGTTGTCTTTGATTTCTTTCATCAGTGTCTTATAGTTTTCTGTATACAGGTCTTTTGTCTCCTTAGGTAGGTTTATCTCTAGATATTTAATTCCTCTTGTTGCAATGGTGAATGGATTGATTCTTTAATTTCTCTTTCTGATTTTCGTTGTTAGTATATAGGAGTGCAAGCGATTTCTGTGTATTGACCTTGTATCCCGCGACTTTGCTGAATAGCTCTAGTAATTTTCTGATACTTTCCTTTGGGTTTTCTATGTATAATACCATGTCATCTGCAAACAGTGAGAGCTTTATTTCTTCTTTTCCCATCTGGATTCCTTTTATTTCTTTTTCTTCTCTAATTGTCATAGCTAGGACCTCCAAAACTATGTTGAATAATAATGGTGAGAGTGGACACCCTTGTGTTATTCCTGGTCTTAGAGGGAAAACTTTTAGTTTTTCACCATTGAGAATAATATTTGCTGTGTGTTTTTCATATATGGCCTTTACTATGTTAAGGTAGGTTCCTTCTATGCCCATTTTTTGAAGAGTTTTAATCATAAATGAATGGTGAATTCTTTTGAAGGCTTTTTCTGCATCTTTTGAGATGATTATATGGTTTTTAATCTTTAAATTTGTTGATATGGTATATCACCTTGAATGATTTGTGTACATTGAAGAATGTTTGCATCCCTGGAATAAATCCAACTTGATCATGGTGTATGACCTTCTTAATATATTGTTGGATTTTGTTGGCTAGAATTTTGTTGAGGGTTTTTGCATCTATGTTCATCAGTGATATTGGCCTGTAATTTTCTTTTTTTGTGTTGTGTTTGCCTGGTTTCGGTATCAGGGTGATTGTGGCCTCATAGAATGAGTCTGGAAATTTTTTTGGGAAAAATTTCAGAAAAATAAGCATTAGCTTTTCTCTAAATGTTTGATAGAATTCCCCTGTGAAGCCATCTGGCCCTGGGCTTTTGTTTTGGGGAAGATTGTTAATCACTGTTTCAATTTCAGTGTTTGTAACTAGGTTGTTCATAATTTGTTTCTTCCTGGTTCAGTTTTGGGAGGCTGTTCTTTTCTAAGTATCTGTCCATTTCCTCTAGGTTGTCCATTTTGTTAGCATATAGTGCTCACAATATTCTCTTATGATCCTTTGTATTTCTGTGTTGTCTGTTATTAACTTCTCCTTTTGCATTTCTAATTTTGTTGATTTGATTATTCTCCCTTTTTTTCTTGATGAATCTGGCTAGTGGTTTGTCAATTTTGTTTATCATCTCAAAGTGAAGTCGCTCAGTCATGTCCGACTCTTTGCGACCCCATGGACTGCAGCCTACCAGGCCTCTCCGTCCATGGGATTTTCCAGGCAAAAGTACTGGAGTGGGTTGCCATTTCTTTCTCCAGGGGATCTTCCAGACCCAGGGATCGAATCCAGGTCTCCTGCATTGCAGGCAGACACTGTGCTCTCTGAGCTACCAGGGAAACTTCATCATCTCAAAGAACCAGCTTTTAGTTTTATTAATCTTTGCTATTATTTCCTTCCTTTTTCATTTACTTCTGCTCTCATTTTTATGATCGCCTTCCTTCTGCTGACTTTGGGGTTTTTTATTCTTCTTTTTCCAGCTGCTTTAGATGTAGAGTTAGGCTGTCTATTTGATGTTATTTTTTTATTTTTTGAGGTATGATTGTACCGTTATAAACCTCCTTCTTAAAACTGCTTTTGCTGAATCCTATAGGTTTTGGGTCGTCATGTTTTCACTGTCACTTTTTTCTAGTAATCTTTTGACTTCCTTTCTTATTTCTTTAATAACTTCTTTGTTATTTAGTAATATATTGTTTAATCTCCATGAGCTTGTGTTTTTTGCTGTTTTTTTTTTTTTTTTTTTCCCCTTGTAGTTGATATCTAGTCTCATAGCGTTGTGGTCAGAGAAGATACTTGATACAATTTCAATTTTCTTAAATTTACTGAGGCTTGATTTGTGGCCCAAGATGTGGTCTATCTTGGAGAATGTTCCATATGCACTTGAGAAGAAACTATTCTGCATTTTGATGGAAAGTCCTGAAGATATCATTTAGGTCCATTTGGTCTAATGTTTCATTTAAGGTTTTTGTTTCCTTATTGATTCTCTGTTTTGATTATCTGTCCATTGGTGAGAGTGGGGTGTTAAAGTCCCCTACTATTGTTTTGTTGCTGTCAATTTCTCCTTTATGCCTGTTAGTGTTTGTCTTATGTATTGAGGTGTTCCTATGTTGAGTGCATAGACATTTATAATTGTTATGTCTTCTTCTCGGATTGACCTCTTGATTATTATGTAGTGCCCTTCTTTGTCTCTTATAATATTATTTATTTTGCCTGAAAGAAGGATTGCCACTCCAGCTTTCTTTTGGTTTCCATTTACATGGAATATCTTTTTCCATCCTTTTGCTTTCAGTCTGTATGTGTCTCTAGGTCTGAAGTGGGCCTCCTGTAGGAAGCATATATATGAGTCTTATTTTGGTATCGATTCAGTCAGTCTGTATCTTTTGGTTGGTGCATTCAATCTGTTTACATTTAAGGTAATTTTTGATACATATGTTCCTATTTGCATTCTCTTGTTTGTTTTGGGTTTGTTTTTGTAGGTCTTTCCTTTCTCTTGTGTTTACTGGTGCTGTAAGTCCCCCTGGTATTTGTTTCAAGGCAGATTTGGTAGTGTTGAATTATCTTAACTTCTGCTTGTCAATAAAACTTTTGATTTCTTTATTAATTTGAATGAGATCCTTGCTGGGTAGAGTAATTTTGGTTGTAGGTTTTTCTCTTTCTGCACTTTAAATATATCCTGCCATTCCCTTCTGGCCTATAGAGTTTATGCTGAAAGATCTGCTGTTAATCATATGGGTTTTCCCTTGTATGTTACTTGTTGCATTTCCCTTGCTGTTTTTAATATTCTTTCTTTGTGCTTAATCTCTGTTAGCTTGATTAATATGTGTCTCAATGTGTTTCTCCGTGTGTTTAACCTGTAAGGGACTCTGTACTTCTTGGACTTGATTGACTATTTCCTTTCCCATGTTGGGGAAGGTTTCAATTATCATTTCTTCAAAATTTTTCTCAGTGCCTTTCTTTTTTTTCTTCTTCCTCTGGGTCCCCTATAACTTAAATGTTGGTGCATTTAATATTGTCCCAAAGATTTCTGAGGCTATCCTCAATTCTTTTCATTCTTTTCCCTTTATTCTGCTCTTCAGCAGTTATTTCCACCATTCTGTCCTCCAGCTCACTTATCTGTTCCTCTTCCTCAGTTATTCTTCTATTGGTTCCTTCTAGAGTATTTTTAGTTTTAGTAATTGTGTTATTCATCTCTGTTTACTTACGCTTTGTTTCTTCTATGTCCTTGATCATTGTATTAACTGTGTTAAATGCTTCTTGCATTTTCTCCATTCTATTTTTCAGTCTTCAGAGCACCTTTGCTATCATTATTCTGAATTCTCTTCCAGGGAGATTACTTATTTGCTCTTCGTTTATTTAGTCTTGTGAGTTTCTACCTTGCTCTTTCATTTATGCTGTATGTCTCTGTCTTTTCATCTTTTTTTCCCCTAACTTTCTCCACTTGAGGTCTCCTTTGCTCAGGCTTTAGGGTTGTATTACTTCTTCCTTTTGATTTTTATACTTGAAGGGAGTTGTTGGTTGGGTGGTTTGTGTTGATTTCTTGTTGGGGGTGACCGTGCCTATTTTTTAGTGGGAGGAGATCAAGCAGGTGATGACAGAAATACTGGGACATATCCACACTCTTCCACACATACAGTAATGACCAAAGTGTTCTAAAGAAGAAAGTACAGTAGATTAACTCGGTGAGCAAGAGAAACCAGAGGTGATATCAACCAATTGAAAGCAGAGTTAACAAGTGCTTCATCTGGAAATCTGAGCATGAGCAGAGGGCCAACTGGGGAATATAGCACAGAGAGCTCAACAATTTAACTTACCTGTTGAAAGAAGAAAGAGTGAAGGAAAAGGGGGAGAAAAAGAGAGAGAAAAGAAAGAGAAGAAGGGAGTGAAAAGAAAAAAGGAGAGGTTGGAGAAGAAGATTAAAGAAAAAGAGAGATAGAGAAAAGAAAAAATAGAGGAGCAAAGATGAACAGATGTATATGGGAAACATTTATATATATTCAGGCACAGCTACAGCCAGCATGGCTTCAGCTGGTAAAGATCTATAGGAAAAGCAGTTGAATACATAAAAAACAAATCCAAAAAACTCATTAAGAAATAAGAAAAAGAAGTGATAAAGAGAGAGACAAGGAAAAAAATCTGAAAATGAATTTTTTTCTTACTTTCTTTTTTCTTTGACAAGAAACACAGGGAGGAAAACTCCACAGCACTGCAGTAGGCTAATATGGAGGTGAAAATATGCAGGGGGAACAAATCATATGATTTATAAGAAAAAAGAAAAACAAACTCTTAAAATGAATTTTTTTTAAAACAAGGAAAACAAAGAAGGAAACTCCACAGCACTGCAAAAGGCTAATGTGATGATGGAAATATGTTGGGGGAATAAATAAATAGTGTTATTTATAAGAAGAAAGAATCTTAAAATGAATTTTTAAATTTTTATAACAAGAAAAACAAAGAGGAAAGCTCCACAGCACCGCTAATGGCTAGTGTGAAGGTGGAGATATGTTGGGGGAATAAACAGCATGATATATAAGAGAAAAATGAAAAAAATTTAACAAACTTTCTCAAGGTTGTAGCCCTTGTTGTGGAGTCTGACCCTGTGGATGGGGTTGGGTTAGTGTCTTGTGACATTTTCCTGGTTGGGGGAGCTTGTGCCTGTGTTCTGGTTGATGGAGCTGGATCTCATCTCTCTGAAGGGCAGTACAGCGTGCAGTAGTAGGTTTTGGAGTGTCCATGGGTTTAGTATGCCTTTCGGCAGTCGTTCTTGCTTTCGGGGTGTTAGGAGCATCTATGTCCATCTCTGCTTCAGAGTGGCCCTCTCAGCATATCCGCAGTGCCGCCAATACTCTACTTGTCCGTGGGATCATTGCCAGTGCTTCTGTTCCCCTGTCCCGCCCTGCGCTGCTGGCAGAAACTTGCCAGGTAGGTGCTTGTGTGGATCCTTCTGCATCGCGGCGACGTGTGTGGGCTGCCCTCAGCCCCCGGGCTCACTCTCTGTGTCGCGGGGCTTGTGCGCACTTGTCTCGGCTTCCCAGGCACACTTTCTGTGTTGTGGGGCTTGTGTGCACCTGTGTTGGCTCCCGAGGCCTGCCCTTTGCTTCGCAGGACTTGTAGGCACTTGTTTCAGCTCCTCCAGCTGGCCTCTGCATTGCGGGGATGATGTGCACTTGTTTCCTCTCACCACCTGCCAGTCATTGTATCTTTATATCTAAACAATTAGGCAAGAAGGAAGAGGAGACACATTCATGGGCTTTTTTTTTTTTTTTTTAATCCTGTGGAGAAATCTTTATCTAAAATGATTCCAGCAGAATTCCCTTATGAGTCTTTGGCCAGACACAGGATCATGTAGTCATTGCAGTGTGCAAAGGAGGATGGAAAGTACACGGCTGGCTGTTTCAGCCAGAAAAAAGGAGATTGGAAATGGCAGTCGACAGTGTCTGCCACATAGGTAGAAGCCCCTGGTAGCAGGGTGGTAGAGAGATGACTGGACTGAGTCAGAAACCTTGACAATGAGTAAAGTTTGTTATAGACAGGGTCGTAAAACCAACTGCCTTGACAAGCTGACAGGTACCATGAATAAGTTAGATAGGCCCAGTGAAGACTAAGGTGAACTAGAGTGGGGTATCCAGGCCAGAGGGCAAGTCCCACTTCTCGCTATTCTCCACCCTCATGCAGAGTTCCAACAGCTAACATACAAGCTAGCTCCCATCAGGTTATCAGATGATTTCTCAACAGAAACTCTAAAAGGCAGAAGGGAATGGCACCACATATTTAAAGTGATGAAAGGGAAGAACATACAACCAAGAATAGTCTAGCCAGCAAGATTCTCATTCAGAATTGACAGAAAAATCAAAAGCTTTCCAGACAAGCAAAAGTTAAAGAGAATTTGGCACCACCAAACCAGTTTTATAACAAATGCTACAGTAACTTCTTTAGGCGGAAAATACCGGAGAAGGAAAAGTCCTACAAAAAATAAACCCAAAGCAATTAAGAAAATGGGAAGAGAATTGTACCTATTGACAATTACCTTAAATATAAACGGACTGAATTCAGTTCAGTTCAATTGCTCAGTTGTTATTGATTCTTTCAGACCCCATGAACCACAGCACGCCAGGCCTCCCTGTCCATCACCAACTGCTGGAGTCTACCCAAACCCATGTCCGTTGAGTTGGTGATGCCATCCAACAATCTCATCCTCTGTCATCCCCTTCTCCTCCTACCCTCAATCTTTCCCAGCATCAGGGTCTTTTCAAATGAGCCAGCTCTCTGCATCAGGTGGCCTAAGTATCGGAGCTTCAGCTTCAACATCAGTCCTTCCAATGAACACCCAGGACTGATCTCCTTTAGGATGGACTGGTTTGATCTCCTTGCAGTCCAAGGGACTCTCAGGAGTCTTCTTCAACACCACAGATCAAAAGCATCAATTCTTCAGCACTCAGCTTTCTTTATAGTCCAACTCTCACATCCATACATGACTACTCGAAAAACTTCTATTAGATGGACCTTTGTGGACAAAGTAATGTCTCTGCTTTTTAATATGCTGTCTGTTCAGTTCAGTTCAGTTCAGTTCAGTCACTCAGTCATGTCCAGCTCTTTGCGACCCCATGAATTGCAGCACGCCAGGCCTCCCTGTCCATCACAAACTCCCAGAGTTTACTCAAACTCATGTCCATCGAGTCAGTGATGCCATCCAGCCATCTCATCCTCTGTTGTCCCCTTCTCCTCGTGACCCCAATCCCTCCCAGCATCAGGGTCTTTTCCAATGAGTCAACTCTTCGCATGAGGTGGCCAAAGTATTGGAGTTTCAGCTTCAGCATCAGTCCAATATGCTGTCTAGGTTAGTCACAATTTTCCTTCCAAGCGTCTTTTAATTTCATGGCTGCAGTCATCATCTGCAGTGATTTTAGAGCACCCCCCCCCAAAAAAAAAATAAAGTCAGCCACTGTTTCAACTGTTTCCTCATCTATTTGCCATGAAGTTATGGGGCCAGATGCCATGATCTTAGTTCTCTGAATGTTGAGCTTTAAACCAATTTTTTCACTCTCCTCTTTCACTTTCATCAAAAGGCTCTTTAGTTCTTCTTCACTTTCTGCCATAAGGGTAGTGTCATCTGCTTATCTGAGGTTGTTGATATTTCTCCCGTCAATCTTGATTCCTGCTTGTGCTTCTTCCAGCCCAGCATTTCTCATGATGTACTCTGCATATAAGTTAAATAAGCAGGGTGACAATACACAGCCTTGACGTACTCCTTTTCCTATTTGGAACCAGTCTGTTTTTCCATGTCCAGTTCTAACTGTTCCTTCTTGACCTGCATACAGGTTTCTCAAGAGGCAGGTCAGGTGGTCTGATATTCCCATCTCCTTCAATTTTCCACAGTTTATTGTGATCCACACAGTCAAAGGCTTTGGCATAGTCAATAAAGCAGAAATAGATGTTTTTCTGGAACTCTCTTCTTTTCAATGATCCAGCAGATGTTGGCAATTTGATCTCTGGTTCCTCTGCCTTTTCTAAAGCCAGCTTGAACATCTGGAAGTTCATGGTTCACGTATTGCTGAAGCCTGGCTTGGAGAATTTTGAGCATTACTTTACTAGCGGGTGAGATGAGTGCAACTGTGTGGTAGTTTGAGCATTCTTTGGCATTGCCTTTCTTTGGGACTGGAATGAAAACTGATCTTTTACAGTCCTATGGCCACCGCTGAGTTTTCCAAATTTGCTGGCATATTGAATACAACACTTTCATAGCATCATCTTTTAGGATTTAAAATAGCTCAGCTGGAATTCTATCACCTCCACTAGCTTTGTTCATACTGATGCTTCTTAAGTCCCACTTGACTTCACATTCCAGGATGTCTGGCTCTACGTGAGTGTGAGTGATCACACCATCATGATTATCTGGATCATGATGATCTTTTTTGTACAGTTCTTCTGTGTATTCTTGCCACATATTCTTAATACATTCTGCTTCTGTTAGGTCCATACCATTTCTGTCCTTTATTGAGCCCATTTTGCCATTCAGTATCACAGTAATCCAAGTCTATTCCCCGACCAGTAATGCTGGAGAAGCTGAAGTTGAATGGTTCAATGACCTTCTAGAATGAACAAGACCCTCTAGAACTAACACTCCCCAAAAAATGTCCCTTTCATTATAGGGGACTGGAATGTAAAAGTAGGAAGTCAAGAAACACCTGGAGTAACAGGAAAATTTGGCCTTGGAGTACAGAATGAAGTAGGGCAAAGGCTAATAGAGTTCTGTCAAGAAAACGCACTGGTCATAGCAAACACCCTCTCCCAACAACACAAGAGAAGACTCTACACATGGACATCACCAGAGGGTCAACACTGAAATCAGATTGATTATATTCTTTGGAGCCAAAGATGGAGAAGCTCTATACAGTCAGGAAAAAAGACTGGGAGCTGACTGTGACTTAGATCATGAACTCCTTATTGCCACTCTGGATCAGGAAGATTCCCTAGAGGAAGGCATGGCAACCCACTCCGGTATTCTTGCCTGGATAACCTCATGGACAAAGGAGCCTGATGGGCTGCAGTCCAAAGGGTCATGAAAGTCATACATGACTGAGTGACTAAGCATGCAGGCACATAGTGGACATGGGTACAGATGGTTAATCAATAATGGGCTTCAGTTGCCAAAATAAAGGACAAGTTTTACAGGAGAGTAAGGTTTTGTTGAACTGATACCACATATCTGCCCATGTATGACTTTCTCTAAGTAAAAATCAATTAGGCTTAAAAGTAGAAGAAAAAGAAAAAGGGAAGAAGAAAGAGAAGAAGAAGGAAAGAAATTAGGCCAGTTATCTCAGATTACACAAGAGAGAGAACAGTCCTTATACTGATGAGCAACTCCATGGTTTTCAAAGTGTGGTCCCTGGAACAGAGAAATCAGCATCGTCTGAGAATTTGTTACAGATGTAAATTCTTGGCCTTATCATTGATCATCAGAATGAGGAAGTCTGGAGCTTGGGCACTGTAATTTGTCTTTTAACCAGCTCTCCGGGTGATGGTCTCAAGGGAAAGAATCGAAGAAATGGATTCTTCTAAAACTCCTAGAGAAACTGTTTCTTTTGAAGAGACTCTTATGCTTTTAGATCTTGGCCTGAGAATCCTACATGCTATAAATCTATAAAATTGTTTTGTCCTTGATCCTTTTGACCCTGAGGAATAACTCTTAATGAATGTATGTTTTTGAGAGATTTTAAAACTTTTTAACAAATCCCATTGCTCCCTTGCCCCCAGTGGTAATCAACCCAACCTGCTTCTGAATCGAGTCCAGTAGTTTCTCCTCAAGGATATTCCCTCTTCCCCTAGAGTCACACCCTTTGTTGTATACATGATGTTTGGGCAGTGGCTAGGAAACTACGTTTGCAGAAAAGGGATCTTCAAGAAGATGCAAGACATGAGGGCTCTCTCCCGTTCTGGGCTGAAGGAAGGTGAGAGACCAGGGTTTTATCACCTGTAGACAGAGCAACTGTTAAGAAGAATCCAGACACACTTGCTGGAGGGTGCAGAGAAAAAGCAAGACATTTAGACTTGATGATAGTAAGGCTAAAGTGTGAGGAAAACTTCAGAAAATAATGCAGGGGAAATGGAGTGTTGAAAACAGATTTTCCAACAAGCATGTGCAAAACCAGGCTTTTAATGACAAAGTGGAAACTAGGTCCTGTGATTTAGAGGGATGATATTGAGAGCAAAAGATAGGAAAATACACCACAGAATTCTCCACATGGTCACACTGAATAAGAAGGATCGCATAATTACCTACAAATTCATTATGACAGCAACTTTTTTTGAGCAACTGTTGAATCAGAGTTGCTATTACAGGTGCTGGGGCTACTAAGTTACTGAACTTACAATCTTGTTAAGAGGGACAACGGAAAAAAATATGATGAGACGAAAATGACCTCTGATGGACAATACATTGAAGGAAGCAGGTGGGGGTGGGGAGTGAGACAAGGCAGGGGAGTGAGAAGGCCATTTAACTCTCACCTGTCACCCTTATCTCTCACCTTCTGTGTCCTTCTTCACCTTTGTCCCCAGCCTTTTCCCTCCCCCTCCACTTTCCCCTTCCCCTTCCTTCCTCTTAATATCCCCTCTTCATTCTTTTGACAACACCCTGGTGGCTCAGACAGTAAAGAATCTGCCTGCGATGCAGGAGACCTGAGTTCAAAAGATCCCTGGGAGAAGGGAATGGCAACTCACTCTAGTATTCTTTATTCCTTTGTCTATACTATTCCTCTTATTTCAACATCTTCCTTCTTCATCTATCTTTGTATTCAGTAACAGAAATTCTTGGGCCTTTTAAAAGAGCCCTTCCGTTCCCCTTCTTACAAAATCCATCACCCATTTCTTAATCCAGAAAATCTCTCTCCACCTTCTCATGTCTCAGCACAAACACCATGTATATCCTGTTAACTCATCCAGTAAGGGACCACCTACACCAGTGATGGGGGGACATTCCCTGTAATTGTTTATCCACCCAGCAGTCAATGCCACATGCTTTTTGAGTATTGACTATGAGCAAGCATGAGCACTTCAGGGCACAGATTAATTGTAAATCAAGGCACATGTCTGTAGTGGCACATTATGGTTGAATCAGGAGGAAAAATCTAGAAATACAAAAAGTTCACAAACTTTTAGATGTAATAACTGTTGCATGAGAAATGACTGGTACAAACATGTATTAGAGACTGTTAAGGAGGCAGGAGGTTTTCAGTGGGAGACTACACAGAGGTGAATGATTACTATTTATTATTCAGATGCTATTCTAGGAACCTTATGTGTTATCTTATTTAATCCCCTAGAGATTTTATAGAGACAACACTTTTATTTCTACCTTATAGAAGTGGAAACTGAGACAAAGAGCTTGAATAACTTATTGTGGATCACATCTCAAGGATAAGAAACTCTGTAATTTGTCTACATGTCTGCTGGACTCCAAGTGTCTTCCTAACACTATATTACACTGAATTTTTTAAAGCAGGTTGTATATGTCATGAATGGATTTAAGATATCTCAAGAATATATATTCCAGTACCAACTGGTACACATTCCAGGGCCAAGGCCATTTAGTCAGCACCTGGAATTATGATATGCACATAAATGTCCGTCATCTAAACTTGGACACTCAGTTTGAGCCTCTGAGCACTAATTCATTGCTGCTTGTGTTTTCTGTAGGTGTATGGAGTAGACACCATGTTATCAGGGAACCACACGTGGGTGCCAGAATTTGTCTTCCTGGGACTCTCCCAGACTCAGGAGCTCCAGCTCGTCTTGTTTCTGGTGTTCCTGTTTGTTTATATCACCACTGTCGTGGGAAACCTCCTCATCATAGTCACAGTGACCTCTGATTCCAGGCTCCACACACCCATGTATTTTCTGCTCAGAAACCTGGCTGTCATAGACCTGTGTTTCTCCTCAGTCACTGCCCCGAAGATGCTGGCAGACTTCCTCTCTAAGAAGAAGACCATCTCCTACCAGGGCTGCATGGCCCAGATCTTCTTCTTCCACTTTCTGGGAGGTGCCATGGTCTTCTTCCTCTCAGTGATGGCCTATGACCGCCTTGTTGCCATCTCCCGGCCCCTCCACTATGTCACCATCATGAACACTCAGGTCTGTGCTGGGCTAGTGGTGGCCAGCTGGGTGGGAGGCTTCATTCATTCAATTTCCCAACTGGCTCTGATGCTCCCTCTGCCTTTCTGCGGCCCCAACATCCTAGATAACTTCTACTGTGATGTTCCACAAGTGCTGAGACTCGCCTGCATGGACACCTCCCTGCAGGAGTTCCTTATCATTTCCAACAGTGGAGTGCTGGTCCTCATCTGGTTCCTCCTCCTCCTGGTCTCCTACTCAGCCACCCTGGTGATGCTGAGGTCCCACTCAGGGCAGGCGAGGAGGAAGGCAGCTCCCACCTGCACAACCCACATCATTGTGGTGTCTATGGTCTTTGTCCCAAGCATTTATCTCTATGCCCGGCCCTTCACCTCCTTCTCCATGGACAAAGCTGTGTCCATTAGCCAAACCATCATGACCCCCATGCTCAACCCCATGATCTATACCTTGAGGAACCAGGAGATGCAGGCAGCAGTGAAGAGATTAGGGAGGCATCCTCTGGCTTGTAAAAGTGAGTGACAATGGGTTCCTCACTTCCCTTTGACTTTGTTTTCCATTTGTAGAGTGGGCATAGAGAGCTACTGTATCTCCCCTGTTCATAACTTGTGTTTTTGTTGTATGGATTATCATAGAAGTGAATACATAGTAAACCTAAGCAACTTACTCAGATTTTTTTAGCAAAATTGATAATATCCTTATTTTTTATTTTGATGTTGATTTGAGTACTCCTGTGACAAGGAGATGTGTTGTCATGGAAGCATTATGGAAAGTCACACCTTCTCTTCTGCCATTTTGGTGGACAGTTTCCTCTTAGGATGACAGCATTCCCCTAGAAGAGCAGTTCTGTTTTCTGTACCTGACCTCTTTTTCCCTTTTGGTGTGAGTCTGGATTGGTGGAAACTGCACAGGATCCAGAGTCTTAAGCCTGAAATTGCAGACTTTAACCAACACTTACCAAATGGATGACCTTGAATGAGATATCTGGCCTCTCTTGAACTCATAACTTCTTCCTCAACAAACTTGCTGAAATTAATATGTGACCCCAAACCTCCCAGTAACAGAATCAGAAATTGTGACAAAACATTGGGTGATCCATATAACTGTATTTTTTATTTTCAAATTGGAAATTATCATGAGTATTCAGATATTTTCACTGTATATTTTAATATAGTATAATAATTATTACAAGTAAAAGATCACGTGTAAAACTCATTGGAGAAGACCCTGATGCTGGGAAAGAGTGACGGTAAAGGAGGAGGAGGCAGCAGAAGATGAGATGGTTAGATAGCATCATCGACTCAATGTTCATGAATGTGAGCAAACTCCGGGAGATAGTGAAGGACGGGTGAGCCTGGAGTGCTGAAGTCCACGGGGTCACAAAGAGCCAGACAAGACTTAGTAACTGAACAACAGCAACAACAAATGTATATAAGTTATAATATACATTATCAATATATTGTATAAACAGTCATGTATACAGTAGTCAGTTCAAGAATCACATGGTACCATAACGTCCCTATAGGTGCTCTCTACCCCATCACTTCTCCCCAAATGAAAGCGCTTTCTTGAATTTTGTGTTTATCATTCCATCGTTTATAAAAAATAATCTCAGCACACCTTTACATAATCGACATATTGTTTTATTTTGCTTTTTTGAGCTTTATACAAATATTAGACTGTATATAATACTCTGGGGCTTGCTTTTTATTCACTCCACACTATGTTTCTAAATGCCACATGTTACTCTCTTTGGCTGTAGTATTTTTTTTTTTTTTGCTGTATAATATTCCTTTGTGAGAATAAGCTTAGTGGGATTGTTCCAGTTTTTCTGTTGCAAACAATGCTGTTTTGAATTTTCTTCTACTTGTCTCCATTTGTTATGTTGAGGAACGATGAGTCATTAAATGTTTTAAAGTGGAATTGCTGAGCCATGAGATCTTCAAAGATTTACCTTTACAAAATCATGCCAAATTCTTTCCCAAAGTTGTTAATGCATTGCATTTCATCAGCAGTGTTGAAGTGTTCCTATTGATTCATATCCTCTTAACATTTGCTATTGTCAGATTTCTTCATTATTGCTAATTTAGTGGGTAAAAAAATGAAATTTCATTGTAGTCTTAATTTGCATTTCTCTAACATTTCCTTCCATACTTTTTATTGTATGCAGGTTTCTCATGAATGCATTTCGTTCCCTTTTCTCTGACTTTTTCTATTTAGTGTATGAGTTCTCAGGTAATTTAGCGGTTCATCTATTATCAGTTGTATTTATTACAGTACTTTCTTTCAGTTTGTGATTTGCCTTCTCTATTTTTTGTGTTAGTTTTCAGGTAGTCAGTTTTATTTTAGTGTTAGTTCATATTGAAATCATATTTTTTAAAATTGCTTTTTATCCAGAGGACAAAACGATATGATATTCTGCTATGTAGTTCTTCTAGCTTTAAAAAATGTTTAAAAGCATTTTTAACTTTTTAAAAAATCTCACACTTACAGAAAATTTGCAAGTAGAGCATAATGTACTTTTTCCCTAAAAGTCTGAGCATAAGTTACAAACTTGATGCCCACCATTCCTTAACTTTTGTGTGCATTTTCTGCAAAAAGACATTTCTACCAATACTGCTGTACAGTCAGATATGGTGTTTTTGTGACTTTACCAGGAATATTACAGAAGTCATTCTCTGCTGCTATTTCAGCCTATGAGGTGTAAGAGATTTTGCTTTATCCTGTTGCTAATGTCTCATCACTTTGATTACTAAGAGGTGTTCATTAGGCTTATCACTTAAGTTACTCATTTTCCTTGGGAAGTTAGAAAATATTTTGTAGGAAAGTACTTTGAGACTGTGAATCTCTAGTTTCTTACAAAACTTCCAATTTATTCATTTATTTATTTATACTTGTGTGAAATTAATTTTCCTTTATTGTTCATTGTGCTGCTAAGTTGCTTCAGTCGTGTCCAGCCCTGTGCGACCCCATAAATGGCAGCCCACCAGGCTCCGCCATTGAGTTATAATTTATTGTTATCATGACTTATTTCGATGCTCCACTTACCCCAGAATTGGCCAGTCAGAGTCTGTAAGCTGGCTTCTGTGTTCTTTTCATTGTTTGAGCACGTCTTTTCTTACTGGCCCAGTGACATGCCCCCTGCTTATCTTATGCTTTCTCTGCTCCAGCTCTGGAATCACCTATTTCAGTAAACAGTCCTGCTTCCTTTGAGGAGAATGGTACTGAAAGGCAAATCTGAGTGCTGGGTGTTCTTATATATAACAGTCCCATTCAATTTTTGTGTATCTATCATCTCTCTATCTATCTACCTCTATCATCCATGTAACTAATGAAAATCATATATTCACACAGATACTTCTATTCCCAAAGGAACATCATGGAATTCTTTCTATTTTTATTTTTCTATACTTATAATTCCTTTCTCTTGTGATGAATCTGGCTCCCATTATTCTTTTTTTATATATAAAGTTATTATATATTTATATTATTCTTTATCAGTTCAGTTCAGTTTAGCTGCTCAGTCGTGTCCAACTCTTTGCAACTCCATGGAACGCAGTATGCCAGGCCTCCCTGTCCATCACCAACTGCCAGAATTTACCCAAACTCATGTCCATTGAGTCGGTGATGCCATCTAACCATCTCATCTTCTGCCGTCCCCTTCTCCTCCTGCCTTCAATCTTTCCCAACATCAGCCATTAAAAAGAATACATTTGAATCAGTTCCAACATCAGGGTCTTTTCAAATGAAGTCAGCTCTTCGCATCAGGTGGCCAAAGTATTGGAGATTCAGCTTCAACATCAGTCCTTCTAATGAACACCCAGGACTGATCTCCTTTAGGATGGACTGGTTGGATCTCCTTGCAGTCCAAGGGACTCTCAAGAGTCTTCTCGAACACCACAGTTCAAAAGCATCGATTCTTCTGCGCTCATCTTTCTTTATAGTCCAACTCTCACATCCATACTGGAGAAGGCAATGGTAACCCATTCCAGTACTCTTGCCTGGAAAACCCCATGGAAGAAGGAGCCTGGTAGGCTGCAGTCCATGGGGTCGCTAGGAGTTGGACACGACTGAGCGACTTCACTTTCGCTTTTCCCTTTCATGCATTGGAGAAGGAAATGGCAACCCACTCCAGTGTTCTTGCCTGGAGAATCCCAGGGACGGGGGAGCCTGGTGAGCTGCTGTCTATGGGGTCGCACAGAGTCGGACATGACTGAAGCGACTTAGCAGCAGCAGCAGCAGCACATCCATACATGACTACTGGAAAAACCATAGCCTTGACTAGACAGACCTTTGTGGACAAAGTAATGTCTGCTTTTTAAAAATATTCTGTCTAAAAAAAAAAAAAATTCTGTCTAGGTTGGTCATAACTTTCCTTCCAAGAAGTAAGTGTATTTTATTTTTATTTATTTATTTATTTATTTTTTAATATCTTTTTTTTTTAATTTCATGGCTGCAATCACCATCTGCAGTGATTTTGGAGCCCCCCAAAATAAAGTCTGCCACGTTTCCACTGTTTCCCCATCTATTTGCCATGAAGTGGTGGGACTGGATCCCATGATCTTAGTTTTCTGAATGTTGAGCTTTAAGCCAACTTTTTCACTCTCCTCTTTCACTTTCATTAAGAGGATATTCAGTTCTTCTTCACTTTCTGCCATAAGGGTGGTGTCATCCACATATCTAAGGTTATTGATATTTCTCCTGACCATCTTGATTCCACTTGTACTTCATCCAGCCCAGCGTTTCTCATGATGTACTCTACATATAAGTTATAAGCAGGGTGACAATATACAGCCTTGACATACTCCTTTTCCTATTTGGAACCAGTCCGTGTTTCCATGTCCAGTTCTAACTGTTGCTTCTTGACCTGCATACAGGTTTCTCAAGAGGCAGGTCAGGTGGTCTGGTATTATTCTTTATATATATATATATATGTATGTATATATAGGTGGCATATATATATATGCCACCTTGACCTGCATATAGGTTTCAAAGCAGGAATAGAAGGAATATACCTCAACATAATAAAAGCTATACATGACAAACCCACAGCAAGCATCACCCTCAATGGTGAAAAATTGAAAGCATTTCCCCTGAAATCAGGAACAAGACAAGGGTGCCCACTCTCACCACTTCTATTCAACATAGTGTTGGAAGTTTTGGCCACAGCAATCAGAGCAGAAAAAGAAGTAAAAGGAATCCAGATAGGAAAAGAAGAAGTGAAACTCTCGCTGTTTGCAGATGACATGATCCTCTACAAAGAAAACCCTAAAGACTCTTTCAGAAAATTACTAGAGCTAATCAATGAATATAGTAAAGTTGCAGGATATAAAATTAACACACAAAAATCCCTTGCATTCCTATATACTAACAATGAAAAAGCAGAAAGAGAAATTAAGGAAACAATACCATTCACCATTGCAGCAAAAAGAATAAAATAATTAGGGGTATATCTACCTAAAGAAACAAAAGACCTATACATAGAAAACTATAAAACACTGATGAAAGAAATCAAAGAGGACACAAACAGATGGAGAAACATACCGTGTTCATGGACTGGAAGAATCAATATTGTCAAAATGGCTATTCTACCCAAAGCAATCTATAGATTCAATGCAATCTGTATCAAGCTACCAACGGTATTTTTCACAGAATTAAAACAAATAATTTCACAATTTGTATGGAAATATGAAAAACCTCAAATAGCCAAAGTAATCTTGAGAAAGAAGAATGGAACTGGAGGAATCAACCTGCCTGACTTCAGGCTCTACTACAAAGCCACAGTCATCAAGACAGTATGGTACTGGCACAAAGACAGAAATATAGATCAATGGAACAGAATAGAAAGCCCAGAGATAAATCCATGAACCCATGGACACCTTATCTTTGACAAAGGAGGCAAGGATATACAATGGAAAAAAGACAACCTCTTTAACAAGTGGTGCTGGGAAAACTTGTCAACCACTTGTAAAAGAATGAAACTAGAACGCTTTCTAACACGATACACAAAAATAAACTCAAAATGGATTAAAGATCTAAATGTAAGACCAGAAACTATAAAACTCCTAGAGGAGAACATAGGCAAAACACTCTCCGACATAAATCACAGCAAGATCCTCTATGACCCACCTCCCAGAATCTTGGAAATAAAAGCAAAACTAAACAAATGGGACCTAATGAAACTTAAAAGCTTTTGCACTACAAAGGAAACTATAAGTAAGGTGGAAAGACAGCCCTCAGATTGGGAGAAAATAATAGCAAATGAAGAAACTGACAAAGAATTAATCTCAAAAATATACAAGCAACTCCTGCAGCTCAATTCCAGAAAAATAAATGACCCAATCAAAAAATGGGACAAAGAACTAAACAGACATTTCTCCAAAGAAGACATACAGATGGCTAACAAACACATGAAAAGATGCTCAACATCACTCATTATCAGAGAAATGCAAATCAAAACCACAATGAGGTACCATTACACGCCAGTCAGGATGGCTGCTATCCAAAAGTCTACAAGCAATAAATGCTGGAGAGGGTGTGGAGAAAAGGGAACCCTCTTACACTGTTGGTGGGAATGCAAACTAGTACAGCCACTATGGAGAACAGTGTGGAGATTCCTTTAAAAACTGGAAATAGAACTGCCATATGACCCAGCAATCCCACTTCTGGGCATACACCCCGAGGAAACCAGATCTGAAAGAGACACGTGCACCCCAATGTTCATTGCAGCACTGTTTATAATAGCCAGGACATGGAAGCAACCTAGATGCCCATTAGCAGACAAATGGATAAGGAAGCTGTGGTACATATACACCATGGAATATTACTCAGCCATTAAAAAGAATTCATTTGAATCAGTTCTAATGAGATGGATGAAACTGGAGCCCATTATACAGAGTGAAGTAAGCCAGAAAGATAAAGACCAATACAGTATACTAGCGCATATATATGGAATTTAAAAAGATGGTAACGAAAACCCTATATGCAAAACAGAAAAAGAGACACAGATGAAAATAACAGACTTTTGGACTCTGTCGGAGAAGGCGAGGGTGGGATGTTCTGAGAGAACAGCCTGGAAACAAGTATAATATCAAGGATGAAACAGATCATCAGCCCAGGTTGGATGCATGAGACAAGTGATCAGGGCTGGTGTACTGGGAAGACCCAGAGGGATGGGATGGAGAGGAAGGCGGGAGTGGGGATCGGGATGGGGAACACATGTAAATCCATGGCTGATTCATGTCAATGTATGGCAAAACCCACTACAATATTGTAAAGTAATTAGCCTCCAACTAATAAAAATAAATGGGGAAAAAAAGGAGAGGATATATGTATACCTATGGCTGATTCTTGCTGAAGTTTGACAGAAAACAAGATTCTGTAAAGTAATTATCATTCTTTTAAAAAATAAATACTTTTCTTTTAAAAGAACCATTGTCTGTCTATATGCTTCTTTTCTCAAGACACATAAGATAATAAAGTATCTACTAATCCACATCTCAGCCTCCAAGTTGATTCCTCAGAGTGGGACTGTATGTAATTTGTCTGCTTTAGAGAAATGATTCCAGTGTATTATTGTTTTGGAGTTATTTGGCCCATTGTGAAAGTTCAATAAATGCTTTAAAGAATTAATAAACAAGAACATCAATTAAGTAGAATCAGGAGAACAGATGGAGGAGTTCTCACACCCTACAACAACCTCCAAAACCAAAAGGAAGAAGAAAGACTTCCCTCCTTCCAATGAAGAGACTGGCAAGGTCTTAGTCTGTGGAGAGCCATGGACGCTTTGTTACTGCAGTCTCCCACTCTCCTTTCCCTGTTTATAAAAGCATTCTTCTTCTCTTACCCTGAAGGACTTGCACATGGCTCACCAAGGGTGCAGACCCTGAACTGCAATTCTCTGCTGGTCCCAAATGAACCCATCTTTGCTGGAGAAGTATTTGGCTATTTGTTTTAGATCAATTTTTTAACAGAATTGAGGGTTATCCTTTTTAAGAGTAAGAGAGCAATAAAAGATAGCTTGATTCCAACTCTATGCTCAATGCTGAGGATACAAAAATAAGAATACATTCTCTTCTCAAGGAACTCAGCTGCTGATGGGGAAAGTAAATGCATTTCAGAGAGGAGAGAGCTCTACTAGGGGAATGCTCAAAGGTTATAAGGCTGAGCAAATAGCCATGACTGGGAGAGAAGAAAGTCTTTGGAGAGGAGATGATATTTAAACAGAAGTGAAGTTCAAGTCTGTCAGGCAGACAAAGGAGGTAAAGTGTCTGGCAGAAAGAACAGAAACCAGAGATGAAATGGGGCAGCACACACTCCGTGACCCCTGACAGCCTCGACGAGGCTGGAGCACAGAGGAAGTGGTGGGACATTGGGTGGAGAGCAGGCAGGGATCACTCTGAATTGTGCTAAGAGACCAGGCCCATACATTTAGGTTTTACCTTGAGGGAGGTGAGAACCAGGGGAGGACATTACGCAGAAGAATAATCTACTTAGTAGGGTCTCAGTGGCAGCAGGGAGGAGGAGAGAGAGGGGAGTTGAGAGGATGGACAGAGCAGTATAGAGCTCCTCTGTTTGTTCATACCACATCCTGTTTCATCAAAGACTTAATCAGGGGAGTTAAAGGCCTTAATTCAGCCCATCCCAACTTCAAAGTTGTTAAAGATGTGAGGAGAGTGAAGAGGTAGAGGAGAAAGGGAACAGGAGTTGGGAGCTAAGAAAGAAGGAGGAAGATTAAAAATATTAAGAAAAATCAGGAGTGGAAAACTGTGAGCCCCCAGGAACCCACTAACTCAGCGATATCAGGACACTGGTCCAGTGAGTCTGTGGTGCCCTTGACCTCTCCCTCGTGAGCCAGGCTGCCTCCTTGCTTCCCTATGGTGTGTGTCCTCACACATCTCATTCAAAGGCTGAAGGTGACGATACATTTGGGGGAAGTCTCTTCTGCATATCTTGCTTGTAATCATGGAGCAGAAACCTTCTCCAGAAGCTCCTTGGCTAATACATTTTTTGCTGAAATTTTCAATCCTGGATCAGATACACACATCAGGAAGCCTTGCTTCTAAATGTTTTAGGAAAGTGCACAGTTTTGTTTGGGGACAAACAAAGGGAAGAGGCTAAGAATGGATTTGGGTAGACCTCAAAAAACAAGACTATTGTCTTATAAAGCACCTGCAATATGGACTGAATATGATAGACCAGAGGCAACATCAGGTTGACAGAGATGCAAAGTCTGTCTTATACAGAAAAACTCTTAACAGCAGAGGTCATGAACTCAAATACAAGTAATGTAAATGAGAGAAGGAGGTCAGGTAAGAATTTACTCTGTAAAGAGGTACTGGGACCTATCATTCTCCAAAAATTGAGTTAAATTTGAGTATTTAACTCAAAGTAAGAAGACAGGAAAGAAGGATTTTTATTTGCAGAAACTGCAGAAAAATGTACCTCCATGTTTTGGCATTTGGGTGACTTCCAGTAAACAGCTGATATCCACCTGAGCTTCTAAAATGAAGTTTATTTTAACATAAAGAGAGGTACAAATTTGTGTTTTACTGCCTTGCTTTTGAATGTTGTTTGTAAATTAATTCAAACAAATTATTCAAAAATAAGACATTCATAAGATAATTAGAACTTTGGGCACTGGATATTTGATATTAAGGGACAATGACCAGTTTTTTTAGGTCTCTTAAAGATATTTTGATTATATTTGTTTGCAAACAGTCCTTATCTTTTACAGCTACACTCTCAAATATTATAGATGAAAGAATAATATCTAGAATTTGCTTACAAACAATATGGGATAGATAAGTACATAGCAGTACATATTAACAAGATTACTCATAATTACTATTAATTTCTCATAATTATTAATTACTCATAATTTCTATTTCTTCCTCGTTCAATCTGGGAGGATTGAACTTTTCTAAGTATCTGTCCATTTCTTCCAGGTTATCTGTTTTATTGTCCTATAGTTGTTCATAATAGTCTCCTACAATCCTTCATATTTCTGCATTGTATGCTGTAATCTCTCTTTTTCCATTTCTAATTTTGTTGATTTGATTCTTCTCTCTTTTTTTCTTGATGAGTCTAGCTAAAGGATGTTAATTTTGTTTATCTTCTCAAAGAACCAACTTTTAGTTTTGTTAATCTTTATCATTGTTTCTTTCATTTCTTTTTCATTTATTTCAGCTTGGATATTTATGGTGTCTTTTCTTCTGATAATTTTGGGAGGTTTTTTGTTCTTCTTTTTCCAGTTGTTTTTGGTGTAAAGCTCGGTTGTCTATTCGATGTTTTTGTTGTTTCTTGAGGTAGGATTGTATTGCTATAAACTTCCCTCTTAAAACTGCTTTTGCTGCATCCCATAGGTTTTGAGTTGTCATGTTTTCATTGTCATTTGTTTCTAGAAACTTTTTGATTTTCATTTGGATTTCTTCAGTAACCTGTTGGTTATTTAGCAACATGTTGTTTAATCTCACTGTGTTTGTGTTTTTTACAGTTTTCTCTTGTAATTGATACCCAGTCTCATAGTGTTGTGATCCAAAAGGATGCTTGATACAATTTCAATTTCCCTAAATTTACTGAGGTTTGATTTGTGACCCAAGATGTGGTCTATCCTGGAGAATGTTCCATGTGCACTTGAGAAAAAGGTGTATTCTTCTGCATTTGGATGGAATGTCCTGAAG
Organism: Cervus canadensis; assembly: GCF_019320065.1. Taxonomy (NCBI): domain Eukaryota; kingdom Metazoa; phylum Chordata; class Mammalia; order Artiodactyla; family Cervidae; genus Cervus; species Cervus canadensis. Next base: position 51,017,853 of record NC_057386.1, on the reverse strand, counting down.
ATATCAATGAGATCCATCTCATCTAATGTATCCTTTAAGACAACAAGAAAATATTGTGAATCTTCATTAATTGTCTGTTTTGATGATCTGTCCATTTTGGTGTGAGTGGAGTGTTAAAGTCTCCTACTATTATTATGTTACTGTCAATTTCTCCTTTTATATCTGTTAGTGTTTGTCTTATGTATTGAGGTGTTCCTATGTTGGGTGCATAGATATTTACAATTGGTATGTCTTCCTCTTGGATTGATCCCTGGGTCATTATGTAGTGTCTTTCTTATCTCTTGTAATATTCTTTATATTAAGGTCTATTTTGTCTGATATGAGAATAGCTACTCCAGCTTTCTGTTGCTTCCCACTTGTATGGAATAAATTTCTCCATCCTCTCACTTTCAGTCTATATGTGTCTTGAGGTCTGTCTGAAGTGGCTTTCTTGTAGACAGCATATATATGGGTCTTGTTTTTGTATCCATTCAGCGAGTCTGTATCTTTTGGTTGGAGCATTTATTCCATTTACATTTAAAATAATTATTGACATATATGTTCCTATTGCCTCTTTCTTAATTGTTTCAGATTTGATTTTGTAGATCTCCTTCTTCTATTTATTGACTATATAAGTCCCATTAACATTTATTGTAAAGCTTGTTTGGTGGTATTGAATTCTCTTAACTTTCGCTTTTCTGAAAAGCTTTTGATTTCTCCATCAATTTTGAATGAGATCCTTGCCAGGTAGAGTAATCTTGGCTGTAGGTTTTCCCCTTTCAGTATTTTAAATACATCCACCATTCCCTTCTGGCCTGCAAAGTTTCTGCTGAACGAGCTGTTAAACGTATGGGGTTTGCCTTGTATGTTAGTTGCTGCTTTTCCCTTGATGTTTTTAATATTCTTTCTTTGTGTGTAACCTTTGTCAGTTTGATTAGTATGTGTCTTGGTGTATTTCTCCTTGGGTTTATCCTGTATCAGACTCTTTGCACCTCTTGGACTTGATTGACTATTTTCTTTTCCATGCTGGGGAAATTTCAAACTGTAATCTCTTCAAAGATTTTCTCATACCCTTTCTTTTTCTCTTCTTTCTCTGGACCCCCCATAATTCGAATGTTGTTGCATTTGATATTGTCCCAGAGGTCTCTGAGACTATCGTTAGTTCTTTTCATTCTTTTTACTATATGCTGCTCTTCAGAAGTTATTTCCACCATTTTATCCTCCAGCTCACTGATTCATTCTTCTGCTTCAGATATTCTGCTATTGATTCCTTCTAGAGTATTTTTATTTTCAGTAATTGTGTTGTTTGTCTCTGTGTGTTTATTCTTTAATTCTTCTAGGTCTATGTTAATTGATTCTTGCCTTTTCTCTGTTCTGTTTTCAAGGTTTTTTTTTTTATCATATTTGCTATGATTATTCTGAGTTTTTTAAGGTAGTTTGCCTATTTCCTCTTCATTTATTTGGATTTCTATATTTTTAGTTTGTTCCTTCATTTGTGTAGTATTTCTCTGTCTTATCGTTATTTAAAAAAAAAAAAAAAAAACTTATTGTGTTTGAGGTCTCCTTTTCCCAGGCTTCAAAATTGAATCTTTTCTTCCTTTTGGTTTCTGCCCTCCTAAGGTTGGTTCAGTGGTTTGTGTAAGCTTCATATAGGGTGAGATTTTGCTGGGTTTTTTCTTTTTTGTTGTTGTTGTTTTTCCTTTGATGGGCAAGGCTGAGGGAGGTGGTAATCCTGTCTGGTTATGATTTGGTTTGTATTTTTGTTTTGTTTATTGTTTAGATGAGGTGTCCTGCACAGGGTTCTACTGGTGGTTGGGTGATCCTGGTTCTTGTATGAAAGCGGTTTCCTTCGTGTGAGTTCTCATTATTTGATACTCCCCAGGGTTAGTTCTCTCGTAGTCTAGGGTTTTGGAGTCAGTGCTCCCACTCCAAAGGCTCAGTACCTGATCTTTGGTCAAGAGCAAAGATATCACAAGTGGTTTGTTACGGGATTAAGTAGGATTAAAGCAAATACCCAGAAACAAGAAACCAAAGATGAATGCCAGACAAATGGCAGTTACAAAATCAGGCAAATAATAATTAAAATAATGAAATATACACATATACAAATACACCCACAAGCAAAATCAAAACAGTCCAACAAAAATAAAGTACAATAGATTGACCCAGGAAACAAAGGAAACCAAAAATCATATCTACCAGTTAAGAACAAAACTAACTCAAGCAAAAACTGGAAAACAAACCTAAAGCAAGGTGCAATGTGGGAAATAAAGAAATGAAACAAAACTAACAAATATATTGAGAGGAATGAAAAGAAAGAAAGAATAGCTATGCAAAGTTAAATAGAAGTAGATAAAAAGATTTATATACATTAAAGATTAACTGGAAGGGGAAAAGAACAGTAGGAAAAGCAAACAAAGAAATAAATGTAGAAAAATAATTATAGTTTAAAAAAAATAAAATTAAGAAAGGAAAAAGAAGAAAAAAAAAAAAAAAAAGGAAAATGCCACAGAAGGCAAAAGCCAATTTAGAGGCAGAGGTTTAAAAAAACAATGAAAAAAAAAAAAAACCTGAGAGAAGAAAACAAAATCAAAAGCTTAATTAGATTACATAGTGCCAATAAAATTGACAACTACAATGGCAGGGAGGTCAAGGGGAAGGAAAAAAGTAAAATAAATCCAAAAAAAACCCACAGAATAGGTCAAAATATAAGAATAATAAATGTTTTTCTTGAGACACTGCTGTCAGATTCCTTTTCCTCACCGGAATCACAGTCCTCCTCACCTCCCTAAGATGCCCTCCAACAATGTGCTGGCCTCTGGACCTGCTGTGGAGACAGCTCAGATTCTAATTTGGTCCTCCTCCCTGTGTTCTTGCCTCCAATGTCCACAGCTACCAGGACTAGTGCATTTTCCTGGTGGGAGTCCTCAACGTCCTTTTATATATTCCATGTCACTGAGTCTGGCTAGCTGATCATGTGGATTTAATCTGCAACATGTACAGCTGGTGGGAAGGTTGTGGGTCTTCTTCCTTAGCCACATTGCCCCTGAATTTTAATTCTGGTTTTATTTCCACCTCTGCATGTGGTTTGTTCCCTGGAGTTTGCTCCTGAGGCTGCCCTGGAGGACTTGGTTATGCCCCTGTGAGGGCCAGGTGTGGAGGTGGTTCAGCTGCTTGGATTGCAGGCGTTCTGGCATGCCAGGTGCTCGGGGGAGTTGGTGGCTAGAGCAGCAGGAAATATAGTGTTCTAGAAGGGTATGGCAACCAGTATGGACTAATACCTTCCAGTATTCTTGCCTGGAGAAACCCCCTGACAGAGAAGCCTGGCAAGCCACAGTTCACAGGGTCGCAAAGAGTTGGACACTACTGAAGAGACCCTGCATGCATAAACACAAGCTTTTTTTTTAATCTGTGGCAGCTCTGCCCAAGTGAGGGTTAAACATGATGGTGGTGCACCTGCTTGGGTAGCCAGGACGCTGGAGGCACCAAATGTGTAGGGACACGGACTGCCTCCACCACAGGAGTTATGCCCCAATCAGAGTCTTTTTTTGAGCCTCTGGTAGCTGGCAATCAGAAGGCCTCTTTGGCCAGTCTTTCTCCTTGCTCTGCCCATTCAGGCACTTAGAGGGCTCCCTTGCCTGGGGTCCTTCTCTGTTGTTCAGTGCAGCAGGCATACAGAAGGGTCCCCCTGGCTGGGGTCTTAGTCTGTACATTGGTGCATCATGCAATAAAGGGCACCCCCCCCCCCCGTAGGGTCCTACCCTGTGTCAGGCATTTAATGGGCCAGACTCTCTATCGTTCAGCTGCCCATGCTGGCCTTTGGGGAGAGAGGGGCTATGGTGATGGCTCCAACCCCTACAAGTGACTCAGCAGTATCGCCTTGCCTCAGTGGCTGCCTGACTTTCTTCCACAGGCATTTCCCACCAGTCTCCTCCCACACATTCCCCTCAATCCGTCTCTCTGCAGTCAACAGCAGCCCTCACCCTGGGATTGCTCCACAATCCCTCAACTCCAGCTCCCAGCCACTGAGCCTTCTAGGGGACCTACATCCCTGTCCTGGGTATACTGCAGCAAGGACTGTCTGATTCTCATTCCCTTTAGTTTGCTGCAGATCAGCTGTTTCACTTTCAACCTTAAATGTTTCTCCTCTGACTCAGACAATTGCCCCGATGTGGGGATTGGACCCCTGCTTCAGTTCCCCCACCTACCGAAGGCAGCTCCAGTCCTATGAACACTCCTGTTTTTCCTCCTAGTTCCTTCCTCCTATTGAGTATTGCATGGTTCTATATATTCTTTTCCACCGTTTGGGTACTTCTGTCTGCTCTTAGTTGGTGTTCTGCATGAACTTCTGTGTCTGAAGGTGTATTCCTGATGTATTGTGGAGAGAGATGTACTCCATGTTCCTCTACTCCTAGGCCATCTTGTTCTCTCTCCAGCTTTTTTTTTTTTTTTCTTTTTTGGAAAACTAAATCAGAATCATAATAAATTAATCCAGGTAATTTAAGTAGTTACTTTTGATAGTTACAGTTAATGGCATCTGACAGTAATGTGCTAAATCACTTCAATTGTATCTGACCCTTTGCAGGCCTATGGATTGTAACCCTCCAGGCTCTTCTGTCCAAGGGATTCTCCAGTCAAGAATACTGGAGCAGGTTGCCATTTCTTTCTCCAGGTCTGACTGTAAAGGAGATTGATAAGACCTATTTACTTCTCCAGAATCAATCCAGGCTATTTTAAGAAAAGACTAGAGTTTAAAATGAACTGAATCTCTAAATATTGGGAAGAACTAATGTTTTTAGAATCTCTTGTACTTAAAAGCCACAATTTCACATACTTTAAAAATAAACCAGAGGGACTGTGCTTTGCTAAATATAAATATTTGTAACAAAATAATTCAGATTCATCCAGGAAATCTCATGTAAAACAGAAAGTTGTATCTAAGAACTCACAGTTTTTATTCTATACCAAGATAATAAAACTTCTTTAAACAGTTCATCATAATAGGAATGTATATACAATTCATGTACTAGTCCTTGTATAAAAGGAAGGGCTTTATTGAGTAGTGATTCATATGTAAAGAGTACTAAAGATTTATAGATGGTGTACTAGAATTGGATACACATGGGGAGTCGACCTTGGGTTCCAGTTGGTGAAATAAATGACAAATTAATAGGGTTTGTTTCCAGTGTAGTATACAAACCTTTCCCCACCTATCATGTTGTCCAAGATCACTTAATTTTTTATTTTATTTATTTATTTATTTATTTTGATGGAGGGTTCTTTTTTATTTATTTATATTTTAAATTTATTTATTTTAATTGGAGGCTAATTACAATATTGTAGTGGTTTTTGCCATACATTGACATGAATCAGCCATGTGTGTACACGTGTTCCCCATCCTGAAACCCCTTCCCACCTCCCTCCCCATCCCATCCCATCCCTCAGGGTCATCCCAGTGCACCGCCCTAGGCACCCTGCCTCATACATCGAACCTGGACTGGCAATCTATTTCACATATGATAATATACATGTTTCAATGCTATTCTCTCAAATCACCCCACCCTCACTTTCTCCCACAGAGTCCAAAAGTCTGTTTTTACATCTGTGTCTCTTTTGCTATCTTGCATATAGGGTCATCATTACCATCTTTCTAAGTTCCACATATATGTGTTAACATACTGTATTGGTGTTTTTCTTTCTGAGTTACTTCGTTCTGTATAATAGGCTCCAGTTTCATCCACCTCATTAGAACTGATTCAAATGCATTCTTTTTAATAGCTGAGTAGTATTCCTTTGTGTATATGTACCACTGCTTTCTTATCTATTCACATGCCGATGGACATCTAGGTTGCTTCCATGTCCTGGCTATTGTAAACAGTGCTGCAATGAACATTTCAGTATACGTGTTTCTTTCAATTATGGTTTTCTCAGTGTGTATGCCCAGCAGTGGGATTGCTGGGTCGTATGGTGGTCCTATTTCCAGTTTTTGAAGGAATCTCCACACTGTTCTCCATAGTGGCTGTACTAGTTTGCATTCCTACCAACACTGTAAGAGGGTTCCCTTTTCTCCATACCCTCTCCAGCATTTATTGCTTGTAGACTTTTGGATAGCAGCCATTCTGACCAGCGTGAGATGGTACCTCATTGTGGTTTTGATTTGCATTTCTCTGATAATGAGTGATATTGAGCATCTTTTCATGTGTTTGCTAGCCATCTGGATGTCTTCTTTGGAAAAATGTGTCTTTAGATCTTTGGCCCATTTTTTTATTTGGTTGCTTATTTTTCTGGAATTGAACTGCAGGAGCTGCTTGTATATTTTTGAGATAAATTCTTTGTCCATTGCTTCGTTTGCTACTATTTTCTCCCATTCTGAAGGCTGTCTTTTCACCTTGCTTATAGTTTCCTTTGTTGTGCAGAAGCTTTTAATTTTGATTAGGTCCCATTTGTTTATTTTTGCTTTTATTTCCAATATTCTGGGGGGTTTGTCATAGAGGATCTTGCTGTGGTTTATGTTGGAGAGTGTTTTGCCTCTGTTCTCCTCTAGGAGTTTTATAGTTTCTGGTCTTACATTTAGATCTTTAATCCATTTTGAGTTTATTTTTGTGTATGTGTTAGAAAGTGTTCTAGTTTCATTCTTTTACAAGTGGTTGACCAGTTTTCCCAGCACCACTTGGTAAAGAGTTTGTCTTTTCACCATTGTATATTCTTGCCTCCTTTGTCAAAGATAAGGTGTCCATAGGTGTATGGATTTATCTCTGAGCTTTCTATTTTGTTCCATTGATCTATATTTCTGTCGTTTTGCCAGTACCATACTGTCTTAATGACTTAATTTGTAGTAGAGTCTGAAGTCAGGCAGGTTGATTCCTCCAGTTCCATTCTTCTTTCTCAAGATTGCTTTGGCTATTCGAGATTTTCTCTATTCCATACAAATTGTAAAATTATTTGTTCTAGTTCTCTAAAAAATACCATCAGTAGCTTGATAGGGTTTGCAGTGAATCTATAGGTTGCTTTGTGTAGTGTACTCATTTTCACTATATTGATTCTTCCAGTCCATGAACATGGTATATTTCTCCATCTATTTGTGTCATTTTTTATTTCTTTCATCAGTGTTTTATAGTTTTCTATATATAAGTCTTTCATTTCTTTAGGTAGATATATTCCTAAGTATTTTATTCTTTTCGTTGCAATGGTGAATGGAATTGTTTTTTAATTTCTCTTTCTGTTTTCTCATTGTTAGTGTATAGGAATGCAAGGGATTTCTGTGTGTTAATTTTATATCCTGCCACTTTACTATATTCATTGATTAGCTCTAGCAATTTTCTGGTGGAATCTTTAGGGTTTTCTATGTAGAGGATCATGTCATCTGCAAACAGTGAGAGTTTTACTTCTTCCTTTCCAATCTGGATTCCTTTTATTTCTTTTTCCACTGTGATTGCTGTGGCCAAAACTTCCAAAACTATGTTGAATGGTAGTGGTGAGCGTGGGCACTCTTGTCTTGCTCCTGACTTTAGGGGAAATGCTTTCAATTTTTCACCATTGAGGATAATGTTTGCTGTGGGTGACTTTTATATGACTTTTATTATGTTGAGGTATGTTCCTTCTATTCCTGCTTTCTGGTGGGTTTTTATCACAAATGGAAGTTGAATTTTGTCAAAGGCTTTCTCTGCATCTATTGAGATAATCATATGTTTTTTATCTTTTGTTTTGTTAATGTGATGTATCACATTGATTGATTTGAGAATATTGAGGAATCCTTGCCTCCCTGGGATAAAACCCAGTTGGTCATGATGTATGATCTTTTTAATATGCTGTTGGATTCTGTTTGCTAGAATTTTGTTAAGGATTTTTGCATCTATGCAAAATGTTCATCAGTGTTATTGGCCTGTAATTTTCTTTTTTGGTGGCATCTTTGTCTGGTTTTGGCACTAAGGTATGGTGGCCTCATAGAATGAGTTTGGAAGTTTACCTTCCTCTACAATTTCCTGGAAGAATTTGAGTAGGATAGTTGTTAGCTTTTCTCTAAATTTTTGGTAGAATTCAGCTGTGAAGCCCAAATTCTGGTCCTGGGCCCGTCTAGTCCTGGGCTTTTGTTTGCTGGAAGATTTCTGATTACAGTTTCAATTTCCATGTTTGTGGTTAAGATTTTCCATTTTTTCCTGGTTCAGTTTTGGAAAGTTATACTTTTCCAAGAATTTGTCCATTTCTTCCAAGTTGTCCATTTTATTGGCATAGAGCTGCTGGTAGTAGTCTCTTATGATCTGTTGTATTTTTGTGTTGTCTGTTGTGATTTCTCCATTTTCATTTCTAATTTTGTTGATTTGATTCTTCTCCCTTTGTTTCTTGATGAGTCTGGCTAATGGTTTGTCAATTTTATTTATCTTCTCACAGAACCAGCTTTTAGCTTTGTTGATTTTTGCTATGGTCTCTTTTGTTTCTTTGCATTTATTTCTGCCCTAATTTTTAAGATTTCTTTCCTTCTACTAACCCTGGGATTCTTCATTTCTTCCTTTTCTAGTTGCTTTAGGTGTAGAGTTAGGTTACTTATTTGACTTTTTTCTTGTTTCTTGAGGTAAGCCTGTAATGCTATGAACCTTCCCCTTAGCACTGCTTTTACAGTGTCCTATAGGTTTGGGGTTATTGTGTTTTCATTTTCACTCGTTTCTACACATATTTTGATTTCTTTTTAAATTTCCTCTGTGACTTGTTGGTTATTAGGAAGTGCATTGTTCAGCCTCCATATGTTGGAATTTTTAATAGTTTTTCTCCTGTAATTGACATCTAATCTTACTGCATTGTGGTCAGAAAATATTCTTGGAATGATTTCAATTGGTTGAATTTACCAAGGCTAGATTGATGGCCCAGGATGTGATCTATCCTGGAGAAGGTTCCATGCACACTTGAGAAAAAGGTGAAATTCATTGTTTTGGAGTGAAATGTCCTATAGATATCAAGTCGGTTTAATTGATCCACTGTATCATTTAAAGTTTGTGTTTCCTTGTTGATTTTCTTTTAGTTGATCTATCGGCAGGTGTGAGTGGGATATTAAAGTCTCTCATTATTATTGTGTTACTGTTAATTTCCCCTTTCATACTTGTTAGCATTTGCCTTACATATTGTGGTGCTCCTATGTTGGGTGGATATATATTTATAATTATTATATCTTCTTCTTGGATTGATCCTTTGATCATTATGTAGTGCCCTTCTTTGTCTCTTTTCACAGCCTTTATTTTAAAGTCTATTTTATCTGATATGAGTATTGTGACTCCTGCTTTCTTTGGTCTCTATTTGAGTGGAATATCTTTTTCCAGCCCTTCACTTTCGGTCTGTATGTGTCTCTTGTTTTGAGGTGGGTCTCTTGTAGACAGCATATATAGGGGTCTTGTTTTTGTATCCATTCAGCCAGTCTTTGTATTTTGGTTGGGGCATTCAACCCATTTACATTTAAGGTGATTATTGATAAGTATGATTCCTTTGCCATTTAGTTTGTTGTTTTGGATTCAAGTGTATACACCCTTTCCATGTTTCCTGTCTAAAGGAGATCCTTTAGCATTTGTTGAAGAGCTGATTTCATGGTGCTGAATTCTCTCAGCTTTTGCTTGTCTGTAAAGCTTTTGATTTCTCCTTCATATTTGAATGAGATTCTTGCTGGATACAGTAATCTTGGTTGTAGGCTTTTCTCTTATCACTTTAGGGATGTCCTGCCATTCCCTTCTGGCCTGAAAAGTTTCTATTGAAAGATCAGCTGTTATCCTTATGGGAATCCCCTTGTGTGTTATTTGTTGTTTTTCCCTTACTGCTTTTAATATTTGTTCTTTGTGTTTGATCTTTGTTAATTTGATTAATATGTGTCTTGGGGTGTTTTGCCTTGGCTTCATCCTGTTTGGGGCTTTCTGGGTTTCTTGGACTTGAGTGGCTATTTCCTTCCCCATTTTAGGGAAGTTTTCAACTATTATCTCCTCAAGTATTTTCTCAAGGCCTTTTTTTTGATCTTCTTCTGGGACTCCTATGATTTGAATGTTGGGGCGTTTCACATTGTCCCAGAGGTCTTTGAGGTTGTCCTCATTTCTTTTAATTCTTTTCTCCTCTCTGCTTCATTTGTTTCTATCATTCTATCTTCTACCTCACTTATCGTATCTTCTGCCTCCATTATTCTACTGTTGGTTTACCTCCAGAGTGTTCTTGATCTCAGATACTGCATTATTCATTATATATTGACTCTTTTTTATTTCTTCTAGGTCCTTGTTAAACATTTCCTGCATCTTCTCAGTTCTTGTCGCCAGGCTATTTATCTGTAACTCCATTTTGTTTTCAAGATTTTGGATCATTTTTTTTTACTATCATTATTCTGAATTCTTTTTCAGGTAGATGCCCTATCTCCTCCTCTTTTGTTTGGCTTGGTGGGCATTTATCATGTTCCTTTACCTGATGAGTATTTCTCTGCCTTTTCATCTTGTTTAGATTGCTGTGTTTGGGGTGGCCTTTCTGTATGCTGGAGTTTGTGGTTCTTCTTTATTGTGGAGATTCCTCCTTGTGGGTGGGATTGAATGAGTGGTTTGTCAATGTTTCCTGGTTAGGGAACCTTGCATTGGTGTTCTGGTGGGTGGAGCTGGATCTTCTCTCTCTGGAGTGCAATGAAGTGTCCAGTAGTGAGTTTTGAAGTGTCTCTGGGTTTGGTGTGACTTTTGGCCACCTGTATTTTAATGCTCAGGGTTATGTTCCTGTGTTGTTGGAGAAATAGTTTGGTATGTCTTGCTCAGAAACTTGTTGGCTCTTGGGTGGAGCATGCTTTCAGTGTAGGTATGGAGGTTTTTGGATGAGCTCTTATCAATTAATGTTCCCTGGAGTCAGGAGTTTTCTGGAGTTCTCAAGTTTTGGATTTAAGCTTCCTGCCTCTTGCTTTCAGTCTTATTTTACAGTACCCTCAAGACTTCTCCATCTATACAGCACCAATGATAAAACATCTAGGTTAATGGTGATAAGATTCTCCACAGTGAGGGACACCTGGAGAGGTTCACAGAGTTACATGGAGAACAGAAGAGGGAGGAAGGAGATAGAGGTGACCAGGAGGAGAAGAGGGGGAATCAAAAGGGGAGAGAGCAAGCTAGCCAGTAATCAGTTCCCTATGTGCTCTCCACAGTCTGAACCCCTCAGAGAGGTTCACAGAGTTACACAGGGAAGAGAAGAGGGAGGAAGGAGGCAGAGGTGACCAGGAGGAGAAAAGGGGGAATCAAAAGGAGAGAGACAGATCCAGCCAGTAATCAGTTCCCTAAGTGTTCTCCACAGCCCAGAACACACAAAGAGATTCACAGAGTTGGGTAGAGAAGAGAAGGGGGAGGGAGGAGATAGAGGCGACCTGGTGGAGAAAAAGGAGAGTCCAAAGGGGGAGAGAGCAATCAAACCAGTAATCACACTCCTAAGTCAAAATGGGTACTGAAGATTGGATTCCTAAAGGTAGAAAGTTGATAACAAATACTAAAAAGAAAGATTGAAAATCTAGAGCAGGTGTTAGACACTCAAAAATACAGTATTAAAGAAACAAAATCACAAATATTATAAAATATATATATATGAAATTTGGTTTAAAAATAGGGTTTTTTTTTTTTTGCAAGGTAATAGTAGGTTATAAAAATGAAGATTAAAGGAGCAATAAAGAATTTAAAAATAGAAAACTTTTAAAATTACAAAATGTTAACAGTAAAATATATCTAGGAATTTCTCTGGAGCTGTTGTGGGCAGTGTGGGGTCAGTTCAGTTTCAGATAGTTCCTTGTTCCAGCTTATACTTCTTAACGTCTATAGGCCCCTTCCAATGTGGTCACTAAAAGGTTTTAATCTGTTGAACCTGTCATTTACAGAAAAGTTCCCTTTTTTTTGTTTATTTTGGCTTACTCTGTCTGCAGGTCTCTTCAGTGTCTAATTTCCGCCCTGACACAAGGGGGCGAAGGTGATCACTTATTTAGGCTCACTTGTTCAGTCGTGCTGTGGGGAGGGAGGAACACTGCAAACAAATATCACTGGCATGTGTGGGCCGTGCTGGCAGTGTCTCAACCACACGGGTTTGCCCCACTCATGGCGTGTGTGCTTTCCCAGTCTACACTGCTCAGGCTCCAGGTTGCTCTGCATGGGAACTGTCTAAAGCGGGCCCTGGGTTGCATGCACTTCCCAGGTCTAAGCCACTCAGGTTCAGGTTCTTGGGTACTCCACGAAGGCACAGACTTGGTTGGGCCTGCATTTTGTGCCCTTTCCAGGTCCGAGCAGCTCAGGCAACCAGGCGCTTGGTGAATGCACTCTCCCAGCTGGGTAGTGCGTCTTATCACCTACCCGGTCCCAGTCTCTCGGTTTCCTGGGTGTGCCACGAGAGCGCCGATCAGGTGTGCTGTGTGTCTCCTCTGGGGAGCTGATCTCTGACTGCGACCCTCCTGGCATATGTCAACTGTCCAGGATCCCAGGAAGACTTATTTTGCAACTGGGAGCCTGCTCACAGTGTGGTGGAGGATGCTGTCTCTGGGATGGAGATTGCCCCTCACCTTCTGGCTCTGGCTGTCGCCCTCCTGCCTCTCTGCCTCCTGCGTGGGGAGGGACCAGTCTGCTGTCGGCTAGCTCTCCTCTGGTATCCATTCAATCCTTTGTTCTGTGAGCAGGCCAGGCTGTGCCTCAGAGCTTTTCACAGGAAAGTTGTCTCTCTCTCTCTCTTTTTTTTTCCTTCTGGCTATCCCACAGTTTGGGTTGCTATTTCTCATTAGCTCCCTCAGATTGTCCACAGGGCATTCAGGCCCGGTCCCCACCCTATGCAGGCAGCCCATGCTTCCCTGTTCAGGCCTCGCTTGCTGCTGGCAGAAGTGAGCGTCAGAGCTACCTCTCTGCTGGAAGTCACAGCTAGGCATGTAATCTGTGGGTTCTTTTTTTTTTTTTTTCCCTCCCAATTATGTTGCCCTCCAAGATTCCAAAACTCCCCACAGACCTGCTGGTGAGAAGATTTCCTGGTGTTTGGAATCTTCTCCTCCTTCACGACTCCCTCCCTAGGACAGGTCTCTGTCCCTAACTCTTTTGTCTCTCTTTTTATTTTTTATATTTTGCCCTACCTCCTTTTGAAGACAATGGGCTGCCTTTCTGGGTGCCTGGTGTCCTCTGCCAGCATTCAGAAGTTGTTTTGTGGAATTTGCTCAGCGTTGAAATGATCTTTCAATGAATTTGTGGGGGAGAAAGTGGTCTCCCCATCCTATTCCTCCATCATCTTCTAGGATACAGCCAATTAACTTTTTTAAAGTAAGCTGTCAAACCAATGGTCTTCATAATATGAGAAAGAGACTGTCCATCATGCTGACAAGAGCAGTGAAACTCAGGCATTCTCAAACTGTGGCCTCAGATAAGTAGCATTAGCATCACCTGAAAAGTTGTTAGAAATGCTAATTCTCTGTAAATCTCAGCCATCCAAGATCTACTGAATCTTAGGTTTAGCATCCCCTTCAGGTGATTCAGGTGCATGCTTATAGTCTCTGAAATGGGTCCTTCCAAAAATCCTGGAAACTCAGAGAATCTGATTTTTCTAATCTTGGTCTCCTAATCTTACATGTCATGAATCTCTATAATTTTCATTGTCTATTGTTGACTTTTCTTTTGTTTATGTTGTGTGCATATGTATTTGATTTTTGTTTTGTTTTAATTGTTTTTGTTTTTTGGGCTTTTTTGTCCTCAAGGTAGGCCTCTTAAATAGTGTTTTTGAGAAACTTAGAAACTTTTTTTAAACAACTCCCATTGTTCCCTCACCCCAGTGGGAATTGTTTCAACTCTGCTTCCTGAGCTCAATCCAATAATTTCTCCCTGAGAATATGCACTCTTCCCCAGGGTCATGACTCATGTGTGTGAGTGATGCCAGAGATGAGGAAGCTGCGAGGCTGTATGGAGATGGTCTCCCAGAAAGCATAAGACATGAACTCTCTTCTCCCATCCAGGACTGAAGAAAGGTGAGAGCCTGAGGGTTTCCACACCCTCAGATAGGTCAACTCAGTTAGGTTCTTAGAAACACTTGTTGGAGGGTGGGGAGAATAAACAAGTGACCTAAACTTGATGGGACTAAGTGTAATGTTGGAGAAGAGCCTTGGGGAGAAATCTGAGGGTGGGTATATGCTGTTAAAACAGCTGCTTAGGGTTGCATGTAAAACCCAGTACTTTTAGCAACCAAATATAGATCTGGCCTTATGAGATAGGGAACAGAAGATAAGTAAAATCACTTTTAAAATCTCCACATAATTAATTACCTACTTAATACACTAATTGGACAATATTCACTGAGCATAAGGTGTATCAGAGTTGCTGTTTCAAGTTCTGGGGTTACCAAGATATTGAAATTATGATGTGGTTGGTTGAGGGGAGAAGGTTAAAAAAAATGAATGATAATAAACCTGTAACAGAGGTTTGTTTTCAATGTTTGTGTGTGTATGTTTGTGTGTGTGTCTGTTAGTCACTTAGCTGTGTCTGAATCTTTATGACCTCATGGACTGTAGCCTGCCAAGGCATCCCAAAAGGTCTCATGGGCAGCTGTGTAGAAGGTGTACTGGAATGAAAAGTGAAAGGGAAAATTCAAAAGGGAGCAATCCCTGAAAGATAATGGATTTCAGGAAGTCAGGTGAGAGTGGGTGGGGATTGAGAGGAAGCCAAAGGAGTAGGGAGGGCACTTAACCCTCGCCTTTTGCCTCTGTCTCTCACCCTCAGAGTCCTTCTTCATTTTTGTTCCCAATCCCTCCCCTGCCACACCACCTTTCCATGTCTTTTTCCTTCACCATTCTATTCCCCCAGCTTCCTTCCTTATGATATACTTTCTCCTTTGAAGTCTTCATTTATTTCACTTTCTTTTACTTCAACATTTTTTTTTCTTCTACCCTTGGATCAATATCACCTTCTGAAATTGCTGTCATTTCAGAAGAGCTCAAAGTCCCCTTCAGACAATGTATTTATCTATTTCTTCACTAATGAAATACTTACCCCTTTGCCATTTTCCCACGTATAATCTGGGGAGCCTCGTTCAGTAAGGGTCACCTACCCTGGAGGCTGGAAAGAAATGAAATGTCCGAGATGTGCAGCTGTACCCAGAGACTCCCTCACATGTCCTGAACCCCAATAACTTTTAACACATGTAGCAGTTAACTCCAGTTCACACCACCTAAATTGGAATATTTAGGACATTCTTTGCTTTGAGAATTAGCCCCATAAATAGCAAAAAATCCTTAACCAGTTCAGCTAAAACTGGATCTCTCTCTCCCAGGTGGCACATTGGTAAAGAATCTGCCTGCCAATGCAGGAGTCACAAGAGACCCCTGGGTTAGGAAGATCCCATCCCATGGAGTAGGAAATGGCAACCCACTCTAGTTTTCTTGTCTGGAAAATGCCATGGACAGAGAAGACGGGGGGTGGGGGTGGGGGGCTACAGTCCATGGGGTTGCAACGAGCTGGACATGACTGAAGTGACATAGTATGCACACACGCATGCACTTTTTAATTACCAACCATAACCAAAGATGGACACTGCAGGGCACAAATAAATTGGGAATCAAGGCCTATGTGTCTAGCACATTATGATTAAATTCTGAAGGGAAAACATAGGCACATGAGAACTTCATGAACATTCTGTTGCTTTCACTGTTGCATGAAAAATGATTGATACAATATTCATGCTTTCTAATAACTCTAATTGAAAAATAGCCTTTAAGTTATATAAAACATAAGAGGTTTTTTAAATAAATTAATATTTAAAAAGGAAACACAACTGGTGAAAAAATGTAGTAGAGACTGGAGTAGAGTAGCCTACACAGAGGAGAGTGATTAATATTTATTATTCCAAATACTGTCCTGGAAAGCTTATGTGTCATTTTACTTAATCCCTTAGCCAATTTCCATAAAGAAAACATATTTCTTTCAGATGTGGAAACTGAGACTCACATTAAATAACTTGCTCAAGGCCAAATCTCAAAGAAATAGAAATTCTCAAATTTCATTCTGTTTGATTTGATTCTAAGTATCTTTCCACCTAGATTACACTGAATCTTGGAAAGGCAGGTGGCTTGTGTCTTTGGATGGCTTTAAGATATCTCACATATGTTTTTTTCCAGCACCAAGTAAACTTTCCAGAGACAAGGTCATTCAGTCAGCAGTTGGTATTGGACTCTGTACATAAGAATGTCCATTATATTGACTTGGACAGCCTTGTCCAAGTCTATGGAGGCCTTGAGCACTAAGAGAGCAAGCAACAACTTCATGCCTGTCTCTGCTGTGTTTTCTTTAGGTGTATGGAGAAGACATTATGGATTCAGGGAACCTCACGTGGGTATCAGAATTTGTCTTCCTAGGGTTCTCACAGTATCAGGAGCTCCAGCTTTTCTTGTTCCTGGTGTTCCTGTTTGTCTACACCACCACTGTCGTGGGAAACTTCCTCATCATAGTTACAGTGACCTCTGATTCCAGGCTCCACACACCCATGTATTTTCTGCTGAGAAATATGGCTGTTATAGATGTCTGCTTCTCCTCAGTCACTGCCCCAAAGATGCTGGTGGACATCCTCGCTGAGAAGAAGACCATCTCCTACCAGGGCTGCATGGCCCAGATCTTCTTCTTCCACTTTCTGGGAGGTGGGACTCTCCTCTTCCTCTCAGTGATGGCCTATGACCGCTACATAGCCATCTCCCAGCCCCTCCACTATGTCACCATCATGAACACTCAAGTGTGTGTGGGGCTGGTGGTGGCTGCCTGGGTAGGCGGCTTTGTCCACTCCATTGTCCAGCTGGTTCTGATGCTCCCATTGCCTTTCTGTGGCCCCAACATCCTAGATAACTTCTACTGTGACATTCCACAAGTGCTAAGACTTGCCTGCACAGACACCTCCCTCCTGGAGTTCCTTATGATCTCCAACAGTGGGATGCTGGTCCTTATCTGGTTCCTCCTCCTTCTGATCTCTTACACAGTCATCCTGGTGATGCTGAGGTCCCACTCTGGGCAGGCGAGGAGGAAGGCAGCTTCCACGTGCACCATCCACATCATTGTTGTGTCTATGGTCTTCATTCCCTGTATCTATATTTATGCCCGGCCCTTTACCTCTTTTCCCATGGACAAAGCTGTGTCCATCAGCCAAACGGTTATCACCCCTATGCTCAACCCCATGATCTACACCCTGAGGAACCAGGAGATGCAGGCAGCAGTGAAGAGATTAGGCAAGCACCTAGTGATTTCCACTAGGGAGTGAACTTAAAATAGGTTGACTTTAAATGACAAATCTTCTCCCTGAACATTTGTTTTCCATGTGAGAAGTGGAGGAAGGTCTTTATGGAGTGTGACAGTTGAAATTAAACTAATATTTCTATGGACATTTTCCTGTGTCAGCTATTTTGTTAGCTACTGTCAGACTTCTCTCTCATTCTTACAAAACTGACAGAAGGTATGGTAGTAGTATACAGTTTTACAAATGAGAAAACTCAAAGAGAAAAGACTTGCTCAATGATGAACAACAAGTGAGAGGCAGAGCTTGGCCAGGAGTTGGTTCCTATGACCCCAGGTTTTGAGGCAGGGGATATGGGAGGGATTTGAAACTCAGAGTATCTCACCATCACAAGGGAAAACTTAGAGAGTTCCTCTTCTATGGGTGAATATCTCTGATGAATGGTCAACACTTTTATGTCAAGTCTGAAACAATTATGTTTCTTCTCCTCCCTGCTCTCTGCCTCATTCCCCACTGTGGTATTTTGGAAGTGATATCACTTGTTGAGTTTCTAGATGTTTTCCATCATCAAAGAACATATCTACCTGTACTTTGGATTGGGTCTTTCTTGACCAAATACTTCTTGGATATTCTGCAGGATATTCTACTTTAGTGACCAAATCTTTATATATTTTGGATGATATGGCTATGAGGACAATGTTGTGGGATGGTTGGGGAACCCAGGCTAGAGAGGGCAGGGACCTTGTCCTGCTTTCTGAGGGAGTCCAGTGGTTTCTCCCCAAGGATATACTCTTGTCTCCTAGGGTCACTCTCCTTGTTGTATAGGTGATGTATGGGCACTGGCTGGGAAACTGATCCTGCAGATAAAGGATCTCTAAGAAGATGGATGACCTGAAGACTCTTTCCCATTCTGGGCTGAAGGAAGGTGTGAAACTAGGATTTTCTCACCTGCATATAGAGCAGCTGTAAGAAGCATCCAGAAACACTTTTTGTAGAGTGTAGAGAATGAACAAGTGATATGGACTCCATGCTAGTCAGTCTGAAGTCTGAGGATAACCTCAAGAGTAATGCAGAGGATACAAGGCATTCAAAACAGATTCCTCAAGTGGCAAGTGAAAACCAGGCTTTTAACCACCAAGTAACATTTGGACTTGTGATTTGGAGGGAAGATGCTGAGAGCAAAGGGTAAGGTCGTACACCCCACAATTTTCTACAAGATCACATTGAACAAGATCACGTAATTATCTCCTAATACGTTAGAATAGGAACATATTTGATCAAATGCTAAATCAGAGTTGCTATTATAGGTGCTGGGGCTACTAAATTATTGAATTTACAATCTGGTTAAGAGAAAGAACAGGAAAAATATGATAAAAGCTGTAACAAATGTACTTACAAAATGTTATTGGAACCGGAACCCAGAGAAATGGATTAATTCTTCATGCGAGAAATGGAGGAGTCACAGAGGTGATATCTGAGGACTTCAAGGCTGAGAAGATAGTAGAAGGTATTTCAGGAAACAGAATGCATTCCCAAAGCTACAGAAATAACCAAACATATGGCATATGTGAGACACCATGGATTCCTGACTAGCCATCAGTTCCTGGGTAACAAAGATACTGATAAGAAAGGTAGATGGAGCCTGTGTTTTAGAACTTGGTGTGACCCACTGAGAGGGAGTTGCATGCACATATGTAAGCATGTTTTTGAACCATGAATTAACCCACAAAGCATGTTAGGCAGCTTCTCAGAGTCTGAGTTGTTTTTTTTTTTTTTTTAATAGTCAAAACTACTTTATTTATTCAAAAAGAAACAAGAAAAAAGATCCAAAAAAACTGAAACATGTATATTATCATATGTGAAACAGATCACCAGTCCAGGTTCAATGCATGATACAGGGTGCTCAGGGCTGGTGCACTGGGATGACACTGAAGGATGGGATGGGGAGGGAGGTGGGAGGGGGGTTCAGGACAGGGAACTGTAGAAATTATAGAGATTATTTTATTAAAAAAAAAAAGAAAAAAAGAATCTTAAAATCTGTGGAACTAATAGAAAACAAAAACTAAGATGATAAATATAAACATGTATGTCAGTAATTACATTAAATTTATTCAGACTAAATGTCCCACTTAAAACAACAAAGATTGTTATTTTGAATAAAAATTTTAAATCTAATTTTATGCAGCTTACAAGACAAAACTTAAATGTAATTTAATAGAGTGAAATAATACTATCATTATACATAGCATTAAAACACTAACTAAAAAACAAACTCCCTGGGACAACCCAGAGGGATGGGGTGGGGAGGGAGATGGGAGGGGGCGTTCAGGATCGGGGGACACATGTCCACCCATGGCTGATTCATGTCAATGTATGGCAAAAAACCACCACAATATTGTAAAGTAATTATCCTCCAATGAAAATTAATTAATTGATTTTAAAAACCCACAAAAATAGCTAATGTAGATAGACTAATATTAGAAAAGGAGATTTTTTAAAATAATAAGGGGGGATAATTCATAATATTAGATGAGAAATACACTGAGAAGATAGAATAATTCTAAATTTGTGTGTACCTAAAACATCGCCTGTGAATATATAAAGCCAATATCAGCATCATTAAATGTAGAAATTTTTTTAAAAATCCCAGAAGTGTAGTTGTAGATATTAATATACATCTAAGATTCTGAGTTTTAAGTTGTGAGTCTTTGATAGTCATTAAAGGTTATAATGAGCAAGGAAGGTAATCAGATACCAGTTTAGAAAGGTCTCTGTGACAGTGATATAGAAGATGGAGCGAAGTGGATGCAGATGGAAGCGGAAGGGTGAGACTAAAATGACCACTATTGGATAACAGATTGCAAGAGGCAGGTAAGGGGGTGGAAAGAGACAAGGCAGGGGAGTGAGGAGGGCACTTAACCCTCACTTGTCACCTCTATCTCTTACCCTCCATGTCCTCCTTCATCTTTATTCCTAGTCCTCCCCTCCTCTCCACCTTTACATTCCCCTTCCTTCCTCTCCCTTCCTATTAATCACCCCTCTTTATTGCTTTGTCTGTTTTCTCTTATATCAATATCTTCCTTTCTCTTCTATCCTTATATTCAATAACATCTTCTAAAATTCTAGTTTCATTTAGAAGAGTTCTTTCATTCCCCTTCATACAAGATCCATCACCCCTTTTTTAACCCAGACAATCTCTCTCCCCCATCTCATGTCTCAGCACACACACCACATATTCTGTTACTTCACCCAGTAAGGGACCATCTACATCAGTTAAGGGAGACATTCCCTATAGATATTCACCCACACGGCAGCCAAAAGATTTTGAGTATTGGCTATCAGCAAAGATGGGCACTGTAGGGCACAAATAAATTATAAGATGCATATTTATCACTGTGCAAACGTTTAGTTGAATTATGGATGGAAAATACAGAAACACAAAAAGTTCATTAACATTATGATGTGGTAACTGTTGCATAAAAATTTTTGGTACAAAATAGATTTTCAAAGAAGAGAGGAGGTTTTAGAGTAGGAGACTACACAGAGGAAAGTGTTTGCCATTTATTATTCCAGACACTCTTCTAGGAACCTTGTGTGTTATTTTATTTAATCCTCTAATAAAGAAAGTCATTTTTATTCCTACCATACAAATGTGGAAACTTAGACTCAAAGAGGTTAAGTAATTTCTCCAGAGTCAAATATCAAGGAAATAGAAATTTAAGTGCAGGTCTGTTGAACTCCAAGTGTCTTACTACCGGTAGATAACACTAAATCTTTGAAAGGCAGGTCACATGTGTCTTTGGATAGCGTTAAGCTATCTTGTGAATATATACTCATGTTTGTGTTCAGTTGCTCAGTCATGTCCAACTCTTCATGACCTCATGGACTGTGGCCTGCCAGGCTCCTCTGTCCACGGGATTTTTCAGGCAAGAATACTGGAGTGGATTGTCATTTCCTTCTCCTGGGGATCTTCTCAACACAGGGATTGAACCCACCTCTCCTGTGTCTCCTGCATTGGCAGGTAGATTCTTTACCACTGAGCCTCCTGGGAAGCCCCTGATGAATATATATTCCAGAACCAACTAGTGAACTCTCCAGAGACAAGACCATTAAGTCAGCACCAGGTATTATGATCTGCACATGAAAGTCCATCATCGAGACCTGGACACTCAATCTGAGTGAGCCCCTGAGCAATAATGCATCTCTTTCCTGGTCTGTTTTCTTTAGATGTATGGAGAGAACACCATGGAATCAGGGACTGATTCCATGGACTCTCTCATGTATATCAGAATTTATCCTGGGGCTCTCACAGACTCAGGAGCTCCAACTCTTCTTGTTTCTGGTGTTCCTGTTTGTCTGCACCACCACTCTCATGGGAAACCACCTCATCATGTTCACAGTGACCTCTGATTCCAGGCTCCACACACCCATGTATTTTCTGCTGTGAAACTAGGCAGTCATAGACCTCTGTTTCTCCTCAGTCCCTGCCCCAAAGATGCTGGTGGACTTCCTCACTGAGAAGAAGACATCTCCTACAAGGGCTATGAGGTTCAAGTCTTCTTCCTCCACTTTCTGGGAGGTGTCATGGCCTTCTTCCTCTCTATGAAGGTCTCAGACCATTACATAGCCATCTTCATGCTCCTCTACTATGTCACTATCATGAGCATTCAGCTCTGTGTGGAGTTGGTGGCAACAGCCTGGATGATAGGTTTTGTTCATTCCATCTTCCAACTGGCTCTGATGCTCCCACTGCCTTTTTGTGGCCCCAATGTCCTAGATAACTTCTACTGTGATGTTCCACAGGTATTGAGACTCACCTGCACTGACACTTCTGTCTTGGAGTTCCTCATGATCTGCAACAGTGGGATGCTGGATGTCATCTGGTTCCTCCTCCTCCTGGTCTCCTACTCAGCCATCCTGGTGATGCTGAGGTCCCACTCTGGGCAGGTGAGGAGGAAGGCAGCTTCCACCCATACCACCCCTATTTTCATGGTATCTATGGTCTTCATTCCAAGCATTTACCTCTATGCCAGGACCTTCTCTTCCTTCTCCATGGTCCACGCTGTATCCATCAGCCACACGGTCAAGAACCCCATGCTTGCCCATGACCTGCATCCTGATGAACCAGGAGATGCAGGCAGCACTGAAGAGATTACACTCACATCAGTTGGATTGTACAAGGGAATGACAGTGGGTAGATCACTTTGGCCTTGTTTTCCACTTGTAAAGTGGAGAGAGAGCTGCTGTGTCTGCCCTGTTCATATCTCCTGGATGTGTTGTGACGGTCTTCATAGAAGTAAATGCACAGTGAACCTAAGCAACATATTCAGATTTTTAGGAAAATGGATAATATCCTTATTTTTGTTTTTGATGGTTGTTTGAACACTCCTATGATGATAGGATGTGTTGTCACAGAAACATTCGGGAAAGTCCCACCCTCCTTTTTGCCTTCTTGGTGGACTCTTTCTTCTTAGGATGACAGCATTTTCCCAGAACAGCAGTTCTGTTTTTGTATTTTGACCCCTTTACCTAGTACCCCATTTAGGTGTGAGTCTGGGTTGTTGGAAACTGTCCAGCATTCTGAGTCTTAAGCCTTCAGTTGAAGACCCTAACCCATCACTTACCAAAGGATGATCTTGAATGAGACACCTGGGGTCTCTTGGCCTCATGGCATTTTTCTCAACACACTTGCTAGAACTAATATCTGGCCCAAACCCTCTAGCTTTATTATAAGAATCAAATTGAAAATACTGTGAGAAAACATTGTACCATATATTTTATTTAATTTGCAAACTGGAAATTATATGAATGTTGTTCTTCTCTATGTTTTAATACAGCATAAGTAATTATAACAAGCAAAAGATTATGTATAAAAATGCTTCTAAGGTATAAAACACTATATTATATGAACACTCATGAATATGCTACTGTTCAAGAACCAGCCTGTACTAATAATTTATACCTGGCTATAGGTGCTTTCCATCACATCACCTCTTCCCAGATGAAACCACATTCTTGAATATAGTGTTTATCATTCCATTGCTCATAAAAAGAATTTTATCACATATTAACATATTCAATATATTGCTTTGTTTTGCTTTTATGAGATTTATAGAAATGAAAGATTGTACAGAATATTCTAGAATTTGTTTTTTTCACTGAACATTTTTTCTAAATGTCCACATTGCTTTGTTTGGCTATATATTCATTCATATGCACTGCTGTGTAATATTCCATTGTAAGAATAAGCTTATTTGGATGGTTCCCAGTTTTTACTCTTGGAACAACACTCCTTGGAATGTTCTACTTGTCTCCAGTTGTTATGTTGAGGAGCTATGGATTATATACCTTGAAATGGAATTGCTGAATTGTGAGATCTTCAAAGATTTACTTTTACAAAGTAGTGCCAAATTGTTTTCCATAGTTGTACCTAATTACATGGTCAGCCGCATTGCTGAGGTTGATTCACATCCTCGTAATTGTTAATATTGTTGGACTTCTTAACTTTTGCCAATTAAGTCACCACAAAATGGTATGTCACTGCAGTCTTTTTTTTTTCAACTGGAGGATTTTTTAAAATATTTATTTATTTGGCTGCACTGGGTCTCAGTTGCTGCGTGTGGGATTTCCTCGATCTTCATTGCCTGTGCAGAATCTTTAGTAGCAGCATGTAGGATCTAATGAGGAATAGTTCCCTAATGAGGAATTGAACCCAGGCCCTTGCAATAGAAGCCTGGAATATTAGCCTCTAGACCACCATGGAAGTCCTAGATTTTTATTTTTAATGTAGAAGTTCTTATATAACTTGGTTACTAATCTATTGTCAGTGTTTACTATCAGTTCAGTTCAGTTCAGACGCTCAATCGTGTCCGACTCTGTGACCCCATGAATCGCAGCACGCAAGGCCTCCCTGTCCATCACAAACTCCCGGAGTTTACTCAAACTCATGCCCATCGAGTTGGCGATGCCATCCAGCCATCTCATCCTCTGTCATCCCCTTCTCCTCCTGCCCCCAATCCCTCCCAGTATCAGGGTCTTTTCCAATGAGTCAGCTCTTCACATGAGGTAGCCAAAGTACTGGACTTTCAGCTTCAGCATCAGTCCTTCCAATGAACACCCAGGACTGATCTCCTTTAGGATGGATTAGTTGGATCTCCTTGAAGTCCAAGGGACTCTCAAGAGTCTTCTCCAACACCACAGTTCAAAAGCATCAATTTTTTGGTGCTCAGCTTTCTTCAGAGTCCAACTCTCACATTCATACATGACCACTGGAAAAACCATAGCCTTGACTAGATGAACCTTTGTTGGCAAAGTAATGTCTCTGCTTTTTAATATGCTAATTAGGTTGGTCATAACTTTTCTTCCAAGGAGTGTCTTTTAATTTCATGACTGCAGTCACCATCTGCAGTGATTTTGGAGCCCAAAAAAATAAAGTCTGACACTGTTTTCACTGTTTCCCCATCTATTTCAAGTGATGGGACCAGATGCCATGATCTCAGTTTTCTGAATGTTGAGCTTTAAGCCAACTTTTTCACTCTCCTCTTTCACTTTCATCAAGAGGCTTTTTAGTTCCTCTTCACTTTCAACAGTATTAAAACAAGTCAGCATTGAAGATTCAATTTCTACCTGAATTTCTACAGCTACAAAATGTTGACTTTGATGAGCTCTTTTTTTTTTTTCATTTGATTTCACAGAAAATATGTTTAAATTTGGAGCACTTAAGTGATGTCTGGTCACTTAGAGCAAGATTTTTTTTTTCATCTCCATGTTATTCACTCTATACATATATGTTGATAATTCAAGCATCTGATTTTATTGTATGGCCCCACATAAAGAAAATATGTATCAATACTTACAGAATGTAATTGTCTGTACAATATTATTAAATGTGGCTTTGTTATTATTTTAAGGTATTTAGTGCTGACCTCTCTGAATTTAGCATTTTAAAAATATGATGTTCAGTTCAGTATAGTATTGTCTATATTTATTATAACTCCTCCCAGTTTGTAGTTTGTCTTCTTTATTTTTGTGTTAGGGTTATCAATCTTTCATTTTACTGTTGGCTTTTATTGAAATCTAATTTTTTAAAACTGCTTCTTAGAGGATAGAAATATATTCTTGCTTCTTTCAAAGCATACTAATTATATATAAACTTTTCTGTTTCCTTGGTCTTTTCAGTTTTCTTCTCACTAATTTTTCTATTTATTTTATTTTTTTCTCTTTGTTAGCAGCCTTCCTTAAACTCCTGGTGATTCCTGGCTATCTATATCTAAGCACAAGGCAATAAAAATACTAATTGGTACCTCGAAGTATTGAAGCTTTTAGATTTTACCTTAGGGATTCTGGTGGAAATCAGCTCTTTATTGGAAGAGACCCAAGTGCCAATACACAGAGGTCTATTTTTCTAGAGTTGTTGTTTCTGCAAAGAAAAATGTTGATTTCCTCTTTGTCTTAGATGCTCGAATTTTGTGCTGGGGTGAGGAAACTGATGCATCAGTAGCTCTAATTCTTACCTGACCTCCTTCTTTCATTTACATACTCACTTTTGATTTCGTGACCTCCACTGTTAGAAGAGGTTTTACTGTAAGACCTACTTCATGTCACTTTTAACAGTCTCTCGCCTCTCTTTCATCATATTCATTCCCTATTCAGGTGCTTTAAACAAGATAGCCTTCTTCTTGGTGGTCTATCCAAAGCCTTTCCCAACCACTTCCCCCTTGCTTGTCCCCCTCATGTGTTCATTTTCCCACAACCCTTAGAAGCCAGATTTGCTCATGTGATCCAGAAAGGAAAATTACAACAGTGTGTTAGCCAGGGTGCTTCTGGAAAATCTTTCTCTTCCCTGCATAGAGGCAAGAGACACAGGAGGAGAAAGAAATGGCTCTCTACCTGATTCCTCACCTCCAGCCTTTTTTAAAAATCTATTTTTAAATTGGAGGATAATTGCTTTACAATGTCTTGTTGGTTTCTGCTGTACATCAACAAGAATCAGCTATAAATATACATATATGTATAAGTATACATATATATCCTTCCTCTTGAGCCTCCCCCCTCCCACTTCCCCATCCCACCCTTCTGCATGCAAGTGTGTGCACTAAGTTGTTTCAGTCGTGTCTGACTATTTGCAACCCTGTGGGCCGTAGCCTGCCAGGCTCCTCTGTCCATGGGATTCTCCAAGCAAGAGTACTGGAGTTGGTTGCCATTTCCTCCTCCAGGGCATCTTCCCAACCCAGGGACGGAATCAGCCTCTCTTACATCCCTGCATTAGCAGGCTGGCTCCTCACCACTAGCGCCCCCTGGGAAACCCTCCCACCATTCTAGGTCATCACAAAGCACTGAGCTGATTTCCCTGTTTTATACAGCAACTTCCCACTAGCTACCTATTCTACATTTGGTGATGTATATATGTCAATGCTACTCTCTCAGTTCATCCCACACTCTCCTTCCCAATCTTGGTCCACAAGCTGATTCTCTACATCTGTCTCTCTATTCCTGCCTGAAAATAGGTTCAAAAGTTCCATTTTTCTAGATTCCATATATATCTGTTGATATACAATACTTGTTTTTCTCTTTCTGATTTACTTTCTGTCATACTTCACTCTATATGACAGACTCTAGGTTCAACCACATCACTACAAATGACCCAATTTCATTTTTTAGGCCTGAGTAATATTCCATTGTGTATATATGTACCACATCTTTATCCATTCATCTATTGATGAGCATCTAAGTTGCTTCCATGTCCTGACTATTGTAAATAATAACCTCCAGCCCTGAGATGTGTGAGGACACACACCATAATGAAGCATGAAGCATCTTGGCTCAGGAGGGAGAGACCCAGGGCATCACAGACTCACTACGTGTCCTGATATCACTGAGTTGTGGGTCCCTCTTGGCTCACTATCTTTCACTCCTGATTTTTCATAATTACCTTTTTATCTTTCTCCTTCCTTATTGGCTACCATCTCCCTTTCCCCTTCTCCTCTAGCTCTTCACATCCTCACATCTTTGATGATTTTTAGGCTGGGGTGGCCTGAGTCCCAAACACAGGGCAGTTATAAACCTTTAACTGCCTTCATTAAGTCTTCTCTGAAACAGGAGGGTATGAATAAACAAAGGAGCTATATACCACTATGTGCATCCTCTCAGCTCTCTCCTCTCTCCTCCTCCCTGCTGCCACATAGACCCTGGTCTGAAGGTCACTCTTCTGCAAACCTCCTCCACATGTTCTCACCTCCCTGAATGTAAAACCTTAATGTATGAGCCTGGTTCTTTAACTATATGCAGAGTGATCCCTGCCTGCTCTCCACCTAATGTCCCACCACTTACCCTGTGCTCCAGCCTCGTTGAGGCTTTCAGGGTTCATGGAGTGTATGCTGTCCCATTTCCACTCTGGATCTCTGTTTTCCCTGCCAGATACACACTTTCCCTCTTTTGTCTGCTAACACATTTGAACTTCTCCTCTTTTTAAATGTCATCTCTGCTCCAAAGTCTTTCTCCTCTTCCAGTCATGGTTAGCTGCTCAGCCTTTAAACATTTGATCATTCCCCTGGTAGAGCTATCTCCTCTCTGAAGTGCATTTATGTGTTTCTAGATCTGATTTCCTCATCAGCCTAGAGAAGAGAATGTATGTCTTATATTTGTATGTTCAGCATTGAGCATAGAGGTGTACCCAATCTGCCTTTTACTGCTCTCCTACTCTTAAAAAGGATAACTTTCAGTTATGCAAATAAATACTGATCTAAATCAAACTGACCACATGGACCTTGTCTAACTCAGTGAAACTATGAGCCATGCTGTGTAGGGCTACCCAAGATGGACAGGTCAGGTGGAGAGTTCTGATAACATGTGGTCCATGGGAAGGAAATGGCAAACCACTTCAGTATTCTTGCCTTGAGAACCCCAAGAACAGTTTGAAAAGGCAAAAAGATATGGCACTGAAAGATGAACCCCCAGGTTGGTAGGTGCCCAATATGCTACTGAAGAAGAGTGGAGAAATAACTCCAGAAAGAATGAAGGCATGGAGCCAAAGTGAAAACAGCACCCAGTTATGGATGTGACGGGTGATGGAAGTAAAGTCTGAAGCTGTGAAAAACAATATTGCATAGGAACCTGGAATCTTAGGTTCATGAATCAGGGTAAATTCAGTTCAGTTCAGTTCAGTTCAGTCACTCAGTCATGTCCAACTCTTTACAACCCCATGGACAGCAGCACACCAGGCTTCCCTACCCATCACCAACTCACAGAGTTTACTTAAACTCATGTCCATTGAGTCGGTGATGCCATCCAACCCTCTCATCCTCTGTCATCCCCTTCTCCTCCTCCCTTCAGTCTTTCCCAGCATCAGGGTCTTTTCCAATGAATCAGTTCTTCTCATCAGGTGGCCAAAGTATTAGAGTTTCAGCCTCAGCATCCATCCTTCCAATGAATATTCAGGACGAATTTCCTTTAGGATGGACTGGTTGGATCTCCTTGCATTCAAGGAATTCTGAAGAGTCTTCTCCAACACCACAGTTCAAAAGTATCAATTCTTCAGTGCTCAGCTTTCTTTATAGTCCAACTCTCACATCCATATGTGACTACAGGAAAAACCATAGCTTTGACTAGATGGACCTTTGTTGGCAACATAATGTCTCTGCTTTTTAATATGCTGTCTGCTGCTGCTGCTAAGTTGCTTCAGTCATGTCCAACTCTGTGCATCCCCATAGATGGCAGCCCACCAGCTGCCTCTGATTCTGGGATTCTCCAGGCAAGAACATTAGAGTGGGTTGCCATTTCCTTCTCCAATGCATGCACACATGCTAAGTCACTTCAGTCTAGGTTGGTCATAACTTTTCTTCCAGGGAGCAAGTGTCTTTTAATTTCATGGCTGCAGTCACCATCTGCAGTGATTTTGGAGCCCCCCAAAAATAAAGTCTGCCACTGTTTCACCATCTATTTGCCATGAAGTGATGGGACCAGATGTCATGATCTCAGTTTTTTGAATGTTGAGTTTTAAATCAATTTTTTTTATTCTCCTCTTTCACTTTCATCAAGAGGCTCTTTAGCTCTTCTTTACTTTCTGCCATAAGTGTGGTTTCATCTGCATATCTGAGGTTATTGATATTTCTCCTGGCAATCTTGATTCCAGCTTGTGCTTAACCAGTATAGCATTTCTCATAATGTACTCTGCATATAAGTTAAATAAGCAGGGTGACAATATACAGCCTTGACATACTCCTTTCCTGATTTGGAACCAGTCTTGTGTTCCATGTCTGGTTTAACTGTTGCTTCTTGACCTGCATACAGATTTCTCAGAAGCCAGGTCAGGTGGTCTGGTAGTCCCATCTCTTGAAGAATTTTCCACACACTGAAGTCAAAGGCTTTAGTGTAGTCAATAGAGCAGAAGTAGATGTTATTCTGAACTCTCTTGCTTTTTGGATGATCCAGTGGATGTTGTAAATTAAATCTCTGGTTCCTCTGCCTTTTCTAAATCCAGCTTGAACATCTGGAAGTTCACAGTTCATGTACTGTTGAGGCTTCACTTGGAGAATTTTTAGCACTGCTTTGCTAGCGTGTGAAATGAGTGCAATTGTGTGGCAGTTTGAGCATTCTTTGGCTTCGCCTTTCTTTGGGATTAGAAAGAAAACTGACCTTTTCCAGTCCTGTGGCCACTGTTGAGTTTTTTAAATTTGCTGGCATATTGAGTGCAGCACTTTCATACCATCATCTTTTAGGATTAAAATAGCTCAACTGGAATTCCATCACCTTCTATAGCTATGTCCGTAGTGATGCTTCCTAAGGCCCTCTTGACTTTACATTCCAGAATGTCTAGCTCTAGGTGAGTGATCACACCATCATGATTATCTGGGTCCTGAAGATCTTTTTTGTACAGTTCTTCTGTGTATTCTTGCCACCTCTTCTTAATATCTTCTGCTTCTATTAGGTCCCTACCATTTCTGTCCTTTATTGTGCCCATCTTTGCATAAAATGTTCCCTTGGGATCGTTAATTTCCTTGAGGGGATCTCTAGTCTTTCCTATTCTATTGTCTTCCTCTATTTCTTTTCATTGACCACTGAGAAGGCTTTCTTATCTCTTCTTGCTATTCTTTGGAACTGTGCATTAATATGGGTATAGCTTTCTCTTTTGCCTTTAGCGTCTGTTCTTTTCACGGCTATTTGTAAGGCCTCCTCAGACAACCATTTTGCCTTTCATTTTCTTGGAAATAGTCTTGATCACTGCCTCCTGTACAATGTTATGAACCTCCATTCATAGTTCTTCAGGCACTCTGTCTATCAGATCTAATCCCTTGAATCTATTTGTCACTTTCACTGTGTAATCACAAGGGATTTGATTTAGGTCATACCTGAATGGTCTAGTGCTTTTCCCCACTTTCTTCAACTTAAGTCTGAATTTGGCAATAAGGATTTTATGATCTGAGCCACAGTCAGCTTCTGTGCTTCTTTTTGCTGACTGTATAGAGCTCCTCCATCTTCAGCTGGAAAGAATATAATCAATCTGATTTCGGTATTGACCATCTGGTGATGTCCAACACACATTCTCTTGTGTTGTTGGAAGAGGGTATTTGCGATGACCAGTGCATTCTCTTGGCAAAACTGTTAGGCTTTCCCCTGCTTCATTCTGTACTCCAAGGCCAAACTTGCCTGTTATTCCTGGTATTTCTTGACTTCCTACTTTTGCATTCCAGTCCCCTATGATGAAAAGGACATCTTTTCTGGGTGTTAGTTCTAGAAGGTCTTGTAGGTCATTATAGAACTGTTCAACTTCAGCTTCTTCAGCATTACTGGTTGGGTCATAGACTCGGATTACCATAATATTGAATTGTTTGCCTTGGAAATGAACAGAGATCATTCTGTTGTTTTGAGATTGCACTTAGGACTATTTTGTTGACTATGATGGCTACTCCATTTCTCCTAAGGGATTCTTTCCCACAGTAGTAGATATAATGGTCACCTGAGTTAAATTCACCCATTCCAGCCATTTTAGTTTGCCGATTTCTAAAATGTTCACTCTTGCCATCTCTTGTTTGACCACTTATAATTTGCCTTGATTCATGGACCTAAGATTCCTGATTCCTATGCAATACTGTTCTTTACAGCATCAGAATTTACTTCCATCACCAGTCACATCCACAACTGGGTGTTGTTTTTGTTTTGGCTCTGTCTCTTCATTCTGTCTGGAGTTATTTCTCCACTGATCTCCAGTAGCATATTGGGTACCTACAAACCTGGGTAGGTTCATCTTTCAGTGTCATATCTTTTTGCCTCTTCATATTGTTCATGGGGTTCTCAAGGCAAGAATACTGAAGTGGTTTGCCATTCCTTTCTCCAGTGGACCACGTTTTGTCAGAACTCTCCACCATGAGCCATCTGTCTTGGGTGGCCCTACACAGCATGGCTCATAGCTTCACTGAGTTAGACAAGGCTATGGTCCATTTGATCAGATTGGTTAGTTTTCTGTGACTGTGGTTTTCAGTCTGTCTGCCCTCTGATGGAGAAAGATAAGAGACTCGTGGAAGCTTCCCGATGGGAGAGACTGACTGAGGGGGAAAATGGGTCTTGTTCTGATGGGCAGGGCCATGCTCAGTAAATGTTCAATCCAATTTTCTGTTGATGGGTGAGGCTGTGTTCCCTCCCTGTTATTGGACCTGAGGCCAAACTATGGTGGAGGTAATGAAGATAATGGTGACCTCCTTCAAAAGGTCCCATGCACACACTACTACACTCAGTGCCCCCAAACCTTCAGCAAGCCACTGCTAACCCACACTTCCACTGGAGATTCCTTGACACTCATGGGCAAGTCTGAGTCAGTCTCTCGTGGGGTCATTGCTCCTTTCTCCTTGGTCCTGATGTATACAAGGTTCTGTTTTTGCCCTCCAAGAGTCTGCTTCCCCAGACTCTGTGTAAGTTCTGGCAGCTCTATGATGGGGTTAATAGCGACCTCCTCCAAGAGGGCTTATGCCATACCCAGGTCTACTGAACCCAGAGCTGCTGCCCCTGTAACAGGCCACTGATAAACCAGGCCTCCACAGGAGACACTCAAACACAACTCTGTCTCAGTCTCTGTGGGGTCTCTGGGTCCTGGTGCACACAAGGTATGTTTGAGCCCTCTGAACATCTCCGGCAAGTATGGGGTTTGATTCTAAACGTGATTTCATCCCTCCTACCATCTTGTGAGGCTTCACCTTTGCCCTTCTCCTTTGCTCCAGAGCCTACCATCTTGCTGGGGCTTTTCTGCTCTTGGAAGAGGGGTATCTCCTCACAGTCACTCAAGACCCATGCAGCCATTCAAGATAAATTAAAAGTGGTCAAACAGGAGATGACAAGAGTGAACATCAACGTTTTAGGAATCAGTGAGCTAAAATGGACTGGGATGGGTGAATTTAATTCAGATGACAATTATATCTACTATTGTGCAAAAGAATTCCTTAGAAGAAATGAAGCAGCCTTATGAGGCCTAATGAATCAATGAAAGAGTCCAAAGTGGGTGCAATCTCAAAAATGACTGAACGATCTCTTCGTTTTCAAGGCAAGCCATTCAATATCACAGTAATATAAGCTATGCCCCAACCAGTAATACTGAAGAAGCTGAAGTTGAACAGTTCTATGATGGCCTACAAGACCTTCTGGAACTAACACCCAGAAAAGATGTCCTTTTCATCATAGGGGACTGGAATGCAAAAGTAGAAAGTCAAGAAATACCAGGAATAACAGGCAAGTTTGGCCTTGGAGTACAGAATGAAGCAGGGGAAAGCCTAACAGTTTTGCCAAGAGAATGCACTGGTCATCGCAAACACCCTCTTCCAACAACACAAGAGAATGTGTGTTGGACATCACCAGATGGTCAATACCGAAATCAGATTGATTATATTCTTTGCAGCTGAAGATGGAGGAGCTCTATACAGTCAGCAAAAGAAACACAGAAGCTGACTGTGGCTCAGATCATAAAATCCTTATTGCCAAATTCAGACTTAAGTTGAAGAAAGTGGGGAAAAGCACTAGACCATTCAGGTATGACCTAAATCAAATCCCTTGTGATTACACAGTGAAAGTGACAAATAGATTCAAGGGATTAGATCTGATAGACAGAGTGCCTAAAGAACTAAGGACAAAGATTTGTGGTATTTACAGGAGGCAAAGTAATGTCTCTGCTATATGCTATCTAGGTTGGTCATAACTTTCCTTCCAAGGAGTAAGTGTCTTTTAATTTCATGGCTGCAATCACCATCTGCAGTGATTTTGGAGCCCAGAAAAATAAAGTCAGTCACTGTTTCCACTGTTTCCCTATCTATTTCTCAGGAAGTGATGGGATCAGATGCCATGATCTTAGTTTTCTGAATACTGAGCTTTAAGCCAAAATTTTCACTCTCCTCTTTCACTTTCATCAAGAGGTTCTTTAGTTCTTCTTCATTTTCTGCCATAAAGGTGGTGTCATCTGCATATCTGAGGTTATTGATAGTTCTCCTGGCAATCTTGATTCCATCTTGTGCTTCCTCCAGCCCAGCATGTCTCATGATGTACTCTGCATATAAATTAAGTAAGCAGGGTGACAATATACATCATATATAGGTCTTCAACAGTACGTAAACCATGAACTACCAGATGTTCAAGCTGGATTTAGAAAAGGCAGAGGAAACAGAGGTCAAATAGCCAACATCTGTTGGATCATCAAAAAAGCAAGAGAATACCAGAAAAACAGCCACTTCTGCTTTATTGATTATGCCAAAAACTTTATGTAGATCACAACACATTGTGGAAAATTTTTCAAGAGATGGGAATACAAGACCACCTTACCTTCCTTCTGGGAAACCTGTATGCATGTCAAGAAGCAAGAGTTAGAACTGGACATGAAACAACAGACTGGTTCCAAATTGGGAAAGGATTACGTCAAGGCTGTATATTGTCATCCTGCTTATTTAACTTATATGCAGAGTACATTGTGAAAATGCTGGGCTGCATGAAGAACAAACTGGAATCAAGATTGCTGGGAGAAATATAAATAACCTCAGATACATAGCTGACACCACCATTAAGGCAGAAAGTGAAGAACTAAAGAACCGCTTGATGAAAGAGAAAGAGGAAAGTGAAAAAGTTGACTTAAAAGTCAACATTAAAAAAACTAAGATCGTGGCATCCGGTCACATCACTTTATGGCAAATAAATAGGGAAACAATGGAAACAGTGACAGACTTTACTTTGGGGGGCTCCAAAATCACTACAGATGGTGAGTGCAGCCATGAAATTAAAAGATGCTTGCTCTTTGGAAAGAAAGCTATGAGTAAGCTAGACAGCATATTAAAAAGCAGAGACATTACTTTGCCAACAAAGGTTCATCTAGTCAAGGCTATGGTTTTTCCAGTGGTCATGTATGGATGTGAGAGTTGGACTATAAAAAAAGCTGAGCACCAAAGAATTGATGCTTTTGAACTGTGGTGTTGGAGAAGACTCCTGAGAGTCCTTTGAACTGCAAGGAGATCCAACCAGTCAATCCTAAAAGAAATCAGTCCTGAATGTTCATTGGAAGGACTGATACTGGGGCTGAAACTCCAATACTTTGGCTATCTGATGAGAGGCACTGACTCCTTGGAAAAGACCCTGATGCTTAGAAAGATTGAAGGCAGGAGAAGAAGGGGAAGATGGAGGATGAGATGGTTGGATGGCATCACCAACTCAATGGACATGAGTTTGAGTAAGGTCTGGAATTTGGTGATGGACAGGGAAGCCTGGCATGCTGCAGTCCATGGGGTCACAAAGAGTTGGACACGACTAAATGACTGAACTGAACTGAACATAGGTAGCCAAATATTTCTCCAGGAATGCTGACTTTATTCAGGATCAGCAAAGAATTGCAATTCAGGGCCTGCACCCACCATTAGCAATATGCATGTACCCTGTGGGAAGGGAAAATAATGTATTTAGAGAGAGAAATGAGGCTGGAAGCCTGCAGTAAACAGAGACTATAGCTTTCCATTGGCTGAGACCGTGCCAGGAAAGAAGAGAAGACTTTCTTTTTCCTACTGGGCTCTGTGATTGTCACAGCATTTGAAAGCTCCCCCTTCTGGTCTCTCAACTCTATTTAACTGAAGTTTCTGTTTATCAACACAAACATTTATTGAACATCCACAATGGGCCAAGTATAGTAAGTCCAAAACAATAAGCCACATTGTAGCCAATTTCTAAAACAGATTTATCGGGTCTTTCCCGGTGATCCAATGGTTAAGAATCTACCAGGCAATACAGGGGACGTGGATTCTATCCCTGGTCAGGGAACTAAGCTCTCAGGTGCCACGGGGCAACTGAGCCTACATCTGCTGAGCCTGATCTCTCTACAGCCCATGCTCTGTGATAAGAAGCCTGCCCAATGTAACTAGAAAAGCCTCTGCATAGCTGCAACAAATACCCAGTGCGGCCAAAATGAAAAAACAGAAAGTAAAAAAATACAACAGATTTTATCATCCACAATAGTGTTCCAAGAAATCAGCTTTGGGTTGAAATGTGTTTACAAATGCCTTAAGAGGAGAAATATATAAGGTAGAAGATATAAAGGTTTTCTTATTGAAAGCCAGATCAGAATAATAATGAATTAATCCAGGTAATTTAATTAGTCACTGTTAATAATGTTACAGTTAGTGACATCTGACAGTGCAGGAGGTGGATAAGACCTATTCCCTTCCTTAATTTCTCTTTCTGTTTTCTCATTGTTAGTGTATAAGAATGCAAGGGATTTCTGTGTGTTAACTTTATATCCTGCAACTTTACTATATTCGTTGATTAGCTCTAGTAATTTTCTGGTAGAGTCTTTAGGGTTTCCTATGTAGAGGATCATGTCATCTGCAAACAGCGAGAGTTTCACTTCTTCTTTTCCTATCTGGATTCCTTTTACTTCTTTTTCTGCTCTGATTGCTGTGGCCAAAACTTCCAAAACTATGTTGAATAGTAGCCGTGAGAGTGGGCACCCTTGTCTTGTTCCTGATTTTAGGGTAAATGCTTTCAATTTTTCACCATTGAGGGTAATGCTTGCTGTGGGTTTCTCATATATAGCTTTTATTATGTTGAGGTATGTTCCTTCTATTCCCGCTTTCTGGAGAGTTTTAATCATAAATGGGTGTTGAATTTTGTCAAAGGCTTTCTCTGCATCTATTGAGGTAATCATATGGTTTTTATCTTTCAATTTGTTAATGTGGTGTATTACATTGATTTGCGGATATTAAAGAATCCTTGCATTCCTGGGATAAAGCCCACTTGGTCATGATGTATGATTTTTTTAATATGTTGTTGGATTCTGTTTGCTAGAATTTTGTTAAGGATTTTTGCATCTATGTTCATCAGTGATACGGCATTGAAACATGTATATTATCTATAGTGAAACAGATCACCAGCCCAGGTTGGATGCATGAGACAAGTGCTCGGGCCTGGTGCACTGGGAAAACTCAGAGGGACTGGGTAGAGAGGGAGGTGGGAGGGGGGATCAGGATGGGGAATACATGTAAATCCATGGCTGATTCATGTCATTGTATGACAAAAACCACTACAATATTGCAAAGTAATTAGCCTCCAACTAATAAAAAAAAAAAAAAGACCTATTCCCTTCCCTAGCATCAGCTCATGCTATTTTAATGAGTGGTTGGTTTTTGTTTGTTTGTTTGTTTTTAACATGAAGTACAAATTTATTAGGGCATCCTGTATTATATGGGGCTTCTCTGGTGGCTCCGTCAGTAAAGAATCTGCCAGCAGTGCAGGAGGTTTGATCCCTGGGTCGGGAAGTTCCCCTAGAGAAGGATCTTATCTGGCAACCTACCTTTCAGTAAAACTAAAGGTTCCCACTTTCTCTCTCTCTCATGACCTTTTTTTTTTCCTCATTTATTTTTATTAGTTGGAGGCTAATTACCTTATAATATTGTAGTGGTTTTTGTCATACATTGACATGAATCAGCCATGGATTTCCATGTATTCCCCATCCTGATCCCCCCTCCCACCTCCCTCTCTACCCAGTCCCTCTGAGTTTTCCCAGTGCATCAGGCCCGAGCACTTGTCTCATGCATCCAGCCTGGGCTGGTGATCTCTTTCACCTTAGATAATATACATGTTTTGATGCTGTTCTCTTGAAACATCCCACCCTCGCCTTCCTCCACAGAATCCAAAATTCTGTTCTGTACTTCTGTGTCTCTTTTTCTGTTTTGCATATAGGGTTATCATTACCATCTAAAGCTCTAAATTTGGGAGAATTCATGTTTTTAAAATCTACCTCTTGTGTTTGGTTGAGCCAGAGCTTCAGATAGTGTTTTTCTATGTTCTTGCTAAGTAGAAATATTTGTAACAGAAGAACTCAGATCATCCTGGAAGTCTCATGTAGAATGGAAAAGTCTATCAAAGAAATCACAGTTTTTACTGTGATTGTTGTCATTGTTCAGTTGCTGAGTCAGGTCCAACTCTTTAGGACCTCATGAATTGTAGCATGCCAGGCTCCTCTGCCCTCCACCATCTCCTGGAGTTTGCTCAAAACATGTCCATCAAGTTAATAATGCTATCAAGCCATCTCATCCTCTGCTGCCTCCTTCTCCTCCGGCCTTCAATCTTTCCCAGCATCAGGGTCTTTTCCAATGAGTCAGTTGTTCACATCAGGTGGTCAAAGTATTGGAGCTTCAGTTTCAGCATCAGTCCTTCCAAAGAGTATTCAGGGTTGATTTCCTTTAGGATGGACTAGTTGAATCTCCTTGCTGTCCAAGGGACTCTAAAGAGTCTTCTCCAACACCACAATTTGAAAGCCTCAATTCTACAGCACTCAGCCTTTTTTATGGTCCAACTCTCACATCTGTACATGACTCCTGGAAAAACCATAGCTTTAACTATATGCACCCTTGCTGGGAAAGTGATGTCTTTGCTTTTTAATACGCTGTCTAGGTTTGTTATAGCTTTCCTTCCAAGGAGAAAGCATCTTTTAATTTTGTGGCTGCAGTCACTGTCCATAGGGATTTTGGAGCCCAAGAAAATAAAATCTGTCCCTGCTCCCACTTTTCCCCCTTCTATTTGCCATGAAGTGATGGGATCAGATACCATGATCTTATTTTTTTGAATGTTGAGTGTTAAACCAGATTCTTCACTCTCCTCTTTCACCTTCATCAAGAGGCTCTTTAGTTTGTCTTCACTTTCTGCTATGAGAGGGATATCATCTACATATCTGAGGTTGTTGATATTTCTCCTGGCAGTCTTGAGTTCAGCTTGTGATTCATTGAGCCCACCAAGATTATAAAACCACTAATCTGACTCTGACTGATTCATCACAATTTTTAAAAAATGCATTTCTTGTACTAGCCCTTGTATAAAAGGAAGGATTTTATTGAGTAATAATTCATATGTAAAGAGTACTAGAGCTTTATAAATGGTGCGATAGAATTGCATATGAATGGGGAATTAATCTTGGAATCTGGTTGACAAAATAAAAAACAGTTTACAAGGTTTGTTTCCAATGTCTTATATAAACATTTTCTCATCTATGATGTTGTCCAAGTTAAGAACAATTAATTCTTTTTTTTTTAAATGAAACTGTTAAACCGGTTGTCTTGTGATGCTGTGAGACAGAACTGTTCATTGTGCTAAGAGCAGTGAAACTCAAAGTCAGTGGTTCTCAAAACTGTGACCTGAGATAAGCAGCATCAGCATTAACTGAGAACTTGTTTGAAATGTGAATTCTCAGGCTCCACCCAAGACCCACCAAATGAAAAATTCTGCTCGAGTGTTTCTGAGTTTTAACTTCACCTCCATGTGATTCTACTGGGCTTTGCATGTGGCTCAGTGGTAAAGAATCCACCTTCAATACAGGAGATGAGGGTTCAATCCCTGGGTTGGGAAGATGACCTGGAGAAGGAAATAGTAACCCGCTCCAGTATTCTTGCCTGGGAAATCCCATGGACAGAGGAGCCTGGTGAGCTACACTCCATGGGATCTCAAAGAGTCAGACATGACTAATCAACCTACATTATATATATATGTGTGTGTGTGTGTGTGTGTGTGTGTGTGTGTGTGTGTGTATGTATTTGGACATGGGGTCAGACTTGACTTAGCAAATAAACAACAACAACCAGGTGATTCTAATACATGGTCAAGTGTGTGAATCACTGTTCTATGAAATAAAATGGGTCCTTCCTAAAAATCCCAGAAATATTGTTTCTTTTGGAGCGACTCTATCCTTTCTGATTTTGGTCTCCCAATCCTTGTTGCTCAGTCTCTCAGTCATGTCCAGTTCTTTGTGACAGTATGAACT
This sequence comes from Cervus canadensis, assembly GCF_019320065.1. Classification (NCBI taxonomy): domain Eukaryota; kingdom Metazoa; phylum Chordata; class Mammalia; order Artiodactyla; family Cervidae; genus Cervus; species Cervus canadensis. The sequence goes on along the minus strand of NC_057386.1, from coordinate 50,978,408 downwards.
GCAGCACGCCAGGCTTCCCTGTCCTCCATTATTTCCCGGAATTTGCTCAAACTCATGTCCATTGAATTGGTGATGCCATTCAACCATCTCATCCTCTGTCGTCCCCTTCTCCTCCTGCCTTCAATCTTTCCCAGCATCAGGGTCTTTTCCAATAAGTCAGCTCTTTGAATCAGGTGGTCAAAGTATTGTAGCTTCAGTTTCAGTCCTTTCGATGAATATTGGGATGATCCCCCGGAGGAGAATATGGCAACCCACTCCAGTATTATTGACTGGAAAATCCCATGGACAGAGGAGGATTAGGCTACAGAGAAGATTCTTGAGAGTCCTTTGGACTACCAGGAGATCAAACCAGTTAATCCTGAAGGAAATCAACCCCAAATATTCATTGGCAGGACTGTTGCTGAAGCTGAAGCTCTGATACTTTGACCACCTGATGTGAAGAGCTGATTTATTGTAAAAGACCCTGATGCTGGGAAAGACTGAAGGCAGGAAAAGAAGGGGGCAACATAGGATGAGATGATTAGAGAGCATCACTGACCCAAAGGACATGAATTTGAGCAAACTCTGGGAGAGAGTGGAGGACAGAGGAGCCTGGTGTACTGCAGTCCATGGAGCTGCAGAGTTGGACATGACTGAGGGACTGAACAACAAACCTAGGAGTAGAATTTCTTGGTCATGTCATAGTTCTAGGGGCTTTCCTGGTAGATCAGATGGTAAAGAATCTGCATGCAATGCAGGAGACCCAGATTCGATTCCTGGGTCAGGAAGATCCCCTGGAGAAGGGAATGGCAACCCACTCCAGTATTCCTGCCTAGAGAATCCCATGGACAGAGTAGCCTGGTGTGCTACAGTCCATGGGGTCACAAAGACTCAGACAAGACTGTGCGACTAACACACACACATGGTAGTTCTATTCTTAGTTTTTTGAGTAACCTCCATACTATTTTCCATGTGGTTGTACCAATTTATAGTCCTACCAATAGTGCACAAGGGTTCCCCCTTTCTCCAAATCCTGGCCAACATTTGTTATTTGTGCTCTTTTGGGTTATATCCATTCTGACAGCTGTGAGGTGATATCTCATGGTGATTTTGGTTTATATTTCCATGATGATTAACAACATTGAGCATCTTTTCATGTGCTTGTTAGCCATCTACATTTCCTCTTCGGAAAAACAACTATTAAGTTCTGCAAATTTTTTCATTGGGTTGTTTGTTTTCTTGAGATTGTATAAGCTGTTTACATATGTTTGATATTAACCCATAATCAGTCCTATTATTTGCAAATATTTTCTCCTGTTCAGTAGGTTGTCTTTTCCTTTCATCAATGATTTCCTTTGTTTTGCAAAAGCTGTTAAGTTTAATTAGGTCAGTTCATTTCAGTTCAGTTGCTCAGTCATGTCCAACTCTTTGTGACCCCAAGCTTCTCTGTCCATCACCAACTCCTGGAGATTACTCAAACTCAGGTCCATTGAGTCAGTGATGACATCCAACCATCTCATGATCTGTCGTGCCCTTCTCCTCCCCCGCTTCAATCTTTCCCAGCATCAGGGTCTTTTCCAATGAGTCACTTCCTCTCATCAAATGGCCAAAGGATTGGAGTTTCAGCTTCAGCATCCATCCTTCCAATGAACATTCAAGACTGATTTCTTTTAGGATGGACTGGTTGGATCTCCTTGCAGTTCAAAGGACTCTCAGGAGTCTTCTCCAACACCACCATTCAAAAGCATCAATTCTTCAGTGCTCAGCTGTCTTTATAGTCCAATTCTCACATCCATACATGACTACTGGAAAAACCATAGCTTTGGCTAGATGGACCTTTGTTGGCAAAGTAATGTCTCTGCTTTTTAATATGCTGTCTAGGTTGGTCATAGCTTTCTTTCCAAGGAGCAAGTGTCTTTTAATTTAATGACTGTGATTTTGGAGCCCAAGAAAATAAACACTTGTAAATCTATGGTTGATTCATGTCAATGTATGGCAAAAACCACTACAATATTGTAAAGTCATTAGCCTCCAACTAATAAAAATAAATGGAAAAAAAGAAAGAAAGAAAATAAAGTCTGTCACTGTTTCCATTGTTTCCCCATCTGTTTGCCATGAAGTGGTGGAACTGGATGCCATGAGCTTAGTTTTCTGAATGTTAAGTTTTAAGCCAACATTTTAGGTTCTATTTGTTTATTTTTGCTTTTATTTCCTTTATTTTAGGAGATGCATTCAAAACAATACTGTGGCATTTATGTTAAAGAGCATCTGCCTATGTTATAGTATATGGTTTACATTTAGGTCTTTAATCCATTTTGAGTTTATTTTTGTGTATTGTGTGACAGAATATTCTAATTTCATTCCTTTTCATGTAGCTGTTCAATTTTCCCAGGACCAATTATTGAAGAGTCTGTCTTTCTCCATTGTATATACTTGCCTCCTTTGTTAGAAATTAATTGACCTTAAATGCATTGGTTTGTTTCTGGCTATCCATCCTGTTCCATTGATCTATGGGTCTGTTTTTGTGCCAGTACCATTTTTATACTTTGTACTATACTCTGAAGTCAGGATGCATAATTCTCATTCTCAAGATTGTATTGGCTATCAGTGGTCTTTTTCACTCTCTACAAATTTTTAAATTATTTGTTCTAGGTCTGTGAAAAATACCACTGGCATTTTGATAGGGATTGCATTGAATCTAGGTCACCTTGGAGGCTATAGCCAAATAGTAATTCTCAAATACTTAGAAAGTTTTTAACAACTCCCATTGTTCCCTCATCCCCAGCAGGACTCATTCCATCTCTGCTTCCTGTGCCCAGTCCAACGATTTCTCCCTGAGGATGCACACTCTTCCCCAGGGTCATGCCCTTGAGTCATGTGTGTGAGGGATGGGCAGAGATCAGGAAGCTGTGAAGATGCATAGAGAGGACCTTCCAGAAAGATGTAAGACCTCAAGTCTCTTTGGCATTTGGGCTGTAGGAAGGTGAGAGCATGAGGGTTTCCACATCTGCCAACAGGTCAGTGGTAATTAGGTTCTTTAAACACCTGCTAGAGGCTGGACAGAAAAAAATAAGTGATACACTTGATGGTACCAAGCTTAAAGTTGGAGGAGAGACTTGGGAAGTAACTGGGGTGAATATGCTTTCAATGCTTCTGGTTGCATGTAAAATCCATTAACTTTAACAAGCACGTATAGATCTGACCTGTGAGACAGGGAACAGAAGATAAGGAAATTCAGTTTAAAAATCTCCACATAATCAGTTGCCCACTTACTACATAAATTTGACAATATATGCAGAGCATGTGCTGTATCAGAGCTGCTGTTCCAAATTACAATGTAGTGAATTGAGGCAGGAAGCTGAAAAAAAAAAAAAAAACAAAAAAAAAAACAAAAAACGAATGACAGTAAACCTATAACAGAAGTCAGTTCAGTCACTTAGTTGTATCCGACTATTTGCAACCCCATGGACCGAAGCACTCCAGGCCTCCCTGTCCATCACCAACCCCTGGAGAGGAGGTAACAGGGGTAAATTCAAAATATTATAATATCATAAGATTTATTGCAAGATCTGAATAACAGAGGAAATTCAAAACATTATAAGAACCCTGAGAAAGAGGAATTTGTTCTGCATGTGAGAAATGGTGACAGCAGTGACAGAAAGGGTGATGTTTAAGTGGGGCTTTTCCAAGGTTGTGAAGGTATGAAAAGAATCTCAGGAAATAAACCTGGAAATAAAATATATGTGGCATGTTTAAGACTATAATCCATTAAAGAGCTAGTGGTTCCGCAGAGGCACAGATACTTGAAACACAGGAGGTTACGTTTTACAGCCGTGTGTGACATGCTAAAGTTGCATGCACATGTGTATTTGTTTCTACCCTGACTTGATCCACAAAGTAATGCACGTGGCTCCTAAAAGGCTCTGGTGGAATCACTACAAGAATAGATATGAGAGGGGAAAGGGATCAGATCAGTGTTTAGAAAGGTCTCATGGACAGCTATGTAGAAGGTGGACTGGAGTGAAAGAAGATGAAAGTGAAAAATAAGAAGGCAGTGATCTCTAATGGATAATGGAATGGGGGAGGTCAGGGTGGAAGCTAAGTGAAAGCAGGGGGTGGGGAGGGTGCTTACCCTCACCTGTCACCTCTGTCTCTCACCCTCTGAGTCGTTTATCATCTTCAGTTCCATTCACTCCCCGCCACATCACTTCTCCATTTCTCTTCTAGTCCTCCATTTTCCTTTCTTGCAATTCCTTCCTCCCTTTAGATTTTTATGTATTTCCGTTTCTTTCCAACGTTTTCTTCCTCTTCTACCCTTGGATTCAATATTATATTCTAAAATTGCTGCTCTTTCAGAAGAGCTCTAAGTCTAATATATTCATCTATTTCTTCACTAATGTTGTTACCCCTATGCCTCTTGTCTCCATCTATGACTTGAGGAGCTTCACCAAGTAAGGGGCCACCTACTGTGGAGGATGAAAAGAAATGGAATGTCCCAGGTGTCCAGGTGTGACTGGAGGCTATTCTGCATGGACCTGCACACACAGTAGCTTTTCACCCACTCAGCAGTTAACATCAGGTATTTATTAAGTACTAACTATGAGCAAGCCTCAAGGAAGGGCACAAATAAATTGTGACTCAAGACCTATGTCTGTAGCGCATTATGAATTGCACAGGAAAAGGGGGACACATGAGAAATTCATTAACATTATGATGTGTTAGTTATGGCATGAAAAATGATTGGTATAAAAATCATTATAGAAGCTGGAACAAGGGAGGATCTTTAGAGTAGGAGAATACACAGAGGAGAGTGATTATCATCTATTATTCCAGACACTGTTCTTGGAACCTCATGTGTTACTTTACTTAATCTCATAGACCAGCAGTCCCCAATCTCCTTAGCATCAGGAATCTGCATTGTGGAAGACAGTCTGTATTCCACGGAATGTGAAGAGGGAGATGGTTTCTGGATGACTCAGGCATATCATACTCAATGTACTCTCTATTTCAAATAGGCTACTGCTGCTGATCTGACAGGAGAAACCGATTCAAATCCTGAAGGTTGGGGACCCCTGCCATAGATTATTTCTACTAAGAAAATGTTTTTCCTGTAGAAGTGGAAACTGAGATTCAGAGAGATCAAGCAACCAGCTCAAGGCCAAATCTAAAGGAAATAGAGGCTGTGTAATTTGACTGCAGGTCCTTTGTACTCTGAGTATCTTCCCACCAGCATATGACACTGAATCTTTGAAAGGCAAGTTACATGTGTCACTGGATGGCTCTAAGATATCTCAAGAATGTGTATTCCAGCACCAACTAGTGAACTCTCCAGAGACAAGGTCATTTAATCACCACCTGGTATTACAATCTACACATAAACATCCATTATCTAGACCTGGACCATAAAAGCACTAAAAGGACAGGAAACAATTTCATGCATCTCTCTCTCTCTCTGCTGTGTTTCCTTTAGGTGTATGGAGAAAACACCATGGCATCAGGGAACCTCACATGGGTGTCAGAGTTTGTCTTCCTGGGGCTCTCCCAGACTCAGGAGCTCCAGCTCTTCTTGTTTCTGGTGTTCCTGCTTGTCTACACCACCACTCTCATGGGAAACCTCCTCATCATGGTCACAGTGACCTTTGATTCCCGGCTCCAAACACCCATGTATTTTCTGCTCCGAAACTTGGCTGTGTTAGAGCTCTGTTTCTCCTCAGTCACTGCCCCGAAGATGCTGGCAGACTTCCTCTCTAAGAAGAAGACCATCTCCTACCAGGGCTGCATGGCCCAGATCTTTTTCTTCCACTTTCTGGGAGGTTCCATGGTCTTCTTCCTCTCAGTGATGGCCTATGACCGCCTTGTTGCCATCTCCCGGCCCCTCCACTATGTCACCATCATGAGCACTCAGGTCTGTGCTGGGCTAGTGGTGGCTAGCTGGGTGGGAGGCTTCATCCATTCGATTTCCCAACTGGCTCTGATGCTCCCATTGCCTTTCTGTGCCTCCAACATCCTAGATAACTTCTACTGTGATGTTCCACAAGTGCTGAGACTCGCCTGCACTGACACCTCCTTCCTGGAGTTCCTTATCATTTCCAACAGTGGGGTGCTGGTCCTCATCTGGTTCCTCCTCCTCCTGGTCTCCTACTCGGCCATCCTGGTGATGCTGAGGTCCCACTCTGGGAAGGCGAGGAGGAAGGCAGCTTCCACCTGCACCACCCACATCGTCGTAGTGTCTATGGTCTTTGTCCCAAGCATTTACCTCTATGCCCGGCCCTTCACCTCCTTCTCCATGGACAAGGCTGTGTCCGTTAGCCAAACTGTCATGACCCCCATGCTCAACCCCATGATCTATACCTTGAGGAACCAGGAGATGCAGGCAGCAGTGAAGAGATTAGGGAGGTGCCGGCTATCTTATAGAAAGGAGTGATAGAAGGGTGAGTCACTTTGACTTTCTTTTCCTTTGATAAGGTAGAGAGAGAGTTGCTGTACGCCTCTTCATAGCTTTGGAAATGTTGCAAAGTTCATCTTAGAACTTTATAATTTTGAAATTAAGCAACTCAGATTTTTAGGAAAAAGGAAAATATCCTTATTATTTTTGTGTGAAGGTTGATTTGAACATTCCAATGACAATCAGATATGTTTACTTGGAAACCCACACCCTCCTTTCTCTCTTTTGGGCAGTTTCCTCTTAGGATGACAGAATTTCCCCAGAAGAGCAGTCCTATTTTCTGCATTTTGACCTCTTTGCCCAATAACCCTTTTGTTCTTTGTTCAGAATGATATAGTGCAGAGCTTGAAGACTTAGCCATAAACTGGGAGCTTTTGACCCACCACTTAACACACTAGTACCCTGGAATGATCCACCTGGTCTCTCTTGGAGTCATGAATTTCCTCACCAAGCTAGCATAAAACAATCTCTGTCTCATTAATCTCACTTTTGTTAAAGATTCAAATAAAAATGTATAAGATATATTTTGTAAATCATAGAACCCATGTAAGGATTCTTTTCATGGTTATTATTCTGAAAACTATACTTTATCAGTTGAGTAGTGTTTTGGAAGTAGGGCAGATATTCCTCTGTGCAGTGAGGGAGGTGTGGAGAGGGTGAGGGCTGAACTCCAGAGGGGCCATGCAACATGCCTAAGGGTGATATTGAGATTAGAGAGTGATATTAACTGAGGGCTATGTCTGCAAGTCTCTGACTACTTACAGCTATTACCACATCCACCCCAATCTTCAGATTCAATACTTCTTGCAACAGGAATGGGAATATCCACTCACTTCCTCATTCATTAATTTGTATTTGTAATTATTCCAGCATCCATTTGGGACTTAATGCACTACTTTATCCATAGAAAGTGCTCTATGAAGGTTTGTTGATTATCTATCTCTCTATACACTCCTGTTCCCCTTTCTCTTTCCCTCTCTCCCTCCATACATGATTTCCACCAGTTTAGTCTTCCTTACATCCATCTGAGCCATTCCCCCCAATTCACTAGTGTGCCTTGCTTTCTTTTTGCTTGGACTTTCATATCACACACCTGTCATGTCTTTCCTCCACTATCAAACTGGGGCTTTGATGTCAGGTTATTAGAGTTGAAGAGAAGAAAGAGTTTATGGTTAGAGTTGCAAGGGGCTATGAACCCAACAAATTTAAATAAAAAGAAGCTGTTTATTTTAATGATGTAAAGCTCTCACTGAAATAAGGTGAAGTCAGGTATTATGGGAATAAACAACTGTCAAGACTGACACAGCTGGTCCTCCTCCCCCCTCCCTCCATTCATCATTCCTTGCCTATGGAGTCACCTGTATATGGCTCAAACAGGAGCCTCCCCCGAGAAAACTGAACTTCTCTTTCTGCTTTCACACTCAGCTAGCTTAGTGTCTCTGGATTCAAATTCCAAAGTCTTTTGTTGAGGTTGGACCGTGTATCCCAAGTGGCTGAGGAATGTAGGGGTCATGTGACATAAGTCCACCCTTTGAGCAGGGATTGTGGGTGAGGGTTGTCCCCTGAGAAGGAGCTTGTGGGTGCCAACTCCCCCAAAGTATGTCTCTCATGAAAGGAACAAGCAACACACCTCTTACATGGCACAATCAAAGAAATTTGTCATTGGTTATGTCTAGACATTCATGTTTTTATTCATTCATCAGATAAGTATTTACTGCCTACAATTACTCCTTCTGTTCTACTTTGTTCTCTTTGCCCACTAGGTCTTTGGGGAAAGTTCCTGAGTTTGTTTGGCTGAACCAATTAAAGGAAGGACAGGAGCCTGAGGAAGTAGAGCATTCTAAGAGGACGGGTGGCTGCAGCTGTGGCAGTGGCAGGGGCTGACCCAGGAGGAGCCATCATCAGTTTCTGAGAGAGCTGGAATGGAGAGAGAGCTAAGGGCAGGAGGAGGCATCTGGACACCCAGGGACAATGATGCCATGCATGCCTGCCTGGATCTCCACCCCTGGCCATGTTTTCTAACTGCATTGACACTGGGACATGCCAAGTACAGGGCAGAGGGTGCCTGTGCAAGACATAAGTGTTTTCTGTTTTCTTGTTGAACTTAAAAACAACAATAAAACTGACGAAAGGTGCTTATTATAATTACCGTGTTCAGGCAACTCTAAATAATGTCAGCGCTAAAATACCCCTTCCTGTCAGATGGGTTGTTCCTACCACCCTAGTCTTCATAAACCCTGTGTGTTTGTGGGTACAAATGTGCATGCATGTGTGTGTGTGTGTGCAACAGACACATGGGGTCCTGAGAATCTGGGGGTAAATTAGAATTAGAGAGGGAAGATCAAAGGTATTTTGAAGGGGAGTGTTAAGTGGTTGAAAGAGATGATTACATATTCTTTCGGGCTCTTCAAGGGTGTCAATAAAGCAGGCGAAGGCTTGGGTGAGGGAAAAGGTTGAGTTGAAGCCTGTCTCCCATGACAGAGAATGTGCCCGCAAGATCCCCTGTACAGCTCTCCCAAGAATCTGAACATGGGCCCATGGGCCTTTGCTTTGACCAGCAGCATGAACTTGATGTAGGAGATAGATGGGCTCCAGGTTAGACATTTACAACTGGCCTCCTATTTACATTTCATGGGGTACAAAGAAGTAGGCTTCAAGCTGGATGCTTAAAACTGTTAAAAGGATTTTCTGAGACAAGAGATAGGTGGGCTCCAGTTAAGGCACTTACAATCAGCCTTCTGTTTGCCCTCCAAAATGGAAGTAACAACAGAAACAGGGTATAATAGGCAGTGTTTCTCTCTTATATACACCTTAAGGTAATAATCATGGCAATGGTCAAGTCGTGACAAGGGCACAGAGGGGAAAACCTTGTTTGAGAGAATGATTAAGGGATCTGCTTCCTCCCTCTTCTGGGACAAGGGAGACACTACATATGCACAGAAAGACTCTTTGTGGGTTAAAAGTCAGGGGATAACACCAGACCATGATGAGTCTTGCTTCTCCAAGAAGCTTTCACTTTGAGATCCACCGTGGCTGAGGTGTGCATGTGCACCCTTGGGGAGGGTCCCAGAGTGAATCAGGTGTGGGAAAGGAAGCCAGATATTTGGCCTGAGTTCAGCTCAGTTCAGTTGCTCAGTTCAACTCTTTGTGACCCCACGGACTGCAGCACGCCAGGCTTCCCTGTCCATCACCAACTCCTGAACCTTGCTCAAACTCATGCCCATCGAGTCGGTGATACCATCCAACCACTTCATCCTCTGTCTTCCCCTTTTCCTGCCTTCAATCTTTCCCAGCAGCATGGTTGTTGGGGTCCTTTAATGGACCGGAACCTTGTGGTGCGGAGTCGACGATAAGAAAGTGAAAGAGAGAGAGAGAAAGAGAGAGAGAGACAAAAAAGACCCGGGGACCTAAGCTCTGATGGAACAAAGGTGCTTTAATGATTTTTCTATGAGTATATATAGGCTGCAGTACAAGAAACTTCTTTTGGGAATGATAGAGATCAGAAAACCAAATGTACAGCAACTGTTACCACAAGGTCAGGAGACAATCCATATCTCAAGAAAGGGGAAGGAGATTAAGCTGTTTTGTCCTAAGGAGAATGTTTACTAAAGGAGACTCATGCTTGCCTCACATAATGACCTCAGTCCCTGGGAGCAGCGTGCTGTTCCGCTTGAAGAGGGACAAAGGACTCATGAGAGACAGCATGTAGGAATCCTCCCATCAAACATTCCCTGACAATTCCCCCTTATTTATTTATAATATTTGTAAGAAGAGTTCTGACCATCAGAGTTTATTTAGTTTTGACAATCTTTGCATGAAGGCAACGGTAGACAACAAATATAATTGTTAAGACAATCACCAAAATTATGGTTCCAGATCCAATGCTATGAGTAAGACTTTGAAACCATCCACGTGGGTCTAGCCCAGATAATTGATCAGCCAATTGTTTAGCTAAAGTTTCCATATCAATGGAAGAGGGCAGATTATTAGAAAAGGTTTCAAATTTTTCTTTTTGTAATAATTGTACATTCAGAGAGGCGTTATCATGTATGTTTTGTAAATGAAACTTGATTTGTTCCCAGTTGTAGGCACTATTATTAAAATGAACAGGAGTAACACAAAATTGAGTAGAATTCCAGTTACATTTTAACATCACCCGTTTTTGTACATCTGTTAATTGATCTCCAACCCATTCGATGGCTGTTTTCAGTTCCTGTATTTCTTTTTGAATATCCTCATCTATTTGAGACTGAGTGGCCCACATAGTATGAGCATTTTTAGTCCAATTTTGGATAAAATTATGTGTTTGAATTGAGGTTTGTAAAGTAACGCTGGTGATGACAGCAATGGTGCAAATAGTTATTAACCTTATAATGCCAAAAATCAGCCATCCAATGAATCGTTTACATCGCTAGAGCAATTTAGTAAGCAACCGGGAAGCAAGTCCAGCCATGGGACCTTCTTCCCAGGGCCGTTGGAGATTTATTGGTAACCATAGACTACGTCGAGATCGAAGAATTAAAAGAGAATCATATCTTAAGGAAATAGAGGAGTTAAGACAAGTATATAACCTGCAATTTATGCAAGTTACAAAACGTATAGTCTTATTGAATTGTAAGTTTCCTATAGCTATAACAAAAGGAAATGGAACATAGGCTTGTATAAAATATGATCGATTATGCGAAAGAAATAATTGCTATAGCTATGATTGGTCCCTGTGGAATGTCTGGTCCAAGTCCCAAGTTCTTCGGTGTTTGCAGCAAGTTTTCAGATGTCCCATTGTTTAGGCCCAATCTGTTTATCAAAGATGATTCGAGGACGAGGTGGGGGCCATTCCATCATCAAGCTAGCCAAGAAGTCCTCTGTCATGGTAATGTTCCATTGTAGTATTAGTAACCTTCCATGTTACTTGAGTAATATAATCATACATAGTATTGTTAATATCATCTAAGCAGTTCAATAACCACATACTATGGGTTCCCCAATTGACAATTGTATGATTAGCTATAAACATTAATTTTCCTGATTTGGCCTGACATTTGTCCCAATGATCAGGAATATATTTAAAGTTCTTATTAGTAAACCCTTGGCATGTTGTTCTTTGTTCTTTCCCTAATTCTTTCCCTAAAGTTTCAGTAGTATAAACATGGTTTACTGACAAAGAAAGGGCAGTAAATAATCCAAGTAGTGTCCGAAAATCCCTTTCTGGAGTCAGGACGAAAGCCCAAGTTTGTCGACTAACGTTTATACGTAGTTCTGCCGGGCCCATACATAAAGGAAGGACTTCATAACCTAGAACGATATTAATTAGTTTTTCTTTTTCTTCAGGATGAGAGGGCCCCTCCAGTTCCAAGGAGGGGGCATATGTGTTGACTCATTAGTGGATGTGATTGGTTCTATATCTGTCCATTTTACAACCTACAATAAAAAAGGGGGGTTAGGTATATAAGCCCAGTAAGTGTGATCAATCAGCTCAGCCTGAGCGGGGGAAGCAAAAGCAAGCAAAGCAAGCATAGCGAAGAAAAATATTTTTAGGATTCCGAGGCATTCCCTGTTGAGAAATCAGGTTTTCAGTTTAGTTAGTAAGGGTTTTTATCTGTCCCCAAGTAGGGAGATCATAAGGTCGATGACGTCGAGTGCGGCGTTTTTTGGGAAATTTTTAATGTCGCCATGGCTTATATTGGAATTCTTTCTTCCTGGGTTTTTTTGCTGTTTCATCTCTAGTCTGAATGCTGGGGGCCCCCTTAGGTTGAATCTTCTGAAGAGGAAGTCATGTGAGTTCGTTGGATCCATCTGGAGAAATAGAAGCATATCCTTTCCCTGTAAGATTAGTTTCTTAGATTTCTATTGATTAGTTAACCCGTCTTGATATCAAATGGGCAAAGGAAAGGAAGTGTCCTATAATGTTTCAAAACTTTTTTTGTTTGTTTGTTTTTTGCTTTTGTCAAAACATCTCTTTGTGGTAAGTTTAAAAACTATAAAACAAATAAGGCTATATTAACAATAGTTATAAAAAGAGAGGAAAGCGATAATGATGAAAACATTCTTAGGGAATATTTCAGTCCAAAAGAAAAAAAAAATCATTCAGAAATCTGTTTGGGACTGGTATTTGGCTGTGGTTTGTGTTATTTGGGGCAAAGGATTAGGAGTAACCATTCAAATATTTTTTCCTAAGTGAAATTATTGAAAATGTGATGCAGAACAACTTGACAAATGAAATGTTGCTCACATCCAAATATATTTGACCTTGTCCTTGAAAAAGAAATGCAGCTTAGCAACTGTTGAATCTCACTGTTCAGTGTGTTAAAGAGGATGACTACACTTCCAAGACAGACTTGAAAAGAAGGCAAACATTCCACATTTCTGATATTTTTAGGAACAAATAATCCATTCGGGAAATGGTGTCTTTTTTTTTTTTTTTATGCCATTTTCGCCCTGCTTTAAGAATCCTACACATTGGGAACAGAAATAGTCATACCAACAATAGTTATAGGCTTAAAGACTACATTACACCAGAATCTAGCAAAGTTTGCTCTGGACAAGGAAGACAAAAGTGTTCCTGTGTATTTTCTCTTATTTAATTTTTTGTTTGTAGCTACAGTGTGTAATGTGTTTGTCCAATCATGTCTTGTGTTTGTGGACTATGAGGAATGTCTGCAATCTGTTTAATAGGGAATGAATGTAAAAATTGTTTGAACTGCTTAGAAATATAGGCAGAGTCATTGTCTGTTTTTATAGAATTAGGTGTTCTCATTATTGTGAAGTAAGTTGATAGGTGGGTTATAACATGTTGTGTAGTCTTACCTTAGAGAGGTGTTGCCCCTAGAAAAGAAGAATTTGTATTGATCGAGACATGTAAGAAGGAAGAGGAAGAAAGTTCAGGACAATGAGTTACATCAATTTGCCATAAAATTTTCTTTCATTTGTCATAAGCCTTTTTAAAATTCTAGCACTAAATATCTTTAAAAGTTAAAAGGCCAAAACAAAGTATGATAGCATAATAAACAAATCCAATGTTTATTTTAAATAAACATACCATACTTTGTGGTTTTCATTGTGATCCACCCAAGCATTTCAACTGCATTTTCTAATATAGTTGCAGTCTGAATGTATCTGCTGACCAAAGTTAATTCTGTTAAATATTGTTTTCCTAGAATTTTTCTCTTGTTTCCAATTTGGTTTAATTTGGAGAAAGAACATTTGCTGTAGCTAGAACAACAATGAAAAACTAGTCTAGTAAAGTTTATGTAAATACCACTTTATTCTATAATAAATGTTTCAACAATTAAAAAAATATTTTTGTATTCATCATTTTATTTGCCATTTCTTATATCTTTCTATTAAAAGCATATATTTTACTTTTCTATAGCAACCATGAAATGTCTTGTATGTTAGCATTTTACAGACCGTTGAATATATTTCTCAAATCATATTATATTATATATATATCCATTCATATATAAATATATATTTATATTCATTAACAGCTCAAAATCTCTTCAGCTCTTCTGCAAGAAAAACCCCTTTTAAGAGTAAGCCAATGTTCAGCAATTAACGCTTCAAAATCCTACTTCATTTGGAAATGACCCAGCCATTCAACAATCTTCTACTACTTAGTTCAGCACAACTCTAGAAACCTAAGTCACTCCAATCCCAAGAGACGGCTCCAGATTATAGATAATAGATCATTCTATCAAAAATACAATTATTTCTAAGAGCTTATCTAAAAGTTTTTATCTCATCTATATATTTGTGTGTGTATATATATATATATATAAAGAGTTACTTTTTTGTTGACAAACTTAGTTTACCTTAAACCAAGGCATAATAAAAGTATTATATAATGTTGATGACTCAAGACATGTCCCAACTAGATTAACAAATAATTATATTTAAATCACATTCATATTTAAATAAACATTATACCCAACATTGAACACCCTTCAGTTCATGTAAAGCTGAATCCAAATAGAGCTCATTAATTCCACACTATCCAAAAACAAAGACATACACTGAGACATAGATAATTTTAGATACATAGGCATAGTTCTCTGTTTGAAATTTAAAATATCCTTTTGTTTTATTTATTTTGAGCTCCACCAATTTGTTAATGGCTGGAGTCCTAGATAGAGTGGGCTGTGTATCCCAAGGACATGATAAGAGTTAACTTAAGGTTTTTTCTTAGGCCTATTTTTGTTTCCCAGGCAGAACTTTAGCTCAAAAAAAAAAAAATATTTTAACAAGTTAACCTTTTCCTAACTGCACATGCAAGAAGAACCGGTTTTGCAATTTCAAAAAATATTTTATTTTCATCAGTTTCCTCCAGAGTCTAAAGAATATCATAGCCATTCAGTGTCAAAAATATCATTTTTCTTTTTTGTAGCTATAGTATATTATTAATGATATATGCATGAGGGAATTGTTGTCACATAGGAAGTAAAGCCTTGGCTACAAAATTTTGACAAATACTAGGACTGTTATGGAGACAGCAATGGCATCCTATTTCAGTACTCTTGTCTGGAGAATCCTAGGGACGGGGGAGCCTGGTGGGCTGACATCCGTGGGGTCGCATGGAGTAGGACACGACCGAAGTGACTTAGCAGCAGCAGTAGCAGGACTTTTAAGCATACCTTGAGGTAACATAGTCTATTGAAATCTTTTATGAGGCCCAATATGATTAGGATAAGGGAGAGAGAAAGTGAATCTCTGCCGGTCTAAAGGGTGTAAAGGTATATTTAAAAAGCAATCTTAAAAAAAAAAAAAAGCAATCTTGTGAATCAGTAATAATAATGTGCCAATTTTGAGGAACAGTAATAGGTGATGGGATCTCTGGTTGCAAAAAAGAGCAAGATTCTTCAATATGTTTCAATTTTAATTGTGTGTTTATAAGTTCTTTAATAGCTTGTAATTTTTCTTTCATAAGGGGCCATTGCTTTGTTCAAATAGGCTCATAATTTTTCTTAGTTATATTAATAATTGTTTTGTTTGTTAAATGAGCAGTGGCCCCTAGGAAAAATGTGGAATGCATATCTGAGTTTGCCATTGTATAAGTAAGTCCCTTCCTATTAGATTAAAGGGTACATTTATCACATAAGGTTTTAATGTTGCAGGTTGGTCTTCTGGTCCCTCACATGAGTATATTTGAACAATTTGATAAACTTCTTGTACTTTAGTTTGAGAAATTCTTGCAATTTGGCGAGAGACCTTTTGTACAGGCCAGGATTTGGGCCATAAATGTTTGGAAATAATAGTAATATCAGATCCAGTGTCGAGGAGACCAGAAAATCTTTTACCATTAATTTTGATATTTACATTTGGTCAGGCATACTCAGATACTAATGATGTCCACAAAGATTGTTTTTGATCTGTACTTTCAAACCCATCTGTCCATACATTATTAGAGGAATTAATAGAAATGTAAGGTAAAAGAAGTAATTGAGCAATTTTGTCCCCCTTTTTGAATTGCCATAGAATCTGAGATGACATCAGAATTTGAATCTCTCCTTTATAATCTGAATCAATTATTTCAGGGTGAACAGTAATTCCTTTAGAAGTCAGACTAGATCGGCCAAGCAAAAGACCAAAAGTTTGTGGGGGCAGGGGTCCAAAAAGTCTGGTAGGCACTCTAGTAGGGACTGCTTGAGGGTAAGGAAAAAATCATTTAGGGCTGGTATATCGACGGCAGCACTGCTGGATGTTGAGGGTTTGAGGGAAAAGATAGAACTTGCCCCTTTTTAAATGATTTTTATCTCCACAGTTAAAGCATCTTTCATTTTCCTTTCTAAAGGTAGCAGCCATTGCCTCAATCAGCATTTGTATCTTTTGAGTTTCTGATCCTAGATTGCAATAAGCTTTCAAATAATCAATAATAATCTTAGTCTCACAAATTGCAGCTATAGCTCTTTGACATTTTTGATTTGCATTCTCATAAGCAAGTAATTTCTCTAGCTGTTTTTTGGTTTCTTCTCCGATTACAGTATGGGAAATAGCAGCTTCTAATCTAGTTTAAAAATTAGCATAACTTTTCATTAGGTTCCAACAAATGAGAGACTTTTGGAGTTGTGACTGTTGGCAGAGGAGAAGAATTTGGAGCAGCTGGGGCAGGGCTAGTAAGAAAATTTTGAGATATTTTGTATTGTTTTAATTGGGCCTTTTGTAAGGTTTAATCATTTAATTTATATTTATGTAATAAGTGTTCTGTCTGTTGCTGAATATTGGAAGGGCTAGAATGTACCTTGAAATGGCAAAATTATAGCTTTAATAAGAGCCCATAGGGGCTAGAGATCAATTGGAATATTTTTTCCTTGTTTGGCTGCTCATTTAACATTTTCTTTGACCTGGAGCCAAATTTCTATATCAAAACTGCATTTATCAGGAAACTAAGGATTATGTTCAACTACTGTTTAAAGGCAAGCCTCTATTCATTGCTGTGAAGCCAGAAGTCCCTGAAATGTAAACAAATGGTGAAGTAAAGTAGAAAAATAATGGGGCTGGCCAGCCGTTTAACCCATGCCTTAGTACTTACCGACCTCAATAGGTCCCTGAGTCAGTCCGCCCGATATGCCACGTACACCAGTGTCCCTGTTCGGGCGCCATTTGTTGGGGTCCTTTAATGGACCGGAACCTTGTGGTGCGGAGTCGATGATAAGAAAGTGAAAGAGAGAAAGAGAGAGAGAGAAAGAGAGAGAGAGACAAAAAAGACCCGGGGACCTGAGCTCTGATGGAACAAAGGTGCTTTAATGATTTTTCTATGAGTATATATAGGCTGCAGTACAAGAAACTTCTTTTGGGAATGATAGAGATCAGAAAACCAAATGTACAGCAACTGTTACCACAAGGTCAGGAGACAATCCATATCTCAAGAAAGGGGAAGGAGATTAAGCTGTTTTGTCCTAAGGAGAATGTTTACTAAAGGAGACTCATGCTTGCCTCACATAATGACCTCAGTCCCTGGGAGCAGCGTGCTGTTCCGCTTGAAGAGGGACAAAGGACTCATGAGAGACAGCATGTAGGAATCCTCCCGTCAAACATTCCCTGACACATGGTCTTTTCAAATGAGTCAGTTCTTTGCATCAGGTGGCCAAAGGATTGGAGCTTCAGCTTCAACATCAGTCCTTCCAATGAATATTCAGGACTGATTTCTTTTAGGATTGACTAGTTGGATCTCCTTGCAGTCCAAGGGACTCTCAAGGGTCTTTTCCATCACTACAGTTCAAAAGCATCAATTCTTCAGCACTCAGCTTTCTTTATAGTCCAACTCTCACATCCATATGTGACTACTGGAAAACCCATAGCTTTGACTAGATGGACATTTTTCAGCAAAATAATGTCCCTGTTTTTTAATATGCTATTTAGATTTGTATTTGCTTTTCTTCCAAGGAGCAAGAATCTTTTAATTTCGTGGCTGCAGTCACCATCTGCAGTGATTTTGGAGCCCAAGAAAATAAAGTCTCTCACTGTTTTCATTGTTTCCCCATCTATTTGCCCTGAAGTGATGGGACCAGATGCCATGATCTTAGTTTTCTGAATGTTGAGTTTTTAGTCAGTTTTTCACTCTCTTCTTTCACCTTTCTTTCACTCATTAAGAGGCTCTTTAGTTCCTCTTTGCTATCTGCCATAAGGGTGGTGTCATCTGCATATCTGAGAGTATTGATATTTCTCCTGGCAATCTTGATTCCAGCCTGTGCTTCATCCATCCCAGTATTTCACACGATGTGTTCTGCATAGAAGCTAAATAAGTAAGGTGACAATATACAGCCTTGAAGTACTCCTTTACCAATGGAACCAGGAATAGAAACCCCTGGAAGAACTGACATGTAAATGACCAAATCGCCTCTTTATTTTTTTTTTTTTTTCATTTATTTTTATTAGTTGGAAGCTAATTACTTTACAATATTGTAGTGGTTTTTGTCATACAATGACATGAATCAGCCATGGATTTACATGTATTCCCCATCCCGATCCCCCCTCCCACCTCCCTCTCCACCCTATTCCTCTGGGTCTTCCCAGTGCACCAGGCCCGAGCACTTGTCTCATGCATCCAGCCTGGGCTGGTGATCTGTTTCACCCTAGATAATATACATGTTTTGATGCTGTTCTTTCAAAACATCCCACCCTCGCCTTCTCCCACAGAGTCCAAAATTCTGTTCTGTACATCTGTGTCTCTTTTGCTGTTTTACATATAGGGTTATCATTACCATCTTTCTAAATTCCATATAAATGCATTAGTATACTGTATTGGTCTTTCTGGCTTATTTCACTCTGTATAATGGGCTCCAGTTTCATCCATCTCATTAGAACTGACTCAAATGATTTCTTTTTAATGGCTGAATAATACTCCATGGTGTATATGTACCACAGCTTCCTTATCCATTCGTCTGCTGATGGGCATCTAGGTCGCTTCCATATCCTGGATATTAACTGTGAATCGCCTCTTTACTGTGCTCCTCCTCCCTGGAGGTGATGCCCACACCCTTTCTCTCCAGGTGTGCACATCTGCCTTGCTTCTATCTTAACTAAATAAACCATTTCTCTGTGTGTTCTCCCACTTGTTCTTGTGCTATGTCTCTAATAATAAACTTGTAGTTCCATTGACAGTTTCTGCCTTCATGATAAATGCATATTTGACTAGGGGCAAAGATCCAGGGAAAAGAACTTCTAGTCTCTAGCCCTTGCTGCTCTGGTGGCTAGCGTTCCTGATTTTCATCCAGGTTGCCCAGGTCCAATCCCTTGGCTGGAAATTAAGATCTCACCATCACCGCTCACAGCTGCCTTGCTGAGACCAAACTGACAGAGCAGCCACAATGACCAAGAGACCTGCTACTTTGCACTGGGAACTCTCATGAGCAAAGTTCATGTGGTTTCACTGTCTCATCCTCCCTCATCAACACCAGACAGGAGGGGCTGGAAAGAGGAAGGAAGAAGTGTGAAGGACTGACAAGCAATAAATGGACAAATAAGTAAATAAGATAATTTCATAGAATAAAAGCTTTCAAGGAAATGCTTGGGAGTAAGTGACTGGTAGGATGGGCAGTATTATAAAATGTGGTCAGGGAAGCACTCTCTGAGGAGGGGATATTTGAGCAAAGACCTGGACAATGAGAAGGAGACAGTCAGACAAAGGTCCGTGTGATGGGCAAGTATTCTAGAAAGAAGAAACACCAAGTGCAAAGGTCCTGAGGTAAGAATGAACTTGGTGCCCAAGGAGAACGAAAGAGGTCAGCATAACAGGAGTGTGATGAACAAAGAGGCTCTTGGGAGGAGACGAAGTCTGAGGTGTTGTGTTAGTTATCTACCACTGCAGCTGAAAACAAAGTAATCATGTTTTACCTCTCACAGCGTCTGTGGGCCAGGCATTCTGACAGGGCATGGTGGAAAGATCATCTCTGCTTCCGGATGTCTTGAACTTCAAATGGAAGACTCAAAGGCCAGGGACAGAATGGCTTGCAGTTTCATTCACTCACATTGTCTAACTGTTGAGGTTGGTGTTGGCTGGATGCATAGGTGAGGCTACTGATGAGTCTCGTCATGTGGCCGGGGGCTACCATCACAGCATGGTAGCTTCCAAAGAACAAGTGTCCTGAGAGAGAGCGAGCCAGGTGGGAGCTGAATTCTTTTTACATCTAACCTTGGAAAACACATAGCATCACTTCCACCGCATTCTATTAGGCAGAAGTGAACAATCAAGGGAGGGGAATTAGATTCCATTTTTTGAATGAGGAATGTCAAAGAACTTGTGGGTGTACCTTTCAAATACCACAGATTGGCTAAGAACCAGATCATGAAAGAGTTTGAGTTTTATTCTAACTGTGAAGAAGGAATTCATAGGGCCTGGACTCCATCTTAGGCCTGTTCATGCTGATCATGCTCGGCCACCTCTCCAATGGACTCTGAACTCCGTGTTTAGTGTCTGTGGAAATGAAAACAGACGTATAAGACCGCCTCTGGACGGGAATCTTGAAGATCATATCCAGATTACTCATCGCCTAAGAGAACACCTACACTAATCACCCCTTCCTTCAGACAGGCCATAAATTTTTCTGTACCTGTTGGAGTGTAACCTCGTGCTTATTAATTATTGGCTAATTGTTTAACTGTCTGAGCACATGGCACATGAGTGATGGGTTTATTGGGATTGTATTTACCCTTCCTTAATTTATGTAAGTCTCAAGGAATTTGGGGTGGTGGGTTTGGACATGTACACATGGGGTATAAAAGATTTTCACAAATGCTGATCGGGGTCCTTGGCTAAGAGAAGACTCTGCTTTGGGCCCAATGGTGTATTAAACTGCACTCTACTATCTGCATTGTCCTTCTGATTGAGTTTGTTTCCCAGAAAGCATGGCTACAACAACTGCAGTGAAAGTATTAGGAGTGTTTGGGTGTAGAAGGGAGTGGTGGCACTATAAAATTTATATTTTAAATAGGCCATATTGGTTTCTGGGCAGAGGATGGTGACAGGGTCAAACCTGGTGGAGCGGATTAAGAACTTGACTTGGATTCAAGTTCCTACACTAGTCAGCTGTTGGTTTCAGTCACCCAGTCGTGGCCGACTCTTTGCAGCACCATGGACTGCAGCATGCCAGGCCTCCCTGTCCATCATCAACTCCCGGAGCTTGCTCAAACTCATGTCCATCAAGTCAGTGAGGCCATCCAACCACCTCATCCTCTGTCATCTTGGGCAAATCACCTAACACTGGAGGGGAGGAGGAACCTCTTGCATTTATATGGATTTACCTAGAGCTTTTTCCTTCCTTGCACCTGCAAGGGCATGTTTGTTTCATGCTTCTCCTTTGTTAGATGGCTATTTTTGTTCACTACTATAACCCTACCACCAGCACAGGCCCTGGATGGGAAGACTCTCCATACATTTTGGTTAAAAACATAAACAAATAAATAGTACTGTAAACCCCTCACTAGTCCTGGAAGACGGTATACATCAGCCCAATTAGCCTTCAGTAATTGGGAGAAGCATCAGGGGAGCGCCTGGCCCCATCTCTTCTGGGATAAGCCTGTGCCCACGCTGGATGTGAGGCCTGATTCCATCATCACTGCCCAGATGGACACAAAGGAAGTGAAGATCTGCCCTAGCCCAGAGCCCAATACAAGTGGCAGACCCAGGGCAGCCCACTCTGATGTCAAGTCAGGTTGCATTCATGAGACTTGTACCCTCCAGGGATGAGGAAGAGCAGAGAAGGGTCTCATTTCTCCCCATGACCATCTCAGAACACTGAATTAGGGGTATAGGAGGGGAAGAGGGGAGAGAGAGCAGCCCTCACTCAGCACAAAGGTCTCTGGCTAGCGGATCATCTGCCCTTGACATGGGATGCTGACACCTGCCACCTCCAGTGATGTCAAGACACTGGGCCCACTGACCCCCAAGCTCATAACCACACCAGAAGCTGAGGAGGCTGTGACTGGGGTGGGGCGGGACAGGCAGGGATAAAACCTGTACAGTCTTTCAAGTCATTGTTTGCGTTTTTGAGCCTTCTAAATTATAAGTGCCCCAGGCAGAGACTATTGCATTCAATGGGGTGTCTAAATTCCTACAGCTTTCAGACATTCATTCTTTCCTGAAGTATTGAGATGCCAGGAGGCAGAAATGGATGCCTCAGGACCTTTCTGGTGGCATCTGTGCAGCTAACACTCTCAGGCTCTGGGACACCTCCCCTGCCTGCTTTGCTCCACTGGCTTTCATTCCACGTGCAGTGGCCACCCTAGAGGTGTGCGGTGGGGATGGGAATGGGAGTAGCCAAGGAGGCCTGTCACCGCCCCCTCCAGGCCCTCTTGGGGTGACCTTCTCAAGCCTGAGGCCGCCTCACCCATTAACATCTCAAAACTCACTACTGGACACTTCATTGCACTCCAGACAGAAGAAATCCAGCTCCATCCACCAGAACGCCAACACAAGCTTCCCTAACCAGGAAGCCTTGACAAGACACCTGTCCAACCCCACCTATAGCAAGGAACCTCCACAATAAAGAGGAGCCACAAAGTGCCAGAATACAGAAAGGCCAACCTAAACATAGCAATCTAAACAAGTGAAAAGGCAGAGAAATACTCAGCAGGTAAAGGAACATGATAAATGCCCACCAAGCCAAACAAAAGAGGAGGAGATAGGGAATCTACCTGAAAAGGAATTCAGAATAATGATAGTGAAAATGATCCAAAATCTTGAAAACAAAATGGAGTTACAGATAAATAGACTGGAGACAAGGATTGAGAAGATGCAAAAAATGTTTAACAAGGACCTAAAAGAAATAAAAGAGAGTCAATATATAATGAATAATGCAGCAACTGAGATCAAGAACACTCTGGAGATAACCAACAGTAGAATAACGGAGGCAGAAGGAAGATAGGATAAGTGAGGTAGAAGACAGAATGATAGAAACAAATGAAGCAGAGAGGAAAAAAGAAAAAAGAATTAAAAGAAATGAGGACAAACTCAGAGACCTCTGGGACAATGTGAAACACCCCAACATTCGAATCATAGGAATCCCAGAAGAAGAAGACAAAAAGA
Source organism: Cervus canadensis (assembly GCF_019320065.1). Lineage (NCBI taxonomy): Eukaryota > Metazoa > Chordata > Mammalia > Artiodactyla > Cervidae > Cervus > Cervus canadensis. The sequence goes on along the minus strand of NC_057386.1, from coordinate 50,955,465 downwards.
AAGAAATGATGAGAAAATACTTACGGAGGTAATAGTTGAAAACTTCCCTAAAATGGGGAAGGAAATAGTCACCCAAGTCCAAGAAACCCAAAGAGTCTCAAGCAGGATGAACCCAAGGCAAAACACCCCAAGACACATATAAATCAAATTAACAAAGATCAAACACAAAGAACAAATGTTAAAAGCAGCAAGGGAAAAATAACAAATAATACACAAGGGGATTCCCATAAGGATAACAGCTGATCTTTCAATAGAAACTCTTCAGGCCAGAAGGGAATGGCAGGACATCCCTAAAGTGATAAAAGAGAAAAACCTACAACCCAGATTACTGTACCCAGCAATGATCTCATTCAAATATGAAGGAGAAATCAAAGGTTTACAGACAAGCAAAAGCTGAGAGAACGCAGCACCACCAAACCTGCTCTCCAACAAATGCTAAAGATCTTCTCTAGACAGGAAACACAGAAAGGTTGTATAAACTCGAACCCAAAACAACAAAGTAAATGGCAACGGGATCATACTTACCAATAATTACCTTAAATGTAAACGAATTGAATGCCCCAACCAAAAGACAAAGACTGGCTGAATGGATACAAAAACAAGACCCCTATATACGTTGTCTACAAGAGACCCACCTCAAAACAAGAGACACATACAGACTGAAAGTGAAGGGCTGGAAAAAGATATTCCACGCAAATAGAGACCAAAAGAAAGCAGGAGTTGCAATACTCATGTCAGATAAAATAGACTTTAAAATAAAGGCTCTGAAAAGAGACAAAGAAGGACACTACATAATGATCAAAGGATCAATCCAAGAAGATATAACAATTATGAATATATATGCACCCAACGTAGGAGCACCACAATATGTAAGGCAAATGCTAACAAGTATGAAAGGGGAAATTAACAATAACACAATAATAGCGGGAGACTTTAATACCCCACTCACACCTAAGGATAGATCAACTAAACAGAAAATTAACAAGGAAACACAAACTTTAAATGATACAGTAGACCAGTTAGACCTAGTTGATATCTGCAGGACATTTCACCCCAAAACAATGGATTTCACCTTTTACTCAAGTGTGCATGGAATCTTCTCCAGGATAAATCACATCCTGGGCCATAAATCTAGCCTTGGTAAATTCAAAAAAAATTGAAATCATTCCAAGCATCTTTTCTGACCACAATGCAGTAAGATTAGATCTCAATTACAGGAGAAAAACTATTAAAAATTCTGAACAGCACACTGATGAATAACCAACAAATCACAGAAGCAATAAAAAAAGAAATCAAAATATGCATAGAAATGAATGAAAATGAAAACACAATAACCCAAAACCTATGGGACACTGTAAAAGCAGTGCTAAGGGGAAGGTTCATAGCAATACAGGCTTACCTCAAGAAACAAGAAAAAAGTCAAATAAGTAACCTAACTCTACACCCAAAGCAACTTGAAAAGGAAGGAATTATGAACCCCAGGGTTAGTAGAAGGAAAGAAATCTTAAAAATTAGGGCAGATATAAATGCAAAAGAAACAAAAGAGACCATAGCAAAAATCAACATAACCAAAAGCTGGTTCTTTGATAAGGTAAATAAAATTGACAAACCATTAGCCAGACTCATCAAAAAAAAAAAAGGGAGAAAAGTCAAATCAACAAAATTAGAAATGAAAATGGAGAGATCAGAACAGAAAACACAGAAATACAAAGGATCATAAGAGACTATTATCAGCAACTATATGCAAATAAAATGGACGACTCGGAAGAAATGAAAAAATTCTTAGAAAAGTAAAATTTTCCAAAATTGAACCAGGAAGAAATAGAAAATCTCAACAGGCCCATCACAAGCATGGAAATTGAAACTAATCAGAAATCTTCCAACAAAGAAAAGCCCAGGACCAGACGGCTTCACAGCTGATTTCTACCAAAAATTTAGAAAACTAACACCTATCCTACTCAGAATCTTTCAGAAAATTGAAGAGGAAGGTAGACTTCCAAACTCATTCTATGAGGACACCATCACCTTAATACCACAACCTGACAAAGATGCCACAGAAAAAGAAAACTATAGGCCAATATCACTGATGAACATAGATGCAAGAATCCTTAACAAAATTCTAGCAAACAGAATCTAACAACATATTAAAAAGATCATACATCATGACCAAGTGGGCAGGAATGCAAGGATTCTTTAATATCCACAAATCAATCAATGTAATACACCACATTAACAAATTGAATAATAAAAACCATATTATCTCAGTAGATGCAGAGAAAGCCTTTGACAAAATTCAACATCCATTTATGAAAAAAACCCTCCAGAAAGCAGGAATAGAAGGAACATACCTCAACATAATAAAAGCTATATATGAGAAACCTTCAACAAACATTATCCTCAATGGTGAAAAATTGAAAACATTTCCCCTAAAGTCAGGAACAACACAGGGATGCCCACTCTCACCACTACTATTCAATATAGTTTTGGAAGTTTTGGCCACAGCAATCAGAGGAGATAAAGAAATAAAAGGAATCCAGATTGGAAAAGAAAAATTAAAACTCTCACTGTTTGCAGATGACAAGATCCTCTACATAGAAAACACTAAAGACTCCATCAGAAAATTACTAGAGCTAATCAATGAATATAGTAAAGTTGCAGGATATAAAATTAACACACAGAAATCCCTTCCATTCCTATACATTCACAATGAGAAAACAGAAAGAGAATTAAGGAAAAAATTCCATTCACCATTGCAATGAAAAAAATAAAATACTTAGGAATAAATCTACTTAAAGAAACAAAAGACCTATATATAGAAAACTATAAAACACTGGTAAAACAAATCAAAGAGGACACAAATAGATGGAAAAATATACTGAGTTCATGGATCAGAAGAATCAATATACTGAAAATGAGTATACTACCCAAAGCAATCTATAGATTCAATTCAATCCCTATCAAGCTACCAACGCTATTTTTCACAGAACTAGAACAAATAATTTCACAATTTGTATGGAAATACAAAAAACCTTGAATAACCAAAGCAATCTTTAGAAATAAGAGTGGAACTGGAGGAATCAACCTGCCTGACTTCAGGCTCTACTACAAAGCCACAGTCATCAAGACAGTGTGGTACTGGCACAAAGACAGAAACATAGATCAATGGAACAAAATAGAAAGCCCAGTGATAAATCCATGCACTTATGGACACCTTATCTTTGACAAAGGAGGCAAGAATATACAATGGAGAAAAGACAACTTCTTTAACAAGTGGTGCTGGGAAAACTGGTCAACCACTTGTAGAAGAATGAAACTAGAACACTTCCTAACAGCATACACAAAAATAAACTCAAAATGGATTAAAGGTCTAAATGTAAGACCAGAAACTATAAAACTCCTAGAGGAAAACATAGGCAAAACACTCTCTGACATAAACCGCAGCAGGATCCCTATGACCCACCTCTCAGAATATTGGAAATAAAAGCAAAAATAAACAAATGGGACATAATCAAAATGAAAAGCTTCTGCACAACAAAGGAAACTATAAGCAAGGTGAAAAGGCAGCCTTAAGAATGGGAGAAAATAATAGCAAGTGAAGCAATGTACAAAGCATTAATCTTAAAAATATACAAACAGTTCCTGCAGCTCAATTCCAGAAAAATAAACAACCCAATCAAAAAATGGGACAAAGAACTAAACAGACATTTCTCCAAAGAAGACATACAGATGGCTAACAAACACATGAAAAGATGCTCAACATCACTCATTATCAGAGAAATGCAAATCAAAACTGCAATGAGGTACCATCTCACACCAGTCAGAATGGCTGCTATCCAAAAGTCTACAAGCAATAAATGCTGGAGAGGGTGTGGAGAAAAGGGGACCCTCTGACACTGTTGGTGGGAATGCAAACTAGTACAGCCACTATGGAGAACAGTGTGGAGATTCATTTAAAAACTGGAAATAGACCTGCCATATGACCCAGCAATCCCACTGCTGGGCATACACACTGAAGAAACCAGAATTGAAAGAGACATGCACACCCCAATATTCATCACAGCACTGTTTATAATACCCAGGACATGGAAGCAGCCTAGATGCCCATCAGCAGATGAATGGATGAGAAAGCTGTGGTACATATACATCATGGAATATTACTCAGCCATTAAAAAGAATACATTTGAATCAGTTCTAATAAGGTGGATGAAACTAGAGCCCATTATACAAAGTGAAGTAAGCCAGAAAGAAAAACACCAATACAGTATACTAATGGATATATATGGAATTTAGAAAGATGGTAATGATAACCCTATATGCGAGACAGCAAGAGAGACATAGATGTATGGAACAGTCTTTTGGACTCTCTGGGAGAGGGCGAGGGTGGAATGATATGGGAGAATGGCATTGAAACATGTATATTATCATATGTGAAATGAATCTCCAGTCCAGGTTCAATGCATGATACAGGGTACCCAGGGCTGGTGCACTGGGATGACCCAGAGGGATGGGATGGGGAGGGAGGTGGGAGGGGGGTTCAGGATGAGGAACACATCTACACCCATGGTGGATTCATATCAATGTATGGGAAAACCAATACGATATTATAAAGGAATGAGCCTCCAATTAAAATAAATAAATATATATTAAAAAAACAAAAAAGAAAGGAAGATATTAGTACTAGCCATTATAGTATTGTTTTTTCTGAAAGAATTCATGTCAAAGTATCTTTAAGAGCAATACAGCTTAATGTAGCTCTATGTATTGACCTATTTCACATTTAAGAATTTATCAGTTTTCTATTCATATGTCAATATCACAATCTATCATCTATCAGCATCTATTTATTAATTTTTCTTCCATTGCTCATTTCATTATCCAGTTCTCTATTTATCATCCATCACCTAGCAACCAATCCTTGCATCTATCAATAAGTTCTGTTATCTAATTATCCATTAATCTGTATAAACCAATCTATCATTTATCTCTCTGGAGGACCTGGTGGGGTCTGAGTCAGCCAATCTGGACTGTTCCCCTTTCTTTCCTCCTGGAATCCTCAGGAGCCAGGCAGGAGAATATCTCTGTAGGAATGACAGAGATGGACAAAGCAGGAAAAGTGGGACAAAGCAGGAAAGGGGAGGGGAGGGCGGGAGAGGAGGAGAAACTGTGTTAACTCCAGTGGGCGAAAGCTGTTGCCCTCTGAGTCCTGGGTTGGCTCTGACATGTGTGGGCTCAGTGCACCACGTTGATTGCTCCCCCACCAGGTCCAGGCTGTCTCCAACCAGATCATGCGCTTCTGCAGCGAGAGGCTAACCTCCGACCTCGGCTGCACCCTTAAGTTCAAGCAGTGGGGCCAGTTCATTGACTATGTCTTGGACTTCACCCTGAGTCCACAGCCAGAGTGGCCTTCACTGAGGCTGTCGACTGTGAGAGGACCTGTGCCCACCTGCCCCTTTGCTTCCTCATCAAGGTACGTACTGAGGTCCCCCAGGCTCCATCCCCGGCCAAGAGCTGGGGCTAGGCATCTGGAAGCCTAGAGCACCTGCCTTAAGGAGCTGCCCGAGATGCTGGAGTATCAGACAGTGAGAAGATGCACAGTCTGACACAGACACCTAGTTCTGAATGTGTTTGAGGGATGAGGGTGGGGCAACTGCCGGGAGATTTGGTGCAGGCTTCACAAAAGGGGAAGCAAATGAGACTGGCCTTGACCTGTGGGTCCCATTCCAACAGAGGAAGCCTGCGGACTGCTGCTTTTGGAAGCCTTTAGAGTCTCTTAGCTCTTGACCTTCCCTCCCTCTGGGGTGGGCCGAGGCCCTTACAGTTCCCACCAATTCTTAGGGTCCAGTTGGGAGGACAGTGTTCTGTTTCATGCTGAGAGCAAGGATGCTGTGGGACACAAGGGAAGAAAGACAGACTCTAGGGAGCAGAGACCCCACACACACTCACATGTTCACTCACCTTACTGTTCTCGCAGTGCATCATGTAAGGGCCCATGTCTGGGGTCATGTGAGTCATGTGCTGACCCCTTCCTCTGGCTTCTCTGGGGAGCCATCCCCTATCTTCCTAGTATACCGTTACTGGCTCCACTGGTGGCTCAGATGGTAAGGAATCTGCCTGCAACGTGGAAGACCAGGGTTCAATCCTTGGATCGGGATGATCCCCTGGAGAAAGGCATGGCAACCCACTCTAGTATTCTTGCCTACAGAATCCCATGGACAGAGGAGCCTGGCAGGCTACAGACTATGGGATTGGAAAGAGTCAGACATGACTGAAGACTAGCACTTCTGACTGGTAAATCTAACACAGCAAACGCCGCCTTAACTTAGAGTTACATTACTCTATGTGCAGGCCTGTGCTCAATGAACTGCCAGCTTCCTGCAGCCTGTCTGGAGTTTTCTTGATCCTCACGATCTCCAAGGCGACCAGCACAAGAAGGGGCTGATGTCTGCTGAACTGAGTGGAGTGAAAGCAGCACAAGCCTTCATGTCAGAGAACTAGTTTCTACTCCCTCCTCTCCCACTGAGGAGTTGTCCTTCCTCTCCCTGAGCCTCAGTTTCCCTGTCTGTAACATGAGGCTCTAAGGCCTCATCCATATCTAACCTTTCATGACTCTACAGCACCAAGTGCTAAGGATGCTCAGATAACCTGATGAGCAGCCTGAGTCTGGATGAGTCAAGGAGGATTTCCTGGAAGAAGGGAGTTTTTGCTTTTCTTTTTTAATTGGAGTATAGCTGCTTTGCCTGTTTTGTTAGTTTCTGCTGTAAAACAACTTGAAGCAGCTATATGTAAACACATGCCCCTTCCCTTCTGAGCCTTCACCCCACTCCTGTAGGTATCACGGAGGCTGGAGCTGAGCTCCTGTGCTATACATGCAGCAGCTAAGAAGGGAGTTTTGAGCAAGGCTCTGAAGCACGTGGGGGATGACCTGGAGGAGTGAGCTTGCACAGGAAGGACCCCGGTGTAAGTGACTTCTCTTCCACCTTGGACCCCACACAATGACCCACACATCACCAGTAAGCGAGACTGCATCTCCTTCTTCCACTTGGCACAAAAGCAAAAAAAGTCCGCAACCATATCAATGGACCCACCTGCTTCGTGGATGCCAGCATGTTGTACGGCAGTGAGATCGCCCTCGCCATGGACCTCTGCAACCAGACCAACTTCCTGGGGCTTCTGTCCCTCAGCACCCACTTCCAGGACAACGGCCAGGCCCTGCTGCCCTTTGACCACCTGCACGATGACTCTGCCTTCTCGCCGACTGCTCGGCATGCATCCCTTGCTTCCTGGCTGGACAGACTCAGGGATGGACAGTCTTGTCTCTCTAGGAAAGAGCCAGTCCCAGGTTCCAGGAGGGGAAGACCAGAGTACTCCATGCGGGGGTCCATGGCTTCAGACCTCAATATTAGGCACACAGATCTGTGCGTGGTTCCCAGAATCAGTATGTTGGAAGGAGTTCTTTAGCAAAACCGGTGTGTGTCCAGAGATCATTGCTTGACTCTCTCCACCGATAAGGGGCTCATCCCCTCCACAGTCTGTCTGGAGCAGTGCTGATTGTATAAAAAGGCCCCCTCATTTTGGTCCAGCGTCCATCTGTTGCTCTTCACCAAGCTTCTAGACCCTCAGAGAAGAAGCTCTTGCTCTTTGACACAGTAATAGCCTCTTTAAATACCTGAAAGCAGCTTTCACTTCCACCTAATAATTTTTCTTCTGCAGGCCTAATTTCCTTAGAAGCCAGTTTCCTCCCTGGACTATCCAGACACGGGCACTTGGTACCTTCTGCCAGATGCATAATCCGAAATTTCCTGGGGGTCTTCCCCCGCCCCCACCCTTGCTCTCTATCATCATGATGGCCATCACTTCTGGTTATTTAAGATATTTGAATATGCCATCTCTCATCATTATAGCCTGTCATCACCCTCGTTTTGCAGACTAAAAGCTCAGCAAAGATAACTAACGAACTCCAGAGCAGAATGTCTGATGGCAGAGTGCACGTGGGGACTGGAGTCAGTGTAGTGGCCAGGTCTGGGCTCTTTCCACTCTACTCCACCACCTCCTTCCTAGGGAGTTCACTCCAGCCCCCTTTCTAAGGACTGTATGTTTCTTTGTTCCTGTTAAGAGCAGCAGGCTCCTTGGTCTACTGAATAAGACTTGAATAAGATTGAATAAGACCACACTCAAAGGCTTAACTCAAAACCAGCAAATGACCTTCAGGACGGCACTTTCCTTCCCGGCCTCGAGGAGAAAGCCTGACTACAGAAACAGAGTCTGCCCGACTCTCCTTCTTTCTCCTTCCCTGGGGCTCCCTGGGGAGAGCACCATAATACCAAGCCCAATGCTAAGGAGAGGTCCAGCCCCCAGGAGAGACCCTGCAGAGGGATGCAACTCACTGGACAGGTGGACTCAGTCTCAAAGGCAAGGCTCCTAGAATCACCCAGGACCCCCACCAGCCAAGGCTCTGGTCATCCTGCTAGGCAGAATCATCAGGCAAAGGTTCTCCTGCCCCAAACCAACAACTGCCCCATGCTTTCCCATTTTACACAAATCCCTTCTAAGAACTTAGCAACCTGAGCCTTAGGGACTGCTGTCATCCCCCTCCTGGCCTGTTGTGTGGGTCAGAGGAGCCTCGCAGCACAACTGAGGAGATGGAGGTCCAGTGGGGGCCAGGAATTTGGCCCAGGTCACTAAGCCTCACCGCCTCTTTCTAGTCCCCAGAGCTGTGTGTGTCTGCCTTATCAGAAAGATGATTCTCTGGGAAGGAGAGACTCAGTCTCAAAGGCAAGGCTCCTAGAATCACCCAGGACCCCCACCAGCCAAGGCTCTGGTCATCCTGCTAGGCAGAATCATCAGGCAAAGGTTCTCCTGCCCCAAACCAACAACTGCCCCATGCTTGCCCATTTTACACAAATCCCTTCTAGGAACTTAGCAACCTGAGCCTTAGGGACTGCTGTCATCCCCCTCCTGGCCTGTTGTGTGGGTCAGAGGAGCCTCGCAGCACAACTGAGGAGATGGAGGTCCAGTGGGGGCCAGGAATTTGGCCCAGGTCACTAAGCCTCACTGCCTCTTTCTAGTCCCCAGAGCTGTGTGTGTCTGCCTTATCAGAAAGATGATTCTCTGGGAAGGACTGTGGTGACTCTGAACTTGGGGTTTTTGGGGTGACACCCGGTCAAGAGAAACCCCAAAGCTGGCAGTCATGCACACCCGGCTGGCGACTGAGCTGAGACGCCTGAATCGCTGGTGGACTGGCGACAAGCTGTACCAGGAGGCTAGGAAGATCGTGGGGGCCATGGTCCAGGTAGGGGGCCCTGGGCCCCAGCATCCCTTAGGAGCCATGAGGAGGCACAAACCAGATAGATGTGCCTCAAGTCAACTAGGCCTGGTGTTGCTGATCTATGACCTGTCCCCTCAACTCTGCCACTTACTCGCTCTGTGACCCTGTTCATGTCACCCAATGCCTCTGGGCATCAGTATCCCTCATCAGACAGTGGGAAATTAATGCTGTCACAATTAACATAATGCCAAGAAAGAATCAAAATATCTGAGCAGTCCTTCAAAAAAGCAAAAAATCTGTCCAAAGACAATGGAGTAGGTGGGCAGCCACCTCCTCCATCTTTTCTTCCAGATCCTCCCTTACCAGGACTTTCTACCCCTAGTTCTGGGAGAGAACAGGGCCAGAAAAACCATGGGACCCTCCTGGGGGTTGCCGCGCCAATGTCTTCACCCTGGCCTTCCACTTCAGCCACCCCACGCTCCAGCCCTTCATGTTCTGCCTGGACAGCCAGTACCAGGCCTCAGCACCCAACTCCTGAGTCCCACTCAGCTCTGCCTTCTTTGCCACCTGGCAGATCGTGCAGGATGGTGACCAGGTTCCCCAGGTGCAGGTGGGAGTCGGGGTGGAGCCCCTTAGTGCCAGGAGGCCAGGCCTCTGCTGATCATCTCCCCAGGACTGTGAAAATAAAGCAGGTGCCACCAAGACCTACAGTCATGAGTCTGCCACCCCCTCTGGATTAGAGGATTTCTAAAAGGGGAGGAGATGAGTGGCTGTGGTCCTGAAAGGAGCTTACCTTCCTTTCCTTCTCAAAGCAGTGTGTGAGAGGGGAGACTTCCTGCCCTGCCAGCTCCAGACCCCTTTGTGTCCGCCCAGGCTGCTGTTTCATGACACAAACCTGACAGATGCAAGTGACTGGCTTGTCAAGCTCTGAGCTAGCTTGGCATTGTATGATGACCCTTGGGGCTTCCAAGAGGCTGGTCCAATCTGTGCTGTTCATATTTCCTGACACCCAGTGGCATTGACCCCTTCCTCCAAGGCCTCATGGCCACCACCCCACCAAGCTGAACCCTCAAGATTCCAGGTTCGTGATGAGCTTCAGGACCGGCTGTTTCAGCAAGTGAGAGTGATCGGGCTGGACTTGGCTGCTCAACATGCAGCCAGGACCACAGCCTCCCAGATGAGGGGGCTGCTGGCCCCTCCTCCCTGGCTGCCCCTGAGCAGGGCTGCTGGTGATGGTAGTGGAGAGCAGGGTGGGTCAGGGAAGATCCTTGGTGCCTCCTTTCTGACTGGAAAGCCAGTCTACAGGATGTGCTGAGGCTGATGCAGTAAAGCATCCCTGGGACCTCCTTTTGTTGTCCTGTCACATCTTCTCCATTCTCATCAGGGTCTCTAGTTTTAGGGACACATCAGGTTGGACACAGGTGCTGAACAAGGACATCAGGACTTTCCAAGTAGGGAAAACACACACACACACACACACGCAGTAGCTTTAAAAGGCAGGGAACAGCTGCCCCTGCCCACCAACCTGGCAAGATCCAGGGAGGAAGTCCCACGGATATAGAAACTGGATCTTGGCTCTGAGTGGGGAAGGGCAAAGAGCCTGAGAAGCAGGGAACCAGTGGAGTCAAAGTAAGCCTGCCTCAGTTGTTTGGTAAGGACACAAAAAGATTTTATCCCAGGAAAGAGGAAAACTTAGGCACTTTGCTAGGATCTTTAATGGACATTAACTCTTCCAGTCCTCCCAATGACCTTGAAAGCAGCTGTGCCAGCCATTTTTATAGATGAGGAAATAAATTCAGAAACATCTAGTAATTGGCCCAAGCCCACACAACTAGGAAGTAGTACAATTTGAATCAGGTTCAAAATTTCTCCTTTTGTCCTCCTGTTCAGTCCACTATGTTTTTGTTGTTGTTTAATCACCAAGTCCGTCTGACTCATTGCAACCCCATGGACTGCAGCACGTCTGGCTTCTCTGTCTTTCATCATCTCCCAGAGATTGCTCAAATTCATGGCCATTGAGTTGGTGATGTCTTCTAACCATCTCATCCTCTGCTTCCCCTTTCCCCTTTTGCCTTCAATCTTTTCCAACATCAGGGTCTTTTCCAATGAGTCAGCTCTTCACATCAGATAGCCAAAGGACTGGAGCTTCAGCTTCAGCATCAGTCCTTCCAATGAATATTCAGGGTTGAATTCCTTTAGAATTGACTAGTTGGATCTCCCTGCGGTCCAAGGGACTCTCAAAAGTCTTCTCCAGCACCACAATTCCAAAGCATCATTTCTTTGGTGCTCAGCCTTCCTTATGGTTCAACACTCGCATCCACACATGACTACTGGAAAAACCATAGCCTTGACTATAATGGACCTTCTTTGGCAAAGTGATGTCTCTGCTTTTTAATATGCTGTCAAGGTTTGTCATAGCTTTCCTTCTGAGAAGAAAGCATCTTTTAATTTCATGGCTGCAGTCACGATCTGCAGTGATTTTGGAGCACAAGAAAATAAATCTGTCATTGTTTCCACTTTTCCCCCTTCTATTTGCTATGAAGTGATGGGACCAGATGCCATGAGCTTAGTTTTTTGAATGTTGAGTTTTAAGCCAGCCTTTTCTCTCTTCTCTTTCACCCTCATCAAGAGGCTCTTTAGTTCCTCTTTACTTTCTGCCACAGGAGTGGTATCACCTGCATATATGAGGTTGTTGATGTTTCTCCCAGCAATCTTGATTCCAGCCAGTGATTCATCCAGCCTGGCAATTTTCAGGATATACTCTGCATATAAGTTAAATAAGCAAGTGATAATATACAGCCTTGTTATACTCCTTTCCCAATTTTGAACCAATCAGCTATTTCATGTCCAGTTCTAACTGCTGGTTTTGACCTGCATAGAGATTTCTCAGGAGACAGATAAGGTGGTCTGGTATTCCCATCTCATTAAGAATTTTCCACAATTTGTTGTGATCTGCACAAAGGCTTTAGCATAGTTAATGAAGCAAAGGTAGATGTTTTTCTGGAAACCCTTGCTTTCTCTATGATCCAACGAATGTTGGCAATTGGTCTCTGTATCGTCTGCCTTTTCTGAATGGAACTTGTTTATCTGGAAGTTCTCAGTTTTCAGTTCAGTTCAGTTCAGTCACTCAGTCGTATCCGACTCTTTGCAACCCCAAGAATCGCAGCACATCAGGCCTCCCTGTCCATCACCGACTCCCGGAGTTTACTCAAACTCATGCCCATCAAGTCAGTGATGCCATCCAGCCATCTCATCCTCTGTTGTCCCCTTCTCCTCCTGCCCCTAATTCCTCCAAGCATCAGGGTCTTTTCCAATGAGTCAACTCTTCGCATGAGGTGGCCAAAGTATTGGAGTTTCAGCTTCAACATCAGTCCTTCTAATGAACACCCAGGACTTATCTCCTTCAGGATGGACTGGTTGGATCTCCTTGCAGTCCAAGGGACTCTCAAGAGTCTTCTCCAACACCACAGTTCAAAAGCATCAATTTTTCGGCGCTCAGCTTTCTTCACAGTCTAACTCTCACATCCATACATGACCACTGGAAAAACCATAGCCTTGACCAGACGGACCTTTGTTGGCCAAATAATGTCTCTGCTTTTTAATATGCTATCTAGGTTGGTCATAACTTTCCTTCCAAGGAGTAAGCGTCTTTTAATTTCATGGCTGCAGTCACCATCTGCAGTGATTTTGGAGCCAAAAAAAATAAAGTCTGACACTGTTTCCACTCTCTCCCCATCTATTTCCCATGAGGTGATGAGACCAGATGCCATGATCTTAGTTTTCTGAATGCTGAGATTTAAGCCAACTTTTTCACTCTCCCCTTTCACTTTCATCAAGAGGCTTTTTAGTTCCTCTTCACTTTCTGCCATAAGGGTGGTGTCAGCTGCATATCTGAGGTTATTGAGGTTCTGTTTTACATACTGCTAAAGCTGAGGGATTTTGGGCATAACCTTACTAGCATGTGAAATGAGTACAATTGTGTGGTAGTTTGAACATTCTTTGGCATTGCCCTTTTTGGGATTCTTTCCAAGCCTGTGGCCACTGCTGAGTTTTCCAAATTTGCTGTCTTATTAAGTGTAACACTTTAACAGCATCATCTTTTAGGATTTTAAATAGCTCAACTGGAATTCCATCACCTACACTAGCTTTATTCATAGTAATGCTTCCTAAGGCCCATTGAACTTCACACTCCAGGATGTCTGGCTTTAGGTGAGTGACCACAGCATCATGTTTATCTGATCATTAAGAACTTTTCTGTATAGTTCTGTGTACTCTTGCCACCTCTTCTTAATCTCTCCCGCTTCTGTTAGGTCCTTACCACTTCTGTCCTTTATCACGCCATCCTTGCATCAAATGTTCCCTTGATATCTCCAATTTTCTTGAAGAGCTCTCTAGTCTTTCTCATTCTACTGCTTTCCTTTATTTCTTTGCATTGCTCATTTAAGAAGGTCTTTTTATCTCTCCTTGCCCTTCTTTGGAACTCTACATTCAGTTGGGTATATCTTTCCCTTTCTCCCTTGCCTTTCACTTCTCTTCTTTTCTCAGCTATTTGTAAAGCTTCCTCAGACAACTAACTATTGCCTTCTTGAATTTTCCTGTGAGATGGTTTTGGTCATGTCTTCTGTACCATGTTACAAACCTCCACCAATAGTTTTTCAGGCACTCTGTCTACCAGATCTGATCCCTTGAATCTGTTTATTACTTCCACTATACAATCATAAGGGATTTTATTTAGGTCATATCTGAATGGCTTAGTGGTTTTCCCTATTTTCTTCAATTTAAGCCTGAATTTTGCAATAAGGAGCTCATGATCTGGGCCACAGTCTGCTCCAGATCTTGTTTTTGCTGACTGCATAGTGTTTCTCCATCTTCGACTGCAAAGAATATAATCAATCTGATTTTGGTATTGACCATCTGGTGATATTCATGTGTAGAGTTGTCTCTCTGTTGTTGGAGAAGGGTGTTTGCCATGACCAGTGTGTTCTGTTGATATAATGATGTCAGGGGAAGGCTTTGGCCAAAGCCTTGCTTATCTCTCCCTCTCCCAATCTCCTAATTTCCTGTCTAAATGCAACCTGAAGCCCCATCTGCCTCTGCTAATCTCTGGCAGTGTATAGTAAAAGGTGGGCAATTCCTACTGCACCTAACGTAGGACCAGGCAGGCACATAGCAGACACTCAAGAACCTGAGTGTCTTTCCTTCCCTCCGCTTTGGTGCTCTGATAGGGTGGTGGCACCTCCCGCTGGAGATCTGAGATTGCTAGCTGCCCAAGTTAGCCACACAGCGAGCTCCTGTTTCCTTTAAGCTGTCTCATCCTAACTCTTGCAGTCTCCACTAATCCCTTCCCAAGTCCAATACCAAATTTTGGAGTTGGAAGGCCTGGTTTGAGCTCCATGGAATGGTGGGGGTGACCTTGGAAAAGTCACAGTTGCTCAAGCTCGGCAAATACCCATTGATAACATGAGGATTATTAAGTACTTCAGAAGTGTGAGGATCCTGAGAATTATTCACACAGCAATGCCTATTAATGGGAAACATCACATGGTTTTCCTTTGTTCAGCTTGAGGATGGTGTTTGGGAGTTGTAGTTGAGGTGACAGTGTTGGGCTGCAGTCTCTTTGGGTCATGGCAAAGCTATCTCCTATCTTGATGGTCCCATCATATCATGTGATTTGGTCCTGGTGTGAGATCCAGATCCAGATGGCTCAGAAATCAATATGGCTAGTCTTTGTTAGTTCCTGAGTGGGTAAAAAATATTTTTTATTTTAATTAAAATTTTAATTAATTTTTAAATTTTAATCTAAACGTTTAATTTTAATTATTTTTAAATTTTAATTTAAAACTTAATTTTAAATTATATTGATATATCATAAATTTACCCTATAAAGTATATAATTCAGTGATTTTAGTATAAAGTTGTACATCATATGTAATTTCAGAACATTTTCATTACTCACAAAAGAAACAGTAATAATAGTCACTCCCTATCCCCACCCCAGCCCCTGACAATTACTAATCTAGCTTTACATGTTTGCCTATTCTGGACCTTTCATACAAATGGAATCATGCAGCAGGTGGTCATCTTCTGAGCAGCTAAATTTTATCCACGGTCTTCATTTCTTGGTTTGTTCATTAATGTACTCATTCAGTCATTCTACAAATCTGGAAGTCTTTATATTCTGGGTACTGTCTTACTTGTGTCTAGTTAATGCCATGACTGTATCATTGTGGTGGTGAGTGTTGGTTTACAACAGCTTCCTACATTAGGACATACTCCTCAGCGTCCGCACAAAACACAGTTGTCTGCTCAAATTGAAAACCAGAGAGCAGTGCTTCGGTCTTTGGAAAGTTCAAGGCCTCTTCTGCCAGCAGGGATTTTGTTCTGCTCAATATTACCTGACCACACAGCTCTCCTGGGACAAATCAGGACAAATTGTGGTGAGCAGAAGCCAATGGGAATCCACAGGGGGAAGACGAAACTGCTCCTGCCCCTTGACCTACAGGGTATAATGCTTGGAGGTGCTTCTGTGGACTCTCCCAGCCCCAGAATCTGGCACAGCTTAGCCGGGTTCTGACAAACAAGTGTTTGGCAAGGAAGTTCCTGGATCTGCACGGGACACCAGACAACACTGTCATCTGAATCAGGGCCATCACAGAACCTCTTTTGCCAGGGGCCCGAGTGGGGCGTCTCCTGGCTTGTCTTTCTGAGAACCAGTTTCGAAGAGCCCGAGATGGAGACAGGTAAGTGACCCACCCCTAAAGGGACCAGCCCTGGAGGCAGGGCAGAAAAGCACTAGAACTTCAAGACTTGATGAGAGAATATTCTTTTTAGCTTCATTGCTTCCTAGTTCATAGGACCTGAGACCAGGAGGCTAGGTCAGAGGGGAGAGGCCACTTACCTGAGCTGCCTTAACCCAGGAGACAAACTTCTCAGCCTGGCTCTTTCAGGCTTGAGGGTCCCAGAAAACACAGGCATAAAGAGCTATTAGTAAATCTGGTTTCCCGCCAACAAGTTTGTGGTTTAAGACTTGACTCCTCATTTGGATTTAGCATTGACCTGGGTTCAAATCCAGTCCTGGATACTTAAAACTACTGTGCACTTAAAACCAAGGCAATTTATCTGACCGCTGAACACATTTCTTCCTTTGTAAGATGGGAACCATACCTATTTTGCAAGGATTTTGGAGAACTGAATGAAATAATGTCGCCCTGTGGTTAAAATACCTCACACAGAGCAGGTGCTCACTCTTGTTCATCCCCTGCAACCTTCACCCACGTCTCTCTACTGTCCTGGTAGGTTCTGTGGGCAGAATCAAGGTGTTTTCACTGAGAGACAGCGTGTGGCCCTGAGCCACATCTCCTTGTCTCGAACTGTGTGTGACAACCCTGGTATCACCCCTGATCCAAGGGACATCTTCAGGGCCAGCTCTACTCTTGGGGCTTTGTGCCCTGCTCCTACATCCCCAGCCTGAAAATATCTGCCTAGAGAGGCAGATGAGGCCTCCACAAGTAAGAGGGCCTCCTCCGACAGCCTGGGCTGGCTCAGGCCTTCTCATCCGTCCCTGGGCAGGACAGCTCAGTCCTTTCAGGCCTCTAAGCAGCAACACAGAACTTGCCTCTAGGGACAGGACATGCTTTCCCAGTGTCTCCCCAGTATACTAGCCTCTGGGTTGACAGTTACTCCCAGGGCCCAGGGCTTTGGGGGGCAATTAGGAAGTATCCACCTAGCCTCAGCTGAGTCATCAACACCCTACAAGAGTTCTGCTTTTGGCCATCCAGCAAGTCCCTCACTTGTCCACTTGTGCTTCTTCCTCACGAGTCCGTCCCAGGCCTCTGACCTTGGAGACGAGGAAACCTGGGAAGACCACAAGGCTACCTTCTCCCGTGGAGCAACCGTTTCCTGCTCATGCTTTTGCCAGCTATGGCTGGTTCTCCGGCTTGGAGTGACGGCTGGGGCTCCCGGCAGCAATGAGCCTTCTGCCAGGCAACCCTCTCATGTGTCAGGTCACACATCAGCGCCACATACAAGGACTCGAGAGCCAAGCAAGGGGTTCTGGAAGGCCCAGGCAAGGAGGGTTTCCAGCCGCTTTCATCCATTTCCCAGCCTGTTCCTGACCCCTGCCTAGAACTGGGAGGCCAGAGTCCCAGCCTCCAGCCACCCCACGGTTTCCTCTGGAGCCTGCAGGGTGGGCAGCACTCACTGCTTCTACCAAGAAAGCACCGCTGAGGGCAGAAGCTGTTTCTGCTTTGAGCTGGGGATGGGGAGGCGTGGGACCTGTCGTGCACTTCACTCCGGATGTTTCAGAGGAATGCTGCTAAGACACAGCCGGCACTAACCTTGAAGACTCTCCTGGGGGCTGAGTTTGGAGAATCCAAAGAAACTCTGGAGCAGGAAAAAGCAGGGAAGGGTGGCAGTGTTAGGAGCCATGACGTTAAGGAGAATACCTTGGCCATGCCAGAGGCTTGAGGAGAAAGCAAGCCGAGAGAACGTCAGATGGTAGAAAATCTTTTTATGCACAAAAAACACAACAAAAGCTACTAGCCAGCTAGCATAAAGGACTGGACATTGCCTTCAGCCTTCATTTACGCTGGCAGCCAGCCCCCGGCGGAAAGAGGAGGCTGGGCTCCCGGGCTGGGAATGGAAGAGCTCCCTCGGCTGCCTTCTCTCTCAGGCCCCAAGTGTGCAGCAGGTGCAGAGCAGGACAGACCGCTGCGCTCTGCCCCCGAGACCCAGAGACAGGCTGGAGAGCAGGCGGTGCCAAGGACAGAAGTAACTCTGGCCGTACCCCCAAACGGGTCTCAACACCGAAACACCTGTCCTCTTGTAAGGGACGTGTGCAGGGGCTGACATATCAAGAGGGGACCACCTGTGGGCCACAGGGTCTCTGGCTTTGTTGCCATTTGGCAGCTGAAGAGGAGGTGGGGGGGTCAGGATTCTCAGCTCCTCTGGTTCTCAGCAGGTCAGCGGGGTCTCTAACCAGAAAGATGAAGAGGTGGCAGGGCCCGGGCCGTAGTGGGTATCACTCATCGCAGAGGCCAGGGCTGCAGCAAGCTAGGAGACTGAGGTTTCCGAGGGGCTCACAAGGTCCTGGGGAAGGCTTTCTCGGGCCTCCTGCATACGGCGCCGGGCTCGCCGGAAGGCCTCTGTGAGGGAAGCAGACACAGGAGTCAGGACCATGGTGTGGGGGCAATGGGGCCCACGTGGATGTCGGGGGTGGGGGGCGGGGTAGTGGCTGGACCTGGGTGGAGGGGGAAGCCTACCCAGAACATTATGAATGGAACTCTGCTGGCTGAATCCCTCCAGACGGTCCAACACACTCCGCATCCTCTTCCGGAGGGAACTTGACTCCATGAAGGCCCTGTGGGGGAGCCGGCCACCTGACCACGGCTGCTCCGCAGCCCTGGGGATCAGGAGCCCTGAGGCAGAGGGCCAGGGCCACTCACCGGGACTGCTGCAGACAGTGCAGGCGGAAGGTGACACTGCCTGTGGTCTCGGTGCGGAGTCCGAAGCGGCTCAGACGCTCCCCCTGTGGATCCGGTTAGTCTCAGGTCTTGGTTGGTTTCTAGACCCCAGGCACCATGCTGGCCTCACTCCCATTTGGGGAGAACAGGTCTGTTGGGGAAACTTCATCCCAACACCCAAATGCCATCACCTCCCGAATGTCAATCAGGGAACAGTCCAGCCTCGTTTGAGAATTAGCAGTCTTCTAAGAAGCCAGCTGACCCTCTGCTTCCTGAGGTCTCAGGGATGGGCTATGGGGAGAGGGTGGTTACTCTGATGGGGACCAGGGGGAATCCCTAAGTGTCCTACTTCTCAGGGCTCTCCTAGGAGCGCAGTGACATCTTTATGTGCTTCAAGATGTGGCTGAGATTTCCCACTGGAGCCACAGAAAGAAGAGACTAAGAACTGATGAAGCAATGAATGAGTAAGGGGCCTTAACCCAGACTGCGCCTTTCCCAGAAGACAGGGACATAACTTCCCAGGGTGAAATCTACCCAGAAACAAAAGTCACCTTGAAGGTTCCTGGTATCCACACGTAGGAGAGGTCCTCCAGTTCCAGAGAGCCACCAATGAAAAACCTCCGCAGTTCAGCCACTGGGCTGAGCTCCAGGGGCCTCCAGGTGGAGACCGTCAGGGTGTGAGAGCCTGGGCAAAAGAGGATGCAGCCAGGGCTAGGGAGGGCCTGCGGTCCCTCGCGGGCTCCCCAGCAGTGACCCGGGACTCGCCAACACTGAGACACCTGCTCTGGGGACAGCCTGACTGCTGCTGAAGGTCACCACAGAGGTTTAGGGGAACCACGTGGGCATCAACCAGACAAAAGCTCAGATCTTAGCTCTGCCAGCTCCTGCCGGGGCAAGTTTCTCAGCCTCTCTGAACCCCATTCTCCTCGTCTAGTAAAACGGAAATAATACCAACACCTATGCCTCAGAGAGTGGTGGGGAGAATTAAACGAGAAGTACTCAGCACACTGCCTGCTGCACAGGCAGCAGACACAGGCAGCAGAAGACAATGGCTATTATTTCAAAAGGAACAGGGACCCGCTCAGTACACGTCTGTTCAGAGCCCATCTGGACACAGGCTGCTCCCCCAAGGCTGCAGGTCCAATCAGAGGAGCCAGGATCAGAGCCCAGAGCTCCTCAGCTGTCTCTAACAGAGACGGAAAATGCCCTCAAAAGGAGCACAGAATCTCGCAAGTTATGTGCATCTAGTTCCCCGTCACCCCCGCTTCTCCCAGGATGCAGTCAAGTCCTCTGAAGCATCAGCCTTGCGTCTAGGAGTGGGGGCAGGAGGGCCGCGTGCAGGGCAGGGACGAGAGGTCACCTGGGGTGGCGGGCAGCACCACAGCCCCGTAGCCTTCCACGCGGTACCGCTGCCAGAAGTCCAGCGAGAGGACCTCACAGTAGAGCACGGGCCACTCTGGGAGCGCACCTGTGGAGGGGAGAAGCGGCCAGGTCCCGGGAGGCCCCCACAGGAGAGGGCGCGTCTGAGGAGCCCCAAGGCCGGGGACCGGCCCGGCCACTCACCGACAGATTCGTCCTCGTGGAGGAAGGAGGCCTCAAACGTGAAAGGGTAGGAGAAGTAGGCCACGTTATCCTAAAAAGGAGGACTGTTGTTTTATACTCGGTCCCAACGGAAAAGTAAAAACCATCACTCCACACAGGAAATAAGAGGCTAAGAGGGGAAGGGACCCCCAGACGCAAGTTGCTGCCATTCTCAAAAAGGCAGAGAACCCTGGGGCCAGGCGGCCCTGTAGGGCCCACAGCAAAGCACCAGACCCAGCTCTGGCGTCCTCCCCTGGCTGCCAGCCTGATCATCTTTGGATGTCATGCCGGGAGCAGCCCTATTCCCTCCAGGTGCCCCTCTTGTTGCCATACCATCCCCCAGGACTTGGTGGCACAGGTCTGTGTTATTCCTGAGAGCTGCTGGAATGCTGGGCTTGACCAGTCTAAAAGCCAAAGACCACATAGAGTAAGTCAACCTGGGAGGAAGGCGAGCAGTTGGGAGAAACACAAAGCTCCTTTCCGCATTCAGTCACTCATGCACGTGATCAGTCACTCACGTCACGTTCACTGGGTCCATTGTGTGTGTCCCTGGGGACATTTCAGTGACCGGACAGAAAAGCTTCCTGTCTCTCATGGGGTTGACCTTCTAGCTGGGGGTGGGAGGGGGCACAGAAAGCCAACCAACCAACAACAGACCATCAGGGAGTGATAAAAGCTAAATATAAAACAGGGTGAAGAGACTGAGAGGCCTGGAGGCTCATTGAGGGATGCTGAGGGACACTCGGAGGTGACACTTAGGCTGAGACCTAAACTGAAGCAGAACCAGTCGTGCAAAGACAGGATACAAAAGGTTTCCGACAGGAAATGGTCCCGAAAAGGCACTAGAGTGGGAATGAACTTGGCCTGTTGAGGAACAGGAAGCAGGACTGGAATGTTATAAGGGAGAGATAGGCCGGGGCCAGCTCTTTCAGGGAATGGGGTCTGGACTTTGCTCAAAGTGGGAAGGGAAGCCATGGGGGCTTTAAGTTGAAGAGAGACACAGCTGGTTTACATTTTAAAGGCTCGGTTAGGCTGTGGTGTGTATGGCAAATGAAACATAAGAGGGAGCTTCACTGGTGGCTCAATGGTAAAGAATCCACCTGCCAATGCAGGAGACACAGGTTCGGTCCCTGGTCCGGGAAGATTCACACAGGCCGAGGAAAAACTCAGCCGGTGCACCATAACTACTGCGCCTGTGTTCCAAAGCCCGGGAGCCGCAGCTACTGAAGCCTCAGCGCCTGACAGCTCATGCTCTGCAACAACAGAAGGCGCTGCCGTGAGAGGCCTGAGCACAGCAACTACAGAGGAGCTCCCGCTGCAAACAAGACTGAGTACAGCTAAAAACACACACATAAATAAAAAGTATTTAAAAAATGAAAAAGAAAAAAACATTAAGAGCAAGACAGGAAGCAAGGGGATAAATTAGACACTTAATGCTTTGGCCTAAGTAAGAGATGATGGTGGTTTGGTCCAGGGTCCTCAAGAGAACAGGTAATTCAGGACATCTTTGGGAAACAGACCTGACAGGAATTGCTGATGGCATGAATGGTGGTAGGGAGCTAGAGAAAGTGGGGAATTAAGGATGCCTCTTATATTCCTGGTATTAGAAACCAAGGAGATGACATTGTGGTTCTGCTAAGATGGAGAAGACCATAAGGGAAGGTGTGCAGCAAGAGGAGGAATCAAGGATGCTTTCAGTCACGTTAACAGAAACAACAAACAGGTAAGTGGGCATGAGTCTGGAATTCAGGGAGAGGCTAATACTAGAGATAGAAGTCTGGGAGTCTGAGACACACACACAGAACTGAAGCCACAGGAAGGATGAGGCCACCTAGAAAGACTGTGGAGAGACAGTGAAAGAAGGTCAGGCCCGGCCTTGGATACTCTAATAGTTTTAGGTCAACAGAAGATGAGGAAACAGCCAAGGAGGCTGCCGAGCCACCAGCGAGAGAGCAGACAGGAGCACGGAGCCAGAAGGCAAGAGGAGAGGGTCAGTGAGGAAAGTGAGCTATAGCAACTGACAGACCAAGGAGGGCGAAGGCAGACACGTCCCCACAGGATTTCACATCTTGGAAGTGACCTAGGACCTTGAAAAGAACAATAACAATTTCAGTGGAAGAGTGGGGAAGGACACCTGACTGAATGCCTCTGGAAAACTGTCAGAAGGGGTAAAAAGAGAGACTTGTGAATACTACTTACTAGAAGTTGGCAATTCCACAAAGAAGTGGACGTACAGGTTGTCATACTCATAGCCCTGGGCTGAAACTAAGAAAACAGGAAATGGTTTCAATTTATTGCCCTATCACCCCTAACACCTGACCCAGTCCTGCAGGGCCTACCCGCTTGGGGAAGCAAGTCCCCTGAGGGCCAGGAACTCTCTGTGTTTCCAGGAAAGACTCAAGCCTGAGTCTCCCGAGCGCTGTGGACAACCCAAGGCCACTGCTGGGGTGGGGAGGACTATTCCACAGTGCTCTCTCTGGCACTTGCCAAGCCTCAGGGGACCTCTGTCTGGTGAGACACTTACCCACCTCTCCATTCACGAAGAGCCGGAGGGCACCTGGTACGGTCTGGGGTAGAGAGAAGTGAGAACAGCTCAGGAGGTTTGAGGGAAGCGACGCCTCTCCTCCAGCCTGTCCATAAACCCCCAGAGGACCTGACATGAGACGTCCAATTCTGGCGTGTAACTACCCACGCTTCCTCCCCATCTGCCATTTCTCCACAGATATGTTTCCTTCATTTCTCAAATGTAACGTAGGGGGAAAGCACCTAATTTAAATGGTGGAGAGGGCAATGGAGTGTGGGGAACTTATGAGAATGGCCAAGAGAAGCATCCAGAGCTGCCCACTGCCCTACAGCAAGAGGCTGGAGAACCCTGCTCCCTCTGGAGGGCTGAGGTCAAGAAACTAGGCAGTTTCCTTTTAAAATTATTTGTGTCTCTATCTTATCTAACTTTTTAACACTGAACATCTGTTGCTAATACAATATAAAAATAGTGAGAGCTAATTTTTTACAGACAGAGAGGGAGACCACCAAGTAACTCTATCTTTGTTTCCAGATCTAGAAATGGAACTCCTGGAATAAGAGAAGATAAGAACAGGACCACAGGATTATGGACTCAAACTGTTCTGTCTTAAAAGCCAAACTATCTGACGAACAGAAATGAGACACCTCCCTCCTTTATGGGGCATGAAGGAAAAATATCTACATTAAGAGTAAGGAAGACATTTTTCATCTTTATACTTATTTATAAAAAAAATTAATGGTTCGATAGCATAGTGGACATGAGTTTGAGCAAACTCCGGGAGATAGTGGAGGACAGGGAAGCCTGGCATGCTGCAGTCCATGGGATCTCCAAGAGTTGGACATGATTGAGCGACTGAACAGCAATAATAAAATAAATTATAAAGTAATACATGAATGCACCACCACTGATAAAAATTCAAAACTACCTAAGTTTAGAGAATAAAAAGGAAACATTCCTGACATATCCCTCTCACCCCTCAATAGCCACCTACTGTCTTCCAACTCCACCCCCTTCCCAGAGAAAGCCCCCAGAAGGCGTGTGCCCTCTGAGACCTCTTCCTATGCATCAACAGTTCTATATCAACATGCAATGCTTCAAAAACACAGCAAGGACTATACTCTGTATGTTATTTTCTAGTTTCTTCTTACACTGAAGAGTGTGTCTTGGGGACCTTGAAGAGAGGACCATCACTCAGCTAGAGTCAGAGCGCTCTGGCTACAGAAACCCAGCTTATGGTGGTGCAGGAAGCTGGGCTACTCACCATCTCAAAGTCAGTGCCCACGAGGCTGTTGAGATACTCCTTGTGCCGGCCATAGAGCTGAGGAAACAAACCACACCAAGCCTCAAGATGCAGTCCCAGCCAGACCAGGGTTCAGATCTGAACGGGAGGGAGAAACGCAGCAGGAATGGGAAACGCCACAGACAGCTGGGTGCCTAAGCATTCCTGCCAGACATCCGACAATGAAGCACAGAGGCCCTGGGGTCTACTAGCCTGGGACCCACCCAGCTCCCACACTGCTGCAGCCTTGAGCAGACTGCTCAGCTTCTTGATCTCCACTGCCTCATTTATAAAATGGTCATAAAATAAGCATTCCCTCGAAGGGTTGTGGCACAGTCAAAATGAAATTAGGTATGTGAAGGCCCTAGCACAGAGCACAGGCCATGCTCAGATAGATCGTCATTAGCATAATGATCTTGTAACAGGCTCAAAGCCTCGTGTCTGATAGGTTAGAAGGGCTTCCCAAATCAGGAGAGGCCATCAAGAGCAAGACCCGGCCACTGCTGACCCACCCTCAGGCGCGGCCTCAGCTCCCAGCTCTCTGGTTCTTGGATGAATCAGCACTCACGTCCTTGAAGACGCGCTGTTCCCGCTCCTCCTCCTCAGGCTGGGCGAGGGAAGACACATTGTCAATCGTATACTTCCACAGCTCTTGCTTCTCCCCCTCTGTCTCGATTCTGTAAGGTCAAAGTCACAAAGGGACTAACTGGGAAAACAGGAGACGAGGCCCTCCAGGCCCAATCCAGGGACAAACTGTCAGCTGGGAATTTAAATGTTAGGAGAGACGAAAGGCTTTCTGAGAACTTCCTCAACTTGAGGCAAGAAGTGAAGCCAGGGAAAGGAATGCTAGTCTCCACCGTCTCTTTCTTCCTCTTCTCACCTGTAGGGCCCTTTGGAGCCAGTGAAGTCAGGTTTTACTGTGATCACTCCATTGCTGTCCACCTTCAGAGTACAGAGGACATGTTCATGCTTCTTATAGCCAAGCCTAGAAACCAGGGGTAACACCAGAGTTCAAGATTGCCAGCCCCATTTCTGGGAAAGAGGAAGAGGTATTCAGTCCACATCAGGGGAGAAGACAGAGGCTGCAGTGAGAAGTCAGAGTAAAACATTTCCTTCCCAAGAAAAAGCAGGAAACAAAATCCCTCCCTCCCATATACCTGGGATGACCGTAACGGGAGGATGATGGTTAGTGACAGAAGAGGATGAAGGTCTGAGTTGGGCAGTGAGAAGCTTCACTCACTTTCCATAGGGCCCCAGGTCTGCCATGATGTACATGGTCTGAAGAGGGGTGTTGATGACATGGTTGTTTCTGATGAATTCTTCTGAGGGCTCCCAGGTGACGACTCGTGACTTAAGAATGCCACCCTCCCTGGGAGACACCACAGGAAGGCTCACTTCCCTGGCACCCCCTGAAGAGCCTGAAGGAAGAACGCAAGGGGGCACACCCAGGAGGAGTACAGGGGAGCACTCCACTGCAGAGTGGGACACACACATCGGTGAACTCACGGAGAACACAGGCACAAAAGGAGCACAGGGACCTCCCCAGCCCCATCCATGCTTGCACTCACATCCCTCGCTTGTCCTGCCGTCGCCGCCTGACATTTGCCATTCGCTCGACCAAGAAGGATGGCATTTCGCTGGCTGCGGTGGTCATTTTCTGACAGTGCTGGGAAAACAGAGCAGCTTGGTATAAGCCAGCTGCTCAGGGCCACGTGGGACCACGCACCTGGAGGGAAATCTTCCTTCTGAAACCTCACAGGACCTTAAGAGCACAGCCACCTCACAACAGCACACGCTGATGGAGGGCGCAGTGACACAAACAGCTCAGAGAAGAGCCAGACCAAGCCCTGATCTGCCCTAAGGTTGTAGCAGCACATTACTCTTGAGAAATGAGTCTGCAGTCTGTAAGCCCGTACCAACAGAGTTGGGTGAGTCGACCCGGTAGATGCTGACATCACTAGGTGGTTGGAAGATGCCGAATGTAACACAAGAATTCTGTGGAAAACCCTCCCACAGGTAACTGAACACTAACTGTAATTTTCCTTTCTTTACCAAAACAGACAACCTAAATTTTACATGCTTCCAACCCACAACTTTCAAAAACATTCACTTAACACCTGGCTTAGATATCTACAGGGTCACAGACAAAAATCAGAAAATATAGGCTCTCCCCTCCTTCAAGGAATTTATAATCTCACTGAGAAGATAGAACATATCATATAGTGACTGAAGAAAATCTAAAACGAGGCCACAAGGGTATGCTGTCCTCAGCAAACTGAGGACATAAGCCATTCCCCATACAGTACTGAATTCCTCTTCAAATCCGTATGTTCAGTTTTGGCTGAATCCCATGATGAACTTAATCTAGAGGTTCTAGACTCCATCTACCTGTTGATCTCATGACGCATGGGGGAAATCAAGCTTGTAGCTGCTCCCCGCAGTGTGTAGTCTGCAAGCCTAGCATTAGAGACACTGCCGGCTCCCCCAGTCCCTCCAGCAGGGGGGCAGGGAGCAGCAGCCACAACACCCACAGACTGTGCCCACCTACCTACTCCAGCCTGGCTGCCGGGAACACACTGAAATTCCTAGACAGGCTCACTTAACAGGCTTCTGAGTTAAAACACGAGCCAGAAAGCCAGGGGAAACAAAGATGAAGGGAACTACAGAGCTTGGCTAAGTCTACCTGAGTCTGTCTACTTGGGAAAGAATGATACCTCCTCCAAATTGGTGTATCTATCAGAGTCAGTGTAGGTAAAGATCCGTTGGTTCTTCCTGCCGCCTGAATCTTCCAGCTTCAGAATCTCTTGACGGTACTGATGATCCAAAGGGCTCTGACAGGCTGCTTCATTTTGGTACAGATCTACTTCAAACTGAGGTCACAAAGAAACAGAGTTCCACTGAGAGTATTTTAATTTGGTCGCTACAACTGTTTGGTCAAATATCATTTGTCAGGATGTTTTATCTAAACTGATGGAGGACAGAAAAGCCAACGAAGGTTAGAGCTACAAGGAACCAGACCGATAGTCTAATTCAATTCTGCTGTTATGGAACTGACATACCAAGACAGGAATTCTGCTGTTTTGGTATGCGGCCCAGAGGTGAAAAGCGTGTTACTCAAGATCATAACACTGGCTAGTGGAAGGTACTACATTACACCGATCCTGTAAACACAGCAGTGGGAAGTATAAATTGTTGTAACCTTTCTGGAAATCAGTTTGGCGCTATGTATCAAGAACCTTTCCCTGCGACCAGGCAGGAGGACGTGGGCCAAGTGCAGGCAGACCCAGCAGACAAGGGACACTAGCCCACCTGGCTGAAGAGCTTCTCTTGCCACCCAATCACAACCTCCTCTTCTTCTTCTTCCTCTGGGCGGTGTCCACCTCCAAAGAAAACAGAGTGAGTCAAATGTTTGAGCCCAACTAACACCACTTCTTGCTCTCTGGTTGGTTATAACCAAAGTCTGTGGTCTTATATTTGCCACAAAACCAGTTGGAGTTCACTGATTTTATGAAGTACTCACTCTAGAGAGGCAGTAGATATGTGCAGAAGCCAAGATTAAGAGCCAAGAAGTTTTAATCACCCCTCTAACTTTAATAAAAGAAATCATGTCCTCCAGGAATTATTTAATCTAATTCAGAGTCAAGAGCTGAAATTTAGATACAGGCTGAACAGCTCTTTCTCAATCCCAATTGTCTACATTTGCTAGATAGGAACCATGGCATTTTTATCTTCACTATTTCTGAAGCCATAAACCTAGAATCACAAACACTGTAACCTTAAAAGATCAAGTGTTAAGAGAGAAAAGGAAAGACATATAAGTGATTTTTTTAAAGAACTAAATCTAATATGTAGACTCCTATATGAGTATGCCTTTTCCAAAGGTATATGCTTCAAAACCCACCAGCTCACACTTTTGCCCAGGAATATTTCTGAACAGAAACAACAAAAGCAAAGAGACTAGTGACCTAACACAAACACACTGTCTTCTCTTTCTCACTTTTCTGGCTTCTCAGAGAAGGAAAAAGGCTAGAACACAGATAATACTAACATGTACATTTTCTGGGACTTCCTTGGTAGTCCCCTGGTTGCACTGCAGGGGGCATGGGTTCCATCCCTACAGGGAAAACTAAGATCCCACATGCCACACAGCAAGGTAAAAAAAAATAAAAGTGCATTTTCCAAGCAGACCCAAATGTTTAACTTGCTTTTAAAAAGTGTTTATATCGTAAGTTTCAAGCTTGGAGTGATATTTTCTCTTAGAAAAAAAAATAAATGCCACAAATGGCATTTGGGTTTAGAGGTAAATTTATAATATACCTAAAGCACGGTATTCGCTATTTCACTACGTTTGACCACAGTTCAGATCAGCTTCTTGATGATAGGAATCTCGTCTTATCCACTTTTCACACAACATAATGCAGTAGTTAAAATTGCTTGGGATCAAATTCTGACTTCAACAGTTAGCAGCCCAGTGACCTTGGACAAGAAACCCAACCTCTCTATACCTTTTCTCAGACTATAGACCTGGGTCTACTCTGTCGTAAGAGGTAACCTCCGCCCTAGGCCCTTCCCCAGACCCCCAAGGGGCCCCATCACCACTATACACCCACTGGCCGTTGGGTGAGGCCTAAAAGTGGCCAAGTCTATGAGATCCTTCCCCAGTTGGGCAGCAGGCTGGCAATGGTGGTAGTTGCTTGATGTGATTCTTTGCAGGTGGACTCTGCCAGGAAAAAAGAAGCCCAAAATACTGTTACAAGACACAGAAGCAGGAGACGAACGCAGAGCAAGGATGGGGAAACAAAACACAGAAGAGATTATGGCTACCAAGAGATGTGGCGGGGTGCAGGCAACAGAAGGGAGGGGAGGGGGGCACGCGGCCCCAGGAAGGAGAGGATGCGAGAGTGTACTGGAGGGAGACACAGGGCTCTGAGGAATTTGGGAGGCATAGGGTCCTGAAAGGGTGAGTCTGGAAGCTGCGAGTGAAGATGGTTCCGGGTAGTGAGGGAGACGCGAGGAGACCGGGGTGACAGTGGTCAGGACTGCAAACGGAAGTGAGGGCCCCAGCAAAGGAAAAGTGTAATTCAGGCTCCAATTATCTGAGAGCATAAAAGCACGGGGCTCTGGGGTGATGCGACTACCGGAGGCGGAGGTTGCGCACGGGGTCCCGGGAGCGGTACACGGCCTCTCCTGTGTCAGTGCTCCAGATGGCCTCCGCCATGACAGCTGCGCCGCGCACGACTGCGCCGGAAAGCGCACCGCCCCGGTTCCCCTGGCAACTGAGACGCCGTCTTTAGCCTGGAACCCGGTTCGCTAGGCGGCGCGGCAGAAGCCCCGCCCATTGCGGGCCCTGCTGGCTGAGTCCCTGCCCACGCCGGCTGGGTGGTCCTGCAGGGTCGCCCTGCAGGGTCGCCACTGGTCTTGAGTGCAAACAAAGCTCGCTCACACCCAAGGCCGGGCTGGAGGCGCTTGACGAATGAGGAAACTAAAGCCGCGCTATCGGCCCCCATTATGTAGATTCAGACAGAAATGGTCGTGGGCCCCAAATCCGAGTGTCCTGAGTTCTCAGCTACAATTTTTCCCACCACACTGAATCCGGGGACACTTTGGCCTCAAAATCGGTTGACGGGGACTCGCAGAATGCACCCATTCTTCCCGGAGGAGTGACGGGAGACATGAAAGTACCCAGACATGAAAGTATTTTCTTGGAAGCAAACAAAAATGTCAGAAGATTTATTAATCCTTCGGTTGGCATTCACTGAACCAGAGAAAAAAGAAACAAGGAAGCTAGCAGTAAGGAAGGAAAAGATGTCATTATTGCACTGGTTTTCCCCCTGCTTGTGTTATTTCCCGATTTGTAAGCCACCTTGGATACCGCACTGACCTTGAGAAAAGTCAATAAAATGCCATTCTGAAGACGTGCTTCATTGGGCTGGGACACACCTGTAACCTCAAGTCCGGCTCTCTAGCACCTTGGGAATGGCAGCAGTTATCAGCCTTTGTCATTTGCTGCTTCTTGTCCCCTGAACCCAGTTTGATTATATGGCATTGGCAGCCATCAGCAATAAAGCTGCTCTTGTGTAATACTAAAGACTCACTATAACAATAGCCCTATTTATGTAAGATCTAATACAGCCTGGGCTCCTTGTTTATATTGTCCCTAATCCTCCTAGAAAGCCAATGAAGTTATTGAAGGCCAGAACTTAAAGACTGAACTGGAGTAAGTGGTAGAGAAGCTGAGACTCCAGCCCAGGCCTGTCTTTTGAAGCCTGAACACCTTCCACTCTGCTTCACAACCTCTCACCTACCAATTTATTCTGTAAGAGCACACAATTCCCAACCTGGGAAATAGTAATAATTGTTTCAACAGGTGAAACCGTGGAGGCAGAATATCAGTTCTTAAGGAAAAAGATCACTCTAATTTTTTCTTTTAAAATTGTGAATAGGCAACAGTTTGCCATATGAACAACAAATGATAAAGTTGGAGCCTGAACCAGCAGTTTAGTTTTACACCAAATCTAACTTAGAGCGAAGTCAACCTGACAATTATAAGCAAAGTACTGTATCACATGATATGCAAATATAAGTGATTTGTCTAAGTAACTATAAATTACTTTTATACAGGTAAACTAGATTTTTATTCCCTTTATTTACTGATATAAATCAGGATTCTTAAAATTGGGATCCATGAGCAGAGTTCAAGGGGTCTACTGATTCCCTTACCAGTGGGTAGAGGGAAGGGAGAGCAGCAAGATAGGGGTATGAGATTAGGAGATACAAACTATTGTGTATAAAATAAATAAGAAACAGAGATATGTTTTATAACACAGGGAAATATAGCTATTATTTTGTAATAACTTTAAATGGAATATAATCTATAGAACTATTGAATCCCTGTTTCAGGTTTTACACCTGAAACTAATGATCTAAATGACTGTGCTGTGCTTAGTCACACAGTCCTGCCTGACTCCTTGCGATCCCATGGACTGTAGCCCGCCATGCTCCTCTGTCCTTGGGGATTCTATAGGCAAGAATACTGGAGAGGGTTGCCAGGCCCTCCTCCAGGGAATCTTCCCAACCCAGGGATTGAACCCAGTTCTCCTGCATTGCAGGTGGATTCTTTACCATCTGAGCCACCAGGGAAGCCCAAATCAACTATACTTCAACTAAAAAAAAAAACTCCCCAGGGACTTCCCTGGTGGTCCAGTGGTTAAGAATCCACCTTCCAATTCAGGGTACACGGGTTTGGTCCTTGGTGTGGGAACTAAGATCCCACATGTCACAGGGCAACTAAGACGGCACGCCACAACTACTGAGCCTTCGCACAACGACTAGAGAATCTGTGCACCACAACGCAAGACCCTGCATGATGCAACAAAGCCTGCAACAACCTTGCTGCAACTAAGCCCTGATGCAGACAAATTAAACAAACAAACAAACAAAAAGCCCTCCTTGAATTTTGTGTGGGCCATTTTTCTGGAAAGAGTTCGTGGTTTTTGTCAGATTCTGGAAGGAGTTTGTATCCTGATATCAAGAAGAGCCTGATCCCCACTACGTTTATGTACTGACATCTTGTTAAAAATGTAAAGTTTGGATTACATAACATAAAGGGCAAAATCCCCTGTACCATCACCAGCAATGCTTCCTCCGCTACTCCTAGTCAGGAACATTCAGAGTTGATATTTAGTGTGTTCTCCCTAAACTAGTGCCATTATTTGGATAATTTTTTTTTGGTTAAAAAATGATTGCACAATCATGAAGGATAAAATAGCCTCCTTTTCACATGTTTATAAGCCAATACATTAATAGTATTTCTCAATCACGAGCAGGAAATGTAGAACCTGGATTTATGTTCAAGATGTTTTGACTCAAACCTATGGGCTCTCCTATGAAGTGGGCTGTCTCCTTACAACTACTCCCATTCCCAAGCCCATTTTTTTCTTTCTTAAACTGGTCACATCTGAGCTACATCATAACAGTCCAATCACTCTCTTTCCCCTCTCTGGCTGATACTTTATTACAAAGTTAGGTCTTATTCTTACAGAAGAGGAAGAATGTCATATGGTTCTCCCAAACTTCTTCTGTGTCCCACACTGTCTGTGCTCTGTGCCTAATAACTGTCCCTTGAACTAACCTTGGTCCAGAGAAGAGATCCTTCTGAAATGGAACAATCTTATGAGGAATAATAGACTTGACTCTTGCTTTTCTCCCTCTCTCTCTGACTTTGAAGATGGAAGTGAGGGCCTTAAACATACCATAAAGCAGAGACTGTCAGATTGGATAAAAAGCAAGATCTGACCGTATGCTGTCCATGAGATGCTGACTTTAAATATAAAGACATTCATAATTTAAAAGTTAAAAAAATATAAGGAAATCTTGCTATTTGTGACAACAGGGTTATGAGGCTATTATGCTGAGTGAGGTTATTATGCCGAGTGAAAAAAGGTCAGAGAAAGATAAATACTTTCATTTCATTTATATGTGGAGTCTAAAAACTAAACAAACACAAAAAAATAGAAACAGAATTATAGATACAAAGAACAAATAGGTTGCAGGGAGAGGGG
The DNA here is from genome assembly GCF_019320065.1 of Cervus canadensis. Classification (NCBI taxonomy): domain Eukaryota; kingdom Metazoa; phylum Chordata; class Mammalia; order Artiodactyla; family Cervidae; genus Cervus; species Cervus canadensis. Next base: position 50,922,794 of record NC_057386.1, on the reverse strand, counting down.
AGGAAAGAAATAGGTGAAGCAGATTAAGAAATAGAAACATCTAATGGCAAGGTAAGCTAGCCATGAGTATGAAATGTACAATGTGGGGAATATAGTCAATAATTATGTAATATTGTATGATGAGAAGTCATAACTAAACTTACCATGTTGGTCATTTTGAAATGTATAGAAATATCAAACCACTGTTGAATAACAGAAACTAATACAGTGTTGTAGTTCAGTTATATTTTAAAAACTCATAGAAAAAGAGATCAGATTTGTGTTTATCAGAAGTGGGGGGTAGGGAGAGGGGAAATTGGATTCAGACACTTAAAAGGTGCAAACTTCCAGTTAAAAGAAAAATATGTGTATATAAAGTACAACATGATAAATAGAATTAACATTGCTGTACATTACATAAGAAAGTTATTAAGAAGGTAAATCCTAAGCAATCTCATCACAAGGGAAAATATTTTTTCTATTTCTTTAATTTTGTATATGTACTTTTGCATTCTGTAATTTTGTATGAGATTATGGATGTTCGCTAAACTTACTGATAATCATTTCATGATGTTTATAAATCAAATCATTATGCTGTACACCTAAAACTTACACAGTGCTGTATGTCAGTTAGATCTCAATAAAACTGGATGAAAACAAAAGAAGAAATGAAAAAGAAAAAAATTAGCTTTTTAAAGTTAAAGGATGGAAAAAGATGTACCAAGCAAACATTAATCCAAAGAAAACTAGAAAGGCTATCTTATTAACAGACAAAGTAGATTTCAAAACAAGGGATATTACCAGGAATAAGGAAGTATATTTTGTAATGATAAATGCACCAATTCATCAAGAGAACATAAGAAAACTAAACATTTATGCACTTAACAATTTCAAAATACATGAAGCAAAAGATTGACAGACATGAAAGGGGAAATAGGCAAATCCAGTTATAGTTGGAGATATTAACACTCTTTTTTTTTAATTGAAGTATGATTGACTTACAATATTGTATTAATTTCAGGTGTACAACATAGTAATTCAATATGTTTATAGATTATGCACCAAAGTTATTGCAGTGTTATTGACTATATTACCTATGCTGTACATTTATCCCTGTGACTTATTTATTTTATAACTGGTAGTTTGTACCTCTTAATTCCCTTCACCCATTTTGCACATCCCTGAACCCTCCTCCCTTCTGGCAACCCCAAGTTTGTCCTCTGTATCTGTAAGTCTATTTCTGTTTTATTCTACTTTTTTGTTTGTTTTGTTTTTTAGATTCCAGATATAAATGAGAACATTCAGTATTTGTCTTTCTCTATCTTATTTCACTTAGCATAATACCCTTTTGGTACATGCCTGCTGTCGCATATGGCAAGATTTCATTCTTCTTATGGCTGGGTAATAATCCATTGTGTGTATATGCCACATCTATTTATTCATCTACTGATGGACATCAGGCTGCTCCCATATCTTGGCTATTATAAATAATGCAACAGTGAACACTGTGGGTATACATCTTTTTGAATTAGTGTTTTTATTTTCTTCAGATAAAAACCCAGGGGTGGAATTTCTGGATAGTATGGTAGTTGTAGGTTTAATTTTTTGAGGGCTCTCTATATTGTTTTCCACACTGACCACAACAATTTATATTCCTACCAAGAGTTTATGAGGGTTCTCTTTTTACTACATCCTCACCAACACTTGTTATTTGTTCTCTTTTTGATAATTCTTTATTTTTAATGTATTTATTTAAATTGGAGTCTAATTAATTTACAATATTGTAGTGGTTTTTGCCATACATTGACATGAATCAGCCATGGGTGTACATGTGTTCCGCATCCTGAACCCCCCTCCCACCTCCCTTCCCATCCCATCCCTCAGGGTCATCCCAGTGTACCAGAAAGGTGTGAAGTAATGTCTCACTGTGGTTTTGCATTTCCCTGATGGCTAGCAGCTTTTCATGTCTCTTGGCCAACTATATGTTTTCTTTGGAAAACTGCTGTTTCAGGTCCTTTTTAAATCAGATTTTTATATAATGAGTTGTATGAGTTCTTTGTATACTTTGGATATTTAACATTAACTCCTTATTAGACATTATCAGTTGCAAATATATTCTCCCATTCAGTATGTTCCTTTTCATTTTGTCCACAATTTCCTTCACTGTGCACAAGATTTTTAGTTTGATATGATCTCTTTTATTTATTTATTTATTTTTGCTTTTGTTGCTCAGCCCTGAGAAATAAGATCCAAAAATTATTGCTAAAATCAATGTCAAAGAGTGATTTTTCTTCTGGAAGTTTTATGGTTTCAGGTCTGATGTTTATGTCTTTAATCCATCTATTTTGAGCTTATTTTGTATACAGCTTATATTTTGTATACAGGTGAGAAAATGGTCTGGTTTCATTCTTTTACAGTAGCTGTTCAGTTTTTCCAACAATTTTTCTCTCCAAAAGAGAGACTATCTTTTCCCCAATATATATTCTTGCCTCCTTTGTCATCAATAAATTGATCATATGTGCATGAGTTTATTTCTGGGCTCTCTACTCTGCTCCATTGATCTATGTGTGTATGTCTGTGCCAGTACCATACCGTACTATTTTTTTTTTTTTACCATTGTTACATGTGTGCATTTTATTTAACAGTGTTGTGTACATAGTGGCCAATTAAGTTCTTATATGAATATCTAGACTTTCTAGATATTTAGAAGTGCTTGATGCATTTAAAACTAGAAGTAGTAGAATAATGCTATTTATAAATAGCTTTTTTATAGTATGAATTAAAATGATTCATTTCTTGAGAATTACAGAATCTCAAGGGAGTTTTGTGAATTGTAATAGCATTTCTTAATTATGAAAATATGATAACACATTTGCAGAAGACTTGAAAAATACAGAACAAGGTTACATACAGTTCCACTGTATAATTATTTTAAGTAGATAAATTAAGATTTTTAGTTGGAGTTTCAATATCAAACTATCAAAAATTAATAGAATGAATATACAGAGAAGTAGATGGATACAGTAGACCTGAAAAACACAGTGAACAAGACATGACTAAGATTTATACAATTTTCACACAACAGTAGGATACAAATTCTATTCAAGTTCCCATAGACTATAAACTAGGAGACATATCTAGGACATAAGATCAGATACTAATTTCTCACTTAAATGCTTTCTTCTCTGCAATCACCTTCTGTGTTTTTTCTGTCTTCTTTAATCTAATTATCTGCTGATGGGTGGTGTTGCACTCCCTCCCTGTTAGTTGTTTGACCTGAGCTGACCCAGCCCTGGGGTCTATAGGCTCTACGGTAGAGCTAACGGTGACCTCCAAGAGGACTTAAGCCAGGGAACAGCTTTCAGGACTGCTGCTACCAATGCCCTGGTTCCTGGGGTGAGCCACTGCCAACCCATGCCTTCCCTAGGAGACCTTCCAACACCTGCAGGTGGGTCTGGTTCAGTCTCCTGTGGGATCATTGTCCCTGTCCCTTGGGTCTTGATGAATGCCAAATTTTGTTTGTGTCCTCCAAGAGTGGAGTCTCTTTTCCCCCCAGTCCTGTGGAAGTCCTGTAATCAAATCCCGCTGGCATTCAAGTTCAGATTCCCTGGGGATTTCCAGTCTCTTTGCCAGATCCCCAGGCTAAGAAGCCTAACATGGAGCTCAGAACCTTCACAACAGTAGGAGAACATCTTTGGTGTTATTGTTCGCCAGTTTGTTTGTCACTCAGCCGGCAGGTTTGGGATTTGATTTTATCATGATTGCACTCCTCCTACCATCTTGCTGCAGCCTCTTCTTTGTCTTTAGATGGTGGGGTATCTTTTTTTTGGTGGGTTCCGGCATCCTCCTGTTGATGGTTTTTCAACAGCTAGTTGCAATTTTGATTCTCCCGCAGGAGGAGATGAGAGAACATTCTTCTACTCCACCATCTTATGTAAATCCATACCATATTATTTTGATTACTATAATTTTGTAGGGTAGTTTGAAGTCAAGGGGAGTATTTCCAGGAGAGTATAAAAGATAAAGTTTATTCTTCTTTATCAAGATTGCTTGGGCTATTCAGGGTCTTTTGTAGTTCCACACAGAATTTATAGTTATTTGTTCCAGTTCTGTGAAAAATGTCATTGATATTGATACATTGATAGGGTTTGCATTGAATACGTAGATTGCCGTGAGTAGAATGGACCACTTAACAATATTAATTTTTCTGATCCATGATTATGGTACAGCTCTCTGTTTATTTGTGTCATCTTTGGTTTCATCAAGGTCTTATAGTTTTCAGAGTACAGATTTTTTTATCCCCTTGGTTAAATTTGCTTTTAGATATTTATTATTTTTTATGATATTGTAAATGGTATTGTTTTCTTGGTTTTTCCTTCTGATAGTTCATTATAAGTGTATAGAAATACAAAATGTTTCTGTATATCAATTTGTTATCAGCAACTTAACTGAATTCATTTATTAGCTCTAATATTTTTGGTAGAAGCTTTATGGTTTTCTCTATGTAATATCATGACATCTACAAATAGTGATGGTTTTATTTCTTCCTTTCTAATTTGGGAGTCTCTTATTTCTTTTTCTTATCTAATTACAGTGGCTAGGTCTTCCACTACTATATTGAATAAAAGTAGCATGAATGGGTTTACTTGTCTTGTTCCTGATCTTAAAGGAAAAGCTTTCAATTTTCAATCATTGAAAATGATGTTAGCTTCTAGGTTTGTCATAAATGACCTTTTATATGTTGAGGTGTGTTCCTTCTGCACCCACTTTGTTGAGATTGTTTTTATCATAAAAGGATGTTGAAATTTTTTCATAAGCTTTTTCTTTTTTTTTTTCCTTTAAAAATCTTTTTTGTTTCATTTATCTTTATTAGTTGGAGGCTAATTACTTTATAATATTGTAGTGGTTTTTGTCATACATTGACATGAATCAGCCATGGATTTACATGTATTCCCCATGCCATCCCCGCTCCCACCTCCCTCTCTACCTGATCCCTCTGGGTCTTCCCAATGCACCAGGCCCGAGCACTTGTCTCATGCATCCCACCTGGGCTGGTGATCTGTTTCACCCTAGATAATATACATGTTTCAGTGCTGTTCTCTCAGAACATCCCACCCTTGCCTTCTCCCACAGAGTCCCAAACACTGTTCTGTACATCTGTGTCTCTTTTTCTGTTTTGCATATAGGGTTTTCGTTACCATCTTTCTAAATTCCATATATATGTGTTAGTATACTGTAATGGTCTTTATCTTTCTGGCTTATTTCACTCTGTATAATGGGCTCCAGTTTCATCCATCTCATTAGAACTGATTCAAATGAATTCTTTTTAATGGCTGAGTAATATTCCATGGTGTATATGTACCACAGCTTCCTTATCCATCCATCTGCTGATGGGCATCTAGGTTGCTTCCGTGTCCTGGCTATTATAAACAGTGCTGCAATGAACATTGGGGTGCACGTGTCTCTTTCAGATCTGGTTTCCTCGGGGTGTATGCCCAGAAGTGGGATTGCCCAAAGTGGGTCATATGGCAGTTCTATTTCCAGTTTTTTAAGAAATCTCCACACTGTTCTCCATAGTGCCTGTACTAGTTTACATTCCCACCAACAGTGTAAGAGTGTTCCCTTTTCTCCACACCCTCTCCAGCATTTATTGCTTGTAGACTTTTGGATAGCAGCCATCCTGACTGGCGTGTAATGGTACCTCATTGTGGTTTTGATTTGCATTTCTCTAATAATGAGTGATGCTGAGCATCTTTTCATGTGTTTGTTAGCCATCTGTATGTCTTCTTTGGAGAAATATCTGTTTAGTTCTTTGGCCCATTGTTTGATTGGGTCATTTATTTTTCTGGAATTGAGCTGCAGGAGTTGCTTGTATATTTTTGAGATTAATCCTTTTTCTGTTGCTTCGTTTGCTATTATTTTCTCCCAATCTGAGGGCTGTCTTTTCACCTTGCCTATAGTTTCCTTTGTTGTGCAAAAGCTTTTAAGTTTCATTAGGTCCCATTTGTTTATTTTTGCTTTTATTTCCAAGATTCTGGGAGGTGGGTCATAGAAGATCCTGCTGTGATTTATGTTGGAGAGTGTTTTGCCTATGTTCTCCTCTAGGAGTTTTATAGTTTCTGGTCTTACATTTAGATCTTTAATCCATTTTGAGTTTATTTTTGTGAATGGTGTTAGAAAGTGTTCTAGTTTCATTCTTTTACAAGTGGTTGACCAGTTTTCCCAGCACCACTTGTTAAAGAGGTTGTCTTTTTTCCATTGTATATCCTTGCCTCCTTTGTCGAAGATAAGGTGTCCATAGGTGCGTGGATTTATCTCTGGGCTTTCTCTTCTGTTCCATTGATCTATATTTCTGTCTTTGTGCCAGTACCATACTCTCTTGATGACTGTGGCTTTGTAGTAGAGCCTGAAGTCAGGCAGGTTGATTCCTCCAGTTCCATTCTTCTTTCTCAAGATTACTTTGGCTATTCGAGGTTTTTTGTATTTCCATACAAATTGTGATATTATTTGTTCTAGCTCTGTGACAAATACCGTTGGTAGCTTGATAGGGATTGCATTGAATCTATAGATTGCTTTGGGTAGTATAGCCATTTTGACAATATTGATTCTTCCAATCCATGAACACGGTATGTTTCTCCATCTGTTTGTGTCCTCTTTGATTTCTTTCATCAGTGTTTTATAGTTTTCTATGTATAGGTCTTTTGTTTCTTTAGGTAGATATACTCCTAAGTATTTTATTCTTTTTGTTGCACTGGTGAATGGTATGGTTTCCTTAATTTCTCTTTCTGTTTTCTCATTGTTAGTGTATAAGAATGCAAGGGATTTCTGTGTGTTAATTTTATATGCTGCAACTTTACCATATTCGTTGATTAGCTCTAGTAATTTTCTGGTAGAGTCTTTAGGGTTTCCTATGTAGAGGATCATGTCATCTGCAAACAGCAAGAGTTTCACTTCTTCTTTTCCTATCTGGATTCCTTTTACTTCTTTTTCTGCTCTGATTGCTGTGGCCAAAACTTCCAAAACTATGTTGAATAGTAGTGGTGAGAGTGGGCACCCTTGTCTTGTTCCTGACTTTAAGGGAAATGCTTTCAATTTTTCACCATTGAAGGGTGATGCTTGCTGTGGGTTTGTCATATATAGCTTTTATTATGTTGAGGTATGTTCCTTCTATTCCTGCTTTTTGGAGAGTTTTAATCATAAATGAGTGTTGAATTTTGTCAAAGGCTTTCTCTGCATCTATTGAGATAATCATATGATTTTTATCTTTCAATTTGTTAATGTGGTGTATTACATTGATTGATTTGCAGATATTAAAGAATGCTTGCATTCCTGGGATAAAGCCCACTTGGTCGTGGTGTACGATTTTTTTAATATGTTGTTGGATTCTGTTTGCTAGAATTTTGTTAAGGATTTTTGCATCTATGTTCATCAGGGATATTGGCCTGTAGTTTTCTTTTTTTGTGGCATCTTTGTCAGGTTTTGGAATTAGGGTGATGGTGGCCTCATAGAATGAGTTTGGAAGTTTACCTTCTTCTGCAATTTTCTGGAAGAGTTTGAGTAAGGTAGGTGTTAGCTCTTCTCTAAATTT